>NC_140771.1:80537034-81737034 GCF_044657685.1 Stegodyphus dumicola | reverse complement strand
AAGAGTAAAGACACTGAGATGACTGAGCCGGGTAACCGAGTGAATATATATATAAATATATTTATATACGTTTGGCGCGGCCGATTGCAACCAAAATACAAGGTGCACATGTACTGTTATAGTAGTCCTATATACAAAATTTCAATGTTCTGAGGCTACTCGTTTTTGAGTTATGCGATACGTACGTACGTACATACGTTCGTACAGACGCCACAAAAAATTCTCTTCAGAATTCATTTTAAAGCAGTTTTATAATTTTTTTGGAGGAAAAGTCTTTTATTCTGTCCTTACGTACAGATATCACGCAAAAACATCGTTAAATTGCATTCGATAGCGGTCAAAATGGATATTTTCGTTCAAATATGCTGCCTGAAGCTTTTCGCGATTACAATACTTCCTTTTTAGTTCCTACAAGGAAGTAAAAAGGAGCGGCTTATATACACGACAGGACTTACGTACATGTGGAAAACCCTTTTTTCTTTAGAAGCAAGTACTCATTAATGTGCTTTGTGATCCGTAAGCAATACATTTTTACTGTAATTTCCTTATTGTATTTTTTTCCTTTCCAGGATGCAAATTAACAAGTGATGAATGAGATCGAATAACGGGCTGGATGCATGGTTGTTTTTCGTGTTTTTACCCCATGTATAAAGCGGATATGAGCCAGTTTCCTTTAAAAAGTATAGTTCCTTAGCATCCTTCCCCTTAGACACATAGCCCTCTAGTTGCTTTGCCTGATCAACCTATCCTAACAAATGACGAAAAGAAGATCTGTATTACTTTCCTAATTTGATTTCACAGCTTTTTGCTGATGTTTGAATTTGAAATTTACAGAATGTGATGGTCTAGTAGAATTTTGCTGATTTAGCGTAAGTTTTATTTGACTTAACGTTGGAATGGTTAGTATAAATTGGTAAAATTCCTCAAAATTTAAAAAACAAATACTTGATTTGTAAAAGGTTATCCTATAGTCATATCAAATAAATATTATACATTTTAACCCTCTGCGATCATATGTTTACTCTCGTTCCAGTCATATGTCAGCTGTCAGTCACCACATCAAAAAACTATACTGATCTTATTTTACATATACATATTTTTAATGAAACATATTTTACAAAGTCGACAAGCTTCATAATCTTTGTATTATGTATTAATGTTTGTTCAGCGAAAATTAATTCCGATCAACATGATACATATGCATAAACTTAATGCGCCAGCATAGGATTAATATTTACTCAGTTTTACTTCCAGTTTATATTTCCAATCATTCAATTTATATTTACTTTACATTTGCGTAATTTTAGTTTCTGTTTAGCAATATAAATTGCATATATTTAATAGTCTTGTGCTCAGATTTCGCTTTTTTATTTTGAATCACTCACAAGTTAGAGATTCATTTTTGGATTCGTAAGAAGAATATATTGGAGCTAAAATCAGCCACTTCCTTGAAAAACTCCTATCTCAGAGGAATCAACCTTCTTTATATTGTTTATTATTATCTGATCTTTTAATTTTCATATTTTAAAATTTATTACGCAAATTAAAATTTTTCTTTTAACCTTAGCTTGTTTCGCAAGGTTCTAGCTATAAAGTCTTGGATTTCGTAATTAATTACAACAGTCCTGGGAAATAGAGGTTACTCATTTATTTCTAATTTTGAAATGTATGTGAATGGTTATTTACTCCGTAATGTTCTATTTCAACCATTGCGGAGTATTTACTTCGTAATAGTTGAAATAGAACTGATGTCCCAAAAATAATACTTTAATTTATTTGAAATGTTTTGCTTATCATTATATTTTAATGCAATTCCATAAACAAACTGCGCTGCATATATTAATTTCTTCTTTTGTATAAAGATAGACATAAAAATAAAAGGCTACATTATATTTAAAATTACATTGAAATAGATAATGATGTGGATTGTAAAAAATTAGCAGAGATGTTTCTAGTAATTTAAAATGCAAAACAACTAAAAGGTAGAAAGCCTTTTAACTTTTTAAATATCTATCAACCGTTGGTTTTTTAGTTATGAAACCCAAGGGGAAATATTACTATTGTCTAATATTCTTCAGTATCGGAAAGAAGAACTTAAAAGAGAAAATATTCATAAATTAACAGTGCTTGATATTTATTTAATAAAAAACAACAAAATTTCAGTTGGAAATTGGAAAACTCCAGAATTCAAGTCTAGTCTCTCCTATCGATTTTTGAGTAAATGTCATGGTCGTAATTACGTATTCTTTCTATTCATAACATAATTCATTAATGTTTCCTTCTGGGTAATTTGTAATATATATATGCGTTTTTAGTAGATATATGCATGTACTTGTATTGGTGCACCAGTGTTTTGGCATTGCAGAAGTGCATAATACGAGTATTTATCATTGCTTATCTAATGAATTTTATCATATATTGCACAGTATTATTTTCTTTGTATATGTCCAACAGTTTATTGCCATGTATCTATGTTCAAATGAGTACAAGAGTATGTTTGTAACAGTATTGTATTTCGAGAAGTCATAGCAGCTCTGTTTCTAAATCAAAAGAACAGCACATACAGTGCTTACTTCAGCTTAATAGTTGTATATTCAAAACAGAATGCATAGCCGCATGGCTGACTTCAGTTGTACTTTCGTTGCCCTTTGCTGTAAAGACAGCTTCCTGCATCCGGACTTGTGAACAAAGATAGAATCACTGGGTAGGGCTTAGAAAGGCTGATAAGCGTCATCTCCAAGTGGACCAGCAGCTCGATTGGTGGAGTAAAGTAAAGTACAATATGTGCTATTAGCGTCAATACGCACTTTTCATGTAAAAGAAATATAGAAAATCAAAATGTATGGCAGCACATTGGAAATTCTAAAGATTACTTTATCGAAACAACTTTCTATCGTAAACTCTAAAAATATGCTGTTTTTAAATATTTTATGATTTTATTGTTAAGTTGAATTTTATGTGCCGTAAGTGCGAAGAAAGTGATGTTTAATAAATAGATTTTAAAATACAATCATATTAAGAGGACAAAAAAGAACCGTGTAAGTAACCTTCCTAAGGAAACTGAACACTGATAGGATGAACTGAGAGTGTGTGTATATGTGTGTGTGATTTTGGCAAAGCCTCGAGGGCTATCTGCCTAAGGGAAGGGATGCCTTCGTGGAGGATTTTATAAGGGAAACTGGCTCGTATGCACGTTACACACGGGGAAAACCACGAAAACGCCCATGCAGCCAGATCGTTCGCGGGATTCGAAACTCGGACCGAACTACCAGTGTTCAGCGAATTTACCGCTCTGCCGCTGGTGGGCCCCAGGGTGAACTGTGAAAAATTTACGGTAGCGCTTAAGATTCTATCGAGAATTCTAAAAATAGGCTGTTTTTAAAAATTTCGTCATTATGCTGTTGGATTTTATGTAAGATAAGTGCAAAAAAGCGATGTTGAAAAAACGAAAAGAATTGTGTTATCAGGAATGGGTCTAAGAGCAGATTGGTAAACTTGCGAGCTGAGCGAGAATATAAAACACCTTCACAAACCCTGTAGTGCGGCGTTAAAATCTGAATTCTATAATGTTTTCTTTATTTTCTCCCTTTTTTTAAACTAACATGCTTATATGTATATTATTTTTTAGGAAACACTTTCTTAACGTCTTTCTTCCTTTTCAATAATCTACGAACAACATTTTGAAGCTAAATCCATTTTGAATATTACTGTTTTCAAGATACCCGGAACGTTCTTTTGTAGAACTACTACAGTACTTCTCCATATCACAATTCATCTTATTTAATGTCCTTATTTTACTGTTAACCGTGTACCTTTTTTGTATACTTTCTTGTGATAAGCAAGCTTAGATCAGAAATAGCGTTTTCAGATAGACGCTTCTTAAATTCTTAACGAGACATTTTTCCCTAGTTGTGAAAGTTTACTCCTGATTAAATTTAAAACAGCTTTACTTTACTAAAGATTATGATTGATGAAAAAGGAATTACATACTTACTGTTACACAAAGCTGGATATAGTTACGGTTGCATGCAGATCGGAATAATTAACAGTTACACAGGGATCAGATCCAATGTTGCCAAATAGTAGCCAAGTATGGTGAGTTTTGGATACTTTTTGCCAAATCTGGCGACAAAACGTAGTCGCCGAAATCATCGCTAACTTGCTGAGATGGTCATTTCAATGTTAAATAGACTTAACGTCTGAAAGCGTCTTTTTTCGGTGATGCTTCGTACTGATGGTCGTACTTTCATGTTTAATTATACAAGAGATACTATATTTACGTATAATATCACTTTAAAATATTTACATACATACAAAATTTGTTTCAATATGGTATATTTTCTTTAAGGGGCGTTCCATTGTATAATGATCTGGAGATTCTACGTCCCAACTCAAAGATCAATTTTGGTAAATCTCTGTTGATTATAAAACGTTGTAAAGAGGCATTAGCTTGGAAACAGGAGAATCGAAATTTTGTGATTTAGATCAACTGTCGTTACAGAATTAAAGATGCGTCTGTCCAGTTCAAAAATATTCCACTCTTCTTGTCATTTTGATAGCGATATTATCAAATATACTTTTATAAGATGTGAAGGAATAGGAACATATTTTGCAATTTCATCTCCGTTTCTTGCCACCTGGTTCGTCAATTCATTAGTATGTGATCCAGCATAAACTTTTATACAACAGATCACATAAATTTGTGTTTGGGTCTTGCCACTTGTAATATCTAATTGATCTTTCACTGATTAGTAATTTTTGGTTTTCGTCAAGAAAGCTTTTAGATGATAACCCAGTACCCGCCGTTTATTTGATTACAGGCTTATAAACTTAGCCATGTATTACATTCAAATGTCCAGGAACCAAAACAAATATATACGGGTACTAATCAATAGAAAAAACGCCGTTTATTAAACTCACTCTGCGGCTTATGAAATCAGATTGGCAAAAGACGGATTCTGCAGTACCAATATTCGACTTATCAAAGCTTCTCGTAGTCATTTTCGTAGTCCATACAGAATTCTGCAAATGCATCTTCTAACGTTCTGCCGCGGTATTAAAAACGTTTCCAAATGTGATCACAGAAAAGAAGTTCAGAAAGTGATGAATAAAATTAAATTTTCTGAAAATGCGAGCACTTCGAAGGAGATACGTAAATAAATATCTCTGTTACAGGCCATGCATATTATTGTCTTTTTATAAGAAATTAAAAAATGACTTTCAAAATTGAGTAAGCAGTTTTATTTTGATATCAATTTTTAATTATTATTATAGTATTAATTATTGAATTAGTTGCTATGTATTACTCAAATCCATGTCTAATTAACTCATCCGCTTAATAAACTCAAATATATCTGGAATGGAAGGTATTTCAATAAGCGGCGGGTACAGTACTATAATTATGTAGTGTAAAATTAAAGTTAGAATAACAGTTAGAATTTAATACTAATAAGAAAAGTTATCTCAACATGGAATATCGCCTTAACAGATATTGCCTGCATAAATGGGAGAAGTCAGTAAAAATCCAAGATATTTCAGAAATGAAATTTATGTCTTCGCCTCGAAAAGGCCAGACTTCATACGGTTATTTCTCAATACTATACAAAATTTTATAAATGTGGTTTATAAAATAGTTATAATATATCATCTAAGTAAGAAATGTTAACTAAATATCTCATTTAATTTGGCAGCTATTTTCCACAGCATATCTCTAATTAAATATTATTGTTTAGCTGTCTGAAAGGTACATTGATATCAATAGTGTCTACAAAGATGTACCTAGACCAGCGATTCTCAAACGGTGGTACGCAAAGAAAGTATTTTAACTATTAAATTCAAAAATTAAATACCCGAACATACTGTTTAAGTTTTTTTCCTACCACTCGTAATTTTATGTGATCTGAATAAGAAATCTACACATCTTATAATTATATTTTTGAATAACATATTTTGTTCAAGTTCAGTAGCCGCTCATAGACTTTAGAAAAATGATAAATTTTTTTCACAGATAATCGTTATCCACACTTTATGTCGCCGCAATTTCCGTACTCATATTTCTGTATTTTAAATTACAATTACTTTTTACTTCGATTCGCTGTCTCTAACTGCAGGTAATTTGTCTTCTTGTTGCTTTGTATTCCTTACTTTCCTAAGCGATTTAAGAATATCGTCGTTTGATTTCGAAGAACTCGTAATACATTGTGCATTTAAATATTTCTGAAAAAATAATAAAGCAAACCTAGATTTTTCAAAATTGAAAAGGGCTACGATTGATTAAATGGAAAAGTGATGATTCACAGATGATGGATCCAGGATAATCTACTAGCACTAAGAATATTGAAAAGAAAAAAAAAATTGTTTATAGAAAATGTAATGAAAGTTATTCATCATTTGGGTTTACTTGGAATGGAGATGAAATGGACCCTCAGCCCCAACGTGTTGTTTGAGATGAGCTATCTATTATTCAATCAAAGTAAACCATCGTTTCTTAAAAGACATCTTGAATCTAAGCATGCCAATTTGAAGGATAAATCTTGAAAATATTTTAAAAGAAAATTATCGGATTTAGAAATAGTAAACAAGTAAAGAAAGACTAGGACACAATAACACGCCGAACAAATACTAATTCAGAAGTCAAACAACAAAAATCAGCGTTATATTTTCAAAATTTAACAGGACTAGTTTCGATGGTTTTACCGAACCAGCAACCTTATTTGCAAAACCGCAAATGAACGAGAGGAAATAATGATTAGATAAGAAAGCCTGGACAAGAATGAGCAAGTGGCGCCATCTGTTGATGAAACCAGAACTAAAATACAATTTCTTTAAAGGCCGAAGGCAAAGATTGATTGGAAATAGGAACGTTAACTAGAACAGAAAGATTTTTTTTAATGTGGAAAGACTCTAGAAAATTCAGTTCTCCAATGGAAGATGTTTCTTGAATAATTTTGGCAGCAGAAAAATTGAAAGTGGGATTTTCGGACCAACAATGTTGAGCAACAGAAGACTCCTGTATTTCCTTTTTTCTAACATATGCCTCATGTTCCTTGAAGCGGAATTTTAAGGCTCTCTTAGTTTGGCCAATATAAATTAAACCACACTGGCAAGTAATCCTATAAATACCCCAGGAATTCATATCCGGAATGGGGTCCTTGAGTATGGAACTCGGAATTTTATTGATGGAAGAATAAACAAAGCGAAAGTTAAATTTCTGCAAAATACGTGCAACTTTATAGCTAACTGATGGAAGGAAGGGAATGACAACATAATTTTTATAATCTCCTAAAACAAGAGTGGGCCTTTTAATGTGTTGAGATGAGAATTTTTTAACTGCTTGATTAATAATGTAGGGTGAAAATCCCCTGTCAATAGCTATTGCTTTTAAATGAACTTAATAATTTAGTTCTTCATCAAGGGATAGTTTGGAGGAGCAAACTTGAAGAGCACGGAAAACATAGGAATAAAATGAAGCTAACTTTTGTTTAGTCGAATGACATGATTTAAAGTGCGGTGGAAGGCAAACCGATGAAGGTTTAAGGTAAACCGTAGTACTGAAGTTGGATGTGTTACGTGTGACCAGAATGTCGAGAAACGGAAGAGAATTGCAAGTCTCAAGTTCAAAAGTGAACTGAATAGCATTATCAATAGAATTCATTGTTGAAAAAACTTTATTTAAATCATCTTTATTACCTTCAAACAGGGTCACCCTGTTTGAAGGTAATAAATTATTTAAAAGCAATAGCTATTGGTCCGAAAATCTTACTTTCAATTTTTCTGCTGCCAAAATTATTCAAAAAACATCTTTCCATTGGAGAATTGGATTTTCTAGAGTCTTTTCACATTCAAAAAAATCTTTCTGTTCTAGTTGACGATCCTAATTCCAATCCATCTTTGCCTTCGCCTTTAAAGAAATTATGTTTTAGTTCTGGTTTCATCAACAGATGGCGCCACTTGCTTATTCTTGTCCAGGCTTTTTTATTTTATCTAATCATTATTTCCTATCTTGTTCATTTGCGGTTTTGCAACTGAGGTTAGTGGTTCGGTAAAACCATCGATACTAGTCCTGTGAAATTTTGAAAATATTGAAAATATAACGCTGATTTTTGTTGTTTGACTTCCGAATTAAGTAAAGAAAGCTTTTGTTGCATCAAGTGAAAAAGCTTTCGAAACTAGTTACCTGGTAAGCGTACGAACTGCCAAGCCTGGGTAGGCTCACACTGTTGCAGAAAACCTTATATTACCAATAGCTAAGGATATCATTTTAATGTTTTTTAATGAAAAAGCGGTTAATGAACTTAATAATATTTCTTAATAATAATATTCAAATGTCAAATGATATAGTCGACGAATTCATAAAATGGCAAATTTCAAAAAAGAACATTTATTCAAAAAAAAAAAAAAAAACAACACACAGTGAGTACTTCACATTGCAATCGGATGAAAGCAGTAACATAACGAACGTTGTTCAATTATTAGTTTACATACGTTTAGAAGAAGATAAAAGAATTGCCGAAGGGTATTTATTTTGTGAATCTCTTCATCATAAAGCAAGTGCAGATGAAAATTTCAAAATAATCGACAATTTTATGTCGAAGAATGATATTCCTTGAGTAAGTTTATTGTCGTATGCAATGTTGGAGCTCGGGCTTTAACAGGAAAAGCATTCCGGTGTTATTTCTCAAATAAAGAAAGTCGCAGCTGAAACTTAATTTACTCATTACTGCATTCAGCGTGAAGCTTTAGCAGCCAAAACAATCCCCGAAAATCTGAAAATCGTTTTGAACCAAGCTGTGAAAATTGTTAATTTTATTAAAAGCAGAGTTTTAAATTCAAGAATATTTACGATTTTATGCCATGAGATGGAAAGTGAACGTGAACTGCTTTAGTTAAATTCCGAAGTAAGGTAACAAAAGAGGCAAGGATTTAAATCGTCTTTTTTGAACATCGATCAAAGTTTAAATTTTGTTCTGTGATTCAAAATTTGAATTGCAAAAATGTTAAATTTAGTGAATTATGGCTGGTGCGTTCAGCGTATTTAGCTCATATTTTTGGAAAGTTAAATGAATTAAATTTATAATTACAGGGACAAAATGTTAATTTGCTTACCGTTACAGATAAAATAAATGCAGTGATAAAAAAACTCGAGCTAATTATCAAAGAAAAGGCTAATAATACTTCAAGCGTTTTAGCACTTAGAAAGTTTCCTAACCGGAAATAATTTGAAAATAAAAGAAGAATTAGCATCTGACATTAAAAGTCATTGTTTTTCATTAATAAATAACTTCAACATATTTTTTCGGAGGAATTTCAAAAAAAAAAAAAAAAAAAAAAAAAAAATTAGACTAGAAATCCATTTTGTTCAAATGTACCTGAAATGCTTTCTCGTGAAGGAAAAGAACAACTGATAGAAATTTCTTGTAATCGAACTCCAAATGAAGATTTCTAAAATAAAACACTCGTTAACTTTTCGCTGAACCGGGAAAAAAATGAATTTAAAAGCGCTTCAAATATGCTGTGAAACTTCTACTGCCATTTTGCACAACCTAGTTGTGTGAAAAAGATTTTTCTTCCATGTTGTATTTGAAAAATAAATACAGAAAATTAAAAGTGCATCCTAATTTACGGTTAACTAAGTGAAATATGACCAGACATAAAGAAATTGATTTTTCTTAAACAGGCCCGGCTTACCAGCGGCCGAGAGGGAAAGATGCTGAACACTGGTAGTTCGGTCCGAGGTTCGGATTCCGTGAACGGGCTGGCTGCATGGGCATTTTCTTCATTTTCCCCACGTGTAACGTGTACACGAGCCAGTTTCCCTTAGAAAGTCCTCCACGAAGATATCCCTCCCTTTAGGCAAATAGCCCTCGTGTGCTTTGCCATAATTAAATAATCCTAATTCTAATCCTTAAACAGGCCCAAATTTCAAAAAAAAATTAGAATTCAAGTATTATAACTTAAATTTTGATAATTAAAATGGTAACCAATTTTTTTAAGTTAATATATTTTTATGTGTGCACATTTAATACAAATAGCCACTAGGTTGTGCAAATTGCAAAATATTTTTTTAATAGTCGGGCACTTTATTTAATAGCCATTAACCTTGCCCCAGTACAAGTGGTCGGAAGTGGTGACAATTTCATTATGGAAGCACCTGATACGTGGCCACCGTTGCCTCTTATGAAGGGATGGACAGTTACAGCCATGCTTTCTTCGGTATTCAAACCCGGGCTCACTATACTGGCCAGATAGATAGTTGCTTTTTTTTTAATATTTCTATTGAAAAATTGAAAAATAATCGTAGTGAAATGTAATTGCGAGTTTGTCAGTTTACTGAGTTTTCCAGTTTTTGTTTAGATGGTACGTGTTAGTCAAAAAGTTGAGAACCGCTGATCTAGACAAAAGGCTGTTAACCTAAAGGGAATTTCGTAGTGTCAAAGGGAAGGGAATATGGACAGCCTGTTAAGTATTTAGTTTTTATTTTATTAATATAAAAAAACTACTTTTATTCAAGTCTGGGTACTTATCAACACTTTGTGTACTTTTTCTTGTTTAATAAAACGCATTAAAAATAATCGAAGTTTAAATAAATTGTCGAAGTATTTTAAGTATTTTTCGAGTTTTGGAAAGGAGGGCGACGGGGAATGATCGTCTGGCAATGGTGAAGCGGGTGCATAAAACAAAAAAACGTTGAGAACCGCTGACCCAGACAGAGGAAACAATTTATTCGTGCGTGATATTTTTCAAATTGCTGATCCGTATTTAATAATTTTAAAAAGTCATCATGTGTTTGATATAGCGTGGACAAATATGGTTGTGAGGATGACCTTGCACATTAGCAGCAGACGCAATTTGACAGATGATGAAACAGATTTTGTTTTAGGTGCTGTGGCGTCATCCCACGACCAGCTGGGTTGGGCGAGTTCCCACCACTTTCCTTTTTTTTTTTCTCTTACGTTGGCTGCCCTTTTGTTGTCTTTGATCCCTATTGAGTGGGATAGAGTTGTTGACTGCTGGTATGAATGACGTAGCAGTTTTATGTATTTGCCAAGTCAATGACTGTCACTTTGTTGGTTATTCAAGGTTGGTTGAGCAAGACTTGCGTAGGCATTTGTACCGGTCATGAGACGGTGAAGATCATCTCGCAAAGCATCTACAAGGACCAGATTCGTAATCTTCGTAACGTCAGCTCCGACGCAGCATTAAAGAAGTTTGAAATATAGTTCGGGCAGATGGCCTGTTTGAAATTATTGTGTGATACTGGTGTGCATTTTATGGCGAAATTGTATAGCCATTGAAGGTTGCAATTTATAATTACAAAAATAAATCAGAAAAAAAATCTCTGAAAGTAATTAGGTTTTGAAGTGGCATCAGGGGATCGTTAAGGTTTTTTATGCTTTCGCTGAGCCTGTTGTTTACTAAACTGCTCTAAGATTCACTCCGGCTAACAAAAGTTTTTGTCGTTTTAATTTTATATTAAACATTGCTTTTTTCAAACTTACGCCATTTAAAATTTAACAGCGAAATCACAAAACGTTTTCCAGTAGCATACATAGCGTGTTTGCACAATCTTAGAAAAATAAGAGTTCGAAACCGTTTAATTAATTTTAAAATGTAAATAGCATTTTTAGACGCAAGATCTGAACCTTCATTCTGAACTAGAAATATCCACTATGATTTCCATTATGGAAGGCCGTTTCGTAAAATTCCAGTGGGTTCCAGAGTCCATCCATCCATCGTGTGGGTTTGCGCTTAGAAAAAGCTCTTTTCGAGAGACCAAAAACACAATAGTCCATAGGTGAAAGGTAAGGGGACTTCGGAGGAATACGTTGAAAGGGAATATATGCAATAACTGTATCAGCTTTCATTAGCTTCTAGGTATGCTTGGGTACTTTTCTGTATTACATCAAAACAAAGCAACAGGTATGTTGCTTTCTCTTGATGAAGTTTCACTTTTCGAAAGATATTGGAATTTTTTCTGTAGATATCGCATGTAAAACATTATTTTAAAGGTACGTTGAGTTGATTTTAACACTTTTCTTATTTTTAATTTTCCATTGTAAGAGAATCCTGCGACAATTATAAAACTCTTATTGAAACTTCCTTTGCTTGGAGAATAAATAAGGCTGTAACCAGAAATTTTTATTTCAAAATATTTTCTTTTAATTTTTTATCGAAATCGTTCTAGGAACGAATGAACTCCCGCTGTATGTTTAGAATTCACAAAACATTGTTGAATGTTACCGTTAATTGTTTTTAGGCTTTTCCCAGTTCATTGTCACTCACACAACATTTTTGTCATTTTATTATTAACGTTTTGTTTTTTTAAACTTTATTTATAGTTCACTTTTTCCCCATTTAAGCCGCATGAAATTTAAATGAGAAATCACAATATGAATTTTCATTGTAAGAGCAGCCAATGACGACGTCAAGCGAAAAAAAAAAGAAGAAGAAGAAGAAAAGAAAGGGAGAGACTGTTGAACATGCTGAAAATTGATGTCAAACCGAGAAAACGTAGGCGTGACGTATTATCTGTGCCTATGTTTGTTAATATATTCATTATTTTGATGACACTATTGTAAATGTTTCCATATTAAATGATTAACTAAATTATATTTCACCTTTGATAAACATAATCATATTAAAATATGATTTAATTAACGTACTATGTTAATCTATCTTAATTCACTTGTTAACGCCAATCTTTTGTAATCAAAAGTGTTTTAACAGATTATCAGTGTTAAATAAAAATAAATAAACAAGATCAGTTACATCAGAAAAGTAGACATGAAAAGTAATTTCACTTCTATTAAAATAGTGACAGATCAAACAGAAATGTAACATAGTTAATTGAAGCTGTTTCTAGATTACGGCAGAGCGCACGACTGTTATTTTACTAAAGGGAGGAATACTTCCGTGGAGAACTTTGCTAAGGCTAAGTTACTGATGTATATGTCACATATGCGAAGAAATAGAAATCTCTGCGTATTCAGCGACGTTATTTCTGGGTTATCCTGATCGTAATAGGTGTTAGCATTGACGCCTGTTGCATCGCCCGATTAAAATTCTGGAGAAGTCATGAAAATTTGCAAGTGTACATTGTCTGTGCAGCATAGGGGCACTTAAAATACTGGCGAGCCAAATGTCTTCTCAAGTGGATTGCTTGGTCTCAGAACCAGAGAAGAAATAGGTCCCTCGAACTCGTACTCGGAGTGTTCGGCATCAAAATTAAGCGGAGTTTTGCAGACCTGTACAGTTAGAACGGTGGGACTGTATCTAGTACATGTACAGTCATGGTGAAATTTTGAAGTCTCGCCCACTTCTTGCCATTGGTTTACTGAGATGATAGCTGACTGAACAACTTCACACAAATGAAATTTTTCTCAATGGAGTAATATTATGTAGTAAAATATTTTAATAGCATTATCTTTTATTATTTGATTGACCTTATATTAGCACCAGAAGTGCTATTAGTTTCGAAATGCATTTTTTGTCCGTATCACTTTTGCGACCGAACCACTTTTCAGATAGTTGCCACCAAATGCTACTACCATGTACTATTTAAAAGAAAATTAAATAATGGAAAATTTGTATAGATATATATGCATGTATGTTCATTGCAGTTAGTAAAAACGACGTCCTCTAGACACACTGAATTTTAGCACACGCCATTCCACACCTGAACATAGGCAACTTGAAGTCCGAATTTTGAATTTCGAATTTGCTTTTGATTTATTTCTCTAAACTTTCAAATTTAATATCTCTGTTACTGAGTAGGAAGCTAAGTGACTGAAAAGCAATAAGAGCAGTTCCTAAGAATATTTTGTTTACATTTTATTCGCATTGTTTTATTAAAAATGCATTTCAATCACGAGCTGTGTGGTTAGAAATATTAAATATTTTTATGAAACGAAACTAGCTGGGCTCATAGAAATCGTATTATACTTTTTTATGATAACTCTTTTAAGCTTCTGGCCGCTAGTTTTCAAAGAAATAACATAGAAAATGTAAAACTTTGTATGGCAACCCAACTACGAGCACTCTTTCGAAAATTCTAAAAATATGCTGTATTTAAATATTTTGTGATTTTGTTCTTGAATTTTATGTATTTTAAAAGAAATTGCGAAAAAAAGGTGGTTAATTAATAAAGCTAAAAAAGACAAAAACATTGTGTGAATGAGTCCAACAGCAGCTTGGTTAACCGCATGATACTCAGCTAGAGTATTAAAATCGTTAACACATACTGCTTGGTGCGACGTTAAAACCTGAATCCTTTAAGATTTCCTTTCTCCCGTTTTTTTTTCTTTTCTTTCTTTATTTTTTGCAAGAAAGAAGAGGAGTAATTGAGAGCATGCATACTAATGGAGCCAAACTTTTTGTTGTACTATAGGTTAATTTTTAATATGATCCTCTCTTTGTGTCTTCTACCCTTTCGAAACCTATTACCTCACTGAGGTTCGCTACATGATTCAGTCCCGCTACTTTTAAAAGAGAAAGAAATGTGGATTGACGCGATGACTCTACCACTTACTTGTATTTTTAAAGAAAAGAAGAAATTCTTTTTAGCTACTTTGAAAGGCTCCTTTGTACGCGATCCGAACCGAGATGACATTAAAGTAGGTTCATATGAGAGATATCCTTGTAAAGAATGTAGCTCTATTGCAGAACTAAAATTAATCGCTAAAATTTATGATAAAATGCCGCTGAAATAAAACTGGAATTTAATCCTGTTAGACAATTTATTGGCGATGCAAATAATGTGCAGTTTAAATAGTTAAATACTGTTACGATACAAATAATTAAAGACAGTTACAACATAGCTATTTAAATTCAATATATGGCCTTTCAATATAAATTATTAAATTATATTACAATACAAATAGTTAAATGCAATTACGTTATTTAATAAACATATTAAATAATTAAAAAAGCTTTTCAATCGGAAAAGTTAAAATGTTTTAAAATAATTACAAATAATAACACAATAGGTTTAGGTATAAATATTTAAAAAGAAAATTTTATGTAAATAATCGTTTTAAGTAGATTTTTTTTAAACTTAAAAGCAAATATAAATACATCAGTTCAGGTAGTATTAATTTAACAGTAGTATTAGTAGCTAATTTGCGCAAATACTTCATTTTTTTTTGAAAAACAAATGCAATAATTTTAAGTTTAGCTTAAAAGAAAAATTCCCTTTTAAGAATGAGAATAAAGGGAGAAAAGGGGTAAAATGAAAATAAAATTTTTATCTTACTTTTCCTACTGCTACTACTGCTGCTGCTACTATAACTTCTCTTTCGAATAATACTAGTAATAATAATAATGAAATTGGAAGCTGAAGAAATTGAAAAAAGAAATAGATATTGTAACAGCAATAGAAATACACCAGAAATTACGTTCTATCACTTCTACATTTCGTCTACTTTCACCATAATGCAAATTAGTTTATGTGTATAAAAACAGACTTCTTAAGTTTGGAGACAGCCCATATTCGCTGACAAGTTAGTGTGTGAAACTTTTACGCTACTGAATAGGTTTATCAGATTTAGTTTCTCTAGCCGCATTTCCTTAATGAGATTTGAGGATCAACCGAAACTTATTTAGGTGCGTGTTAATATTTTAATTTGACTGGAATTTGCGCTCTTCATATCCTGCAAGTACTCGCTATTAAGTTCTTCTTATTGCACAGTTTGTGTAACTGTCGGTTCTGGTTTTCTCCCTTGGTTTGGGAAGGGGCCAGAAGTTTCGGGTGAATTATTATAATTAAAATATTTTGAAATGGTTCATAGGCTAATTCTGAATACAGAAAATCAAGGATTTTTCTAGAAGAGAGGTTTCAATTGATTTCAGTGTTCCTCCTCCTGACGAAGTGGCAGTGAGATTAATTGAATTTCTCTTCTGTTATGTTCTATTTTGTTTAAATTTCATTGATTTTTTGTTTGGATATTGCTTGTTTGAAGAGTTTTGTTTTCAATTTTATTAAATTCTTTTTTGCATTTATAGGATTATTTTAAATTTATTACTTATGAATTTTAATTTTCGGTCTTTGTGAAAAATTGGTTCTAAATTTCTTATTTTATGTCTCTACTCAAAATTTTTCAGCGGCTTAATGCGCGAAAATTCTAGAAATGATTATATATTTTTTAATATTTTGTAACATATATATAGGAAACACTATGATTACATAACTCTCTCTCTCTTGCTGTCTTTCTCTATATATGGCCGCCCAGATATCCAGTCAGCCAGGCAGATCATTTACCTGAATTCGAACTACCAGTACTCATCGGATTTAACCACTGACAATGGTTGTGTTATTTTCATGCTTCCTCAAGCATCTCCATCTCTTTCTTATAAATAGGGAAAGAAATTCAATTAATTTAGAATCTTCTTGCCCGAGTACAATAAAAAATTAATGGACCTATTCTTTGACAAATAAACCACAGCTTTTTAGTAGAAGAATTTGAATGACTTATGGAAATTAATTTTATTAGACTTTTTATTTCCGTTACTATCTCTCTGTTACTAGTGTTTTAATAGCTCCATCTGTTCAGATTTGTATTCTGATAACTAACAGTAATTTTAGTACTGGCTCATAGGGACTGCAAATTTATCAACTTTTTCAAATACCGGCAGTTTGATAAAATTTCAAATTAAAGCAAATATACTGATATATTTCCAGTATTTCATTTTCACTCTAAATTTATTGAAAATATAAAAACAAATAAATAGAAAATTCAGATTTTATTCAAAATGTGTTTGGGCACTTCAAAATACATGAAAATAAATTATATACTGAATATAAAATACTGCAATACATAAATAAAAAATAATTCTGAATAATTCGCGATATGTTAACAAATTATTTACCGAACTTCTTTTCGTATTACCCCCATCTTCTTTTTATCTTCACGTCCTGAAAATTAAAAAAAAAAATAATAATAATTTTCCATTTTTTCGATGCGTTGAGCTCCCTTAAATTTAAAGCCCACCAGCGGCAGAGCGGTATTTGACTGAAGGCTGGTATTTGGGTCCGAGGTTAGAATTCCGCGAATGGGCTGGCTGCATAGACATTTTCGTGGTTTTCCCAAATGTTCAACGTGTATACGAGCCAGTTTCCCTTAGAAAGTCCTTCACGAAGGCATCCCTCCTTTTAGGCAAATAGCCCTAGTGTGCTTTGCAGTAATTCCAATAAATAATAAACCCTTAAATTTAAAAATGGATCCGTCCACCTAAACCTGCTTTTGTAGTATTAACAAAGACAAACGCTTGCAAAATTTCTGCGAAGGTCATATATTTATATATATGTATGTAATAATCAAGTGTTAATAAATAAGATTAGGTCATGACAAAAAGCAGCATTTTAATAGAAAAATATGAAAAATAATTCAAAACTGAAACAAAAAAAAATTGAATTGTCTACTGCGACGTGACCCTAAAATAAATAGTTGAAAAATAAACTTCCAGGAAAAAATTCTTAAGAAATCACAAAAATTAGTAGGCAAGTAAAAGCAATTGGCTAAATAAATTTCTAATCAAATATTAACCAGAATTATTAAGAAATATATGTACACATATACAGTATAAGTATTATATATAGAGAGAAAGAAGGATAAGTATATGTATGTTAGACACATATGCAATGAAAAGTAAACTATACTGCTTATTATAAATTAAGGAAAAATCACAAAAATCACGATCACTGAAAAAGTCACATGTAGAATTTTATGAAACTTACCCACAATATACAACATATAGTAAGATATCAAATAACATAAAAAGAAATTACCAGACAATTATGGTTATATATAGAAATTAGCACATGACTAAAATAAACAAATCGAAGATGTCAGGTTGCTATAGTAAAAGTACCTTCAATATGAAATATAATCGCCTTTAGAAGCAATACAGCACATTCAGCGATGTGTGATGCTTTCAATTATGCGGTCTATCATTTCCATAGGAAGCGAGAGCCATTGCTCTTGCAAAGCAGTTGCTAGCGCAACAAGGGTCTAAGGAGGCGGATTGAAAGCAGATAGACGTCTTCCTAAAGCATCCCAAACGTGCTCGATAGGATTCAAGTCCGGGGATCGAGCTGGCCACTCCATGCGCATAATTTTGTTTCCTGTTGAAGATAAACATATACGATGCAAGCCTTGTGTGGTCTTGCATTGTCGTCCTGTAACAGGAAAGTATCACTTATTGCCCCGGCATATGAGCGCACATAATCATCAAGGATGCCATCTCTATAAACATGAGCATTCACGGTTTCCCTTGGAAAAACGCGGAGGTCTGTGCGTCCACCCAAACACAGACACTGCCTCTTCCGTATGCATTTCTTTCACGGATGTGGAATTGTTTGACGGATGATAACGGGTTCCAGGTTCTCTCCAATCAAATAACGCCTGCTATCGCGTTCTAGACTAAACCTGGACTCATCCGTAAAGAGAATAGCCCTTCATTGCTCAGGCGTCCAGTGGACATGTTGTCGTGCCCACTGCAAACGGTCCCTCCTATGGCGTAACTTGAGCGGAACGCAAATGGTTGCTCGCCTCGCATACAGACCACATTCGTGAAGCCTTCTACGCACAGGTGACATTGACACCAACTTTCCGGTGGCTGCAGCAAGGGAGGATCTAAGAAGAGTGGGAGTAGTTGTTCTATTAATGAGTGCACATAATATCAAATATCGGTCATAGGCGCTCGTCGTAGCAGTTGGCCGTTATTGGTTGAACCTCCTTAGGTGCCGAATCTGTGATTTGAAATTACCTCCAAAGTCTATGAACCACAGAAGGACTCACATTTAGCAATCTGGCCACTTCTGTTTCACTTTGTTTTGCCTCTAGCCTCCCAATGGCTTTCTATCGTAGTTCTGCGGGCAAATTATGCCTGGAGATCATTGTTACGAATTGGCTATCTCAGATTTCTGATGTCACTATCACAGTGAAATATGTGGGCTTGCTCTCAAACATGGACTTTTATGCTCCTCGCAGATGACGTATTCCGAGTGCAGCGCCACTAATTAGCATATTGGAGTTTTACTCAGCTACTCTTACTTGGCAACATATTCAAATTTTACACGGTTTGGCTTATTTTTGAGGGAGTTATCGCTATTTTTGTGATTTTTCCTTAATTTATGATAACGAGTGTATTTCTTTAAATCATATTTACGATTAAAACAGAAACACTAATGAAAACTTCTGTGGGCATCAAACACAAAACAAAATTTAATTAATTGAGAAAAAGTGAAACATCTGGCATGAGGAATTACTTAAAAGTTTGATATTAGTAAACAAGTAGTTTGATAACATTTGAAGTAAACTTTTTAATTAAACACACTGTAACAATAGACGCTGTTAGTAATCGAAAATATGAAATGAAATAATGATTTCAAATTATGGAAAATTCGATCTAAATATTGAATTTACTGTCTTTTTTACAAAGAGCTCTTTCTTTGAAATATTTTACCGTTGTATGTTTATTAGCTTTAAGAGACGAAACTATCTTACATGAGAGATGGATTAATTATTTACTTTAATTATATGTAACTGCCATTATTCATACTTAACTGTATTGGAACTCATTAATTATGTTATTTCCGTGCATACCTTGAAGTATAAACCGTTCATTGAAATTTGGAAAATAAGCAGATCTCTTGACTTCAAATGCGATATTAAATTAATGCGGTTGAGATTTATGTTGTAAAGCAATTTTGTTACCGAATACCAGTCAATTTAATGAACATTATTGCATAAGCATAAAAAGTATATGCATTATCTTGTTCAATATATTATCTTGTTAACAGAAGTGGAAGTTACATTTGTATGAATTTCTTTTACGTGTATGAATTCATTACTTACTTTCAGATATTTGCTGAGGTCATTTTGTTGTGTTTTGCCTTAAATTAATGTTTTTTTTTTTTTACCCTTGATTGTGTTTGAAAGCATTCTAAACAAATTAGATATAGAAAAGTAAATTACGAAAAAAGATTTTCTTTAAAGTCTTTCACAGCTGGTGCCTCTGTAAAACTGGGGATGTAATAAGTAAGTTAATATGGGAATGTGAAATTGAGTTGCTGAGAGAGCTTTTAATGCTACATTAATAAATACAAGTATACAGATATAAATAAATACAGTATTTTTATTATGCTTTCTTTATAAGTGATTGTATAACAATTAAACTACATCTCAATACATGGTAGTAAATAGAAAGGCATTTGCGCGCATAAAGCATACATTATTTACTCTTACAGGCAACATTCGGAAGAATTTTTTTCCCACGTCGTCATCAGTCCCCTTACGAAATTTGGTGGCATTTCAGCTGATAGATTGAGCTACAAATCAATCTGTATAGTTGTATAGTATACATATATATACGTATATATATATATTTTAACAAACATGTATATACGTAAAAAGCAAATTTAAAGTTAAAATAATTAAAAATATGTGCAAACATATAAAAGATTTAATTTTCGAACTAATCTATAATATCATTTAAATTCAGATAGCATAAGTAAATGAAGTGCAAAACCAAAACATGAAAATAAATTCACCAATTTAGCAAATTAAAATTAATCTAAAAATTTTTTTTAAAAAATGCATAAGTGAATGACTGTTGAGTAGGCAGGAGACAGACTTATCAAGGGGAAGTTGCCTCCAAACCTAACTCTACAATCATTCAATTCGTGTTTCTTCATTCATGCAGGCAAGGGTATATATCTATATATATATGTATATATATATATATATATATATATATATATATATATATATATATATATATATATACATACATATATATATATATATAATTTATTTACATATATATATATAATATATATACGTATATATATGTATAAAGAGAGAGTGACAAAGAGAGGGAGAGATTAAGATTTAAATTCGGATATTGTAAAATTGACTAAAAGTTTAAATTTGGAATGGGGAATTTTTTTTTAAGATACGCAAAATGACGAAAGGCTCTTCTTATAAATTATTGATGGTTTCATGGTGATGTTCCAATTTCTCTTCAAAAGTTGGGATCTTTCTATGTAATCAGAAATAATTCTATTGTTTTTAGTTTATATTTTAGTCCTCATTTTTGCATTGTTCTTATGCTTTATTTTAGTCTTTACTTTCGCACTTTATTAACGATTCTAGTTTAATTATTTAAAAATTTCAGTTTTCTATTTCCACAATATTACATATTAACCATTTAATTGTAGTTCGCATTTCACGAGAGATATTTTGTTGTTTATTTATTCTCTATTAAATTAAATTTTATCTTTGCAGCTCAGGATTTTACATTTTAAGTCTTCTTTAAATAAACTTTAAAATTCTTTAATTTAAAAATTTTTCTTCTTGCTTTTCTTTCAAAAATTATACGTATACATAAGGTAAAAATTGAAAAATAATTAAATACTTCTTTCTCTTGAGCTACAGAAGATTGAATTTTAAAGAAATTATTAAAAAGATTATTCCATACTAAGAAACATTGCTTAGCGTGTTAATATTCTAACTGGTAGTGAAATGTTAAGTTATCAGATAGAATAATAAAGATGCAAAAATGTTTTTCTTAAAAGGGGAACTGAAATTGGAAAAAAAATAATGGGAGAAACAAATAAAAACTATTAATTACCCTTTGCTTAATGTTTCAAATATATAATTATTATATTATTTGTACATATATTATTAAGAAACTAAATTACTATTCTTCAGGACATCATTTGTTTAAAAAAATTGTTGATTTAGTCATTCTAAATAATTCAAGACCCAAGTTGTTGTAAATGATATATTATAAAACATTATAAATAAACGTGTGTGAGAGTATTCCTTAGTCTAAAATAGAAAAAAATGCGACTCGTCCCAGAGGTTCTCGATAGGGTTCAGGTCTGGGAAGACCAGTCCATTCGATGAACTCCATTGGCACCATACCAAGCCTTGGTTAACGTCGAAACATGACAACTGGCATTGTCGTCCTGAAAGTAACGGGTCCAACCCGTAAAACTGCCACAACGTAGGAAGCACATTGTCATCCAAAATAGTGCAGTAGGCATCGGAGTTGAGCTTACCATGAATGGGGACCATGGGTCCCAGCCCATACCAGGAGAAACACTCCCAGACCATAATTCCACCTCCGCCGAACTTGACTGTTGGCACAATGCATTCTGGCAGGAGACGTTCTCCAGGTAAACGCCAGACCCAGACCCTACCATCCGAACGGTAAAGCGTGAACCTTGATTCGTCACACCAAAGAAACCGTTTCCACTGATCTACGGTCCAATTTCGATGTGCTTTGCACCCCATTAGCGCCGAGCAGCGCGGTTGGACTTTGTGATCAAAGGCTTATGGGCAGCAGCACGACCATGAAAACCAAGCAGATGTGTTTCCTTACGGATGGTAACAATTGAAACAATACTGCCGGATGCCTGTTGAAACTCCTCGCGGATGAGGGCCATCGGTTGGGTGCGGTTCTTCCGAATTTCTCTGGACAGCACTCGTCGGTCTCTATCTCCCAGTTTCGTTGGTCTGCCGACTCGGGGCACATTCCAACAATCACCGCTCACCTTCCACTTCTTAATCACATAGGCCACTGTCGATTTTGGGTACTTCAGATCGCTAAATATGTCTCTTAAGGATCGGCCACATTTGTGATACCCGATAAGTATACCTTTCTCGAAATCAGAGAGTTCTGACCTGCGAGGCATCTTGCATGCGACTAAAACCGATGCTGTTTCCTATACGATATATACCGGCGGATTCCGTGACGTACCTTAGGACCGCAGATATCGTCATTTGCATAGGTGTCCAAATACTTATTGGTTGTCAGTGTAGTAAAACCCCCAGATCTGTAACGAATCGATTAATACTTTAAACTGAAATGACCAACCAACGTTCCTGCGTTCTGTTCAAAGCTCAACCTTTTTTTTCAATCTCCAGTGATCTATCTCGAATAATTTTGTCATGCGTTAATACTGATTTTTGCGTTTAGTGCATTTTGTGTTAACTTGCGTGTATTACAAGAGTTTTGAAGTTCTGCAAAGGAAACGCTCATAAAAAAGTCATTCTTTTCTACGGCTGGATATAAATAAGCATTATGTCTAGATATAACAAAAGTGACCTTAATCTATGCTGCATTATTTTATAATAATCTCACTCGTGATTATATATGCGTGTAATACGCATATACAAATTTTAATACGAAATAAAGTAAGAATCAAAGTAAATTATCACATTCGGTTTATAAGTTTTAACCAAAATTTTATATTGTTGCGTGCGTACGGGTTCGTAATGAATTGAATGCACGAGTCGATAAAAAGTGAATCAAATTTATTCTTATCCCAAGAAATAAAACAAAATGCTGAAATTTCCTCTGAGATATTCTTACAATATTGCAATATCGCACAGCAGTTATATTTTAAGGTACTAAAACGTTTAATTCAAAAATACAGAGAAAGCTAATCCGATCTCATCGCGAATTCCTTACAACCAATAACAACACTAAGTAAAGAAGTGAATTGAAATGTTTTTCTTCGGCTTTTATAAGATTTTTAATCCTGCACAAGAACATTCTGGTATTTTCTCGATTTTTCTGGATAGCAAAAGAGTACAATTACGAGATATCTATTTACTAAAATGTTAAATGCGCGGCCTCCTGTACTATGTTTTTCCGGCGTAGCTTTCTCTTCAAATAAGTCTCGTGTTGCATTGCACGAGAATATAAAACAATTTTAATTACAAATTGTATTAAAACTAGCTAAATAAATACAAAATGCGTAAAAGTATGTTGTAAGCATTCATATAAAATTCTCAAATACCAAAACTGAAAAGTTTTGAATTATTTTTTAATATAGTTTTTCAGTAAGAACTGTTACGAGCTTCAAGTAAAATACCATCTCCGGTTATCCATTAAAAACTGTTAGTAAGTCCATAATAGTCCGTTTTAGTTTTACCTAACATCTAATCAACTTTTTATATGAATGAAAGAAGCCTAACTACGAGAAACAGAAGTTTTTTTTAAATTTAATGTAAGAGTTATTATGAACGAAAAAATCGTTGCACGCAGACAGCCCAATGTGATTCTGAAAAAGTAAAAACATTCTGTGGGGGCCTGATTCGCGCTTATTCATTTAAGACTCACTATCGAATGTTTGGATTGTATACACTACCTCCCTTACTTATGCTCGTAGGTGGCGGGATAAAAAACAGGTACAATACCGAGATAAGTATCTGATATAAATCATGCGGGTTATATAGAATAGATTTTGTGACGTAATAGGTTAAATGTAGCAACAATAAATCTCGAAACATGAGTTTTCGGTCAAATCCAGAAATTGTTTCTCCGCTCATAAACTACCGCAATCTACTCCATTGTGTTAATTTTCACTGGAGAATTACAACTCGAAATTCCCAGCTGACGTACTAATGTTCTCAAATACTTCGCCTCTGCATTCCAGAGATCTCGCCGAGGATTACAGCTAATAATTAAGCTTAATTAAGACAGCTTTCAAATCAGCATGCGGACTTTGCGAAGATTGTTTCTGTAAATGAGTCTTATCCATTATTCAACAGTTATTACGAAGATTCGCGTGCTCTGAGACTCTGAAAGGTAATCTTAAAACATAAGTTTGCGGCTTATTTCTGGTAGAATTCAGTTTAATAGAAACTTGTTCGCTCACTAAAGCGTTGGTCGGACGTCAGATTAGGAAGACTTGAGAGATTTCAATAAGACAGCTAAATGTGCAGGACAATTAAAAATATTCTAATTCTTTGGTAATGTTAATTTAAAGTCCCAGACATTTCTGTGTCCTTAAAAGCTATGTTAAAGGAAAAATCTTAATTTCAAATTAGAAATATGTATTTCGAGAGATTTAATGCACTAAAGCTTTTGTCTTGGAGAATATAATTTTTGTCTCGAAAAAAATAAGACGCAAAGTCACGAACGTCATTTATATTCTTGTAATAGTACGTCTTTATAGTTTACAGTACCGTTCATAATTTGCTATGCAGTTAGCTATAGTCAGTTAGATATAGTTAGTTATAATTAAGTATAGGTAATGATAGATTTTAATAGTACTTTTTATTATAGTTTTATTTATTTTTAATGGATACGAATTTTATAAATATTTATATTTTCCATATTTAACATTTGCTTGCACCGCAACTGCTTTTTGCAGAACAATTGAATTTATTTGCATTGCTTATTTATTGTTGGTATCATTCGTTTCATTTATTATCAGACATTTTTTAAGATGATAGGACATCTTATAAGGTATTTCTCCTGGCATGCCTTCGTGGTGTGGTGGTCTGCATGCTGGGCGCGTATTCCAGAGGTCCGTGGTTGGATTCCCGGCGAAGGCGGTTGCTCATTTGTCATCTCTCCGGCTTTTTCAATTTACCTAATGTCTCTATAATCTTAATAAACCTAAATCTTACACATTTAGTGTTCTGAGAGCTGCAGCGTTTAGATGGTACAGACAGATTTTTGAATTAAATTTTAATGGTTATTTTTGTGTTAAATTTTATATTGTTTAGACTATTTACACATTCGGTTAGTTAAAATGGACTTTTAAATAAAAAAAAATTGCTAAGAAGAGGCTTAAGGTTTCTTCTGAAAGTTAAAGTGTGTACTTAAACTTCTATTAAACAACTTACTGATATACACAAACAATATTCAAGTCTTTCTCTAATAACCGCAGGAAGATCTCTTTTAACAGATAGAAATTGGACCCCGCCGACGCTGGATCAAACATTTTTCCGGGGAAACGAATACATATTTCTTGACCTTAAATGTTCGTGTTCTGTTGATCTAGCTTTAGAATCTGTAGCAAGTGAATTCCGCTTGCCGTATTTTTCTACACATCGGTCGCATTTACGTAAATATTATTTAAATAAACATATAAACATGATTTTATATTTTCGGAAAAAATTAAACAGCATTTTAAAACGATTATACATATTACCACTGTTGAAATTATTCTTTTTCCCTCCGATGGAGCAATTTTTCTTTTATTATTTATCGTCTGTCGCCGACTAGGTAACGTGACTGGCGGCAGAAAAAGAATGTAATAACTCTTTTAGTTTAGCTTGAGTGCGACGCTTGAAATGTTCTTGGCCGCATAGTGGTAATCAACAATTATAATAATTGTTCTTGATAAACTAATCTTGGCCCTATGATGGGGAAATTTATATTATATGTAAATTTTGTGCTTTGAATAAAGTAAATAATGTACACTGCTCAAAAAAAAAAAAAAAAAAAAAAAAAAAAAAAAAAAATGGGACAGTGCTATATCTTCCGTTCTACTGGGCCGATTGACAAAATTCAAATTGCGTTCTTTATGTCTCGAAAGCGTGACTTAGGATATACAGAAAGACCCCGCTTAACGCTGTTTCGTTTAGCGCTGTTTCGGTTTAGCGCTCTTTTATTTCAACCCGGGGATTCCACGAAATCGCTCGCAGCATACGGGGATTCCCCGAAATATTATGCAGCGATAGGTTTCAAATACATATCCGAAAGAGTGTACTTGTATTTCTTGTTTGGTGCGGTATTGTACAGACATATTTTGAAGGGGTAAATGTGGAAGATGTCGAAGAAATAATTCAAGAAGCAGCGGCTAGTCTTTCTAATGATGAGCTCAAGGAATTAACTGAACAAGAAGAAAACAAAAATGTTGACAGCAGTGATTCAGAAGAAGAGCAAAAAGAACTTTCGATGGCGTTTGTAAAAACGAGTTTGTCTACCGTAACTGAAATAATGGATCAATTCATTGAAAATGATCCGAATTTTGACAGGAGCTCAAAAGTAAGGCGTGGTGTTAGAGATGCTCTATCCGTTTATGAAGAACTTTTAAGAGAACAACGCAAAAGAAAAAGGCAAACAACATTAGATGCTTTTGTCACAAAAAGGCAGAACACTGAAAACGCGGAAGGCTAACTAAATATGACTGACTGAGAATTTTATTTTATTTTTTTTTTTAAGAATATTCGTTTTGTTATTTATATTTTGTTTTTATTTTTGCAAGAAATAATAATGTGGTATTAATTTGGGCTTTAAGAAATAAATGTTTGGTTTTATTTTTATTAAAAAAACATACTTTTTAAATTTAATACCTAACCAATTTCCTAGCCATCTTCCCCTAACCCCAATATTTACATGTAAAGATAGCCTCGTTTAGCGCTGTTTCGCATTACGCTCTACTTTGATGGAACGTATCCCCCGCGTTAAGCGGGGTCTTACTGTATATTAGATTTATATATAGCACTATTCTAACATAGGTATTTTGACACAAAATCGGACTTTTTCTGAAATAACATACCAATTGTTTTACATATTTCGATTCTACGACTCAAATTACGCCTAAATATGAAATTTTGTAAAATTTGGAGCGAAATTTACGGAGAAATTCACAAATTTATGTTGGCACTTTTTGTTCAGTTTGCGCCAAGAATAGTTCACTTGGCGAACGTCTTAATATATGGCAACCTTGTTTCCTTTCCCGTGAGAGGAAAAAAAGTCACCATCATCCTTTTTTCCAAATAATATTCTTTATATATTTTTTATTATAACTGTTATTATTTTAAGTAATTTTTTCTTTTTCGAATTTTATTTTAATTGTTTAAGTTGCATTTTTTTCTTCGAATTTTTTTCTTCGAACTGTTTTAAAAATTTATATTTACCTATTCAAACTGCGTCAATAACGGTGCAGCGTTTATTTATTTTTTTTTCAAATAGTTTTCTTTATATATATTTATTTGTCATAGTTATTATTTTAGGAAATTTTTAAATTTTTATACTTTTATTTTAATTGTTTGTGTTGCATTGTCTCTTCAGATAATTGTTTTAAAATTGTCTATTTATTCCTTCGAACTGAGCATTTTAAATAGATTTATTACTATAAATTTTCCAGAATTTGATTTTATTTATTTGAATTGCGTTTCTTTCCGAAGAATATTTTGTAACCCAGACTATGATGCATTTGAAAACTGCATATATTAAAAGAGAAATTACAGTAAAGCACAGTTAACACGCCTTTCAATGTTCCGTTCAGAAAAGAAATATATAAATAAGAGAGATGTATAACGGACATTTTAACATAGGATGACTTGCATACACTGCTTTAAACAGTTTAATCATTGTGCCCATTGCTTTACACAGTTTTATCCTACATTTGGTTTCTTAAAATGTTATTCATATTTAGTCAAATATTTTATTTTTGAAATCGCAAGAATCAAATATCATAAGATTAAAAGGTTTTAAATTTAAAAAAAAAGTAGAAATATTAAATTTTACGCAAAAATTTATTTTTTCTTTTCTTTTTCTTCAGGCATTCTACTTTATTCTTGCTCATTTTCTTTATTCATTCGGCAAGTATATTAAAAAGTATTCAACTTTTCGAAATAATCTTGGTATTTCTGACAATCATTTTAAATAAAGTTATCGCCTTCCATTTCATAAAGGCCCAGAGACGGCCGAGCGGTAGAGAATCGTTGAACACTGGTAGTTCACTCCGGGGTTCGAATCCCGGTAACCAGGCTGGTTACATGGGCGTTTTCGTGGATTTTCTCATGTGTACCGTGTATGCTAGCTGGTTTCTCTTAGAAAGTTCATCACGAAGTATTTGGTCAGAGCCTTTATCAGTCTTTAGAGGCTAAACATTTTGAAGGTATGAGATGAAAGGAAAGTCTGGTTTCATCAAGAGGTTTTGGTTTATTTAATTATGCCTAAGGGAAGGGATGCCTTCGTGGAGAACTTTCTAAGGGAAACTGGCTCGCATACACGTTACATATGGGTAAAACCACGAAAACGCCCATGCAGACAGCCCGTTCGCGGGATTCGAACCTCGAACCGAATTACCAGTGTTTAGCGATTTACCGCTCAGCCGCTGTTTCATCAGGAGGAAAAAAAAAACGTCTTTAGGTGACATCCACATACATCACTGTATAAACTCTTGAATCTTCAAATAATTCGACTGAGAAAATCATGGGATTCTCCATTTATGATACCATATGATGTTCTATAACGTAATTTAAATTTATACAACCATATAGTCTACAACCACTCGCTCTTCACTTTAATCTGCAATGATATCGTTTTTGTCTTTTCTGTTAACACAAGCTCAATTGATGGTATTTGGTGGTGGTGGTGTACACGTCCAAGTGTTTTCTCTTTGAACACCTAAATTCTTTGAAGTATCCTGAAGGTATATTCAAAAGCATCCAACTTTTTGAAACATCTTGGTATGTCTGACAGCCAAATTCCCCTGCAAATTTTTGCTTACTTTTCTCCCTAATTTTCTTTTTTCCTTCTACAGTTATTTTCAGTGCTCACACAAAAAAGATTAAGATTTTTCGATTCCTAGACTTCCATAAATTTTGCATTCTTGTCATTTTTTTTTTAAATATCAATTGGATCAACTGCGTTTCAGCTGAAGACAGCTTTTCTAGACATTTTAACTATAAACAAAGTATAGAGCAAAGTACAAAGCATAAATATTTTAATTAAAAGATTTTTGCTAAATGACAAAGAAATAAATCAGTCCAGCAGGGTTTATTCTGTACCACCGAGTAACCCGATTCTTATATCGGCTGAAACAATCTAAATCATATTAAAGATCATGTTTTTTTATACAATCTATAACGTGGGAGAAAAATTAGCTTCTTAAAACATTCTTTCTAAGAGGATTAATATAAATTATTATATTTAAATATATATATTTTTAAAGCTGGGACTTCAACCAAACTGTCAGACTTTTAAAGTTTAATTTACATGGTGATTATAATTAAAGTTCCAATTTGAAATGGTCATAAAAGGAAAACTACTGGACCAAATGTTATCAAACTTGGGAATCGTGTAAAGGAGGTTATGGGAATTTATTTTCCGCGGGAAAAAAAAAGAGTTCAAAAACTCAACACCAGTGGAAAAATGGCGCTGTATACAATATTGGTAAATGAAATAAGACATGAAAACATCTGTTTAAAACGTGTTTAATAGTTTCCGAAATGTGTTACAAAGCATGTTCAATGTAGCTTCCAGCATTTTCCGAGAGCAAGTTAAAACCTGTTACTGCATTCTTAACAGCAGTTCTTAGCATATCAGGAGGAATGTTACGGACATTTTTCATTTCTGCCAAATTGTTTAGAATATCACCATAAACAGTGCTTTTGAGATAACCCCATAGCCAAAAGTCACAGAGATTGAGGTCTGGTGGGAAGAGGGGAATTGTCGGCCTATAAGACGTTCATTCGTGAAATGTTTCCTAAGTAACTGTGCGACACACGTGAGGTGAGGCCCAGCCCTGCATAAAAATCGTAGTATCTAAAATGCCATGTTACTGCATTTCCATGCAGTTCATGTATCACGAAACATTTTAACATTGACTCTAAGTGAGCTGCAATCACAGTGGTCCAGCTGTCGCCTGCTCTTCAGAGACAAATGGTTCAGTTATAAAACTAGCTGTCATTCAACACTAAACGGTGTGGAATGACTGCTATGCAATCGAATGCAGTAGGAGAATGCAATGGAACTAGATGGATAACATGAGGGATTTCTTTGACCCAAATCGATTAAAAGCGTTTTGAATCAGTATCTTCATATTTTAGTGCCGAATTCAGGCTTCAAAATTTACAAATTAGCGATCTGTAAGAAAACGATTTCCAGATTGTACGCACTTGTGCGAGTAATTTGCGATCTCACATTTTCTAATCGCTAATTCGTGGTTTTCACGGACGAATTTCTCACTTACATGGATGGCGCACTCGACTTTTATCGAATTCAACACTTTCAAATGGTAATTTGCCTACTTCAAAGTTTCTTAAGGGTATGCAACATGTTAAACCCGTGTAACAAAAGGTTAAGTTAGATTCCGACCCATATTTCGTTTAACAATATTGCATACAGCGCCATTTTCCCCCTGGTGGTGAGGTTTCCAACTTCCTTTTTTTTTGCGGAAAATTCCCATGACCTCCTTTACACGATTACCAAGTTGGATAACATTTGATCCAGTAGTTTTCTTTTTATGACCGTTTCAGTGTGGAACTTTGATTATAACCACTCTGTATATTATTAAATTTTAATTTGAAGCTATGCGTTATATGTACACCAAGCGTAAATTTTTCCCTTTTACGGAAAAAATAAAGAATCAAAACAAATATACTTAGGATAATGGACCAAAACTGAAAAAATTTCCCCTCCCTCCGAAAATAAAATATTGAAACTTCGACCTTGAATTTATTGAATTATCGAAATATTTAATTTGACTTATCTTCTAAGTCCTAGTTCCGACAACAATTCCGTCAAAACTTCCGAATTACTTAAGCTAAAGTAAAAGATTTAGTATATATTCACTGTAAAATTAATCAGAGTGGAATAAAAATAGATTATAAAATTTACGCTGATGCAACTTTTTGTCTGAATGCACAACATGTAATGGAAGAGAAGGCTTGTAGAGATCTGTTTTTGACATGCCTCTAAAAGTAGATGTCATACTCCTTTTGTCTCTTCAATGTCAAAAAACTTTCCTTTGAGAGGCAACTTTAGTTTTTGGGAAAGAAAAAAATCACAAGAAGACAAATTTGAAGAACATGCAGGACGATTGAGTACACATACTTATTTTCCGAACATAAGCGGTTCTCCGACTGGTTATTGAATAATGAAAAGATGCATTGTCATGCAATACAAAACATTCGGAATAGGTTTTCTGACTGAAAACGTAAGATTAAAAGTCATCTGATTAATTCACAGTCATTTACAAGTCAACTACTCGGGCAATTGCAGAATCGTTTTGATCCTGAGCTTGTAAGACAAACCTAATATCACTGGATTTAAACACTTCTTTAATCTTCCGAGAACGTTCCTTCTTTAGCTCATATTCCAAGAATATTAAGTGAATACAATTATTGCAAAAGCAATTGAATATTCATTTGCACTACAGCTTGGTAGTTTACTAACGAGTTAACAAAACTTAAATTCTGATTTTTGTGTCTAACAGTACAACAATATTTTAAATATTTAGAAATAAAATATTAAATTGGAGCCTCACCAGTTGCCTAGCATTTGAAGATTGTTAAATACTAGTTGTTTGTTGCGAAGTCTAACCCAAGCTGCATGGTTGGTTTTCGTAGTTTTCCAGGTTCTCTTTACAAAGGTTCTCTATGAAAGTATCTTAATCAAATAGCTCCCATGTTCTTTCTATGTTCAAATAACCAACTAACCTAGTTTAAGCGCGAATTGTAAGTGAAGTTACTAGCAAAACCCGAATACTCATTAAAAATCATGTAGCTTGCCAATCGTGAGTAACATGAAAGATGCGGCGCCAATAATTGAATTCCTGCTACGGTACGCTGTTTTTAAACTTAGATGGTCGTTCCTTAATTAAATAGCTCACCAGAGGCCGAGCGATAAAGACGCTGAACACTGGTAGTTCGGTCCGAGGTTCGAATCCCGCGAACGGGCTGGCTGCATGGGCGTTTTCGTGGTTTTCCCCATGTGTAACTTGTATACGAGCCAGTTTCCCTTAGAAAGTCCTCCACGAAGGAATCCCTCCCTTTAGGCAGATAATCCTCGTGTGCTTTGCGATAATTAAATAATCCAATCCAATCCTTAATTAAATGTAATTGATTTGTAACTTCTACTAGAACTGACGGTTAGAATTGAAGTGTAAATAAATAATATCGTGTGCAATATTTGCAATTTATAAGAAGGATTTATTAATAACCGTAATAATTACTTATTATATTACTAATTAACATTCAGTTCTTGACAATTACATTCTAAATTAGAATTTTAAGAATATAATGAAAATACGCTACGCACAAAAATACATTTTAAGATAGAAAAATGAGTTGATTTTTTTTTTTGTTTTAAAACTTCTTGAATTCATTTAATAAACATCGTATCCTCGTTGATAATTGAATCCAAAATGTTGGGTGTCGTTTATGTAATTATTCTTACTTGTCCACAGAATCTGCTGACTTATCCAGCCATTAAGTAGCTGCAGATCATTTCTACACAACCACCGAACTTCCATTAATTCAGTCTCTAGAGGGTTGTATGTTTATATCATAATTTGACTTTTATAAAAAGGATTATTCTAAATCTTATGTTTCTATAAAAATATACTGTGCTTTAAAAATATGTATCAGCCGTTCTTTCAGCCAATTCAAAAGCAACAGTTTGTTTTTAGAAATAAATTATGCAGTTACTGTCATAAAATTCAAATAAACATCAAACAAAAATTCTCAGTTTTAGACAATTCGATTTAAACGAAGTAAAGCAGCAGACGATAAAACGCCGAAGGTAAAAATTTACTCATACAAAAATTTACTCTTATTTTTTTTTTAGAGATATAGAGAAATTAAAAAAAATAGTTAAAAATTTGAATAATATCATATATAATTTTAAAAAATAGCTTTAAATATAGTATTAATAAATATTTATTACGCATCATTGAGGGAAAAAAATGTCATATAATTAATTCTCCGTAAAATTTTACTTGAAATTTAAGGTTAAAAATAGCTGTGGCAATTTAGTGTAACAAAAATCCATAGACCACATTTGGCGTTATTATCGCTCAAAAAAAGATGCCAAATTTCAAAACGCGAAAATATGTAAATTCGTGTATATCTTAGAAAATTTTGAATAAAAAAGCCTAATTTTTTGCAGATATGCTTAAAAATACACCTACTTTAAGATGATGGTAAAAATGTTATAGGTTATAATTCAAAATTTGTTTCGAAAAATTTATAAAAATTATTTTAAAATAGAAATTTAAAAAATAAAACACAAAAAATGGGTAAATTTTATTTGGAATGAGCCTAAATTTCGAAATGTGAGAGAAAAAATCAAAAAAGTTTAATAAACAAAGAGATATTAATGAATATTTGCCAAATTCAATTAACATTGAGGAGCTAAAATTTTGAGAGCTAATATTTTAAAAACTACTCGTACGATTTTTACAAAACTTGGTATTCTGGCATAATTTGAGTCGTAGAATCGAAATATGGAAAAAAATTGGTATGTTATTTCAGAAAAAGTCCGATTTTGTGTCAAAATACCTATGTTAGAATTGTGCTATATATAAATCTAATATATATTCTAAGTCGCGCTTTCGAGACATGAAAAACGCAGGTTGAATTTTGTCAATCGGCCCAGTAGAACGGGAGATAAAGCACTGTCCCATTTTTTTTTTTTTTTTTTTTTGAGCAGTGTACATAAGCTCTTCATTAAATATTTCTGTGTTTCAACTGGAAGTTCTTATTTTCAAGTTGAGTCTTTACGTGAAAATGGTATATTGACTCCTGATATACTAGTATATTCTCGATCAAATTGATGCTCTCCCAACTCGTGAATAAAATAGAATCGTGAATCGTTATCATAACGTTCAAGTTTTACACATTTTTTGGTGCCGAAACCCGTGACCTTTAGATACTACGAAATCGAAACTGAATATAATTCTTGATTCGTCCTATGCTGGAATAATGGAAGGATACCTGAAAATATCAGGTAAGCCATTTTCTTTTTATTATTGAAGTATTCAACCTTGAAAAATAATGATTGAGTTAAATAAAAATATTGTTTATGTTGATTTATTGAAATATTACTTGAAAGAATAATACTTCATTGATGCTTGAAAAGATAATTAATCTTAATCGAAGGAAATTTGTGGATTATAAATACATTGTTTTTAAAGTAAGTGCTTGAAATACTGAAATACTGTACTTTAATGTTTATTACAATTATTTGTTGAATTTTATAAGATTATATTTCATTACTTGAAATATGGAAAATATAGATAAATTAAAGTCGAAAAGAGCTGCTATCAGATCTGCAATCACTAAACAAGTAAATAAAGCAGAAGATTTGCTGGTAGCAGCGATTGAACGAACTGACACAGATTCCTTGTTAGAGTGTCAGGATATTTTGTCAGAAAAAGAAAATTCTTTAAATGAAATTGTAAAAAAGATAGATAAATTCATTGAAGATAAAGTTGAATATGAAAAAGAATTAAAATCTGTTGATGAATACTCTCATAAAACTTTGAGTATGAAATCCAAAATTAAGAATAGGTTAAGAAAGTGTAAAGCAGATACTGAAGTGAACGTAGTTCAAAATGTACCTGTAACTCCTGTAATCGAATATAAATTTGTTACGGCAGTTAAGTTGCCGAAATTAACTATTGAAAAGTTCTCTGGTGATCCCAGCACTTATTTAGAATTTATTAACTGTTTCAAGAATGCTGTGGATAACAATGATTCTTTGTCAAAAATAAGTAAATTTCAATACCTGAAATCTCTTTTAACAGGTACTGCATATAATGTCGTATCAGGGTTTGATCTAACTGATGAAAATTATGACGAATGCCTAAAATTATTAAACGAAAGATATGGTAGGCGGGATACAATCATCAATTGTCATATAAATAAAATTTTGAACTTAGAGCCAGTAAAATCATCAAATAACATAAAGGGACTTAGAAATCTGTATGATAAATGTGAAATACATATCAGAAATCTCAAGTCAATGGGGGTAAGAACAGGTTCATACGGGCATCTACTTTTGCCTATACTGTTAAAATTGTTACCAGAAAACATGGTTCTAGAATTTCATAAGAAAAAGAATACAGAAAATGAGTATAAGGTTAATGACCTATTGGAATTTATAAGAGAAGATTTACGTGCCCGTGAGGCCACATTATTAGTAAATAATTCTTCTAGTAATAAAATACATGACACTTACACTAACTTTAATTTTAAACAAAAATATAATCAGAACTTTTATTTTAAGAAAAGTGTTCGGCTGCTGCCTTGAACACTTCTATAAAAATATTTTGTGTATTTTGTGACTCTTCAGATCATAGAAGCTTGGATTGTAAAAGGTATACAGACCAAGAGGAACGTTTTAAATTAAAGAAGGGAGGACGCTGTTACGAGTGCTTCTTAAAATCCCACCTGTTTTCTAACTGTAAAAATAAATTAACCCCATGTTCGAAATGTGGTAATAAATTTCACAATGAGCTGTTCTGTAATAAATCAGAAAAATATGAAAGTCCTGAAAATATTAACACAGATAAATCCCAAACCTTAGTATCTTGCGTTTCTGAACAGAAAAATAAAACTATTTCTACATTACTCCAAACTTGTATTTTATGTGTCTCTAGTGGTGAAAATAGAATTCATGCAAGGGTTTTGTGTGATAGTGGTTCAGAAAAATGCTTTATAAAAAGAAATTTAGTAAGAAGACTGAATTTAAAGCCCATTAGAAAAGAAAATTTATTAGTATATTCATTTGGCAGACGAAAACCACAAGAATCATCATTTGACGTAGTTTCTCTTGAATTAGAAAATGTTTCGCAATCAAGCAATTCCATAAATATTGAAGCCTTGGTGGTTGAAAAAATAACTGGCTCTACAGTCAAAATTCCAGACAAAGGTTTGATTAAAATTCTTGAAAATGAGAGGATTTAATTCTGCTGATACAGGGCATTAACGGGAAATAACTATTTTACTAGGGTCAGACATTTTATGGCAAATTCAATTAGGTATTGTAGGAAAAATTGGAAAACATTTATACATTGCAGAAACTATTTTCGGACATACTATTCAAGGGCAAATAGAATCAAAAAATAGAAAAATAAATTGTTGTAGTATATCAGTTGAGAGTGAAAATAATGAACTGAAGAAATTTTGGGATTTAGAAGTCATGGGTATAGTTGAGAATCACAAAAAGAATTCTACTGATTTAGAAATTATAAATGACTTTCAAAATAATTTGAAATTCAAAAATGGTCGTTATGAGTCAAAGTTACTATGGAACAAACCTCGCGATTTATTGAGAAACAATCTTGAAGTGGCTAAAAGAAGATTCGCTGGTTTAAAAAATAAATTTAAGTGTAATGAAATATTATTTGAGGAATACAACAATATTCTCAGGAAACAAGCGCATTTAGGAATCGTAAAGGTATGCCCTGAAAACAGCTCTGCACTTAATTCTTATTATATGCCTCACCATCCTGTAATTAGAGACGACAAAACAACAACAAAAGTACGCATCGTTTACGATGCTTCTTCAAAATTAAATGATGCTCTTTCTCTCAATGACTGTCTTCACCCAGGGCCAAATCTAAATCCAAATGTTTTGGACGTTATTTTGAAATTACGCGAAAATAGGATCGCCTTTTCGGCAGATATTGAAAAGGCATTCCTTCAAATATCAACCGCAGAAGAAGACAGAGATTACCTGCGATTTCTTTATTTTAAAAACCTTGATAGAAAAGAGAGTGTAATTTCTTACAAAAGGACAAGAGCAGCTTTTGGTGTAACTTGCAGTCCTTTCATCCTTGCCTGCACAATAAAACATCACATTGATAAGTACCAGAATTCTAACTTTAAGACTTTTGAAATGCTTAACTCAAATTTTTACGTGGATGACCTATCTTCTGGAGCGACAACGGTTGAAGAAGCGCTTAATCTATCAAATGAATCTGTTAAAATTCTTGCTGAAGGAGGTCTAAATCTAAGAAAATTCGAAACCAATTCCCTAGAGCTTAAGCAGATATGGCTTGAGGAAAAGTTAATCTCTCTCAATAGTGACACTCCATGTACATCCTCAAAGGTACTAGGTTTAACATGGAATAATGATGAAGATGTCTTAGGACTAGAATTAACATCCTAACTGTCCTCTATAAACACTGATTGTACCAAACGTAATGTATTAAAAATAGCAGCCAAAATTTTTGACCCATCTGGATTTATTGCACCCTTTGTAATTCGAATTAAATGTTTATTGCAACAGCTATGGCTTCAAGGGGTAGCTTGGGATGAGGTCTTTTCTGGAGAACTTGAAAACGACTGGAAAATATGGCTCTCCGAAATAAAAGAACTTAAAATGTTGAAAATTCTCAGATATTATTTTCTTGTACCAAATTTGGACAAGGACACTGTCACACATTTTTAGTGACGCTAATCCGAATGCATATGGCACAGTCGCATACTTGAGATATAGAACTGATGAAGATAAATTAGAAACTACATTTGTTTTGGCAAAATCACGTGTTGCACCATTAAAGAAGTTAACGCTTGCCCGCCTTGAATTGATGGGAGCATTGGTGGGTGCTAGGGCTGCCAACTACCTGAAAAATATTCTACATATTTCAAATGTCATTTTATGGTCAGATTCGGAAATAGTTCTACATTGGATTAAAAGTACAGCTAAAAGATGGAAACCTTTCATTGCGAATAGAATTTCAGAAATACATGAAATTTCAGATTCTTGTTCATGGAGACATTGCGAAGGAAAACTCAACCCTGCACGTCTAATAACAAAGGGTTGTTCTTCAAAAGAACTGATAAATTCTGCGAAATGGTGGCATGGCCCTGCATTTATTTCATTACTTGAAAATCAATGGCCAAAATCCAAACTATCAACGTCAAAATGACATGATGTATCAGAAGAATCTCGAAAATCAGAAGCTATTCTAGCGTGTGTGATCAAAACGGACAAAACTGAAAAAGTTCCACTCATGAATTTGACGAAATTTAGTTCCTTGAAAAAACTTTATCGTATGACTGCTTGGATTTTCAGATTTATATCAAATTTAAAAGAAAAAAGGAAAAATAGAAATTTTGTGGAAATTTAGAAATCAGTAAATCTGAAGGATTTTGGTTAAAACAAGCTCAAGAAGATAGTTTCCCTGAAGTTATAGAGTCCCTAAGAGAAAACAAGCATATTCCAAAAGATTCAAAATTGTTCGAATTAAATCCCATATTATCAGATGAAGGTCAACTTTTGGTACGAGGTCGGTTAGAAAAGTCAAAATTATATTTAACAACAAACACCCAATAGTAATCCCTTCAAAACATAAATTAAGTGAATTAGTAGTACGAGACGCTCATGAAAAGGTTTATCATGGGGAATATCTGATACTCTAGTGCATATACGTGAAAACTTTTTGCTCTTAAGAGTAAAACAATATGTCAAATTAATCCTGAGTAAATGCATAATATGCAAAAAATATAATGTACGTCCTTGGACAACAAGTCACTGCACCTCTAGGGTTAATGAATCTCCGCCTTTCGCAATTTGTGGACTCGATTTTTCAGGTCCTTTGTATGTAAAAGAAAATGACAACAAATATTACATATTATTGTTTACTTGCGCCACTACAAGAGCTATTCACCTGGAGCTCGTAAAAGGCATGAGCACTGAAAGAATTTTTACTTGCGTTCCGCAGGTTCGTATCCCGAAGAGGTTTGTGTTCCATTGTGTACTCGGACAATGCTAGAACATTTAAAAGAGCCGAACTTGAATTAAAGCAAATGTGGAAAGTGATTAACCACCCTGAATTTAAAAAATTTATGCTTCGCATAGAATCACATGGAAATACATTGTGGAACGTGCTGCCTGGTGGGGTGGTTTTTATGAACGTTTAGTTCGCAGTGTAAAAAGTAGTTTAAGAAAGAACATTGGGAAATCATCTTTGACTCAAAGTGAATTAGAAACGCTTTTGCTTGAAATAGAAGCGATGTTATAAACTCGCGTCCATTAACATACGTCTTTTCTGATCTTGAAGAGCCCTCCGCCCACCTGTTGATTGGTAAACGACTCTTGAGTTTGCCAGCTGTAAGGAGGAATGACTTGAATTTACCAGGTTCCAGAGAAGTAATGTTAAAACGTTTCCGTACACGAGAAAATCTAATAAATCACTTTTGGAACAGATGGAAAAAAGAATATCTCCTGTGCTTGAGATCTTATACCGGTCAGAAGAAAACATCTGCATTCAAAGTAAATGATATAGTGCTTGTTCATGATGAAAACTTACCTAGAAGCTAGTGGAAATTGGGAAGAATAACCAAAACTTTTATTGGTAGAGATGGAATGATCAGATCGTGTGAAGTGAAAACTGGTAATTCGGTAATCAAACGTCCTGTGCAGCTATTGTACAATTTAGAAATTGATGATATCAATAATTGCAATTTTCAGTGACTTATCAAAAATAGACTGAATGACTGATAAACTGATGATAGAAAAAAAATATTCTTTCCTAATGTTTTCATTTATTCATTTTATTATTTTCCTTGGTTTAATGATTTGTGGTGATCTTGAGAAATGTTAATTTAAATGTTTTGTTTTTTCTATAGTTTCAGAAAAATTTTGCTTGTTACTAAGAGATTATTGATATACTGTGACCTGTATATGTATGTAATTTTTATTTGTTTCTTAGTGTTTTAGTAATATTGTAATAGTTAGTTAAATTTGTGATGAACCTATTGTTCATCGGGGGGGGAGTTTTTTTAAATTATTTCTTTTTCCCTCCGATGGAGCAATTTTTCTTTTATTATTTATCGTCTGTCGCCGACTAGGTCACGTGACTGGCGGCAGAAAAGAATGTAATAACTCTTTTAGATTAGCTTGAGTGCGACGCTTGAAATGATCTGTTCTTGGCCGCATAGTGGTAATCAACAATTATAATAATTGTTCTTGATAAACTAATCTTGGCCCTATGATGGGGAAATTTATATTATATGTAAATTTTGTGCTTTGCATAATGTAAATAATGTACATAAGCTCTTCATTAAATATTTCTGTGTTTCAACTGGAAGTTCTTATTTTTAAGATGAATCTTTACGTGAAAATGGTATATTGACTCCTGATATACTAGTATATTCTCGATCAAATTGATGCTCTCCCAACTCGTGAATAAAATAGAATCGTGAATCGTGATCATAACGTTCAAGTTTTACACAACCACAGCACAAGTTACGAACTTCTTAATGAGGTAGCACATAACTTTGAATGCGTACTTAATTACGAGTTTCTCACCAGAGTTTAAAAACTACTTGTATATATAATGACTCTTCATAACATCATGTACTGACATAGGTGAACATTTCTTGGCAAATCGTAAGAAATTCCGCAATCGTTCGTCAGCTTCCTTCTACGTTACTGGCTCTTTGTGTCGTCTTCCTTTTCTTCATCCTCCTTCTCCTCACTATCTTCTGGCCACCATCTTCATGGCCGATTATTTCCTCGTCATCTTGAAAGAATGTGATGGAAAATAATTGTCTGCTTCCCCATAAACCTGCTTCTCCTCAAGTTACATGTATAGGATGTCTAACGCAATGCAATGTATATATTGGAATGTCTATTTCATGTACTGGAAAATTATGCAATAAGTACCCAAATAACATGTAATGTAAGTAACCTGTAAGACTATTATGTTTGTAAATATTTGTATCTAAAAATTAATCAGAATGTATCTGCACGTAACTGTATGCAACTGCAAGTATATGTAACCTAAAGTTAAGCAGTGTAGGTAAAATTAAGTAATATGTGAAGCAGGCGTGCCTGACTATGTATGTATATAAAAATAATGTAACGTAAGGCACATGTAATATTGGCATATGTAACTGTACATGCAAACTGTATTTATATGCAATCTACAAGTAATGTAGGTATATTTATTGAAATGTATAGCTAAAAACTATAACTGTACACAAAAGTAATTCAACGCAATGTAAGATTAATGTAATTCAGGTAATGCATATGCATTGTATGCCGGAAATGAGAGACAAAGTCAGTATGTAACTCTGTAAATCATGTTATCCGTAGAATATGTTAACCAGCAAACAAGAATGTAATACTAAATATTAACAGCTCTTGTGTGGCCATGTAATTGCTCTTTTGAAAGGTTCAACTCTAGATATTGCTGGACGTGGCGCTACACCAATTAACCGACGGTAAAGGGGTGATGCCCACGTCTCCCGTCGCATGTCGTATGTCTAAGTATGTAACTAAATGCAAGATGTCGGCCATGGGGTCCCGATCGCGTTTTAAAGCTAAGAGAATCTTCGTCATCCGATTCTGAGACAGGTGAGGTAAGTGACAGCACAAAAATCGTCTGTAAGATGAAAATATTTCCATGCGATGAAACTTGTTTTCTGATACATACTCAGGAATAAGTGGACATAATTCCATAAAACGATTTGGGTGGCTTTCCTGTATTGATTAGGCAATGAAACGATTTATAACCGCTTATAAGTAATTTGAGGAAAAAATGCAGGAACATGGACCAAAATAAAATGCTCCGTGCATGCTATTCCTATGTTTATAATTAACGTTTCAGAATTAAGGATATTTACATATTAATATTATCTGTGTTAACCTACTCCATTACACACTAATAAAATCTCATGGTTTTGATTGAAAATAATAACACAAGGACGCGCAATGAAGTATATTTGACCTTACCATCAATATTATCCTCAAATGATTGCTTCCTAAAATATGTTTTATGGATTGTGAATCTACATAAATTTTATAATTTTACATCTTATATTCTCAAATAATTATCTTAATATCGATACCGATATGAAATTTCCCAAATTATATTTGCCTATTTAATATAAAAATACCTGCTATACAAATAAAAATACATGTAATACATTATGTTAAAATGCAAAAAATTAAATAATGATTTTATTATTTTTTGTTATTAAATTATCATTATTACTAGATTATTTTATAAATGTTATTAGATCCGAAATTTTATTTGTCTATACAAAAGTTATTTATAATTCTTATATCTCCTAAAGTAATCTTGCTTATAAGTTTTATTTCGTGTTAAGAGTACAATAAAATTTACTGCTCAGCCACTGAGAGCCCGCCAGCCGGCTGAGCAGTAACGTCACTGAATACTGATAGTTTGGATCCGGGGTTCTTGGCGAACGAGCTGACTGCATGGACATTTTCATCGTTTTTCCTATGTTTAACATGTATATGAGAAATTTCATTTTTAGCGAGAAAATTTACAGACACAAAAATCCAACGAAAAATTCTGCATGCTTAGGTCAAGAAATTTGAATTTGCACTAGGACCTGTGCGGGGTAAATATAGCTCAAAATAAGTAATTATTTAGTACATAAAGGAAGCTGAAAACTCGAAGCTTTAACTAATAGCCTTGATCACAACTATTAAAGAAATGAAGTGATAGCGAGTTATGCTTAAAGAAGAACATGTCATTTTATGGAAGTGGGATCAAGCAGACTCCATGCGCGTGATCTCGGGTTAATTTGGTCTAAAGTAAATGTAAATAATTAGAAATGTTAAGTAATAGCTAAATTCAATATACAGTATACAACAAACATACCTAAACTATATTTCCTCTGTGAAAAATTCTTGTATACTTGACAGTCCTTCTAAATATACATAATTTGATTATCAGTCTCTCAAGGATGTAGTTAGTAACTTTTGTTAAATAATAACTATCGATTAAACTTACGAAACTAAAATGCGTCAGCTAGTGGATCAATATCCCTGCTAACGGAGAAATATGAAATATAAATATAACAATAGTTTATATTTTTATTGAATAAAATCCTCAGTGAGGGAAAATTATTGATATGGATTTGTTTTCGTGAACTGTTTCTTAACATATTCACGAAGCATATTGATACGAAATTTTAAAAACTGTGTTTGAGGAACTAAAAAATCTACTTGCGTTAGCTTTACGATAGAATAAAAATTCGAAGAATCTGATCGTAACAAAGAGTCAAGTATATTTAGGTTCAAAAAATGGCAACAGAAGTTCGCGTGTCATAGGTCTATATGCATTCTGGGTGATTTGCATTTCCTTTTGCATGCCACCAAAACTTCAGGAAATGGCCAAACATATTCTTCCCTCCCCCTCCTCTCTCTTCTGATTCGCCTGCAGCAGCTTTGCCATTTTACGGAAACACACATGACTTCCCAAAAAAACATGGAAAATATATAGTTCACCTGTGGGGTGTCTACCACTTTTTCTCTTTCTTTCCTTCGCTTTTTTGATTTATTTTATTCTTCTCCCCCAGTCTGAGTAAAGGAAAAGAGTCAGAATTTTCAAAATTCGCAGCTACGTTCCTTTTTTGCCTGAATATTTATGCTACTAGTTAATTTTGAATCCGGATTATCTGTTTCTGTTAAAGTCTTTACATAGTCTTTACATTTTAAACACTTAATCCAAAAAGAAAAAAAAAATCTAATAAGTTTCAGACTTTAACGATCGCTCAAAATGATTTGTTAAGGTTTTTGCGTTTTCGCTGAGCTCGCATTCCACTAGTCTGCTGTTGCAATCACTCCTGGAAAGCCATTTCTTTTTTCTCTGATTAACTTTATTATTACACATTTACGCAGTATAAAGTTCAACAGCAAAATTACAGAAATTTTCAAAGAAGAATAACCGAATAATTTTTGAACTCCCGAAGCAGCATTAAATGCTGTCATACATTTTTCTATTTTTTTCAGTCTTTTCTCAGTTCATCATATCAATGTTCATTTTTCTTAGTAGGATGGCTAGCAAAACATATTTTTAGTCCAAAGGGGCTTTGTCCCTAAGGAACTATTGTTTTCGTTTTGCGATTTTACGTCGAATCACTCTGAATGTCCGTTTCACTTTTCAAACAGTTGCCACCAAATATTATCGCCCTGTATTATATTTGAAGAAATTAAATAATGAGGAATCTGCATAAATGTATGTAATGCCTCTCGCATTGTGATAACAAAGCATTGTGACGTAATCCTACTGCGAATATGGGAATCTGGAAGCCCAAATTTGTAATTTGTAATTTGTTTAATTATCGATTTCATATTTTATGAAACTTTAACGAATTTGTGATTAACAAACTCAAGGAATTTCAAAGCGAGATTCGGAAATTCTAAAGATATGCTCCATTTAAAATTATTTTGCGACATTGCTCTTGAATTAAATTTTATGATGTAAGTGCGAAAAACATGATATTTAGTAAATAAATTTAACACATATAATTTTAAAACAAAACGTCCCTTTAAACGTAATTTAAAATCTGAAACATTTCAGATTTTTTTTCGTCTTTTTATTATTAACGTTTTGCAAGTTAATTTTATTTATTAAATATCATCTTCTTCGCTCTAGCGCCATATGAAATTCAATTCAACAGCAAAATCATAAATATTTAAAAGCAGCATAGCTTTAGATAGTCTCGCGCGCTGAAGATAAATATGTTTTATTCCGTAATGTGCGGTGCCGCTGCTCGTTTTCAGATTTTTAAGTTTATCAATCAAAAATTCATTAAAGTTTTATAAAATATGAAATATAAAATTCGAAATTCGGTCTCCCATGTGTCCATGTTCAAGTGGAGGACTACGGTACTCAAAATTGGATGGCTCTAGATACCGTCGGTTTTTCACAGTAGGAAGAACATGCATACATGCGCCTGCTTTGATGTCCTCTTAGGTAGGCTTCACTGTAATATAATCAAATTTTAATAATATATATGCGTTGGAAGTGATTAAAATTTGACGTATTAAGAACAGCGATTTCTAAAATGTGACTAAAATGGTTAAAAGAATATTTAAATATAATATAGCTTGAAGACTTTTTGTTCAGCTGAAAATTCTATCCGGAAAGTGCATGGAATATTTTATTTACCAAAACATCATTTTCACTCAATCCGAATTTGATTGCTTGTAGAAAGACAAATTATTGTATTTTTTTACGTATTTCCCGTTTTTTCTGTTAAGTCTATCTTTTGAAAATGAAGAGAAGAAAATCACGCACGCATTTCTGAGATAAGGACGTAATCAGGATTCCCAAACTTTTTATTATTTTTTTCTAATAATTCTGTCATTTGAATATGTAGAGAGAAAAATTAAGTATTTCGGAGATAAATATTTAAATCAGGATTCATAAACCTTTTTATTTTATCAGTTCTATCACTATTTTTTTAATTCTATCACTTAAAAATAGAGAAAGGAAAATTACGCATTTCTGAGATAAAATCAGGATTCAAAAATCTTTTCTATTAGTTTTTTTCTATTAATTCTACCATTAATCTTTTCTATTAATTCTATCTTTTGAAAATAGAGACTTAATAAATACGTATTTCAGAGATAAAGTATTAAATCAGGATTAATTTACGCCTTTGTTAATAAGGAAGCAATGTATGAAAATGTTTGAAATGAATGGAGTTTAGAATGAATGTATTATATGCATAGATTATGTATGAATGTATGAAATATATGGACTATATATGAAAGATATAGATCATGTACGAATGCATTAAATGTAAGAATATTCGAAACGAATCGGAGACATATTTCATACTTTTTCGATTATTCATGTGGCATTCTAGAGAATGTCTAGGAAAATGTATGAAATATTAATCGTTTAATACACTGTCGGCTAGTTCTTCGCATTCCATTGAATACCAGTTTTCATATATTGCTGGTATAAGTATACACATATTTGTATTACTTTTAAGATTCCGTTTCGGTTAATATGATTAACTTTGAACAATATATTTGGATTTCTTTTGAGATCGACCCATTCTTTCTCATTAAATTATGCAAGTTTAAAAATTTTAGTTGAAGTAGTAAATTCCCATTATCGTGTTAAAAATATCTTATAGTTATTTTAATATTCTGTTTCTTAATCGAAGTGGAATGTTAAAATTAAGTTTTTAAAGAAGTAACAATGAGAGCTGAGACGTCCACTAGTATTTGTAATAATTTTTTGTTTATTCAAGAATTTAAATTTCCAAAAACACTACCACATCAAAAATTTTAATTTATTTTACACGTACTTTCATGTACATGGATAATCCCAATCGAATTTCTTGATCTTCAAATAGTTAACTATACATCAAATCTATGACAAAACTAGGAACTTTAAATTTGCAACTAATAAATTAATTAACCGGACTTCAAACATTTTCAGAAAAGTAATTAGTAACACAGTGATTAGTCAAATACGAGGAATGAAAAATATTTCTACCGATACACTAGATATTCAAAACGAGATATTAACACTTATTCAAGTTCTTAAAATATATAATAATTTGGTGCCAGATAAATGTATTAATTTATATCTTAAAAGAGCAGGCGTTAAATACTCAGTTTAAATCTGTTAACTAATAGGGTTGATAATTTATTCCTAAACCTGCAAAAGGCAGAATAAGTTGTATGTCCGTTAGTTAAAGGTTTGCAAATTTTGTAATTAGTTTTTGCATATAATGTACATTGCAAGTTTTTTCTGTCATTTTATTCTTTTACTAACTCATGGGCCTATTTCATATTTCTCAATCTGGTAAATAGCCCTTTACCCAGTGGCGATACCTTCTTCTTTATGCTTTTTAGATGATTAGTCAGGAATAATTAATTTCTTCCGTTTGGTAAAAAAAATTGAATAAGAAATTTTATGGCTTCAGTATCTCAAACAGAGTACAACATGTCAGCAACCACTATCTTCTCAAACTAAATACGATAACCTTATTTCAATCTATCACTGAGTACATTTACATTTACAGCCATTTCCTTTCAAATTTTTCAAACAAGTAAGTTAATTTTAATTTCCTTTATGGCATCGATTTGTATCTAAATTTGTTTTTAAATGCATACTTTTTGATATTGCGTTTAAATATAAGAGAACGAATTAGTGTGAATTATTTTCATGCAGAGATTTGCGTTTCTTTTGAGATAGACGCACTATTTCTGAAATATTTATATAAGTGCAAAACTTTAGAGAAAGTAAGTAGCTCACTCTTAGAATCGAAAACTTTCCATAAATACTTATTTTATCTTCCTCATAGCAACAGACAGTCGTGATGAGTTTAAAGGACATTTGTTTCGAAAGAAATATTCAAATTTGTTGCATATCAATGCAGGTAATAGGGGAAGTGGAATCCAGAGACGCTTCTTCTCCTTTGATCCATTTGAAAAAATAAGTAACTGAAAGCTTTTCTGAAGTTCAGTACCAAGTTACATAATCCTAAAGCCTGTTAGACAGAAGCTTTTAGGAAACATCTGCTGACTGTTGGATAAACATTTGCTAAGTACGTGTTTTCGTTTTACGCTGTACAAGAGCGCCTTAGTTCAGCAGAATCTTTTACTCTTTGGTAAAAAGAAATACCAATTTGTTTAGTAAGGGGGATAAACGAGATCATACATACTTTCTTTTAACGTTTAAAGGTTAACTCTGGCTTCCAACAATTGGATGCGTTTGGTAAAGAAAGGCATTTAAAATCATATTACAAGACAATCTATTGCAAAATATAAACTCTAAAGCCAGGCTAGCAGAATAGCCACTTCTTTTTAAACGAAACACGCCCGAATATTCCATTGCGGCATTTCATCAGATAAAGCCACATTTGAATTTACGTAGAATCGTGAATAATAATGTAAAGGGAAAAATTGTTTAACAGTTTTGTAAATAAAGTCTTGTAATACAATGTACTTACTTTATTTTTTCGTGCATAAGCCGCATCTTTAATTAAAAATATTATTTACCTGCAAAAAATCCTGTAATTAAAAAAACCTCGTGAATAAGTTGCTTATTAGCCTGTATAACATCTACAATATTTTTTCTTCGTTTTAGAGACGTGAATGCAGCTACAATAAAACACTAGTTACCACACACCAAAACAAAATTTTATTATCGGTTAAAAGGAACGTGTTACTCGGTTGAGCACGTCTTATTCATTGTCACGGTTGGTATCCCTACAATAGTTGCCCCAACACAACCAATATCCCTCTTGCTGTACTACTATCCCACAGTATGTCATCCTCAGAGCCGTCTAGACTACTAGGATATTCCACACTTAAAAAACTCTTTAACGATTGCTTAACACTTGATACATTCCCCAGGCTGCCTGATTGCCTTCACACATACATTGCACTCTTGGACGCTTTATTTTTACTTCTTTGTAAGAAGTATTGTGACTACAAAATATGTTAGTTAACAGATTTCAACGGAAATATCTATTTTGAGCATTGTGAAATCCATTGTGACAAATGTTTGGGCGACATCTGTACGTATGGACGGAATAAAGGACTCTTCATACCAAAATTGATTGTAAAATGGATTAAAAATGGATTTTTTCGTATCGTTTGTGCATTCGTATTTATCTCGCAGAACTTAAAAACCATTAACCATAGAACGTTGAAATTTTATATATGGGACTACTATAACATATAGTTGTGCATCTCTCTTTTTTATTGTAATCGGCAGTACTAATATCTATATACGATTATATCTATATCTATCTATCTATGTGTCTGTCTATCTATCTCTCTATATCTATCTATCTGTCTATCTATCTCTCTCTATCTATCTATCTGTCTATCTATCTCTCTATATCTATCTATCTGTCTATCTATCTCTCTATATCTATATATATAATTAAAGTATATACCTACCCCCTTTACCCGGGTTTTTTTTAATCGTTGATAGCAGGCATATACTTCCATTTACAGTAATGTTTCAAATGATGAAACTATTCATATTTTGGTAATGTCGCTTTAAAAAAATAATTTTGGACAAATACAAATAACGAAGTCTAACTTTTGATGTGATCCTATCCTTTTATTTGGGAAAGTTTTATTCTTGTTATTAAAAAATAAAAAAAATAAAATAAATTGACTCCTCTACGATAAAATTGGCTGGGATATTTATTTTCAAAATTTGATTTCCTTTTCAACTTGCCTTGAGGGATCGGTTAGTAAAGTTAGAATATTTCGAGGAAACATGTTTAAAAGTATAGCAAAAGAAAATGTGTAAAATTTAAACACACCGCGCAAGAAGACATTCGGTATCCACATCAGATTTTTTCTTATGGTATAATATCATCCTTTCCTGTTCTCATTCTGTCATTATAAAATTTTTGGACTGAGTCTTTTAAAGGAGCAATTCACAGCAACTGATATGGGATTGAGCACGGAAGTTAGGCTTCCAGGTGACTATTGTTTAAAAACGATTTCCAAACTATCGATATTTTTTAAGTTGGGAAACATTATCAATATGTGAAAAGGAAACATACTTTATTAATTTAAAATACGAATTGTACTTATTAAATAAGTATTACTTGACATATTAAAAAATAAAACACTTTTCTTCAAATCTTTCTGTAATTTTTTTGTGCTATTCTTCTTCCCAAGTACATAGCGATTTGTTTACACTTAAAGAAACATCAGAGAATTGCAGACATACGGTATCGCGAAACTCCAGTAACATCGGCTATATATCAAACGCATCTTCTCATTGTTTGTGCCCTTTAGAGATTTTATATCAAAATTCTGCATCTCTGAAGAAATTATACCTCAGTTTCTTCCATCGCTGGCAAATTCTGAAGCGGGTGTTTTAAAATTAACCTTAAGACATAAAACATTACGATTTCTTTATAAAAGCTGTTAGAATACAAAAAAAGAACAGATGTGAAAACGACAACTTTACTTGACTGAAGGATTCTTATGAGCATGGTTGCCTGAAGATCGTTATGCACATGATTGCCAGACTTTGGCAAATTCTGAAAATTTGGTGACTTCGACTAAGGTGGTTGCGATACCAGAGAAACTTCCAGTGTTCACACTAGTGCGTCGAGCTGGATTCAAATCCCGGCGAATGGACTGACTACACGGAAGTTTTTGTAAATTCTCCCACATGCAACATGAATACGAATCAGTTTCTGTTAAAAATTACTTCCCGTAGGCGGGTAGCCCTTGCACGGTTTACCACATTACAAATATTCCAATCCTTCAATTACGGGGTCTATGAAATGTGTTATATTTTGTTTTTCTTCATTCTATAGGATCTGAGAGAGCTGATATGACTTTTTCAATAAGCATTTACTGATAAAAAGCCACGTTTCATAAAACACACTTTAGGCTTTCCGTTGAAATTGCAACTCGAGATTAATAATAATAAGTAATGAAGTTATAATAATTAGTAATGTTGCCAAATTCAAATTCCCGTTCCAACATGGTTAAAATCAAAAAATGGAACTATAAAACTACTTATAGTATAAATGCACTATTACAGATTTAAAAATATGATTAATTTTATGTATCGAACACAAGAAACGACTTTGGTTTAGTTTATTTAATTATGAGAAAGTACACAACCATTATCTGTCTAAAGGGAGGGATGCCTTCTTGGAGAACTTTCTAAGGGAATCTGATTCATGTCCCCTTTACATATGCAAAAGTCACGAAAACGCCTTTGCAACTAGCCAGATCCCCTACAGTGGAACCGATGTCGAATCACTAGTATTTAACTAGTACAGGCAGAAAAGACACTATTGGTAGACACTTTTTAGTGGGTGCAGGCAGAAAAATCCATAGGAAAAGCATCGGAAAATCGCATTATATATTAAACACCTATTAATAGCGAACGGTAAAATCGCACAAAACTGGTATTTCGACTGGCAAATCTGGTATTTTGGTAAAACTGGTAAACTGGTATTATCATCAGTTCTTTTAGAATTCCGAAGGAATGATTGCTCATTTTAGCGCGATCTTCACCAAATTTCATAGTTTGATGGTGGTGAACTTTTACTGTTGATGGAGTACTTCTTAAGTACCGAACGTTCTATGCGAAGGCATTTCTCTTTAGACCTCGAGATTTGTTATTAAGTAGACCAAACCGACACCTCTATTGTTGTTTGACACTGCTACCTGCCTGTTATTGGTGCCATGTGAATGGTTACACTAACTCTCCGCTTTTTCGGCATGATAGTCACTTCGCTTACTACCTGTGAGCGCTTAGTCAAATGAGACGTCAAAAATGGCAATCATGTTTTTGTATAACTTGCATAATAGTATGAATCATAGAACTAAATCCTAGTTTATGCTAATTCTACTTTAAGGAGTGTCGTTCCAGGGAAACTGAAGACAAATGTTTATTCATCTTTTGAAGTATACAAATCTTAAAATTAGGCCAAACAACAAATTTGTGTTTGCCACAGACTTTCATTGAAACTCGATTTCGAATTCGAACAGATACAGGAGCAAAACATTTCTACAAAGAAGGATCTTGGATCTAAACTTTGAACAGAAGTCTTCGACCCGTACGCTCTTTACTTCCATATTTAACGATTTCCCCTAACGTAATCCATTGTTGGTACTTGAAAAACCCACTACATGGAGGCACCTATGTACGAGTGCTGAGAATTTGTCCTGGGAACAGTAACAAGTTTTAGTTATTTTGACCATGTGAATTTCGGTAAGATTACATGCCACAGAAAAGGCATTTTTAAACAGTACAGTGCACTGGAAACATAAGTACAATAAAAGATAACATAGAAAACAGAGTAAAATGAATTATGTTCTTCAGAGTTCGCCTGGTGAACTGTAACTTCATTTGCAAAGAAGGTGCTATGATGCTATGCTACTATACTTTTTGCCAGTTTCAGCTGGAATTTTATCCAGTTATTACTGGCACCTGAAATAACCCCGATTAGGGTAGACACACATACAATACATAATAGGAGAACCTTAATTAGGAACTGCAGGATAAGTATGAGAATACGGCCCTGGCCAGTGTGAGGTAATACTGCATTTATCTAAGCGGGAAAATAACTGCGCGTTTGTGTAATTAAAAAGAATAACGCAAACGGGAGCCAATTAGGAGAGAGAGAGCAATTTCTGATTCACAGGCATCAGTCACGTGAGTGGTCACCCACCCAAATGCTGAGCCCGGAATGCTGCTTGAGTTTGGAGGGAGAGCTGTGAAAAATATTTTTAATTTTATGAGCCTACCAGCGGCCGAGCGGTAAAGTCGCTGAACACTGGTAGTTCGGTCCGAGGCTCGATTCCCGCGAACGGGCTGGCTGCATGGGTGTTTTCGTGGTTTTTCCCATGTGTAACGTGTATACGAGCCAGTTTCCCTTAGAAAGTCCTCCACGAAAGGCATCCCTCCCCTTAGGCAGATAGCTCTAGTGTGCTTTGCCGTAATTAAATACACCAACACCAACTTTAATATTATGCCGAGTTTCTAAAATAATGAGTGGTTGTAAGGTCTTAAATTTATGCCTGTTTCTAGAAGTTCATACTTGTGTCAAATTGTCCGAGTAGTTAACATCTTCATTGGATACTGCTTTATTGTAGAAGTTACTAGAATGTTTGTTTATAAAAGTAGCCAGATTTTGAATTTTGAGATCCCTGTGAAGTTGTTCATTACGAATGCACCAATGGGCTTCTGTGATTTTACTCAGATAATTGTTCTGGAAGACTTGAAGTTTGTTTATGTCAGTGTTGGAGGCTGTGCTCTAGGCACGGGAAGCATACGTGAGGATAGGTCTTAGAATGGAGCTGTACATTTTTTGCGTGCGAAATCAAGTGGAGACGAGACGTTAATAAGTGAGTTAAGTTTCCTGGAAGTTCCGATGGCTTTTCCAAGAGCCACGTATATATGTTTATTCCATGTTAGCGAACTGTTGAAATGGACTCCTAAATAAGTGGCCTGATTTAATTTGGGGATTTTTTCATTAAATAGGGTAATATCAATGTCGACATTATTTCTTCTATGACCCCTATGAGAAAAAGTTTCGATTTGGATGCGTTTATTGAAGTCTTCCATTTCTGTCACCGTTCCTCGATCTCGTGTATGAATGTCTGGATTCTTGTTAAGCATGCGTGGGATTTAGAGAGCAAGAGATAATTGCGGTTTCATCCATGTAACAGACAGTGGTACAGTTTGCGTTTTAAGGCATAGGAAAATCTTTTATATATTCTAAATAGAGAATTGGTCCGACAATACTACCCGTGGGACGTCACTTTTATTTAAAGTGTTTTCAGATAGGTGGTCCTCCTGTCTTACACAGAAGGAACGGTTATTAAGAAAGGAATGCAGGATCTCAACCATTTTCCTAGAGAGATCCAGGGAAGCAAGCTTGTAAGTGAGGCTGTTATGTCAGATGCGGTCAAACGCTTTTGCCACGTCTAGCATAAGAAAAGCAGTTGTTTGGTGCTTGTCTATAGCAGCGTTCACAAATTCTACAATCCTAACTAGCTACATAGTATTGGATAACCCTTTCCGAAAACCAAATTAAAGGAAGAACTACGACCATATTTATACCCCAAAACAAAGGGCGGATTAAAGCGAAAACTAACGTAGCTCCACCTGCTTAAGAAAATGGTAACGAAACATGAAAAATCTGTTTCAAGTTGAGGAGTAATACGAAGGGCATAAGACAAAAAAGGCAATTACAATATAATCTAACGAGATATTTGCCTGAAAACTATTTGTTATTTCTCAACATAATCTTCATAATTATCTATACTCTTGTCATATCTTTGTATCTGTTCTCCAATAACAGATACATAAAATTATTTGGGTTGTAGTCTCAGTCGTATTAAGATATCATCTGGAATGTCGTTATCATCTACTACATAGCGGTTTCTTGACCGACTTGTGCATAGCTTTATGTGACACTTTTTTTCTGTAAACAGGAAATGTTCCGTTATGAATATCTTCTGCGCAAAGTCCTTTTGCCCTCTAACGAAACGGATAACAGCACGCTGTTCCTCTTTTGTATAGTACTATCATCGAGTTATACTGGCATTTTCCAACTGAACTGCGCACGTGAAACTGGTACTTAGTAAGTAACACATCAATATCATGAACTATGACGGCTCTGCTAACTAGTAAATGCTTGGAAAGTATGTAGGGTATGCTCTACAGAAGCTAGTTAACTGAAAAATCGAGTTATCATTTCAGTTTGAAGTAAACGACCAAGTCGTAAGAAGGTTAAAACAACCTTTTTATTTAACTCTTGAAATGAAGGCACTGCTAGTGCTATAGATGAATATCCACTACTTGACAGGTATTTAAAATAACATAAGATAAAGTTAGTTTCCAGTGTAGGTAATATAGTCTGAAAGTACACACGAGATAGCTAGTAGCTTACACGAAATATCTAGCAATTTCTCACGAGGCACGAAATAGGTAGGAATATACACAAATAGCACTACACACCAAATAGCTCAACCTGGCTGAAAATAATTAACGGTGCATGTTTTAAGCGTCAGGTAGCAAAACGATGAAACTTAAATAACTTTGGTAGAGTTGGTGATAGAATACATTTGTCCTGCTAGAGAAGGTTGCCAGAAGCCCTCACTTATACCTTGGTTTAAATACAACTAATTATCATTCTGGTGAAGTGTACGGAAAGAAGAAGTTAAGGTAAAATTTCAAATCCTAATAAATGGTTAATTAACATAAAATCCTAAAAATGCAGACTGCTATTTTCAAATATATTATGTCAGTTTCTGACCTTAGTTGTTGAATTAACCTCGTAAATAGTGTTATTCTTAAGAAATTTCCCTCTCTCTTCGTGAAAGAGAAGATGAGTAATTGGTTAAATAATTTTTAGATAACACAAATAGCTTTTCACCCATTGATTAATTGCACTTTTGATGAAGCTGGATTATCTGAAAGTGGAAAAAATGCTTTTCCGATCAACGCAAGATGTGATTTTTTACTTGAAATTAAAAATTTAAATCTACTTCCATTAAATGCGTTCAACTCCAGCAATTATCAACTACTTCGCTTAGTGAACCAAGGGCCCTTCACTAATATCACCCAGAAGTTGGTCGAGAGAAATTATTTCTCCTTCCCGTTCCCCTATTAGGTTTTTATTTGTGACATTTTTTTAATTCAGGGTCCTTAATTGCTTTTTTATAAAATCTTAGAGCTTCCTTAATTCGAAGTAATCCATCTACGGAGAGGTAAAAAAAATCTGCTCCTTACCATCTATTACTTTAAAGTGACAAAAAAAGGCTAATTTGAGAACTTCTTTCTTTCAAACTTATTACAGAAATTAGAATTACTTTCGGTACAAGGTATTTTAGAATTCATTAAATAGAAACCTTTGGTATTTTTGCTTGACCAGCATCATTATTTCTTGTTATCTAGTGTAATGCTTTTGAAATACCGTCTCATATATTTTCTCTTTTTGTTGTGTTAAACTATGTAAATGAATACATAAATCATATAGATTTTGATGCAGAGATACTAATATAAATCCGCCTGATTATTTTTTCAGAGATAGAAAACGTTACGCATTCAACTCCCGCACTCATAACTCAGATACCTTAAGAACCATGGAATTACTGGTGTAAAGATGTGGAGGCCGCCGTTACCCCGTCAACGCTGTACGACGTGTTTTCGCGAGCTCGCTTTTCGCCTTATTATTTTAAGTTAGTTTTGATATAGTTTACACAAGAGTTATATCAATTTAAAATTCTTCAAAAGCTGAGCAATTTGATATACATCTGGAGCGATTCCGTTTATTAGTGGTGGATTAATTAAGTCTTTAAAGCAGAAGTCATTGTTCGTATCGCGATCTCGTGATATCTGCTGAGGGATACCGTGACCCCGTGAAGTGCCGTTTTGTGGTGTTTACATCTATTAAGATTTCTCTGGCACCTACAGCCATCCAATTTCAATCCTAGTACCATTGGAAAGTGGAAGATATGATCTCTTCATTGATACCAGTGCTGTGATTGTGAAGTGTTTGTGCGATTTATTACAGTGTTTTTTATTGTGCGACATAAAAGTGCCATACTTCTGGATTAATCTGCCCTTATCTCCGGTCTAAGTGGGAATATCGACACCATTCTTAGACGATAAGGTAGGCTTTTAGATTACCTTTCTTTTAGTGTATCATTCGTCCTGCTAGCTTAATTAGTGACTGAGCGCCGTAAGATTTAATTGCAATTTTCCTGTGTGACCTTGTTCTTTCCCCGGTATCCTCACTCGGCTCGTTTTTACGACACAGCGGTGAAGGGTCGGTCCAGCAGAACAGGTCGCCTTTTAAACTTGTCGGACAACTCCTTGTCAAGCTCTTCTAGCGCATGCGCGCATAGTAGAGTGCAGTTGCTAGAAGTCTTGCACGTGCTTTTGTTTACAATTTGAACTTAGCTGCACGGTAATTAGCCAGCCTTTAGTACACCCAAATTTTTAACCCTGCTCTAGTTTTTCACTGTGCATTTAACTTTCATTCTATTATATTTATTTTTTTTATTACTTTATCATCAATATTATAATTTTTATACTTATTTAATTTCATCTTCCTGTAAATTTTTGTTTGTGCTTATTTACTGATAGCCATCTATTGTACTCTGTTTCCATACCTTGTTAAGTTCGTTTAGATTTTATTTCTGTATATGCAATTATTCTGTGTATTGTATACATTGTATGAGAAATAGGCGCTGTGGCTGGTTTCTTCACAGCATTCAGTTCCGTACATTTAGCATTTGTGACGGAAATTAATGAGTTTTCTGTAAATTCCATTCACTTCTCATTTACTTGTCACCTTGTACCCGTGCACGCTAACTGTTGGCAGCGCTTTCATTGCACGCACTTATATTTAATTGTATTGCCTTAGATTATGTAACTGTACGCTTTTTATTGTAATTCTGCATATTAACTGTCATTGTCTGCATTCATCCTAATTAATTAGACAAGCTTTAATTAGCTATAACTGATTCCCTTATATTTCTTAAACATAACAACGCTAGTTCTCTCTCTCTCTTTTTTTTTTTCTTTTTTTTCTTATCTTTAATTTGAACCGGGGAATATTCAGTAGACACTTAAATTTTGCAATTTAAATTCAGTTGTCTATACATATATATATAATGTAAGAAAGGCATACTAACTTAACTTAAAAGAAACTTCATATTAAAATAATAACTACTACAAGCTGCCATTTTTTGGTTTATACTATAGTATTATAATAATATATATCATGTAATATTAGTGCTATGGTGTTTAGTATAGATATATAATAATATACATCTATATGTAACCTCTGTACACGCATTGTAATATTTGGTTTATAATAATAGTATATACATTATAGTATTTGTGCTGTGGTGTGTATTATTATACTGTATATATTGTAGTATTTCTGCTATATTTTAGTATACATATGTGTTATATTTAGTAATTTCGTGTGACACTCTGTGATTTGTGCCTTTACTTAACACTCTCCTACCTTGCACATGTGCCACTCGGAACTGTGAATCAGCGTAAGTACTCATTATCTGGTGAAAATAAGAGATTAATGACCTAGCGAATTAGTGGCCTATTGACGAACTCTGATCTAGTGACAGTAACACAGATCTTCGCAGTGCTACTTTTTAGTGATTTAGTGTAAATTCGGCTGACAATGATTAATACAGATACCTCTGTAGTTCTAAATACATCCAACCTCGATTCTCTAGTAAATTCCAGTGTCGTGTCTCACGAAGAAAAGATTGAAACATTGCACGCAAAGTGCACTCGTATTGCGCAAGTAAAACGAGGAGGGAAACCTCTGCTTCCCTTATACATACGGATATTCCCTTATACATACATGCTTACTGGAAACACTACAGGCCCTTAAGTCTCTGGCACTAGAAGGTCCCTTCTGTAGGGTATCACCACAGATCAAGGAAGCCTCAACCAATACGGATCACGTGGTCACTAAGAACGCAGAAGTTGCTGTTAACTCAGACACACTGCAAAAAGCATCTCATATTTCTCCTCCTCATCCTACCTTTGCTGAAATCCTCAAACAAAGAAGTCCCTCATTAAGACAGACCAAACAGCCCAGCTTGCTGATTGCGCCAAAGAAGAACATTTCACACACTGAGCTAAGAGAAGAATTACGCGCAAAGGCGCCGATTTCTAAACTTCCAGTGGCTGTGGAAAAGATTGTAGTGCACAAGAAGGGCGGCTTCGAGGTGTTCTGCAAATCCTCGGATGACCTCACACTCCTGGAGGCACAATTACAAAGAGCGGAAATTCCGGCAGACTTTCAACACCCTGCAAGACGAAAGCCACGTTGTACAGTACACAATGCTGCAGAGGACACGAAGCCAGAGGAACTCGTGGATGAACTCAGTACAGGCACGGCAGCCCCAAGAAACACCTTTAGACCGCTCTTCAAGCTCAAGGAACGCAAGGAAAAGAACGTCAAATGGGTCTTTGAATGTGACCCGCATAGCTTCGCAGCAGCTCTCCGAATCAGACATTTATACACAGGATGGCATGCACACCCCATCCGCGAATATCTTGGGATCAAGCGCTGCTTTAAATGTCAACAGCTTGGCCACCTACAAGTCTCGTGTCCTTGCAAATACCAGTACTGCGCGTACTGTGCAGGTCCGCACCACGTGCGAGACTGTCACGCATGAAAACCAGCATGCATCAATTGTGGGGACGCAAATCATAAGTACGGAATGCAGTACGATATCAGGCACTCAGCTTACCACCATGCCTGTCCTGAGTATTAGAGAACAGCAAAACGAGTCAGAGATGCCACGGAATATTAACACAGACAATAATGTCAACGCCCAGACGCAAGACACGTCTGTTGGTCATTTCCCTACCCGAGCAGATCCAATGACTGATTTCAACATACGACACATTGACCAAAGTGCACTAAAAATAGTTCAGATTAATCTGCAAAGAGCTAGAGCAGCAACGGCGCAAGTCATTCAGTACGCCATGGAAACGGAAACAGACTTTATCTTAGCCCAGGAACCTTACCTTTACGACAACAGAGTGTCCGATTTTCCTCTCTCGTGGACTGTATTGCAGGGCAATACTGCCGAAGTCCCGCGAACGGCAATAATATGCTGCCAACAGAAATCGTCTCCCACCATCGTTCTAGCCTCACGCGATGTAATAACTATAGCTGTAGAGACATTAAACATCAATGTGCTTATCACGGATGTTTACCTTTCACCATCTGAAGACATGTCACACTGAAGACATTCATAGAACTCTTGTACAATATCCCAGTGCGTCACATCTGCTTGCAGGTGACTTTAATGCGCACTCGAAAGTTTGGAACTACCCAAGCACAGACGCAAGAGGGAGAACCATAGAAGATTTCGTGGCCAGCAATGATTTAACTTTGCACAACACTGAAGACAGTCCTCCAACGTATGAAACGGTTCATGGTAGGGGTTGGCCTGATCTAACCTTGACCTCAGCTTCATTGGCCCCATTTATCCAACAATGGACGGTGCAAGACTTACCATCCAACTCTGATCATTTGTATATTACTTACAATATTTGCCATCCACATACGAGAATGACCCTCAAGCGCTATAAGCTTACAAAGCGAAAGACTGCACAATTCATAAACAAAGTTCGTTTTTCCCTTAGAAGCGCAGAGGAAGATCTCACAGCATGCACTACATCCCAGGACCTGGAGTCGTTCACCAGCTCTCTGATCTCCACAATACAGGACATTTTCAACAGTACTTTTTCCCCGAAGACACGGAAAACGCTGCATATGCCGAACTGGTGGACGAAAGATCTCCGAGCGCAGCGCAGTAAAACACGCGCAATGAGAAGGCGCATGAAAGCAGAATACGACCAGGAAGCTAGGCTGGCACACAGCATCTCATACCGCAAGGCGCAAGCGGAATATAAAAGAGCAATCCTTAATGCAAAGCTTGCGTGTTGGAGAAACTTTTGCACTAATAACACCGATATTTATGGTGCGCTATTCAAAATAGCACGAGGTAGTGTCTTTAAACCGCCACAGCTTCGTCTTTTTGACAGTTCACCACCCGAGCAAGAGACTACAAAGGAGGCAGTACTCTCCAAAATCCTGGATGCAGTCTTTCCCAACGACAGTCAGGAGGAATTCACAGAAAATTCTCACCTGGCATACCAGCTCTACACGACGGCAACTGACGATCCTCCCTTTCAGAATCCGGAAGTCAACGCTATCATGCGTATTCTGCCCAAGCGAAAAGCACCAGGCCCTGATTCGCTTGATTACAGCATAGTCAAAGCTGTACACAAGGCAAAACCCGGATTCCTTTGCAAGTATTTCAACAAATTGCTGGAGCCCAGGTTTTTTCCAGTGGCATTCAAAACGGGGCAAGTAGTCCTCTTTGCCAAACCTGAGAAGCATCCGAATGACCCTACCTCCTTCCGCCCGATATGCTTGTTGTCGGCAATAGGGAAGGTTTTAGAAAAACTTGCAGTCACCAGACTAAAGCATCACCTCACCCGGAAAAAATTCTTGTCGCAGCTACAATTCGGTTTCAGGGAAAGCATATCAACGGTCCATGCCCTTGATCTTCTTCAGAAAGAAATCACGGAAGCTCGCAGTAACAATCAACACGTAGCAGTACTAAGTTTAGATCTCCAAAGTGCATTTGATTCCCTGTGGTGGCCTGCTGTGCTCGAAGCCCTGCACACAGCTGATATTCCAAACAATCTTTTACAGTTTTTTAAAACTTACCTCAGCAACAGAAAATTCATAGTTGTGCACGACAGAGGAATCATTACCAGACAACAGACCAGGGTCTGTCCACAGGGATCATGCGCTGGTCCTGTCCTATGGAACATGACTTTCAATTCGATCTTGTGCACTAAGTGGCCGGAAGGAGCGAAGGCATTTGCATTTGCAGATGATGCTACATTCATCGTCAGAGGACACAGCAGGCACGTTCTCGAAGCCCGCTGCAATGACGTTATCTCGCAGTTTGACATGCTCTGCAACCAAAAGAAGCTACGAATCTCGGAGCACAAGTCGAAATATATAATATTCCATAAACCTGGCCAGACACTCCTTCGCAATCCATGTATTAACCTTAGACAAAAGAGAGTAAAACGAGTGAAAGAACTAAAGCTTCTCGGCTTATTAATCGATGAAAAACTCTCCTGGCTCCCTCATTTGCGAGCTCAACGCATTAAAGCTCATAGAATAGCCTCCCGAATAAAGGGCATGCAAGGCTCAGACTGGGGGCTCCGGCCCCACATCCTAAAGATAATATACAGCACAGTGGTAGAAAAAATACTTATCTATGGAGCGGCCATATGGGCACTTCCAATGACTACAAGGAAGCAACAAATTTTGAACAGCGTTCAACGCCCATTTGTTTTGGCCATCACGAGGGCCTACAGGACCACAGCGACTGCAGCAGCCACAGTGCTAGCTGGACTTATTCCACTGCACATACGGGCCCAAATGGAAGCGGTCATCGCAAAAGTTACTCTCCTTAAGCAACCTGCTCAATACCAGAACCTCCATTTCTCACCGGAGGACTTTGAGAGCAATCTACAAGTTGCGGAAGTACACCCGGCCCTTTTCTGCAAGAATGTCCATGCTTATACAACGATGCTTGAAGACAACAACGATCACTTTAATGCCCTTAAGATTTATACAGATGGCTCCCAGGTGAATGGAACGACAGGCTGTAGCTATACCATCAAACGAAATGGAAGCACCTTAAGGTCTTGGAAAGGCTTTCTGGGCGCAGGCAACTCGGTCTTTCAGGCGGAAGCCGAAGCCATACGCCAGGCAATCCTAGCAGTGAGTCAATTTAGCTACTCCACCGCAGAAATACACACCGACAGCCTGTCAGCAATTCATGCAATTCGGAATCCTTTTCACAGGTCGCCCATCATACGGCGCATTCAGCAAACCTTGCACCAGTACGAAGGACGCATCCTCATCTTCTGGATTAAAGCACACGCTGGACACCAGGGGAATGAGGAGGCAGATTTACTAGCCAAAGAAGCCGCGAGCAATCTCGATGCTGAACAACTGGCAATAAAATTACCAAAATTCTATGTAAAGAAGGCTGTTCTAAACGCCGCACTCAAGCAGTGGCAGGAAGAGTGGAATTCTATTCCGCAAGGAAGAAGGACATACGAATTCGCTCACAAAGTCAACCTTGAGAGACAGATATCTCAGCCACACATCACCAGATTTATAACGGGTCATGGTCCATTCCCCGATTATTTTCTAGAGCGAAGAATAACAAACACCAACATCTGTGTGTGTGGCCAGCCAGGTAGCCCGGACGCATATAAGCAAAATGTACACTGATAGGACAACAGCTTAAGTTTGGCCAATGACAATCCAGATAAGGGTCACCATTAACTCCGCCTACATGAGTGATGTCACATTTCTGACGTTTGTTTACATTCTGTTATTCGGCGTTACGAAGTGCGTTGTTTGAATGAAAAACATTTTTACTTTGCAACGTAAATTTGTTCTAGTGACACTATTTTTAAAATTTTCTTTAAAGTATTATTTCCTTACTGTTCCAGAAAGAATATAAATTTATGTCTCAAACATTACAAAATTTCTCACTATATGCGTGAGTGTGTATACACACGCATGCTCACATACATATATTTTCAATATATAATTAATCATATGTGAATTATATCTATCAATATGTGTGTGTTTTATGCATATAAATATGAGTGAGTGTGTGTGTATGCGTGTATTCATTTTTCAGAATGTCAGATTTCCTAGCAAATAGTCTACAAAGCTCTTTTCTCTTAATTTTTCCCATCTTCACATTCAGTTATTTTAAATAATTAAGATTAATTTATTCATATTTAATATTTCTGCACAACTTGATTTATCAATTAAAAATGAATTTATTTAATAAAGTGAGATGTTAATTCCAGTAGTATATGATTTTTAATAGTAGAATAATTTCTCTAAAGAAGCTTTTGTTTGTTTTTATTTTTTAATTCCTTTATAAGAAAATTACTTAATAATATTAGAAATAATTAATCTGTTACTCCTTACACATGTCTGATATATGTTAACAGAAAATTTTCATTCAATAGCTTTATAAATTTATTTTAAGCAGTATTTTAATTTAATAAGAACTACTGTTGATAAGTGAATTTCCATTGCTTTCTTTATACATTTAGTTTAAAATTCAGTTTTCAGTGCATGTAATTATTTTCCTTCATGGCCCTCGAGCCCAACAGCGCGAGCGGTAAAGTCGCTGAAAATTGGTAATTCGGTCCGAGGTTTGAATCCCGTGAGTGGGCTGGCAGCATGGGCGTTTTTGTGGTTTTCCCCATGTGTAACATGTATACGAGCCAGTTTCCCTTAGAAAGTCCTCCACGAAGGCATCCCTCCCCTTTGGCAGTTAGCCTTCGAGGCTTTCCCGTAATTAAATAACCTAACCTTCATGGCCCTCCCCACACAGCCCAACAGCGGCTGAGTGGTAAAGTGACTGGAACGCTGATAGTTTGATCTGAGTTTGATTTCAGTTGGACAGGCTGGCTACATGAGCACTTACCTGGTTTTCCTATGCGTAACATGGATATGAGAGTTTTCCCTTAGAAAATCCTCCACAAAGACATCCCTCCCACATAGACCTTGTATGCTTTCCATAATCAAACAAACTAAACCAACCCTCCAAGAAAAACAGCTCCTCAAAAGAAATTCTTCATATCTGTCAAGCAAATGACATTCGTTAATGTAATAAACTGTAATCATACATACTAAATTAAACTCGGAAGTTGTTATTAATTATGCTTACAAAGTACTTAATACCAGATTTTGTTGATTAATTTGCATTTTTAGAAATAGTTGAATAAATTTCTGACCTTTAATAAATACAGTGAACCCTCTCTACGATGACCACCAGCAGTTCTACATGATTTTAATTTTGTGTAAATCTTGTCATTTCAAAAAGATGTTCAGTACCAGAATTTGTATATTGAGGAGAAGTATTGTTTCAGAAGTGATCACAAAGAAAAAGTTTATTGTGTTAAAATGATAATCTGTTCCTAACTTTTTTCAGGGTTTGATTTGGTTTATGTGATTTATAGCAATTTATAGCTTGAGGGCTATCTGCCTAAGCAGAGGGATGCCTTCATGAAGGACTTTCTAAGGGAAACTGGCTTGTATACATGGGGAAAACCATGAAAACATCCATGCAGCCAGCCTGTTCGCGGGATTCGAACCTCAGACCGAACTACCAGTGTTCAGCGACTTAACCGCTTGACGCTGGTGGGCCCCTTTTTTTGTAGGGAAGGAAGTGTAGGACATAACATATCTAAATAGTCCATGTTAAGATTTAATCTAGGAAATGAATAATGTTGAAGCTGAAATTAAAATTATATAAATTTGAATATCATGTAGTGTTAATTTCAAATTTCGTTTCCTGTGATGTGATTTTTTTTTTAATGTAAAGATCAGGCTCTGGTTTATTAATATATATATATAAACTTTAAATATAGTATGAAGTCTTATATTTGAGTATAATACTGAAAAAGGTTCGACATATGAGAAAATAAATATGTTTTCTTCGCATGTTATGGAATATTCATCCTTGACTTAAGGGAACGTGAAGTTACACAGTTTTAAATTAAAGTTTACAGAAAAATGTATGATAGTCACAAGTTTGACAAAAGATCCTTTGCTCAAATGATAAAAGGCTTTGGGGAACATAGATGCTAATTAGAAATGTGTGTTAAATATGAGGCAATTGGCATCCACAAAATTGCAGTGTATTAATTTTAATACTGTTTTAGGTTCTTACATTATCCCTTTGACCGGCCAAGTAGCATGATTTAGTGCCCTTGATTTAGTGATTTTTTTGCCCTCGGTTTGGTTTGGTTTATTTAATTATGCAAAGCACTCGAGTGCTATCTGCTTTTAACAGGAGGGATGCTTGTATGGAAGACTTTCAAAGGGAAACTGGCTCTTAAACACATTACACTTGAGGAAAACCATGAAAGCACCCATGCATTCGGCAAAATTGGAACCCTGAGCTAAATATCTAGTATTCAGTGACTTTACCACTCAGGTGCTGGTGGTCTGGCCTCGGTTCTATTAAACTAAAATTCATCTATATTTATAAACGGCTTATCAAAAAAATGCACACACTTTAATAATAAAAGAAAATTCGGTTAATCTTCGGATTATGGTAACTTGGTGAAAATTTGGCGACCAACTCTGCTACAGCAACCTGCTAGTTTTTTTTCGGGGGGGGACGCCATTTTGTTTTCAGAAAGTAAATGCTTTTTTTTTTTTTTTTTTTTTTTTTTTTTAACTCAACATTTTTTTCCAACAATCTGCTAGCCGAATTACGCTTATGCTAGAACTTTTATGGAACAAAAGTGCTTAATCATGACGAAGATTAGGTGCGAAATTGGGAAAAAGTGCAGAATCGTTTGCCGCGTTTTTAAGAATTGCACATACACGGTATCCATGTACACGTCGACCTATTTTCACTTAAAAAAACATCCCAGAATTACACAAAAATGGCATTGACTTTATCCATGTACACTGCTAAAGTCCTAGCTAGTAACATTTATCACCTTACCAAAATGTCGCCAAACTACTTGTTACCATATTCCAAAGATTAGCCAAAAATTCTTGTGCTTTAGTATTGAACTTAATTATAATTAAATCATACATATCAGAGGCTATGCTAGGTTTAATAAAAATATTTATGAATATGTACCTGTACAGTTACTTAGATTGCTCAGTCACAGCGGTAGCCATTAACAGCTAGAGTTATAGCACAATACTGAGCAGCTATTTGAACAATGTTTAGTCGATGTGCCTGAGGCGACTGCTGCACATTCTGCCATAATTTTCTGATGAAGGACCTCTAGCCTAACCGATTTCTTGTACTACACAACACCCCTCAGAGTCCTCCAAATCCATTTTGATTCACTGTCATGTATTACATATATGCGAGAGTACGAATACGTTAAGGAAATATCATACTACATATTATAAAGATAATTCAACTTAGAAACCAATATATAGATATCATCTATTAAAGTTTCTATGTATTTTTCTGACAGATCCTGTATGTGAAGTTGTACGTTTCATTAGTTTCACCTATTAATTAACTTAGGTATTTATTGTACGGAATATCTATGAAACTGAACTGATAAATTTTCATATCTGTTCATTTGTTTGCTTTTCATATATTTTTTAATAGTTTTATTTTTTATGTTGCTTTACATGACGTCAATTTAAACATAAGAAAGCAGAGAAGAAAAGAAATTCACACTGAAACTAAATTTAAAATTAGTTTGAAGATTACTGATGTAAAATGAATAGTGTCTAATTTATCAAAATTACATAAGAGGGCAAATAAATAATTAGCATATTCAGATATTTATTATAAGCAAAAATTTTATATTCTTAACAGTAAAAATGCACATATTACAATGCAATTAATTTATTACTTGCAACCACCTCAGTAGAACTCGTCAAATTTTTAAAATGTGCCAAACTCTAGCAACCATGCTCATAACAATCCTTTAATAGAACAATGTTGCCATTTTTGTATACATTCTTTGTGTTGTATTTCAAGTTTCAACATTTTTTATGAACAAATTGCGATATTTTTTGCCTTAATTTTAAAATATGCTCTTTGGAATTTATCAACAATGGAAAAAACTACAGTGGAAACTCTACAGGAATACAAAATTTCTAAAAGAAAGAAAAAGGAAATGCATTTGGTAGATAGCCGATGCTGCTGAAGTTTGTGTAATGCCGAGTCTCAGAAATTATTTAATTTTTTTTCCAAGCAAAAACAAACCGCTTGGGGAAAAGAATAGGGCAAACCAATTACAGAAAGATTTGGAGATGAACATGCTTTATTTCCTAATTTAATAATTAAAATTTATATTTCAAATTCTAAAGTATGTTTTCTTTTCATAATTTGACAATCTTAGCCAACTTATGATAAATATCAATAATTTGGGTATCTATTTAAGAAAAGTTGTGAAAACCATCAACTTGAACCCAATGAATAATTTTTACATTTTCATGTGTTAAATCCAAATTGAGCTAAGGTGGTTGTGTTAATCTGTAAGTATCATTAATTTTACAGGCAATACACTGTATTCTTTTATATACTGTAATATTTAGTTCGTGCTGAAATTATGTAGTGGCAATAATTTTACTTAAGAGAGAAATTTTTCAATATTACAAGTTTACATTTTGGTTAATTTTTTTATGTGATAAAAAGCAGCATGTTAAAAGTTGGAGTTCTTAAATTTTGTAATAGTACTAAGTATTATATTTTAAATTACTTGATGACTAATCCAGAAATAAATAATTTAATTCTGTATACTCGAAGAAAATCATTTCTGACTGGCATAAAAATCAGAATTTTGAAACAGTAGTAGAAAAATCATTAAAAATACTTAGTTTTAAAACTCGAATGCAATAAAAACAGGTTAGCATGAAATGTCTGAATAAAAGATAACTTGTTATCATTATGTATATGTTACCGTGAAATACCGAAATTGGAGAATGTCAACATTCACCAAATGCGTTGGTGAAAGATCAAATATTGCACTACATTCTTGTACTTTCAGACCCTCACCGGTGTATGTCGACAATCACAGATATGCTCTAGTGTAGGTCAAAAAGAGAGGAGTATATGTACATGCTGTCATTGCAAAAGAAAGTGTTCCATAAATAAATGCAGTTGTAAAAGCAAGGACCTCTTGTGCAATTCAAAGGGTAATAATAGTTTATATTGTTGCAATAAATAAGATTGGAATCACATAATTTATAAAGTTTTTAACTTCTATTATTTTCCTTTCTCATTTTGAATGTACTGTGTGTTTTAAGTTCTTATTTTAAGTCTCAAGTGCGTTTTTTCGAGACTGAATTACGGAAGAAAATATAATATTCTATGTTCAACATTCACCATTGGCACATGGTGAATGTCGACATTTACCGGTGTAAGTCAGAAATAAGAGTATTTGCAAAATATTTCGGACATACACCAAGCGACTATGTGAATGTTGACATTCACCGGTGAATGTCGACATTCTCCAGATTTCGGTGTTTCACCGTAACATATATACAGTCATTCTTATGTAAAATAAATGTTACACAATTTCTTAGACCCCTGCTTTTCAAACTTTATCTATTAATCTGAGAATTTGATTATTTCAGTGTAATAAATAAATAAGTTTTAATAACTATGTTATAGATGTCAATATGTTTGTTTTTTGTAACATATACTTTGAACATTTTAATTAAATAATTTTTCATCAATAATGTGTGCATATATTTTACTTATGATGAAGAGAAATTAACATTTAAAAAAGGAATTATAGACTGAAAGTATTTTGTAAAAGAAGATATTGGAAAAGGAAATTATTGCAATTCATAGAACTTGTAAATGAATAAATGTAATAATTAGTATCATATTGTTCTTATTTATTAAGAATGGATATTAAATTATTGATAATAGAATGGAGTTATAAATGTGAAGCATTTATGCGAACAATAATACTAATTTATAACATTCTGATCTTGATTTCAGTACTTAATGTAAATAAAGCATTATTGACAGCTTAGTGGAACTCATTAAATAGTTACAGTGCAATCTTAAGTCCAATGTATTTATTACAAGATAATGAAATTATAGTCTGGATTTTAATTCAAAACTCTTTTCACAATCTTTAAAAGCCCAATTTTAACCGGTACTTTTCTGTTATCGGGACAGGATTCAGACATGTAATGTATGTATCCATGAGTGGTTTGGGTTTCATTTTAGTTTAGTATGGCAAAGTACACTAGGTCTATCTGCCTGTGGGAAGGGATGCCTTTGTGGAGGACTTTCTAAAGGAAACTGGCTGGTATACACTTTACAAATGGAGAAAACCACGAAAACGCGCATGAAGCCAAAGAATTTGCCTGGATTCGAATTCAGCGTTCAAAGATTTTACCACTCTGCCACTGGTGAGCCTATGCACGTGTGTATAAGTGTGTGTGCATACACACACGTAACATGAATACATCCATCCATCCATACAAAATCTGGTTCCGAAAATAAAATAGTACCTTTTAACCATATATCTTACAGTTTTAATTAATTTTATGTACTGTCATCAATAATACATCTTATTAGATACATCAATGCATCTTATTATCATTAATTTCTTACTAACAATTCAATTTCAATTGCCATGAGTTAATGCATGACTCATACATATATAATATATAAGTTGTTTCAATATCAAGATCACAATATAAGTTACATAGCATATTTACAATAATTATTTATTACTCATACATGTAATGTATAAAATCAGGCAATAAATTGTAAAAAAATACTTTTAATGAAATTGGAAATAAATGAAAATATAATAATTTGCATGTCATTACAATTTTTAAATGCACAAACTTCACAGTTAAAAATACATACTAATGTAAGAAAATCAATATTAAATGCTTTTTCTCAAAAGAAAAAAAAAATTTTTTTTTGCCTGTTCAAGACATATTTTATCAAGTCCAACCATCAGTGGAAACCCAGGTAATCAGTCTTTAATATGACAAAATGTAAAATTTGAAATACAACTTTAAGTTATTTTTTTTAATCCATTCAGTTTTGGCTTATGTAAGTTTCACTGTATTTAACTAGATGTAAAGAACTGTAAACACACATTCACACAATTCACTTGAAGGTATGTTTCCAGGAAATAAAAGTATACTTATTGGAATCAATTCAACATTACACCTTAGAACACGTAATGATACCTCATTGTTAGGCATTTTCGATACTCTTGAAATAGCATAACATATCTTTCTAAATTCAGTTCTTGTTAAATTATGATCAGCATTATTTAGCATTTGCAGTTTTATAACTAAATTAGATTTCAGTAGGTCTATTACACTAAGCACTTACAGTTATTCACTATTATTTTCTTAACATTTCAACAAAACAATGAACTTCCTTTCTAAGAATGCATACTGAACAATGAAAATTCCAAATATTATATATGCTTTATCAGAACTATAATGTCAGTTAATAGTGATTTTTTTAAATTGAATTTGATTAATTCAAGCAATTCACTTGAAGGTATGTTTCCTGGAAATAAAAGTATACTTATTCAATTCAGCGTTACACCTTAGAACAGGTAATGATACCTCATTGTTAGGCATTTTCGATAGTCTTGAAATATCATTACTGGTAGTATATCTTACTAAATTTTGTTCAGCATCATTTAGCATTTGCAGTTTTATAGCTAAATTAGATTTCAGTAGGTCTATTACACTAAGCACTTACAGTTATTCAGTATTATTTTCTTTACATTTCAGAAAAACAATGAACTTCCTTTCTACGATTCCAAATATGATATATGCTTTACCAGAACCATAATTTGTCAGTTAATAGTGATTTAATCTTCATAGATAAGCATATCCAACAGTCTTGAAATATCAGAGCTGGTAGCATATCTTAAATATATTCAGTTCTTATTAAATAACATGTTCATCATTTAACTTCAGTAGTTTCACAGTTAAATTACATTCCAATATGTCCATTAGAGTGGACACACTTTTTCATCTTTTATACTCTCAACATTCTAATAATGAAATGAAGTTTATTTCTAAGAAAGCATATTGAATCCTGTAAAGCATATTGATTTCTTAATCAAAGCACAATTAATGTTGTAAATATTCAGATAGATATATGTGAAATGTATTTTAAGGATTTCTTGACCCACACTATGTCAATTCATTGCAATAGTTACTGGTGGCATTTTGATTCAAAATATTTACTGCATTAATTACTGACACAAAATAGCACTTGCATTCACTAACTTAACATTAACTTCACTTGGTTTAATTCCCGCAGGTACATTTTATGTAGTAGATGATTTAAGTCATTATTACTTAAAAGTTTCTGATTATCAATATGCAGAATAATTTGTAAACCACACTTTACATGCATCTTCCAGCCATCAGTAACTTCTATCTGACTAGACCTAATTTTGTATTGGAACAGTAGAATAATCCGAACAAACATTAAATCGGTTATATACAAATATATACGCATATATATACACTTTTATTCCGAAAAACTAAATGTACGTTCAAAAAACGCACTTCGTAACTCTGAACAGTAGAATGTAAACAAACGTCAGAAATATGACGTCACTCATGTGGGCGGAGTTAATGAAACCCTCATCTGGACTGTCATTGGCCAAATTCAAGCCGTTGTCCTAGCAGTGTACATTTTGCTTATATGCAGCCCGGACCACTATGTCACCTTCTGCCCACTAACACGAGAGTGGCACATGCCGTTTTACAACACAGATCCAGCCTATAAAAGATTCTTCATTCGCCAACCAGCGGTACTTAAAAAACTCAAAAGTATTATGGACAGACTGCAAGCATTAGGCCAAGATTTGTGTGATTCGGCTTAACCACAACCCTATCCTTTATGTAAATGTATATTAATGTATAAATGTATCATTTCTATTACTGTATGTATAGCCACTTAGGATGATACACGATTACGTGTTACCATTATTCTTCATCTATCGTATAATGTATAAGTGCCATTTTCAGTATTTCATTTCCATTAATGTATAAGTCTTTAAGTGTATCATTTGTACTAATATATATGTATAGCCAAGTAAGGTAATACACGAATATGTGTAACCTTTAATTGTCATCGTTCACACTGATACACAATTTTCATTCTCAGTGTATCATTTCTGTCAACGTATAGGTGTTTATGTATCATTTTTATTGATGTGTGTATAGTCCAGTAGAATAATGTATGATTATGTGTTTTCATTTATCGCCATCATTTGTATGTGTTTATGCATATCATTTCTAGTAGTTTATGTATAGTCATATAGCATGACACACGATTACGTGTATTCATTAATTGTTATCTTCTGCATTATTGCGCCAGTTGCGTCAGTGTTTCATTTCTTTTAATGTATAAGTGTTTATTGTTTGCCTATCTCATTAACCCCTTAGACCAATATACATATGTATCCAATGTACCTATACCACCAATGTACCTATGTATGAAACTTTTTATTAATTGTATACTGAAGCATATATATCAACACACCTTTGTTTGGCCACGTCAATACCACATATTCTCCATTAATATATTTGCGATGCAGCCCTTTCAGGAAGTCGCCAGGGTTGTGTTGTTCTAAATAGGTGCGGGTACTGGACGACACCCGATTTGTCATATTAAGCCGTCCGGGTGTCCGGGCCCTGCATTCACCTGTCACCTAGTGTAAAGATGTACCATGTGATTAACTACTTGAATTAGTTTTGTAATGAATGATATTCGAGACATTAAAAATGTTAATTCAGGCATATGCAAAGTACCCATATGTAGGTACCTAAAAGATGGGATTTCTGATTGAAAGATATTAATATAAACCTAACCACTCGAGTAGGTTTGTACCACTTTGACTAGGTTTGTAAAGATACCTAAATTGATACGCTTGTTAATTGTAACACATGTAATTCAAAATAAGTAATCAAATTCGAAACAATTAAAACTAAAAGATTGTAAGGATCTTAAGTTTTACTAACGTTTATTTTATTTTAAATCTTTACTATCACTTCTTATTTTCTACTTCCGGCCAGAATTATAAGCGTTAATGTATTTATGCAAAGTTTGTCTGGCGAACGCCAAGTATTTAAGTTGTGGCTTTTTGCCAAGCGAGAGAGAGGAAGCAGTGAGTCGAAGCAGGCCGCTTACCTTAGAAGTTTTACTCAGTTGCTGGTTGCCTTCCAGGCTAGAGGTTTTAATCCTCTTGATAATTTTTAAACGTATTGTAGTGTTCACAGTTCTCTGTACTACATACGGCTTCCTGTTAATATAAAGCCAATCTTCCACGTTTATTATTTTAAAGTTAAATTAGAGTTTAGTTTTATTTTTATGTTTTTACGTTTAGATCACAAGTAGTGGGTCTGTGTATTCCGAAGTACGGAAGTTATTGTAAATAGAGAAAAATAAAGGGTTTTGTACACCCTTCTTGTGCATCCTGTCTACTTCCCACAGTGATTGAACATAGCTTTAGTAAGCTCTCTGTTCCGAGTCACGTCCTTGCATGTTCCCGAAGAAAGTAAGACGGAACATTGAACCTGAGAAGATGATCATGCAGTTTTTAATGCAAAGATACGAAGTTAACCTAACCACTTGAATCTTTTTATGATGATATTTAAAAGGTTACTTCTTTTAATTTCAATCTATGTAAAATATCTCGCATTTTAGGCACATTAAACATCATAATCGTCTGATGCAAATAAGATATTAACATAAAATTAACCATTTAACTACTTTTGTAATAATGTCTAAAATGTTACGTATACAATTCCAACATACACAAGTTACCTTATATTTCAAGCGCATTAAACATCAAGGATCTTTGGATGCAAATGAAGTACTAGAATAAAATTAACTATTTGGCTACTTTTGCTATGATATTTTAAAAGGATTTTTTTAATTATAGCATATGCAAGTTAGAACAAAAATCGGGCACTATAAGTATCGTGGAACTTCTGATATGGATAAGATACCTAGATGAAACGATCCGATCCATTTGACTACTAATCTAAAAGGTACGTGGTACGGTACGGGAAACAGCCATCCTGCCTAGCCAGAAAATGGCCCCATAGCTTGTAAGGATCTTAAGTTTTACTAACGTTTATTTTATTTTAAATCTTTACTATCACTTCTTATTTTCTACTTCCGGCCAGAATTAAAAGCTTTAACTTATTTATGCAAATTTGTCTTGCGAACGCCAAGTACTTAAGTTGTGGCTTTTTGCCAAGCGAGAGAGAGGAAGGAGTTAGTCGAAGCAGGCCGCTTGCCTTAGAAGTTTTACTCGGTTGCTGGTTGCCTTCCAGACCAGAGGTTTAATCCTCTTCATAATTTTTAACGTATTGTAGTGTTAACAGTTCTCTGTACCACATACGCCTTTCTGTTAATATACGGCCACTCTTTAAGTAGGCACTTGTTTATTAATCCAAAGTTAGTTTAGTTAATATTTTTATATTCTTACGTTCAGACCACAAGTGGTTGGTCTCTGTATTCCGAAGTCCGGAAATCATTGTAAAGAGAGAAAAATAAAGGATTTCGTATACTCTTCTTGTGTGTATTGTCTACTTTCCACATTTATTGAACATAGCTTTAGTAAGCTCCCTGTTCCGAGTCAGGTCATTTAATGTTCTCAAAGAAAGTAAGGAGAAACACTGAACCTGATAGTGGCGCCCGACGAAGAAGAATAACCATGGCCGAGTTTCAAGAAGAACCTGTGCTGCCTGCAGAAGCGGCTCAGAATCCACAAATGCCAGCTGCCGCCCTGGAAGGATTTTGTTACATCGTCCAGACCATGCGCGCATCGATGAAACCAGAAGCAACACTTAATGGAAACTCACCGGTAACCAGTTTTTTGGAAACATTGGATGACCACTTCATGCTGTATCCCGTGGATGAGTTCCAGAAAGTCACCTCAGCTACTAGCGCTTTGAGGGGCAAAGCGCTTAATTGGTTCAAATGTATAGGCAGAAGCCTCTTGGGTCAAGCGGGAAGTCCCACCTATACTTACGAAAATTTCAAGACTGCCTTAGTAAAAGCCTTCCCTGTCGTAAGGGATCGTGCAAATTAGAAACGGAACATTTTAGCATATATCAGCAACGAATCGAAAATCTTTCCACCTTTATTTTAAGAAAAATTCACGTCTTTAAACTCTTGTATGGAAACCTTCCGGATCCTGAGATAATTCAAAAGATTTTGCCGAAGTTACTTCCCCAAGTACAAGACATTATTGAATTAAGGAATCCGACTAAACTGGAAACTTTATTTGAGCTAGCTATCCAGTTTGAAAGTAGAAGAACGGCGGACATTGAAAGAAGACGCCAGTATGAAAAACGAAACCAATTTGGTGCGCCAAGACCACAGCAAAGTTAAGCACACTGCTACGGAAGCAAAGCGAATCAGTGGGCAAGGAAACCCGAGCATCCAAAAACAGCCGGCGAACGTCGACAGTTCAATAGCAATCTAGGAAAAAAGTCAGGGGAAAAAGAAGGAAAGCACGGAAATGAAAAATAAGTTAAACTAAAAAGGATTTCTGCTGACGGGAGGGTGCGGAAATCCGAAGGCCAAGAAAACCCCTCTTCCTTCAAGTTAAATACAGTAATGGTGAAAAATTTGACTCTTCCGAAGATTGAAGTGTTGGTGAATAATATCCCAGCCACCGCACTCCTGGATACAGGCGCGGAGTGTTCCTGTGTGGCAGAAGATTTTTTTAGGAAGTAGTTTCGTAAATATCGCATATATAATTCGGATAATACGACAGTGTTAGCTGCGCAAGGAGAAAGATGTAAGTGCATAGGTAAATTACCGCTATACGTCCGTATCAAGGACGAACAGGTAAAGGTTATGTTTTTTATAGTAAAGAATCTGCAAGCACATATTATCTTAGGAATAGATTTTCTTTCAAAGGCACAAGCAAAGCTGGATTTTAATGAAGGTCCCTTAAGCTGACGATGAAACCAGTTCGAGAAGAAAAATCGGAGCCGCCGATGTTAAACCTTGACCACCTGCCTAATGAAGAGCAACAAAGAATCCGACAAGTGGTAAGTGAATTTGCTTCGTTATTTAGTGATATTCCAGGATTTACTCAAGTTACTAACCATAGTATTGACACCGGAGATTCAATGCCAGTTCGCCACAAAGCATACCGGTATGATAAGAATAAAGAAAAAATTATGGAATGGCACATCAGCGATATGCTACGTAAAAAGATCATAACGCCCATCTCAAGTAGTTATGCTAGCCCGGTGGTTTTATGTAAGAAAAATAATGACTATCCATTGACACATCCAAAAAGGTGGCGATTCGCGATTGACTACCGTAAATTAAACTGCATAACTAAATATCCGGTATATCCGTTACCTATTATTGAAGAAATTCTAAGGAACATAACATCAACCAAATATATGACGACTTTAGACTTAACGACTGGGTATTTTCAAATAGGGGTTAGACCTGAGGACGTGCCTAGGACTGCTCTTATAACCAAGTCTGGCACTTATGCATTTCTGCGTATGCCGTTTGGCCTTTCAGGGGCACCGGCAACATTTCAGCGATGTATGGACATTGTGTTAAGGCCTGTTCTTGGAAAGTCCACATTTATCTATTTAGACGATATCATTATTACTAGTGATAATCTGGACCAACATGTACAGGATTTAAGACAGGTGTTTTCTTTATTAAATAAGGCCGGTCTAAAATTTAATGTCGAAAAGTGCAAATTTCCAGCCCCTGAATTAAAATATTTAGGTTACAAAATATCTCAGAAAGGAATCGAGACAGACGAATCAAAAATAATCGCTATGCAAAAGTATCCGCCGCCAAACACGGCGAAGAAGCTCTCTTCTTTTCTAGGACTTTGTTCATATTATAGGTCCTTTATAAAAGATTTTGCAGCTATTGCTGAACCATTGTTAAAATTAAAAAGGAAAAAGGGAAGATTCTCGTGGACGGCCGAAGCCAATAGTGCTTTCGAAAAATTAAAACAAGCATTAACGCAAGCCCCTGTGTTGAAATTTCCTGAAAAGTATGAGAATTTAGAAATTTTAGCGGCTGCTTCGGATTATGCGGTAGGAGCGGTACTTTCGCAAAATCAGCAGCCCGTGGCATTTTTTAGCCGAACTTTAAATCAAACACAAAGAAATTATTCCGCGACCGAGAGAGAGGCACTTGCAGTTCTGTTAGCAGTGCAAAAGTTCCGAGTCTATTTTGGAAAGGCGCCAATAACAGTGTATTCTGATCATGCGGCGGTAACTAGATTGTACTCAGGGAAAAACTTATCCCCAAGGTTAATAAGATGGGCAATCAAGCTACAAGAATATAATCTGGTAATCAAGCACACCCCCGGAAAGGAAAATATCGTAGCAGATGCCCTATCCAGGATAAAAATAGATTAAGAAGATAATACTGTAAAGGTGGCAATGCTCACAGCATGTACAATAAATTCCCGAGAAACTGTAATAACCGAACTGGGTAAGGATCCTGAGTTTGGAAGCATTTATGAGTATTTAAAGGATCCTGAAAATTTTGGCCACCAAGATATTGTGGCGATAAGAAATAGGGCGGCCCATTACGAACTAATAGATGGTCTATTATTATTATAATTACTATATTTGGCTACTTTTGCAATGATATTTTAAAAGGATTTTTTTAATTATAGCATATGCAAGTTAGAACAAAAATCGGGCACTATAAGTATCGTGGAACTTCTGATATGGATAAGATACCTAGATGAAACGATCCGATCCATTTGACTACTAATCTAAAAGGTACGTGGTACGGTACGGGAAACAGCCATCCTGCCTAGCCAGAAAATGGCCCCATAGCTTGTAAGGATCTTAAGTTTTACTAACGTTTATTTTATTTTAAATCTTTACTATCACTTCTTATTTTCTACTTCCGGCCAGAATTAAAAGCTGTAACTTATTTATGCAAATTTGTCTGGCGAACGCCAAGTACTTAAGTTGTGGCTTTTTGCCAAGCGAGAGAGAGGAAGGAGTTAGTCGAAGCAGGCCGCTTGCCTTAGAAGTTTTACTCGGTTGCTGGTTGCCTTCCAGACCAGAGGTTTAATCCTCTTCATAATTTTTAACGTATTGTAGTGTTCACAGTTCTCTGTACTACATACGGCTTCCTGTTAATATAAAGCCAATCTTCCACGTTTATTATTTTAAAGTTAAATTAGAGTTTAGTTTTATTTTTATGTTTTTACGTTCAGACCACAAGTAGTTGGTCTCTGTATTCCGAAGTACGGAAATTATTGTAAAGAGTGAAAAATAAAGGGTTTCGTATACCCTTCCTGTGTATCTTGTCTACTTCCTACATTTATTTAACATAGCTTTAGTAAGCTCCCTGTTACGAGTCAGGTCCTTGCATGTTCCGAAAGAAAGTAAGGCGGAACATTGAACCTGATAAGATCCCAAGTTGCAACCAAGAAGGATAGAAACTAGCTGCAGGTCCACGCCCTACAGTAAAAATCGATCAGGAATTACTTAAAAAAAAGAGCTATAAATAAAAGCTCTATGAAACCGTTCCTACGAGCTCGAGTGGCTAAAAAATTGCATAAAGATATGAAACGAAGAAATGAGTGCAGGGCTAAAAATCAGAACATGAATAGTTTTTTTTAATTGAACTTCTGTAATTATACAGACCTGCTCAGCATGTTAAAAGTAGCCCTCTTCAAAACGAAAATAAAGTTTAAAAGAAAAAGAAATAATGCAACTAAATAAAACTATTAGGAAAACATTAATATAATACAAATAAAAAATGGACAATCACAGAAACGTTACACACATTTCATACTAAATTAAAATCCCCCACTCTTCTTTTGTTGTTGTTAATCTTATCCGTAATCTTCTGTGAAAATCTTCTTACAATATTAAAAACATTAAAAACAGGTTTAAACTAATATCTCCATTTTTGGTAAGGCTTCTTCGGATATCAATGAATTAATTACAGGTCTGTACGAAGTACATAACAATTACAGAGATCAGAGTCTTGTGAGATGAATCTCTTTTCGAGTAAATAGAAGGCGCACCTAGTAAGGATCTGATTCAAATCAATATCGGAATGTACACTTTTCTTAATCTTCACATGTCTCATGAAATCCTTGTTTTGCTCAAATATTTTTCATCCAACCTCCCATTATTCATATATATAATTTGCCATTACGGGTCACAATCTTTCTTCTGGACTCCTGTAGTTCGATTTGTTCGATTTGAATACCTGTTGTTGCTTCCTTAGACAGTGTTTTCGCCCCTTCGTTACCTAGAAAACTTGAGTGTGCCTTCACCCAAATAAATATGCTATCTTGGTCTACCTTGAGTTCCTTTTAAACTTCATGCATCTCCATTAGGTTCGACATGTCTTCGTGGCAGAGCGCCTGAAGAGCAGACTGAGTATGAATAAATATAGAGACTATATTTATTTTCAAATACATTTTTCAGCTATTTTAATGACTGAAGCATTGCAGAAGACTTTGGCTGATATGCAGAGTTAAACGAATTCAATCTGCACTTCATTATATCAGTTTCTGCTCCGTGATAATAAATAACAAAATAAAATGTTACTGCATCCCCCGTCCCAAACCCGTCCGTAGATAAAGACAACATTTCTTATCTAAAATGAATCGTATTTCTGCAGCGTATGCAAGAAACCTCATAGCTCGGTAATTTAAGAATCATGAAACTTCTGATGCAAATAAGACACTCGAAGATTATATTTCTAGGGAAGGGAAGCATTCCTGGAAGATTTCCTGAAGAAAACTGGCTCGTGTTAACATTAGAAATGACATAAACAGAAAAAATAAAAACATAAACATGAAAAATAAACAGGAAAATCGAGCATGAAAGTAAAGGTAAAGGTAAAAGTATGGGGGACACCAGCGATGTACCATAGGTCAACTGGTAATGCCTTCCCATACTAACTCTTTGAGAGAAAAAAAAATAAAAAAAAGGGGGGTAATTGCAAGTTTTATAAGAATTTGCATAGACTGAAGCTTTTCAAAAGGTCTAAAGTTTGCCTATTATGGTACATCGTGCAATTCCACAGTACGCCTCGCATCCAGTATTTATTAAAAATAATGGTGTAGGGCATAAGTATATTACAAAATAGTAGGAATGCAATTTGAGATTCACAAGATAAATTGAACATCTGATTTGGTGCAACAAAATAGGAGATAAACATAATTAATAAACAAATAAACATAATGAGATAATTGTAATTAGTACTGGCAACACAATGTTAAATGAATTGTTATAATAATGCTAAAGAGGTAGGTGTCCATGGGTTATTTCAGATATATTGGTTTATTGCAGTTTATAAAGTTCAGTTCACGAGCGGATCCATTTTGTCCATAATTACAGCATGTAAAAGTTCACTAAGTTTAAACTGTATGTGGACTTACACTTGACAGAGATCTAGGCCGTAGGAAAAGAGTCGTTGCGTAATTTTCTGAAACTTTGGATATTGATGTTTATCTTTAATTAAAAATCTTTGGAATGCCAGGAGGTCAGTTCTTGGGAATTTTATGTGAATATCCTCAGTTAAGGGGCATGAGAAAACGTAGTGATCAGGAGTTCCCTGTTCCCCACATATGCAGATGTCAGAATTTGCCAAATTTCTTGCGTAGAAATATGTGGGGAAGGGTCCATGTCCTGTTATAAAGTAATTTAGGGAAGGATTCGAGTTCAGAGATGCTAAGCTTAGCATGAAAGTAAAACAGGATAAACATAAAAATCAAGTATGCAGCCAGCCCGTTCGTCTGGGTTCGAATTCAAAACAGGTTGACCGCAAAAAGTGTTTAGCGGTATTAACCACTCGACCATTGGTGGGGCTGATCCAAAGGAAGATCCGCCCCTTTGAGACAAAATCCTTTGGAGCACGTCACATCCCTTGCCTCCGTGCCTCGTCTCATTGTGTCTTTGATTAGATGTAGTTGGATGGAGACAGTATATTATCTCTATACGATAAACTGAAAGGAATTGAAAGCTGCAAGACAAAATTTTCAAATTAACCTCTTACATATTCGAGATCATTCCCATGCTAAAAGCATTTTCTAAATTTCAAGCATTCATTGTTGGATACACAAGGTATTTATTCCCTTAATACGCTTAAAATGGCTTTTAATACATATTGCCAGTATTCCGATATGTATCTGTATTTGCTTCATTAAACTGACATCTAAAGTGCAACATCCTAATTACATTATCCATTAGACGAAGTTGTGAGATTAATCGATTACCACTAATGATAACTTCATACACTCAGACTCGGACCTCTGGGAATCGATTCGACATTAGGTATCGATAATAAAGCTTCAGGCAGAAATTGTGCCTTTGCGATTCACGACCTAAATTTGAGCAGCGCTAAACCGTTAATTGTTTTCAGAGGTTATTCAATATTCATGGAAGCGAACTGTGGAATAAAGCTATAGCTATGTTGAAGGTATTTAGAATTGTTCTCTATTATTTCAATTAATTTCAAGAGAACATTTGAATTTTCTCTGCGTACATGAACTTAGATGAGCTATTTTAAGGGGCTGTAAACGATTAGTATCTCTCTTCAACCTATATACGAGGTGGTCATGAAAACCTTCCCAGTATATGTTCTCCTAACGGCCTGTCCGCTCAGTCGAACCAAAATTCTGATATAGTTATTTGAAGGTATGAGATCGAAACGGTGGTGATTTAAAACAAAACAGTTCTGATGGTTAGGAATACAGTGAAAACATTTCGAAATTTTCGAATGGAATAATTCTCTTGTTTTCTTCGCGAATCGAAAAACCATACATGGCATTGGGACAAAACATGTTATGACGGAAATAGCCGGCGTAACATTTGCAAAGAAAACCATTATAAAGGACCAATAAAAACACAAAACAGGAAGTTTTCAATGTGTGCAAAGTTTTAAGACAGAGTCATTTCACGTAACTTCGCAGTTTCATGGCCAACGCGATTATCCGACCTGGGTCCGATGGATTTCTAGTTCTGGGCTTACCTGAAATCTAAGGTGCACACATCAAAACCAGAGAATGTCAGAATTCACAGATGACATAAAATATGAAGTTATACAGATTCCTCCTGCGATGGTATGTTCGTCGTTTTTGTCAGTAACCTCCCACATGCAATGAACTGATCAACGGCTGAGAAGTGAAGTCGCTGAACACTGCTAGTTCGGTCCAAGGTTCGAATCCCGCGAACGGGCTGATTGGCGTCTCCGTGATGTGTATCGAGCCTATACAAGCTAACCAATTTCCTTTAGAAAGTCCTCCGCGAAGACATCCCTTTCCTTAAGCAGATAGCCATTGAGGCTTTGCCGTAATCACATAAACCAAACCCACCTAAAATGCGTTATCATCTGCGAAGGTGGGCACCTTGAAATTTCAATAAAATTTTCTCCGCCTCACGTCTCTTATGTTGTCTTTGGTCCTTTACAATGCCCTTCTTTGCAAATGTTTTACGCCAGCTGTTTTCGGAATACGTGAATCGTTCCACCCCCATTTATGGTTTTTGATTTGATTATGGCAAAGTACGCGAGAGCTGTCTATCTGAGGAAAGGGATGTTTTCTCGGAGGACTTTTTAAGAGAAAATATAATCTTTTTATGACGGAACCTACATTACATTAGGGAATAATCACAAAAACAGCCATGTAGGCAGCCGGTTCGCCTGAAATGGAACCCAGGTCGAACTACCAGTGTTCAGGGACTTTACCGCTCGAACTTTGGTGGGTTAAGAATATTTTAACTCTGTGAAAATAAATTCAATTAAAATGATTCCTTATCTAAATTAAAAGGCAAAATATCATATCTTTTCTGCCATTTAAAATATAAAGAGGATCAAGTAAATTTATTCTAATTTTTTTTTCGGGGGAGGGGGGAAAAGGGTCTTGTATCAGAATTTGATCTATCATCATTTTCATGGATGTTAATTGTTTTATATGGCCAATTATTAAGACACCAAATACATTGCTTCGCTTATCAGAGGGGATGTAATTTTAGACTTAATAACATCTATGCGCAAAGATAAAATGTATTTATACATTTAAGACTTTTATACATATTGGAGGAGGAGGAGGTCAAAGGGCCATCCGTTTAATAATTCTCTAGCGTAATACTGAAATAAGGATGACTCACGAATTTCTTTATTATTTATTTATGTATTCCGGCGTTGTCATTTTCTATCCCGAGTCTAGCGGTAAAGTCATTGAAGACTGCTTAAGAGATCAATTTTGTAAAATTCCTGAAATCTAACTTTTTATATATTTCTCCTGCTCCTATACATAACATCTAGGAAAATATTACACTGATTATAAAAAATGAAACACAAAATGTGTAACTTTAGTACGTCGAGATATTTGATAATAAAATCGTAGATCTGATTCAAGGTCAGTACACGAATTAAAAAGTGAAATATTTGCATTTGTAACTAAAAATAAAATAGGGTTTAGAAAAAAGTTTCTGATGTTTCTGATGTTACGTCTCTTCACCTTTCATTCAAGTCTGTTGCCATTGAACAAAATGTAAGATATTTATCTTTCAAATTTTATCTGTATGTTATGGATTAACAAAATGTTTAAAACCAATAAATGCAGTTCTTAAGATTATTATTTTTCGAATTTTAAATCGGATTGACTTAAATATTTTTTAAATTAGAATTACATTATATACTATTTCTCTTTTCAAATATACAGAAGACATATAAAGTTCCCATAATATTAGTCTAAATGTGTATTCATCTAGGATCGTATAAAATGTTTCGCTATTTCACCTCAGCAATCTCCATTCATAATCCCTACTGATAAATGACTTTAAAATTTTAAAGATCCCTTTTAGTTGAACACTAAAATCTGAAACCTTTCAGACGTTTTATGTACTTTTTTAAAATATTATTATTACTTTGTAGAGATATGAGAATTTTTTTTTATGCAGAAGACTTGAAAATTGAGGAATGCCCTCGTCGGGAATCGAACCTGGACCTCTCGAATACGCGCTGAGTGTGCTAACCGTTACACCAAGATATCATGCTGGAAGGAGGGAGAAAATAACCTAACACGAATTAATGAATTAATTAACAAATTACGCTGAACAGCTACTCTCAGTACTACGGCCATTTCTCTCACTATAACCAGTGCCTTCCGAACAAATTCCACAAATGCGCTCAACGTTTCAGCAGGCCTGCTCTCCCTCCACATCTAAGTTGAGGAAGAGGCTGTGCTAGCGAAGTTACTGCGTCAGAAACAGGGAATTACGTAGCATGGCTCCACATTTTGCACCGATGGAGTTTGCAATACGATATACTGCATCCCACACCCATCCAGCAGACAGAAGAAAAGGCAGAAAATTCATACAGACACAGCACAGCGACTCACAGATGACTCAAAATCTGATGCTGGTGTAGGAAGTGCCCTAGTCCATCTTACCAAATCTGTACAGACATATCACTAAACAATCACTTCGCGGAACATAACAGCGTCTTCCAGGCCCATGCCTTGGAGCAAGCAGTCCGCAATACCATTATACAGAATCTCCGCAATATACAAATAATGTCAGCCAGCCAATCTGCACTATAAGCGATCCTTAATCCTACCCATTCTTCACAACCAGTAAAGGCCATACAACAATTACTTCGCAACAACACGCATCTGAACATCACGCTCGATTGGACCAAGGCACATGCAGGATATGCGAGGAATGAGCTCGCTGATTCTCTAGCCAATGATGAGGCTCCTAATATAGGGGCAGCCCAATGCCACTTCCCGGCAACAAGGTCTTATCTCAAGCGCCGTATTCCGAACATTTCTCTACAAAAATGGCAAACAGAATGGGACAATAATTACAAAGGGTGTCGTACTCAGAATTTTCTCTCAAAAGTCTGCATAAATAGACTTTACTCTGCCTCACAGCTTACTAGATATATCAGTGGACATGGCCATTCCCTGAATATTTCTTCACCCAAGCCATCACGATCTCGGACCTTTGCATTTGCAGAGCATAAGGAACCTCTGACAAATACGTTACGGAATGTTCACTAACCAAAAGGTTCCATATCAGAATGCCCATACATTTATTTTCTCTTTCCTGTTTCTAACATAAGATGATCTGTAAGCTCAGGCAACATTATAAACTATTATTCAGTCACCGCGGTTGCATTAGTCTTAGGTATACACAATAAAAGAATATTAAAATCCAACATATATATAAATTGAAGCCTGAAACACCTTTTATGCTTCTAGAAGATATTGTAATATTAAGCTAGTTTTAAATTTCGGGCAATTCTTCTAGTTTATATAGCCATTCGTTTGTATTTCACAGCTCCTGATAATTTCAGAAATGTCTTATAACGCTCCAGAACATGCATTGCATGGTAAAATGAATACTTTCGAATTATTTGTGCAGTAAAACAAAAAGATTTGTAGAATTTTCCCCCAAACTCTCGTTTGCATGGGAGAAAACTGATCCAGTGTATTATCAGAACCGAGATTTCTGGGTCATAAATATTTACCAAAACACAAATGTTTCGATACGTGCTGTAGCTCGAAATGTATCGTTCTGATACATGGGTACTAAAAATTCTTTCTCTATCCGAGCGATGAAAAATAACATACAACAGCTGGGGGCTACGTTTCTCGACGCTGAGAAATAACTTATGGAAATTACCATGAGAAATAAAACTCGAAAATAAATATATCATAAAGTACCTCCAATAGTTCGTAGTGGACATTAAGTTTGACTTTAAAGCCGCAAAAACAAAAAACAAAAACAAAAAAAAAAAAAATGTTGGAAGAATAAATTCATGAGCCCAGGCTGCGATATAACAAATTGTAGAATGAAATAGGAGCAGGAACTTTCTGCGAGTGTAAAATTTAGTTCTTAGAGACATCAGAATTTCGCATTTAGATTGTGCCTATATTTTCTCGAAATTGCAAAAGCAATTAATTATAATAAGTCTTGTTACTCGTATTTTCCAAAATGATTTTTTGGAGTATAGTTACTACAGATTTAATTCATATAATTTCAATTTTAGAATCATAAAGTACATTTATGGCATTTCAAAAGATAAAATGTCATTCTTTTAATCTGGACGGATAAATATTAATAAAGTGTTTTACAATGAAAAGAACTTTATTCATGACGCTTTAATTCTGTAGAATACATTGCTGATATTTTTTTAGTTTAGTTTTCATTATAAAGCTATGTGTGGAAATTATTTCGAGAAATGAAGTCTTGCTTTATATAAAGTCTTATTTTATATAAAGATATGTGCACTGTTTAAATATCAAAATTAGCTTTATGAGTTCAAAACGTTTTGGATAAAAGACTTAGATTCGTAATAGTTACAATTCGGTACAAAATTTCTGTAGTACCTCTTGGAAGCATTTATTTTAAGCATAAAGTCAGAAATGACCTTTAATTCAAAATTTATTAAATTATACATTACTCTAAAGATAGTTTTATACAGGTTTCAAACCCTTTTACCGTTTTCAAACAACAGCTTTAATTGAAACGTTATTGAAGAAATAATGAATCTTAAGAAGTCAAGTTTCTGATATCTTTTCCAACTTGCCTGGAAGAATCGGTTCGAAGAATTCCAAGAAATACGTTTAAATGAAGTTCAGGAAGCCGTACAGAAAAGTCATTTGGTGTATATATCATATTTGTTATTTACATGTATTTCTAATTTTTCTAACGACGCTTTATGCGACTCGTTAAATTTATATTATCGCATTTTTCGCGTTGTGTCGACTCTGTTATCGTAGAAGTATTTGGTTCAGATTTTCTGATCATGCTTTATGCAAAATACAGGAGAAAATTCCGTAGTAGGACTCTTTCGATGATATTTGAATGATAATCCTACGGAATTTTACATTAGCTGTGCGAAGGAAAAAGAGGAGGGAAATAGTTTCATTTTAGACATTTGTTAGCTGTCTCAAAAATTCCAGTATTTTTAGTCATTTTAAAAAATGGCAACGTTTCTCGGAGAACAAGAACGAAGTTTTTCGGAGAAGATTAGCTGCTGTCAATGTTGCTTTTATACATGCATGTCCGAATCCGGTGCTCATTAGAGAAAAATACCAAAGAATGATTACTGCTTGTTCCGTATGCTTTAAGTTGAAAACTTCGTATTGCAGCTTTTGCAAACGAAGTAATTAAAGGTGCTAAAATTACTTCACTAAGTAATTAATGTTTAACTCGCCCTCAAATTTCTATGAAATCTGGCAACATTCATTTGACAGAAGATGCATTTATAACTTTTCAAAGTTCAATATTGCAAAGTTCGATATAAATCGAAGACTGGATGTAAATTGTTTTAGAGCCCACTGACAAGAAACTTTTGAATAACAGAGGCTTAAACAACTACAATGGGCATTACAATCGACAATGAGTAATGGCCTCAAACTCAAGTAGCCCACGGGCCGCGTGCATTATCTGAAAACAACTTGCAAGCAAAATTTTTAAAAAATTAATAATAAAAAATAACTAATATATCAACAATAAAATCTGACAGCCTTTAGATTTTAAATTACGCTCAAAGAGGCGTTTTTAACGGTTTATGTGTTACCGTTAGTTATTAAATATCATGTTTTTCGCACTTACAACATAACTTTCTATTCAAGAGCAATATCAGAAAATAATTTTAAAAGAGCATAGCTTTAGGATTTCCGATACACAGGCTCTCGCGCTAGAGACAAAAATGCTTTTTACCGTACAGTGTTGCCATTGCTGGCTTTGAAATCGTTGAGTTTGTTGATCAAAAATTCGTTTACAAATATGGTTTCGTTTACAAATTCGTTTACAAATAAGTTTTACAAAATATGAAACAGATAATGAAACAAACTCTAAATTTGGGCTTCCAGATGTTCATATTTGGATGGAGACGTACGTTATTCAAAATTTGATATCCCTAGGTACCGTTGTTTTTTCACAATGCGATAAACATTCATACATGTTCTTCATTATTTAATTTCTTTAACTGGCAATTAATATTGGGTGGCAACAATTTCAAAAGTGAAACACCCCAACGCAAAATGTCAAAACGAAATGAATAGCCCTCCTGGGCAAATGGCCCCTTTGAGCTAATAAAAACTATTTTAAATTTCGATTATTTAGTATTTTTAAATGATACATAAGCAACAATAATTACAAAGGGAGAAAATTCAAAAATTTATATTTATTTTCGGTTCCAAATCTAAAGTTTGGTACCTGAAACACTTTTCTATTGGTTACATATTGTAATGAAAATATATTGATATCAAATATTTATATTGACGTTTTTTAAATAGTTCTAACACATTTAAATAGTCACTAAATCAGTTATTTAAATGATAGAAATTATGAAAAAATACCCATTTTTTCAACTTTTCAGAGAAAAGTTCCTAATTGGGAAAAGCCCTAAGAATACATAATTACAACTTAAACTTCTTTTCTCATTTATTAACTTTTTCTTCGACGCATAAATAAAAATACATATATTTGCATGTTAAATAATCAAATTTCTTTTATTTCTTACTACAGTTGGGCACTTGATGGCGTTTCTATTTGGATGCAGTTTTTAGCCTTGGGAAGAAATTACTAGAAATTATCTTCATCACGAATTGTAGATGCTTGTTGGTAATTCGGATTTGTTTCTTATTAATTTTCAACTGTGAAAAGAAGCATGAATGTGTTCTAGAACAAAGCGATTATTCTTAGCGCAAAAATTCGTAACTGGTTTATTTTTTGACAAGTACGAATGTGAATTAGCTAGCTATAGTTATAAATTTTTCTGATGTGTTATTCACTTGTGTTTGGAGGCCAGATTTAGACCATTGCCCCAGAAAATCTCTAATCTAGCTTATAGAAATTTGGGTCATAATTCTAAACAATCCGAACACTGAATTTTTTATGGAATTCTGTACGGCATTTTAATAAAAGATTATACAGTAAGAGGCCTTTCAAGATCATGAATAAAGAAATACATTAAAAATATATGTCCTTGAAGAGGAAGGCGGTCGTTACAAGAGGGCATCGTATCCTTCATTTGAATGCCAGTCGCAAAAAAACACAGTTGCTTTTCTGTGAGAAAGAGTTCAGTAGCCTGTGATGGAAAATACGGAGGTGTAAAAGCTTTTCTGTTCTTCCTACGTTGGGAAACTTGTAACAATACTTTTTTAAGATCTGACTAATTTTAGGATCCACAAACTCCAATTTCTAAGAGATCCGTGTCAGGATGTTCTCATCCAATCTTTTATTATTACTTCAGTGATGCATTCCAAATAATAAGAAAAACCGGAAACTGAAAAGTTATACTTTGGGAGGCTACTACGTTACATATGAATTTAAGGTTTATTACATTTAGCGAAAGTACGAGGAAAGTGTAAAATGTTTTGAGAATCATATTGAAGTACGAGTATTTGAGTTACAGCATCTTGTGAGTATTTCAATACTTAGTTACATCCTCTATCAATATGTGTATGCATTCTATGATGATATTTATTTACAGTTTTGTTTCAGAAGAATTCACCCTGAGTCTGATACTACTAAAGGAACAGTTTCAAAACAGCGGTGTCTTAACAGCATTGTGGGGCCCTGGGCAAACCAGTGCGCTGGGGCCCCCTATGACAATCAATCACAGAAATGAAATGTAAATGGATTAGCATGATAACCTGATGAAATGCCAGGCAGGCTGATGAGTTAACACGACCCTGCTTCAAAGATTTTGCTATTAAAATATATGCGAATTCCTTATAGCAGGAAACAAAGAACCCGTTTGGCCAATGAGCATCCACAATTAGTAATGAAGATACTTTTTAATCATTTCCCTCCAAGTTTATCAATATCTAAACGCCATCAAGTGTAAAGCTGTAGAAAGAAATAAATAGTTGTTTACATGCAAAGAAATAAATTTTTCTTCTACTTGCATTTAAAAATACAATAAATAAAAGAAACGGTTGTTACTGTTTATTCTTCATTCTTTGGTAAATGTTCTCTGAAAACTTTGAAAATTTTGATTATTTGTTTATTTTTATTTTAAATTATATTTATTTCGTGATTAATTAAACACGTTAAAATATTTGAAAGAAATGTCTGTCCCAGAATTTAACATTTATCGGTCAATACATTCCAGCGACAATGCATAGCCAGTAAAAATCTTACATATTGTCTTAAGAAACTTTAAAAATGTGTCTTGATAAATGTATATTTAGTAAGCAGAGTTTAAGATTTATTTAAAATATTTTTTTAAAAATTTTATCAATAAAATCTTTCATTTTGTTATAAAACATTCTGGCCGTTCATCTGCTTTCAGAATTCTGTAAAGTTATGTATGGAAATTTTAAAGGATAACATGTATGGCTTCAATTACCAGAATTAAACTACAAGAAACTATGCCATATGATGGTTTTTCCTAATTTTAAACAAAGTTCTTTAAAATTATTGTAATGCGACAGATTTATCAAGTTAGTAAAAGTTAGTAAAAGTAAAAGTTAATCTGAAATTTGAAAATTTAAATTTGTTTCTTTGAATTTTAAACTTTGTTTGGAAAGTACCAAGAATTTAATTTCAATAGTATGGAAAAAGAAAAAATCAGTTTTCTAGTCTTAATGTAGAAATGTTTTATTATCTATTAGTATGACTTTTAAGTCACTTCGTTATAATAAACTTCTAGATGCAATTTATTGTAGCCAATAAGTCTATATATTTCGTAAGTATATTAGTCTACATATTTCGTAAGTATATTAGTCTATATATTTCGTAAGTATATTAGTCTATATATTTCGTAAGTATATTAGTCTATATATTTCGTAAATCATTATTCTTCGTCTAGTCTCTACGGATTATTACGTTTTCTGAGGTTCATATTTTCAGTACCTATAAAAACAAAATATTTTCTCTCAAGAAAAAAATGCAACAGAAAAAGAGAAAGTTTATTGAGGTATTGCATTTTAAGAATTCTATGTGCATGCACATTCACTTTTAAATAAGTTTATTGTTCTCAGACTACTCTTTCTAATCAAATAAATTCTATTTTGAAGGAGATTTGTTTTTCCACTTTCCTCTTAATGCATTTATGGTTGTTTACAAACCTTTCTTACTTCCATTTCCGGTAAGATAACGCAGACTAAAAAAAATTATGAATGCCATATACAAATATTATCGAGATGCACGCAAATATAGTTCTTATTATTATCAAGAAATAAATCTATTTCCACAGAATATTTCTGAAATTTGCTTTAATTAAATAAATACTATATTTAATATTTTGAAGCATAAATTCATTTAGTTTGAGAAGTACTATTGTTTGCTTTGAAAAGTTCCAAGACATTTTACGAAGTATTTTTAAGACTAATGAAATGTTTCTCATTATAGATTATAATATTTCATCCAATAATTAAGTGATTTCGTTTTGTTTCTTTTTTTAAATCTGCAGAATAAATTCAATGAGATTGAAGAGTTTCCGAATCTAAGACTGAAACCTATTGCTTTAATTTTTACTTGAATGTGTGTCGCAGTTATCAGCGAATGTTTTTAAAACTGAGGTAGTATGGCACAGCCTTAGAGGGCTATCTGTCTTAGAGGGGACAAATGTCTTTGAAGAAGACTTTGAGGAAAACTGGCTCGTATTCACATTACCACGTGCACAAAACCATTCATGCATCCAGGAGGTTTCCCTGCGTTCGAACCCATACAAGGTTTAATTACCCATATTCAGAAGTCTTAAATACTTGACCACTGATCGGGGCCAGTGTTCAGGAAATACACTACTGTTTAAACAGATTTGAAAATTATTCAGGAACTTTTTGTTTCTGATTCTACGTTTGTCTTTTGTAAAATTTGTGAATTAAAATTTATCACGTGAAATAACAAATGATATTGTTACTAAAACAAATTATGTAGAATCTGTGTGCATGTATGTATATATGTTCCTCGCATTGTGGAAAAACGGAGGAACCACAAAGAATCATCAAAGTTTAAACAGAGATAGTAATCTATCTAAACAAGTGCACCTCAGGGCCCGAAAATCAACTTTTACTTCCTTGTACGACCTAAAAGAAGTAATGCAATCGCAGAAAAATTCGGTTATCGGATTCTCGAATTCATTTTGACTATTTTTAGTGACATTTGCAAGTATGGACAGAATAAAGTACTCTTCATTCCAAAACTCATAGTAAAATGGATTTTTTTCGTGACGTCTGTACGTACATAGCTTGTATGTGTGTATGTGTCTCGCATAACTCAATATCGATTAGTCGTAGAACATTGAAATTTTGTTCCTGAAACTTTTATAACATCTGGTTATGTACCTCCTTTTTTATTGCAATCTACAATACCAAAAGTGTGTGTGTGTGTGTGTGTGTACATATATGTAATAAAAGCACAGGAAAAGACCGAGCAGTGTTGATGCGTATTTAGCTCCATACTGAAGAGAAAAAATTCTTATTGCGTCGTATGCTACTATGTTGATTTGGTAGTATCTAACAGAACTTGGAAGTCGAGGAAGTTTTAATGCAATTTTTATTTTCCAGTTGACGTTTGTGGCCACAATTAACTTGGAACTATTTAAGAACATTTACATTTTTGATATTATAGCGACAGCAAGCAAGACAGAGAAATTACATCCTAGCAGGATAGCGAGCGAAGCTGGTATGGTTGGTATGCTATTTAAAAAGACGATATTGTATCAAAAATACCTATATTAGAACAACGCTATATATATAAATCTAATACATATCCTAAGTCGCGCTTTCGAGACATGGAAAACGCAAACTGAATTTCGTCAATCGGCCCAGTAGAACGAGAGATATAGAATTGACTCTCCCCCCCCCGCTATGTACATTTCTTTTTCTTCGTTTTCAATAATAAACAGCACTTTTTTCGTTGCAGTCATTTAGGTAAACCCATGCTTCATCCAGGGTCACAGTGTATTTTCATTCAAGTCCTGCTAACTTGTTCTGCGAGGAGCCGCATGCCTCGTCAAAAGCTCATGAACATTACGTTTTCCAGCTTTTTTAAGTTATAAATCTTGGTTTATTATTTTATTCCTTGTTTCTACAGATGTGCCTCGGATTCCAACTATATGATTTAGAAACAGAAACAGTGTAGATACATTAGGTTATTTTGAAGCAGGAGCCATGAAAAATGTGCAATGCGCTTGCTGGAACTCGAACCTGGACCTCTCAAACACGCGCCGAGTGTGCTAACCGTTACACCACGAAGGTATGCTGGAAGGAAGGAGAAATATTTAATTCTTACGTATTCGACATCATTCCCATGCTAAAATCTTTTTCTGAATTTCGAGCATTGATTGTTAGATACACAACGTATTTATTCCCTTAGTACGCATAAAATAACTTTAAATACATATTACCAACATTCCGATAGGTATCTCCGTCTGATGGTGAAGAATCATCATCCACGACCTTTTAGTCTGGGCACCACTGTTTTTGATGCAGGAGACATGAAAAAAAAGCAATGCCCTCGCCAGGACTCCAACCTGGAGCTTTCGAATTCGCGCCGAGTGTGGCTATCGTTACACTACGAAAGCATGCTGGAAAAGGAACAAAGTACCTTATATACTCTCCCTTTTAAAGGGAAAATTGGGATTACAGGACCCAGTCACCAAATCTTGGTGGTGAAGAATCATCATCCACCTCCTTTTTTAATTTGGGCGCCACCGTAGAGTCATTAGGATTTTTGTTATGAAGTAGGAAACTGTAGAATCCGCATTGCTCTTGTCGGGACTCGAACCTGGACCTCTCGAATACGCGTCGAGTGTGCCAACTGTTACACCACGAAAGCATTCTGCAAGGAGAGGGAAAAAAAACATACCTTTGTCCGGTATTCGTTTGGAGTTTTCTTTCCATGTTTCCCTTTCCCGTTAATAATGTTGCTTAGTTTGCCCTTAGAAATTTTAACATCATACATTTCACAATGTTTTTGAATTATAGAATAGGAATATGTCTGTTCAGAAAGCGTAGATACTTATACTTCAATCGATAGCTTGTTTACATAAGACATATTGAAAGAAGTATAAATTTGAAAGTAGCAAACGATATTTCTCGTTTCAAATAATAAGCTGTTGCCAGAAATTTGTATTGCAAAACATTTATTTTATCGAAATTGTTCTAAATCTGTGTAAACACCGTCTGTCGTGAATAAGCAGGATCGCGGGAGATCTTCTGAATTTAATCTTCTGAAGATGTTTAGCAATCCAAAAGTTTCCTTCCAAAAGTCCTTTGGGACCATCTAACGAGTTGGCTTTTCCGGCGGTATCCTCATGCAGTACGTTGAATTGAGGGTTAGTTTCTCAAAAGAAGATTCTGTAAATTGTAACCATGGTGATTCTGTTACTTTGATTAGAATCCTAAGCCAGAAACTGGGAAGGCAACTCTGAGAGATATTTTGTTAATTGTCAGGTTAAAACTGCTTTCATTTGAAAATCTACTGTTCTCAGATAGTATACTCTCATTCATAAGACTGAGATAATTATGAGTTTAAGTCAGTTAAAACTAGTCAATGTGTTTGTTTTCAACGCTAAAGGTGAATCGATGAATTTGAATACAAACTGAGAAAATATTCTGCTGACTATCAGATACCTGTATCTGCAAACCAATTCTTTTTTCATCTACAGAACTGATGAAATCGCTTTTTTAATTTGAGTTAGGTAATCTGCGATGCTCAGCGAGAATAAATCCTCTAGTGCGAGCTTAAAATCTAAATCATATCAGATTTACTTTCTTTCTTCCTTTTTGATGCTTAATTTATGTCTACGAATTATGCTCGTAAATTAAAGGTAACATCAAGAATTCAGCTATAGCCTCCATCTTCGACTGAAGGTTAAACAGTTATATAGTTAGAAATGAGATTAAATTTAACCTTAACCTTTCACTAGGTTGAAAATTAACACTTAAATTAAAAGTCTACATCAAAAGTCCATAATCTGTAATAAATCAGACATAAAGTAAACTTGTAAAGGAAAAAATGAAAAGAGAATGAATCACGAAAATTTCAATAAAATTAAAGAACACTTTTGTTCATCAATAGCTAAACTATTTTCTTAATATGAAATAGCCAAATTTCTGTAAAGGTTTGTATTACAAAATATTAGTTTGTCTCTTAGAATGTTCTTTCGTGCATCAAAATTTAAATGCGCTTTATAACGCTTGAGGAAATTAATAGCAAAACGTATTTATAAAATAGCAAGTCATATAAGTTCTCTGCCTTTTATGTTCTTTTTCAACTTCTTTTTCGAAATGAGTGTGCAATGGATGCTAACAATCCATTGTTACGAGCAAAACATAAAGCTCAAGGGCATCGTTATTCCGCTTCTGTAAATTCAACATTTTCTGATTTGCGAGTCCGGGCGCTTACTAACAACCAATTAACGTTTCGATCAAAAGTTGTATTTTCAGTTGAACGCATTTCATCAGACCGTGATATGAGAATCGTAATTTCCTTATGCTAATTCTAGCATCTTGTGTTCTATTGTAGCCAGAATTTAGGAAATTATTTTAACAATACAATATTTTAAGAGCATTTTAAGGATATATATTTTCAATAAAAAATGTGCAGTGTCCTTTTCGAAATCTTTGCATAATTTTATTGTAAGAACAGTTCCGCAGCAATAAGCAAAAATGATAGATTGACTTCTTAATTTTATGAGGCTTTATTTACAGGTCGAGATTTTGAAATATTATTGCTTTTGACTTCTAATGATACAACATTGATACAACACTTCTAATGATACAATATTGATCTAAAGTTTTCTCGGAAGATCTTTCAGTATTTAATCACAATGGCAGAGAGATACTATCTACAGAAAATATTTGCACATTTCTAGAACGATTTTTAGGCCGTTTAATTAATGTTTTAAAACATAAACAGTATTTTTTAAATGTTCGATCTGGTATAGCAAATTCTCTGGGCTATAAATCTGTATCGTAATTTCCACTGTAGAAGGGCTTTTCGTAAAATTTCCAGTGATATTAGTTTCCCTTCCTCTTCCATTACTTCCCAGAGTCCATTCAAATCCTGGCTTTCACTTAGAAATCACTCTTTGCAAGACACCAGAGGCAAAATAATTCGTAGGAGACTTCGTGGGAATACATTGAAAAGGTATAAATGCAATACCTTTCATTGTTTCAAGGAATGCAGCAATACTTTTCGAGGTATGACTTGTCTTGATGGAAGTTTCATTCTTTGAAAGTCAATGCTATAAAAAATGGAATTTCAACTTTAAATATGCGTTAAACGTTCTCTGATAGCATGTTGAATTGATTCTAATATTTATTTCTTCTTCTTATTTTTAATGTTCCATTCTTAGAGCATCGCGCGACAATCATACATTCCTTGCTGAAACTTTCTTTGCATTTACATAACCAGTTATGTACATTTGTTTCTCTTCCTTCTCGAGAATGAACATACTTTTTTTTGTTGCAGTAATTTAGCTTAACCTATACTTCGTCAAAAGTCGGTGTATTTCCATTTATCTCCTGCGAAATAGCTTTCATACAGAGTTCTGCAAAAGTGTTCTGCATCAATATCTCGGCAAAACCTGGTTAAAATTGTTTGTTTAGCTTTTTTAAGATTTAAACCTTAATTCAGAAGTCAAACAACAAAAATCAGCGTTATATTTACAAAATTTTCACAGGACTAGTTTCGATGGTTTTACCGAACCACCATCTTCAGCTGCAAAACCGCAAATGAACAAGATAGGAAATAATGATTAGATAAGATAAGAAAGCCTGGCCAAGCAAGTGGAATAAGATAAGAAAGCCTGGACAAGCAAGAATAAGCAAGTGGCGCCATCTATTGGCGAAACCAGAACTAAAACATAATTTCTCTAAAAGCCGAAGGCAAATTTGGATTGGAATTAGGATCGTTAACTAGAACAGAAAGATTTTTATGAATGTGAAATGCCTCTAGAAAATCCAGTTCTCCAATGGAAAATGTTTTTTGAATAATTTTGGCAGCAGAAAAATTGAAAGTGTGATTTTTCGGACCAACAATGTTGAGCAACAGAAGACTTCTGTGTTTCCTTTTTTCTAACATATGCCTCATGTTCTTTGACGCGAAATTTTAAGGCTCTCTTAGTTTGGCCAATGTAAATTAAACCACACTGGCAAGGAATTCTATAAATACCCCAGGAATTCATATCCGGAATGGGGTCCTTGAGTATAGAAGTCGGAATTTTATTGATGGGAGAATAAACAACCCGAAAGTTAAATTTCTGCAAAATATGTGCAACTTTATAGCTAATTGATGGAAAGAAGAGAATGACAACAGAATTTTTATAATCTCCTAAAATAAGAGTGTGGCTTTGAGTGTGTTGAGAATGCTTGATTCAATTTTTCTGCTGCCAAAATTATTCAAAAAACATCTTCCATTGGAGAACTGGATTTTCTAGATGCATTTCACATTCATAAAAATCTTTCTGTTCTAGTTAACGATCCTTATTCCAATCCAAATTTGCCTTCAGCTTTTAGAGAAATTATGTTTTAGTTCTGGTTTCGCCAACAGATGGTTCTGGTTCTGGTTTCGCCACTTGCTTATTCTTGTCCAGGCTTTCTTATCTTATCTAATCATTATTTCCTATCTTGTTCATTTGCGGTTTTGCAGCTGAAGATGGTGGTTCGGTAAAACCATCGAAACTAGTCCTGTGAAAATTTTGTAAATATAAGGCTGATTTTTGTTGTTTGACTTCTGAATTAGTATTTATTCGGCGTGTTATTGTGTCTTAATTTAAACCTTAGTTTATTATTTTATTTATTGTTGCTGCATTAATACTTCAAAGACTTTTCAATTGATTTTTGTGTCAGAGGATTTTCTCCTGTTACCAGCGGTATAGATTTAAAAAAAAAAAATACATTACGACATTTTTTGGGTATTCGTTTGGAGTTCTTTTTCTATATGGCAGGGGTGGCCAACAGTTTTGGGAAGAGTGTCATTGTCTGATAAAAAAGTTCTGCGTGCCATTTCAAAATTTGCCAACACACTACAAAAATATAAAAATGTAAAAACGTTGTTATTGATAGACTCATTATGGGATGTTTACGTAGATAGCCCATTTTTATGTAAGTCTGAGGGGGGGGGACATTAAAACATAATATAAAAATAAAACAAGTATACAAACTATGATTTTGCAGAGAAACTGAATTATTATACTTATTCTAATGTGTTTATGTGTGTATCTATCGACGGAATTGACACAGACGATATCATTATTTTTCAATTTTTTTTTAAATCTCTAAGCCTTCGCATGCCACCATTAAAACTCCGCCGTGCCACCAGTTGGCCATCTCTGCATACAGATATAATGATTGACGGTTTTTCCGATGTTAATATGATATGTTTCACAACATTTTTGAATTATTTAAATACAAATTCTTTGGAAAGCCCAAAAATGCATCTGTTTTTTAACGTTTTGTGTATTACCTTTATTTATTAAATATCATGTTCTACTTACTCAAACCATAAAATTCAATTCAGCAGCAATATCGCAAAATAATTTTAAAATGAGCATATGTTTAGAATTTCTGATACAAAATCTCGCGCGTTGTTTTTTTTCTCGTAGTGTTGCCATTGCTCGCTTTTAAATCGTTGAGTTTTTTAATCAAACATTCGTTGAAGTGTTACAAAATATGAAATCGATAATAAAACAAATTTCATATTCAAATTAGGGCTTCCACATGCCCATATTCTATGGAAGATTATGTCATTCAAATTTTGATGGTTATAGGTACCGTTGTTTTATCACAATGCGAGAAATATACATTCTTCATTATTTAATTTCTTTAGACATTAATACAAGCGATAATATTTGGAGGCAGCAATTTGAAAAGTGATTCGCCGTTTATAGTTTTCAACGCAAAATGCCAAAACGAAATTAACAGTCCTTCACGGCAAACTGTTCCTTTAAATTAAAAATAGCGGATGATATTTCTCATTTCAAATAATAAGCTTTTGCCAAAAATGTTTATTCCAAAATATTTGTTTCTAAATTTTTTTTTTATCGAAATCGTTCTTTAAAATGTTTAAACACTTTCTGTAGAGCTTTCTACAAGAAGGAGGCTAGGAGAGTAAACGGCTTTTATTTCTTTTCTAGATTATTTACTGTCACATTAAATATTACGTATATCAAATATTTTATATCATACATTTCTTACATCATACATACATAAATAATTACCTAGTATATAAATCCCTGTTTCTTAAGTCCATGATTATAATCATGATACCTAAGTTCTGAATAACCATGGTTCATAAATTCATGTCCGTGATACGTAACATTCTGTAACGTGATACGTAATATTTGACAGCATACATTTTTATAATACCCATGGAATCTGTTAACATTTAAGTTCTTTTGTTTTACATCTGATAAATTTTCATCAATTTTTTTTATTGCATTTTTGGATTTTCTTTATATCTAAAAGCGTAAAATTATTCGATCTGAGGTAGATCCTATACAGACTAGTGCAATATTGTATATTTAATTGTAATCTGATAATACTATAAATACTGTTTCAACATGCTATACACAATTTCTCATATTATGTGTTTTCTTTTATAAAATGCATATATGGTAATTATTAACAATGTTCTACATGTTGTTCTCATTTTACAGAATCTTTATGTACAAATGCATATTATTCCATAACTTTAGGTTACATTGTTTTTTACTATACAGTTAAAATACGTTAATACTATATAAAATTAATTAAACTTCAGATCTATGTTTGAGTATACATTAATATTATATGTATTATAATATTATATGTACAATTGACTAAAATATAGAACACTACATATAGCAAAATGTTTACAAAATATAGTCAAAAAATAAGAAATTGCTGCTTGAGTTACGTTTTATTACTCTGCTACTATTAAACTATTTGTACAAGTATGCCTACCATAGAGCTATTACTTTGTTAGCCAGTTACGTTTTTAAACTGTTTATCAGATTTTACCGAGAGAGAGAAATTAAAATTGGACAACCTATTAATTAGCCACTAGACTAAGTTGAAGTTAAATCTAAAGTGCAAAACATAAATTACCGCATTTCCTTGCGGTTTACATGGTAAATGATCCGGACACCCCACTCTCAGTTATCATCAGATATCCGTCAAATAGCGGCTCAATATCTACAGATAGTGTAATTTTAGTATTACTTTTTTATTATTATTTTATTATTTTAGTATTACTATTTTAGTATTACTTTTTTAGTATTACTATATTATTTTAGTATTACTATATTATTTTAGTATTACTATATTATTTTAGTATTACTATATTATTTTAGTATTACTATTTAGTATTTTTTTTTTATTTTTGTAAAAAAAAAAGTAATATTGTGATAGTAACCAATAGTTGCTCTATGGCTCCCTGGCTTACGATCTTACTATACGCGAGGAGATACTGTTGTGAGTAACATAAAATTGAGACAAAAATTGAAGTAACATGCCGATTTTTAAAGATTGCAGTTTTAGAAAGACAAATATCTCCTAAATACTATACTTTATTGTGTCCTACCAACTAAGTACTTAATACTAACATTACGGCATTTACCTCTAATTAGAGCCAGGCTAATACATAATTATTCCTTCGTGTTAGCAAGTTATCTCTATGCATGGGCTATCGAGAACTAATGAAATTTCTTGAACTGCTTGTGCCTTTAACACTGTTTTCTAACATGATATTGATTGTTTAAAAAGATTAAAAATTAATGATAATTGTAGAATTCATGTGCCTAAAAAGTGTACGTTTCAATTTTGTTACGTGATATCGAAGTTTTAAGAAATGAGACATTAATCATAATTGTAGAATTCATGATCCAAAAAAATGCACTTGTGACGCTGCTTTGTAACCTGATATCGAGGATTTTAAAAAGGGGAAACGTTAATCATAATTGTAGAATTTACTCCTATCTTAGAAGGTCATGTCGAAACCTTTCCTTCTAACGTTATGCCAGCGTAATGAAAGAAGACCTTTCACAGCAAAGCAAACACGAGCTGATATTCGCTTTACGATTTCGCCCATTTAGGTGTTTAATCTAACTATTTATTTATGATTGGAGACTTGAGGAGTAGCAGGCATATTAATAAAAACAGGCTAAAAACATAGAGAAGTTTTGGAAAAAGAACCTAAATATTTTTTTTTTTCAATAGCCTTCGAAACTGAAACTTTATAATTTTGTGATGAATGCTATTTTTTATTTTAATAATGACATAACTAAACGAATAAAAGTTATCTAAACAGTTCCCTTACTAATTAAAAAAATAATTAATAATGCTTTTACTTTATTTTTGTAAAAATAATGAACTTAAATAAGAAAATATGTTCTCTTCAATGAATGACAAAATAAGTGTTAATTAAAAGAAACTATCTATATCATGGACTTTTAATTTCAGAAACAGATTTCTAAGAAAAGGAAAACACAAGACTAGAGCTTGCCTTCTGGAACTTTTCTTCTGAATACTCGAACTCTTTCATCTTTGTATTATCTTATTTCAGATGTATATATATAAAGATATAAAAGATATTTTTTATACCTTGCTCTCTTCATCTTTGCTACCATTTTCTCTCCAATCTTTATTAGTCTTTCAGTTGATTCCTCTGTTAGGAGAAGTGGGAGCAGCTGTTCGCTGTATACAGGGAATTTCTATTAAATAAGCATCAACTGCAGCTGTTATTTCCGCAAAGGCACACCAGGGAAAACGTCACAAAAAGATAAAAAATCATTCTGCCGCATTAGTGTTTTGTTTAGGTAGCGGAAAACGGATTTTTTTTTTATTTTATAGGCAATAAAAGAGGTAAAAGAAATCCTATTTTGAAATGAAGAATAAGGATTTTTGAATACATGATAATTCATTCAGTTTAATTTTTAATATATTTGTTATCAATGGACATATTTTATTCTTTCGACGTATTTGCCTATATATATATGCGTGTTCAGTGTACTCTTGATGATCCGGATGCTGATACTCGGTTTGCGATTAAAGTAGATTACTTATTACATTGCTTGGTTTGGGGATTAAAGTATATCCTTTCGTATGTTCTTCACTCGACCGCTGAGATCCTGTATGGCATTGTCTTTCTAAACCCATAGATCCCATATTCACTTAGCAGTTATGAGATCCCAGCCAACAGGAACAGAAATATCGCGGAATGATAAATCGCAGTCCTGACATGCCACGATCCTGCGACACTCGAATTTGCTATATTGGCTGACAGGACTTTCTCCTTCTTACATGAGGCATGAAAAGACCTTTACACGAACAACCAACGTTTAAATGCGATACCAAATGTTAGATTTTCTACGTAACGTTCCCATTTTAAAACAGTTTTGATGGCATTACTCGTATCTGTTCTGAGCGCATACATTGTAATTATAATCATTTGCATAATCTAACATCCAGTACCTTTAATGTAAATTTGATTTTTGTTGCTTAATGCCTTTATGATGTACAGCTTTTATGATGCCAGCTGTGTGTTCTTCTTAGCTAGGAAAGCCTTAGCTAATGTGTCCTGCCTTCCAAGAGAATCACGACTTTTGGAAAAAAATAATTTTTAAGAAAGATATGTTTAAATATGCTGCTACTCTAGATAAGAGATCTAAAATATTTCCTTTGTTCATAAAGCGACATTTAAAAATGTTAAAAATAGTGAAATTATTAATATTGATATTATATTGTTCACGGTAAAGCATTGGTACATCTTTTTAATAACTCTACCAAAGGTATTGGCAGGGTTACATGTGAACAGACAAATGTTACCATTATTTAAGAAAAAAAGAACTTTTTGCTTTAGGACATTGCTGTCTATATATATTGGTTTTTAAACTTTCTTGGCTAAAGGAGATCGTTGATTTTATTTTCAGAATTGTTAGAATCTTTAATATTTTCAGTTATAAAATTATATTCAAGAGTTCCATTATAAAAATTTCTAAACGATATAATTAAAAACTGAGCTTTAGGAAATTCTTGAAATTATTTTTGTAAAGATTATGATAAATGCCTTAAATGTTTCAACGAGAGCTTCCAAGTAACTATACGAATCATTAATATGGTTACTATTCTTTATGTTTAAGAAAAATGTTTTACATAACATGCCAGTTATGTATATTTTTTTGTAGTTTATAATCAACGTAATAAAATGAAACCAGATAATTACAGCTTTTAGAGTATCTTTCCCAAATTTTTTAAAGTAAGATTTTAAATTATTTTCCAATTTGTCACTTCACAGGAAATCTGCAAAAGGACCTTTAAATTATAAATTTAGTTTATGTATTGTATACACATTTTTCAATGAAGAACGGAACGCATTGAGAAAATAATCAAAGTTTAAGTACGACTCGAACACACTTACGAAAATAATCTGCCGAGCTGAGATACTTGAAATATATATTAACATATGGGTGTTTTTGTTATTGGCTCTCATTAGAGCCGTCTAAAGCTCGATCTGTCAGCTGAAATGCCACCATATTAGATAGCGACACTCATGACGAACTGGGTTAAAGATTCTGTGAGAGCCAGTAAGATTAAACTTGGTCCTTTTCTAGTCAATGCATCTGAAAACTTACATAAAAAGCACAAAAAAATCGACATTGCAAATGCTTTTACGTAAATGAGAGAAGCATCAGTAATTCGGTTTATGAAGAAGATAAGGGAAAATCCAAGAAGGCATTCCGAATGTTAGCTGGATTCAACATGCGTCACTTTACTTCAGCGCACCATACCAGATAAATTGTGAAGTTGTTTTTTCGTCATCAATCGAATGCAACCACAGATCCACACACACTTAGAGGTCGCCACAATCTACTTAAAGACCCTCTGTCAAGTAACATATTGAAAGGCATGATTCAGTCGTTTGAAGAACCAGGATTCTTATCAGTTCGATTTGCTAGAGGGCGGAAACTGATATCGCGTCTGCAACCTTTTGATTGCACCCATAGAACCACTGCTGGTAGTTGCAGTGTTAGGGCAACTAACCGCGCGGCAGCTGGATTTGAGTCTTTCAACGATATGAGAAATCTTTCAAAAAATTCTACTGTACTACCCATACCAGATAAATCGAGTACAGGAAATAAATCACAACAATTTTGATAAACTGATGGCATTTGCTCTGACATTTCTTGCCAGGATGGGGGGTCAATGGTACTTGAGCGTGGAGAATTCTGTGGCGTGAGGAGACCCATTTTCACGTAAATTTAATTTAATGCTAAAAATTCTCGTATTTGGGTATACTAACAAATCCACGCAATTAGTTCAGAAAATCTTACTGAATTCATCAAAAGTCACCCTTTGGTTTGGCTACACAGTAGATTTCATCAGCGAACTATTCGTTTTGAGAACATTACTCTAACTGGACCACACGACTGTACCATAACCACGCAAAGGTATCATGATATGCTGACTAATTTTTCAATCAACAACTTCAGCAGAGGCATCAGTTGCTGCATCAGATAACGTTTAAGCGGGCTGGAGCACCACCGCAGATTGGTCTATCTTTAGAACAGCTGTTGCACCATCTAGAAAGAAAGGGTAGAAAAGAAAGGGTTGTAGTCTCATTTTTTTCTAACTGCATGACAGCCTAGCTTTCCAGATCTAAACCCATGTAACTTTTTCCTGTGGAGTTAGTTGAAGCTCTGTCTGGGTGGGGTTCTGACTTTAAAAGGCAGCACATTACGGGCTGTCTGAACTTTTACTGAGGACACGTTACGATCGGGTGTCGAAAATCTTCTATACAGGATGCGGTGTGTGATCCACGAGAAGGGGGAGTCACATTGTAAGAGGTCTATATTCTCGATAAGGAAGCGCATTTATTGAATAAAATGACATAATCCACTGAAATATCATCTCTGTAACTCTTTGGAGCAATTCATTTCCGACATGAAAGCGGTTTTCACTGAAATTTCTCTTTTGTTACTGGCTTGTCTAGTTCTCAGCTATGTAGACTAGAATAGAGCCACATTTTCCTCTATCGTCCCTTTTTGCAATATCATGATTAATCCCTCCATTAAATTTGGTGGCATTTCAGCTGATAGGTCGAGATACAGATGGCTCTAAATAGTGTCAGTTAAATAAAAAAAGAATGCATTTTGTTTTCCAATATAATTTTTTGAGGGGGGAATAACAGACAGAAATTACTTAAAGCAGTGTTCTCAAACTGGCAGCCCTTGAACCGCGTGTGTCCGTGAAGTAATTTTACACAGCTAGCGAAAACTACGGTAGTGTAAAGATTTCAAGATTTTCGTCAAACCTTAATTACATTATTTACATTTCCATCGAAAATGAAATGAATAATGCACAAAAAATTTATATATGGAGCTACATAATTTACAATGTGAAGAAAATCTTAATTCAGATTTTTATGAACTTTTATTCGTACTTAACCCAAAAAAGAAAAGTTATGAATTTTTGCACTAAAGAATAATCGCTTAGTTTGGGATGTATTTAAGCAGCGTGAAAAATGTGAACGTTTGAAAATCCCAATAAAAAGAGAAGAAATTCAGCAAAATAATTGTATTGACATTAACTGAACTACTAAAACTTGCCTTTGAAGAGACAGTTATCCAAATCATCAATGTCTGAAAATTACATCCTGTAGATGTCGTTTTTCTGTACGTGTGCATTCTTCTTGTACGTGTGCATCTGTTGTTGAGGCTCCTCATTCATCGCTGCAACATCTGAGGTAGGCGATACCATGAATTCCGTCTTGAATTCTTTGTTTCAATTTATAAAGTTCTTCTGGCCGAGTCGTGCAGACCCGATTCTTGAGGCAGCCTCACAAGACGAAACCACAAACGGACAAATATGATGATCTTGAGGGGCAGGGTAATCCACTTCATAATTCTGAAAACTTTTCATCATTTGTTTATTTTTAGTTTAAATTAAATTATTTGATGATTAATTTAGCATTTTTACAATTATTTGAAAGAAATGTCAGTCTAAGAATTTAATATTTTGTTGCCAGTATATTTGAATTACAAAGTGTAACCAACAAAAGTATTACAAGTATCAAATTTTCGATGTGCATTCGGCCTGCATGCAGTCTCAATTCGAGATCAATGATTTAAAAAATACAATAAGGTTAGAAGATAACAGGGAAAGAAAATCAAGCGAACTACTTATTTTATAATATACTCTGATTCGTTTGAGCATCCAGTCTACATGCTTCTGGAGTGCATTTACGTCCAGAGAACCATGCATTGGCTATGCAGCTTTTTAGATCTTGTAAATTATACGGAAGTGTTGCCGGATGCGTCTTTGCACCATATCCCATATATTTTCTATAGGGTTAATATCCGGGTTATGCGGTTGCCAAGGAAGGTGTTAGAAATCCGACTGATGTTCAGCGAACCAATTTTGAACACTTCTGGCATGATGTATAGTTGCATTAACGTCCGTGAAGTATCTGTCGCCATCAGAGTAAATATGCAACGTTGCAGGGTGCAATTGATCTGCCAGTATATCTAGGTATCTCGTGGCTGTTTGTTTGTCCTCGAGGAACACCAAGGCACCACCTCCATGCCCCATGTCCAGGACACGCCCCATGTCCTGATACTCCCACCAGACACTTGCACAGTGCGAGTAAGGCAAGATGGATTCATGGCTCCATGAAGTTCTCCAAAATCGAATTTTTCCATCAGTGCAAAGTAAGGTATAGAGTGATTCATCCGACCACATTACCCGTGTCCAATCCTCAGAAATCCAGTATTTTCTTTCGCGACACCACTGCAAACGAATTCTTGATTGTCGGGCAGAAATGAATGGTTTTCTCACAGGTACCCGACTATACATTCCTGTCTTCTGCAATTCTCTTCTCATAATTCGAGCTGAAATCTGTTGGGAAGAGCCTTGGTTAACGATCTGTGTCAATTGAAGAACAGTAGAGTCCCTGTTCTGCCGTAAAACTCGTCGGAGATGAGGCCAGTCATTCTCTTGGGAAACTGTGCTCGAACCGCAGTTACGTCTTCTAGAGGACTGTGGGTTCTGATTCCAACTTTTGAAAACCTTCGATATGGCTGCTTTTGAGAATCCAGTGAGATTTGCTGTCTTCGAAATCGAGGCATCTGCTATACGGCACCAACAATAAGCCCTTTTTCAAATGGTGAAAGATATGTCATTTTTTCCCATTTTACTTCATTCATCGTGAAGAGAAACATAATTCTAACCACTTGTAACCCACTTCATAAAAAAGGAAATTGCATACTTCATCCCTGGCACGCATTTAAATGAAAATCTGAAAGGTTTCTAATTCATTGGCCAGTGTGTGTAATTTTTATTAATGTGCAGTTCTAGTTTCTAAGGTTTGACTGCAGAACCCTCTTCTTCAGCTTTAGGAGAGTTTTTTATGTGATAACGGAAAAACGTCGAAGGCTATTTCCTAAGGGGAGGGATGACGTCGTACAGGACATTGTAAGTGACACTGGCTCATATACACGTTACATATGACGAAAACCACGAAAACGCCCATGCAGCCAGCCTGTTCTCAGGATTTGAACCTCGAACCGAATTACCAGTGTACAGCGACTCCACCGCTGGGCTGTTGGCGGGCCTAATGGGTAGAGAAAATGACGAAAGACAAGCCTGTGTCACGCCTTACCATCAAAAACAATAGAGAAGTAAATTCGAAAATAATTTATCAAAAAAGGAAATCACCGCTACTGGTGTCATCTATTCATGGAAACATTGACTACATTGGCAAACATTGGATTATTAACAACAGCTGAAAGATTTTATATATATGTAGAATCGGTACTTACTGTCTAGGAATATGATGTCTGTAAACTTACTTCCGATGTGGCTGTCTAGGGGCTGATAAACTAGTCCGATTTATGTAAAACTTGAATATTTAATAAAACATGAATAGTTGCAACAAACTACAAAGTAATTACATATGTAGAAGGAAATAGACGAAATTATTTACAGATGAAAGAGAAGGAATCGCCTTTACATTCAAACATCTTTTAATCGCATCATCGTCTTAAATGCGGAATCGTCTGACTTCTATCATCGGAAAAGTAAAAGATTTATTCTCACAGCTTGTCGCGTCATCCGATTATAATGAACGATGCCATCCCACAACTGCTCGTCCATCCTGATGGAATGCGGCCTCGCATTCTCGTAGCACCACCATCTACATCTAGGGATCTGAAAAATAAAATTTAAAAAAACAACAACAACAACAAAAAAAAAAAAAAAAAAAATCTGAAATGTTTTAGATTTTAAATTACGTCCAAAGGGGCGTTTTTTAACATTTTGTGTGTTACCTTTCTTTATTAAATATTATGTTCCTCGCACTTAAACCATAAGATCCAGTGCAACAGCAATATCGCAAAATAGTTTTAAAACGAGCATATCTTTAGAATTTCCGATACAGAGACTCACGCGCTGGAGATAAAAATGTTTTTTCTGCACAACGTTGCCATTGCTCGCTTTGAAATCCTTGAGTTTGTTAATCAAAAATTCGTCAAAGTTTTAAAAAATAGGAAATCGATCATAAAACAAATTTCAAATTTCAAATTTGGTCTTCCACATGCTCATATTCGTTGGAGGATTACGTTATTCAAAATTCGATGACTCTATGTACCGTTGTTTTATCACAATACGAGAAATATACATACATTTATGCAGATTTTTCATTATTTAATTTCTTCAAATATAATGCAGGACTCTAACATTTTGTGGCAACAGTTTGAAAAGTGAACCGCCATTTATGAGTCCGACGCAAAATGCCAAAATGAAACTAATAGTCCTTCGGGATCCCTTTGGACTAAAAAAAGATTTTGAGTTACTATTGAGGGAAAAGTCGTCCTAAATGGTTTATTTCAGCCATCTTCCCTCATCATAAAACATCTTCAAAAATAACGGCTTTAGCTCTTCTTCAACGTTCGTTCATATTTAACTGTCTATCTGAATGCATGCATTTCCCAAACACGTCTTCCTTTCATGTTGTCTGGAACAATTCGTCTGGATTCGTCTTCGTATTTACGTCTTCTTAAACATCATCTGAATACGTCTTCTGAATGCGTCTTCTTAGATACCATCTGGATACGTCTTCTGAATGCGTCTTAGATATCTTCAAGATCCGTCATTCGAATGCGTCTTCTCAAAATCATCTTCTTTAAGCCGTCTTCCTTCATACATCATCTTCAGTCTTCTTAAATTAGTTCATGTCTTTAAAATAATAGTGCATTAGTCAAATCGGGAGAAATTTGTCAACTTGGGAAAAAGTCTATAATCAGAAATCATCAAAATCGGTATTTCATTGTCAAAGCCTTTCGGGTTTCTTCCTATATCTTCTGAATCTGCTTTTTAGCTTCTTTTTTCTCACCTTCTTTAGTTTCTTTTGTTCCGTCTTTGCTTTCTGTATCTGCGTCGTTGTCATCAGGTTTTTTTAACTGACTTCTGCTTTTCAATCTTCTTTTCTTCTTCGGTGGTCTCTGTAGTTTCCTTGTCTCCAGTGGTTTCTTTTGCTTGTCTGTTATCAGATATGTTACTGAAGTTTTTTTAGTAGAATTAGCAATTCATTCATCATAAACTCTAACATGAGACTCTTCTTTAGGAACATGCTTCTTTTGAGAATCTGCTTCTTCAGTGGCGTTTCTCCGCGTTGGCATCAAAGCTAATTGTATTGTGCTTGAGTTTCCTTTTTGCACTAATTCATCTTCAATAGTATCCTTTTCATTTACATCAGAATCTGCATTACTCAGGACGTCATCAGAATTCAAAATCAGCGAAGCATTGCCACTTGCTTTGATTGTGGATGAGGTATCCAGTTTGATCACATTCTGTACTGTAACAGGAACTATACTAACAGGATCAGTTTCTGGTTTTGGAAGTAAAACACCATATTTAACAACTTTTTCAAATCCTTCTTCAGAACCATTTCCATTGCAATGAGCATTTTTATGCCCTTCGGAATCACTATCAGATTTCTTATTTTCTGCGATAACGCAAATATTTGATTTAAATAAAGAACCATCAATTTGGAATTCACCTTCAAATCTCTCTGTAGGTTTGTTGCCAAATTCCGTTAACTGTAGATCTGCTGACTTAAGTTCAGGAGAACCTATCTTGTTATGTATATCTTCTCGGATTAACGTTACCTGACTACCAGTATCTATTAAAGCATCAATCTGCAAATTACCGAAATTAACAGTTTTATGCATTTCTTTCTGACAAGTCTGAGTTATTGGAGTAACAGCTTTGGCATCTTGGATATTTTTAGATGATATTTTCGAAAAATCTACGGCTTTGTGTCCAAACAAATCGCATTTAAAAAACTTAAATCCTTTACTGTTATTGTTACAAAAATTCGACTTATGGCCTAAACTTCCACAATTATAACACCTTGGATCTTTAACGTTACTAGGTACAGCGCGTGTTTTATTTTGTGTGTTAGTACTTGAATAACTCTTATTTTTCGTATCTGGAACGCGAATTTTCTCATAAATTTTTAATTTCTCTTTGAATTCAGAAATAGTTTTACACCCATACAAAACAATTTTGTTACTACTCTGATCCGGTATCCCATTGATTACATAATCAAGAATTGATGAATCATCAACAGAACCGCGACTGGCTATTTCACGCATGGCAATTAAATATTCGGAAAGTGATTCACCAGGTTTTAAGTGTCGTTTCTGTAACAAATTATGAAGTTGTGCACTGTTTATTTTAGAACCAAATTCAGATAAAAGATTTTCTTTTAATTTGTCCCATGATATTATACCCTTCAAAGACCTAATAAATACTTTAGCAGAACCAGTAAGCAATTTTTTAGCAAACACAATTTTCTGTAATTCCGATAACTTAAATAATTTAAAAGATTCTTCTAAATCACCAATGAAGGATTCAACTGGATATGTATCAGTGCCATTAAATTCAGAAACAGTTTCTAAAATATCACGAAAATGTAAGGAAATATTGCTAGGCATTATAATGTTTTCATCCGCTGAGTTATTTATGGGAGGTGATTCTGACCGAACAGAATTAATATCATCATTTTTATCAGAATCATAAACACTTTCGTTTTCAGATAACTCATCATCGTCAACGCTTTCGGATTTTAAAAGCTTAAAATCACAAAGACTATTCAATATTAAATCACAGTTTTTATCAGGATTTGAATCATAATTAAGATGTAACAAATTACACACAGAAATAAAATCATTTGCAGTAAGAGTTTTAAGTAATTTTTGTTTTGTTTCTTCAATATTAAAATCAGATGGAAAACCACAAAAGTTAGGCAATCTGGCTCTATTTTTTCGATCACCCAAAGTTCCAAACACAATTTGATGTAAAAGTTTAATTGACTTAGTAGGCCCAGTCTTTAAAGAATTTGAAATTCTAGGAATAGAATTTAAGCCAGTCTTCTTAATTCACAGTAGCATAGAACACTATTCTTAGAAGTAACAATGTGGAAATAATCGAAACAAAACTTACTTCTCTTCTTTTGTAATATTCATCATGCTTCTTCCTAGGCTCATGGCGGCCTGAGCGCCCAAATCTGTAGAATCGGTACTTACTGTCTAGGAATATGATGTCTATAAATTTACTTCCGATGTGGCTGTCTAGGGGCTAATAAACTAGTCCGATTTATGTAAAACTTGAATATTTAATGAAACATGAATAGTTGCAACAAAATACAAAGTAAATACATACGTAGAAGGAAATAGATGAGATTATTTACAGATGAAGAGAAGAAATCGCCTTTACATTCAAACATCTTTTAATCGCGTCATCGTCTTAAAGGCGGAATCGTCTGACTTCTATCATCGGAAAAGTAAAAGATTTATTCTCACAGCTTGTCGCGTCATCCGATTATAATGAACGATGCCCTCCCACATATATATATATATTATTTTGTGCTGACGAATTCATCACATACCAGTTACACGCAAAGAGTCGAACGAAAGTATATAAAATTAAATTTTTTTGAATATTTTCTCAGCTAAAGAAAATATTGTAAAATAATATAAACATCAAAGTTTTATTTTAATTTATGGTTTTGATTGTTGAAAATTTTTATATGAACTTGAAAGGAATTGCCAAAACGAATCAAAAGCGTTAATACCTCGAATAGGAGAAAAAGCCAAATTATATATACATAGATAATATTAACTCAATTTCTTACAATACGGTTTCGCTCTAACACGATACGCAAATTGCAGAAATCCTAGTATAGCACGGCAACACGGTTTCATTCTAGCACACTAATGAATACGCGCAAACCCTCTTATAAAATACTTTATACGAGTACATGCACATATTTCGATAACACGATTTTTAATCGAAACATTTGCAAAATTAAGTTACGCACTATGCCATCACCTGTAGTATAGAATAACAGCTTGTTATTTATACGCACAAAAATATAATAAATTCCGGGAATAGCCGCATTTTCTCACATTGACATTTTTTCGAAACTGAGTCGCAGCCATCATTTTACGAAATATGTGCCTTGTGCTGTAGGTGTTTAATTGGAAAACTGCATAAATTAGGAAATTGTGATTTTGTTAAAAAAATGGGGGTATGAGCTTTTAGTTATTTTGTCGTTTTTAGGGGTAATTATTGCGAAATTATATTTCGTTCCCAAAGTAGGAAAACAGCCTTTAAAAAAATTGTTTCTTTGAAGATGCAAATAGAAATTTTGAATCATTTCCAAAAACATAATAGGTACCTCACGTTGCAGAACGTCAGAACTTAAATTATGCAACAGCGAGAATCCTTGACTTTTTTTTTTCTTTTTTAAAGTTTTCATTAAAATCCCTTGTATTGATTTTTACTGACATATAACACAGTTTCCTACAACACGGTATCTAGGATTCTAGGATCCTATACCGTGTTGTAAAAGGAATACATGTACTGATAATAATAATAACATAGCAATTAAACAGAATAGCAATTAAAACTCGATATATTTCTTTCTTTTTACCGCGTGCCTTCATGGCTGAATTATAAACATCTTCTATTAGCCATCAGGAGGTCTTAGGATCAAACGCATTGCACATTTCCTGCACTAAAATAAACTTAGTGACTTTACATATACATCGTTTAATGAATTCCTTTCATGATTTTCTAACTATGCAATTTGAGCAAAAATAAGTAACTTATTCAAAATTAGGCAAACATAGCAACCTTATGTTTGGCTTAGATTTTAAGGTTGGTTGCTGTTTTACTGAATTTTAAGTTCTACTTTAGCATGTCTCTGTTCTGTCTTGTAGTACAAACTTAAGGATGCATTATTATTTTTTATCAGATGTTTAAATTCCTCTTAATTATTGATCTGAGTCATAGTTTAAACTATATGTTAGTTTTCGCATTACATATAGCAACGATAAATATAGTACAATTTTGCATAGAAAATGTATAATTTTCTTTTGTACCTTTCCTATCCCTATTCTGCTAATTAAAAAGTAATTAGAATTTTCTAAACTACAATTTAGGTTTATGAAATTTTACTTCATATTAAAATTTTTATTTTTTTCTTTTGCGCTACAGCTGTCTTAAAATCATTAATCGCTTAAATTAAGAAAATCCTTAGTTGCCTTTTAAATACCCTATTTCCTCACATATTCTTCACCCAGCATTTTTACCCACGTTCAGAAAAATTTAAAAATATTCCTGTAATTTTTTCCCTTCTTCAGTGTCTTCAGAGAACGAACTTCCCTAAATTTTAAAATGGCTTCGTCCAGGTAGCGAATGTTTTCATCTTAATAACAAAGACAAGACTTCACAGGTAGTTTGCAAAACTGCCTGCGAAGGTCACGCCATATCTTTGCCTTCTAACTATTGAACTTTGTGCAGACTAATATAAGACTATACAAGACTAATACAAGACTAATCATACCGGCGAGGTGAACACGAACTGATATTCAGTCTACGATTTCCCCGAATCACATGCATATTCACCATTTCTAATTATTTTTGGATGATTTGTGACCTAAGGACTAACAGAGACAGCAATAAGAACGAGCGAGATTCAAGTTACAAAGAAATATAAATGACGATACCTTATTATGTATTGTAATGTTAATATTATTATGTTACTCGTACTGGAATGTAGGTCTCGTTTAAAGAAATAATGTTTTGATTGTTACGTGTAATTTATCAGTGACCATTTTTCTTTCTTTCTTTCTTTTTTTTTTTTTTAATCGCTTGCTTCGAAAATTAAATTTCCCCTTTTAGTTTTCGGACGATAAAAGTAGTAAAAATGGGGAGAATACACGGTAATTTTCTTATATAAAGCAAGCCAGAGCAAAATTAAATTGTGAACTTATAAAACTGAATCCGCAGAGCAAGAACTGATGAAAAGTTTCACCACGACATTTGTTTTGTAAAACCATTTCTCCTTTTCATGGTAGGAGTGGTGTATCACCAGGGTGCCTAGGTCAGAGATTAGAATAGATTAGGAAAGATTAAATTAACCGAAATAATGTATATGTAAAATAAATCACATTTTTTAAAACGCCTTAAAATGAAATTGAATCCACTCCTTCTTTGTTTCAACAACAAGGAAAGAATAAGTAAAACCCAAAATTATTTCTTCAACAAGACACTTAAGTTCCTTTTAAGAAAGTTAAATTGGACATCCGTGGGATATCACAATTTCGTTGGCTGAGCAGAACATTACGTTACTGGAAAAGAGACAAGAAAATTAGAAGGGAAGGAATATATTGGCAGTTTTATGATATTTTTATATCTTGAGAAGCAACCCAGACCGATAACTTCAACAAAATGCGTTGATACTGCAAACCATTTTCATTGAACGTAACCATTAAGATGAAAGAGTGAAGCTCTGAATACAGTTTTCCATTTTGGCCATCCATCAACACTGGCTCTTTTCAGATAATAAATGCGTTCCATAGAAATTCTTGCTCGGAGTAAGACGTTGAGGCATCACGAATATTTAATTATGAACCAAGATACAAAGAATAAATAAACAGAGCCTACTTACTGTAAACTAACCTGAGATTTATTGTCATAATTAAACGATAAAGGCTTATCTGCTTTTTAAGCAAGAACACAGAAAACGTTGAGCATAATATTGCTATTTTGTATTTAATTTAAAAGAGGATCGTTGAAATTATTGATAAATTGTCTTAGTTGCAACTGTATTTGAATTAAGTCATTGTTCTAAAAATATAATGAAACCTGTGATATTTTAAATAATGAAAACATTATTTAAAGTAACACAGGTAATTAAAAATTTGTAGGAATTTCACTATTTCAACGGTAATCTTCTATGTCTTGATGAGACTTTGTGACTAATCAGGAAAACAGCTTTGAAAGAAGCTGAATTCTATGTATGTAGATTATTGGGATTTGATTAAAATATCGTTGATTGTGTTACAGTGGAGAACTTAAGGAATTTCCTATGCCACAAGGCTGTCTTTTAGATATTGGAGAAATTTAGGAACTAATGAGCTTTGGGTCCATCAGCGGCCGAGCGGTAAAGTCGCTGAACATTTGTAGTTTGACCTGAGTTCGATTCCATAGAATGGACTGGTTGCATAGAGGTTTTTGTGGGCTACGATATTTTCGATCCAATTTCCTTATTAAAAAAATACGAGGTGAATATCTACATGTTATAGGAGGTCTATATACAAAATTTCAACGTTCTGAGGCTACTCGTTTTTGAGTTACGTACGTAGGTACGTACGTACATACAGACGCCAAGAAAAATTCTATTCAGAATTCATTTTAAATCAGTTTTATAATTTTTTTGGGTGGAAAAGAGTCTTTTATTCTGTCCTTACGTACAGATGTCACGCAAAAACATCGTTAAATTGCATTCGATAGCGGTCAAAATGGATATTTTCGTTGAAATGTGATGCCTGAAAATTTTCGCGATTACAATACTTCCTTTTTACTTCGTACAAGAAAGTAAAACGAAACAAGTTTCTAAAGGAGACGACCCAATATTCCTTAGAAAACCATCCACGAAGGCATCACTCGTCTGAGGCAGATACACCTCTTGTGCTTTGCTGTAATGAAAAAATAGAAATAAACTAAGCAGGTTTACCGGGGGGATCAAATGTATTACAAATGACTTTGTACACCATATGACTTTGTACATCCTTCTGCGTTAAAAATTATAAACATTTTCTGCCGCACTTCATTTAAACTTACTGCCTCGAATTATTCTAACTTAATAAACCGATTTCTCGAGGCAAGTTGAAAATTACATCGCAAATTGCAAATTTTGAAATTATCAAAAGCCCTGATCAATTTTTGTCATACGGGAGTCAAACTTCTTATAAATTCATTTTTTCATAACGAGTATAAAACTTTCTCAAATATGAGCATAAGAACCGGGAGACCGTATTAAAACTTAGATTTAGTTTTTCACTTAAAATTACTTATTTTTTAATTCGATCTTGCAAAAACATGAATATTTTCGTCATTTAAAACACTTCTGTAATTGGAAGTACAAAACTTACGACCTACAGTTGCAAAAGTAAAGGCCGGTTAACCAATAGAAGGGAAGGTACACAACTAGATGTTATAGTAATCATATATACGAAATTTCAACGTTTTTGAATTGAGATAGATACGTACGTACAGACGTCACGAAAAAATCCCGTTTGAATCCATTTTAAATCCATTTTACAATTTGTTTTGAACAAAAGACTCCTTTATTTAGTCCGTACCTACAGATGACGAGCTAAGAAAATTGTTAAAATGGATCCCAGAACGGTCAAAATTGATATTTTCGTTAAAGTATACAGGGAATTTTTCGCGATTTCTTCCTTTACTTCGTAAAAAAAATCTGATGTGTACACCACATGACTTCCTTGTACGGAATATTAAATCATACGCATTTTTGATTGCATTTCATTTAAACTTATTGGATTGAATTAAATCTACTTCGCCGACAGCGCATAAACCACAATAGAATAAATGCATTCTTTAAAATTCACTTTAGTATATTTTACCATAGCGACACTCTGGCGCTAGGTTCACTTAACAGTATTATATTTCGTTCATATTATAACTCATAATGCACAAGATTCATATAATTTATAGAATAAAATTATCTAATCGTTGCCACATGTTCTATTCAAATACTGTAATAAAGCTAGAATGATGTATAAAAGAAATTAAGCAAACAAAACAAAAAAGAAACAGCTTTTCACAGACGATTGAGTATTTATCATTCAATTAATTCAGTTCTCACTTCACGAGAAGGCAAAAATACATAAAAACTCAAAATAACTTTATTAAAAATTACGAAGTAAATCTTAAACACTTATTTCCTCGAAAAAATTCCAGAAAGGATTAAGCATGATTTAATTGCCAATAATAAATGAAGGCGTTACCTTTGTTGTTGCGCAGCTAAGTTTCTCTAGATTGGCAACAAATCCAATAGTCTGCTGTTTCAAATGTTAATTTGAAAGATCTAGTACCGCGTTTTGAACCGAGTAATATAGATATTTCATTATTCTTTATGCTATTTGAGAAACAAGCTCAAAAAGAGAACGTTAATGAGATTGATTGGGTCTCGCAATTAATTCCTTTATTACCTTACGATGTAGCCCAGTTAATAGTGAAAGAACCAGCGGATAAAGGGTATGATTATCAGCATGTTAAGAAATTACTCATGCAGAGATTCAAGCTTAGTTCTTGGGTACTAAAAACAAAATTTGAAGAACATTCTAGAAAAAACGGAATGTTATGGGTGGATTTAGTCTATGAATTGAGAGTGTATTTAGAGAGTTGGTTGGATTCAGTAGAAGTTCAAGATTTTGAAAGTCTTAAGGAACTTATGCTCACTGAAAAAATTAAGCGGCGAGTCCCTCTAGAAATAAGAGAGCACTACTTAGACAATTGGGAAGAATTTAAAACAGCTTCCATTTTAGCAGAGAAATGCGACAAGTATGAGGCTTTGCGAAGAGATACGAGGAAGTTAGAACAGAGAGCGGGGTTAAAGAAACCATTTGAGAAAGATAGAGAGCGGTATGTAAATTCTAACTGTAGTTATAATCAGAAAAGTAGTGGTCATCAAAGAATTAAATCAGAGGAGCATAGAAAAGTGGAGGCTCCTAAAAAAAGCAACTTTTCAATGAAGCAGGTTTCGAGAAACAGCGGAAAATAAGGTGTTACCAATGTGGAAAGGACGGACATGTCCGACCTAACTGTCCTTCGCTGGAAAAGAATAAGGCTAATCTGGTGAATAATCTAGGAACGGAGAGTTTAGGAAAATGTTTTGAGCCGTGTTTCAAGAAAGCAGTAATTAATGGGATAGAGAGAGAATATCTGAGAGATACTGGAGCTGGTACAGATCTGTGTAATAGTACTTGGATTAATACTAATGACTTATTAGGGGAAACTGTATGGGTGAAACAGCCTTTCGACACATAATGTAAATGTTTACCTTTGGCGAAAGTCACCATTGAAGGTGATTTTGGTGTGGTCACCACAAAGGCAGCGGTTACTCCTGTAGAGTTAGATAAAGAGTACTATTTGTTAGGGAATAAAACTGCACAGTTGATTGAGGAAATTAGGGAACGACCGTTTCTTTTGAATGCTGTGGAGACTAGTAGTCAGGCGCATGCGCGCAGGAGTTTAGAGAGAGCGAGTGCAAAATTATTCCAGATTGGAAGAAGAGAAAGAGATAGAAATTGAAATGGTTGTGAATAATGAGCTTTCGGAAGTAAGGAAATTAACTAGTAATACAAAGGAGGCCATTAAAATTCCAGACATCAGTTTAGAGGAAAGGGCTATCCTTGCGGATGTTTCGCCAGCAAAATTCTCGGAAGCACAAGCAACAGAAACTCATGATAATGTTCAACACCAAACAAAATTTATTATATCGCATACTGAAGGAACACAAGATCTGCAGAATTGGGTATTCGAAAAACCCACTTCTATCAAGACGTTTTCTTCTGAGAAATTGCTTCCAAATAACCTTGCTGTAAAAATGATTTATAATGCTGAATCAAATGCATATGCTATATGGCGTGCAATGTATAAGGAGACATTACCAGCCATTGGCGAGTTTTCTTTGGATGAACTGACAAATCATAAAGTCAGGAAAAAGAAATTGGGACCTCATCCAAATATAGTTGTAAATGTTGAAGAGTGTCCCATCTCAGTGATTGATTATTCGAGATCAGATCTACGGACAGCAGGAACTTTAGCATATGAAGTATATGGAGGAGCCAATTCTTTTTGTTCTGTAAACTGTTATTTGAAAAATGATTTTTGTAGCGTTTTGGAGTTATATTTTTGTAGATTTAAATTTGTTTGCATAGTGTGTTTCATTTTCAAAATGGTTAGCATCAAATGTTTTATGTTAAGTATTAGCATTTTGTAAACTGAAAAGGTACTTTGTGTAGATTAAAAATTTTAATATTTTTGTTGTATTTTTGCATTTATGTTACCTAGAAATAAGCGCAGGGTAATGTAACTGGCTTCTCTATTATCACTTAAATGGTTACCACTTGTGTTTTGAAAGCAGTGAAATGTATTTAGAATTTTTCCTTCCATAGTCAAGAAAAATTTCTTTATGAGGGGAGGAGCTGTGATAAGGTTACATAAAAGAAGAAGTCCTCTCACTCCTGTTTGAGCTTCACTCTCAGCTGCTCTCCTGCTTCAGCCGTTGAGTACTGTACAAATTCGAAATGTTAGCTCGAAATTATCAAATATCAAGTGTACACTTTACAATCGTCATATTACTTCAATATGTAAATTATGTTCGAATAAAGAGGATCATCAGCGATTTCATTTTTATAGGAAGAAAAAAACTCTAAATATTCAGCTTTATCTTCTAATACTTCATACAATTAAAATATTAATATATAATTGATATAATTAAAATACGCATTAATATTAAAACAGCTATATTATATTTATCAAATATAATTAATGTACGCAGTTTAAATTGTGAGCCGTTCATAAAACTCAAGAACGCTTAAATTCAGTTATTTAGTTTCATGTAACGTAATGCATAGCATAAATGTAACGCAATGCATAGCATATTCGGCGTCTAATCTTCCTTCTTCCCGAATGTTTATTAACGCTGAAAATTAGAAATTCGTCCAAATTTTACATCCTAACAAATGAACTGACTAAAATATTGTACTTAATTTTTGCATTTAAAATTCAATTACCGGCTTCATATATGCATTTGAATGTGTTTTACAACTTACAATTTTATATTTTAGAGCTGTTTTTTGTAGCGCGCTTGTAATAAACAATTTTATTTTTAAACAGAAATAACGTAATGATATTCTTTATCAACTAGTAGTTTAAATCCTTAAATTACATTGCGTGTATAATAATTTAATCGATTTCAAACTATCCATCGTACATTAAGTGTCATACTAACACAAGAAATGGCAAATAATTCAGTTTTTCGAATTATAATAATGACCTTTTTGGAACAGGTATTGATCACCGGAAGAGCAGAAAACTCAAGTGCGAAGTTAATTTAATATTAATGCACTTTTTTCTTTCTAATGTTTCATTTTATTTCAGGCAGTTTCTTTTCTGCATACTTCTTTTGTTTAGCCACTATATATGTCTCAGAAAAGTTTATGTTCTTTGTACAGTTTTGCTTTCTTCCACGCCTCGAATAACTTGGAAACTGGTGAAAGCAATTTCTTATAGGCAGGCAAAACGCAATTCATATCAGGGTTGTTTCCAAGTGGGAAGTACACTGGTTATCATAAATCACAAAAATAGCGATAACTCCCTCAAAAATAAGGCAAACCGTGTAAAAGTTGAATATGTTGCCAAGTAAGAGTAGCGGAGTAAAACTGCAATATGCAAATTAGTGGCGCTGTTTTCGGAATACGTCATCTGCGAGGAGAATAAAAGTCCATGTTTGAGAGCAAGCCCACATACTTCACTGTGATAGTGACATCAGAAATCTGAGATAGCCAATTCGTTGACCACCAGGCATCATTTGCCTGCAGAACTACGATTGAAAGCCATTTTAAGACTAGAGGCAGGATAAAGTCAAACAGAAGTGGCCAGATGGCTAAATGTGAGTCCTTCTGTGGTTCATAGACTGTGGAGGCGATTTCAAACCACAGATTCGGCATCTAGGAAGTTAAGCCAAGGACGGCCAATTGCTACGACGAGCGCCGATGACCAATATTTGACATTATGTGCACTCAGGAATAGAACCGCTACTCCGACTCTTCTTAGATCCTCCCTTGCTGCAGTCACCGGAAGGTTCGTGTCAAGAAGGCTTCACGAAGGTGGTCTGTATGTGAGGCGAACAGCCATTTGCGTGCCGCTCAAGTCACGCCATAGGAGGGACCGTTTGCAATGGGCACGACAACATATCCACTGGACGCCTGAGCAATGGAGGGCTGTTCTCTTTACGGATGAGTCCATTAGTTTAGTCTAGAACGCGACAATAGGCGTTATTTGATATGGAGAGAACCTGAAACCCGTTATCATCTATCAAACATCCTTTAAAGAGATGCACTCTCTGTGTTTGGGGTGGCGTCTCTTTGGGTGGACGTACAGACCTCCTTGTCTTTCCAACGGAAACCGTGAATGCTCCGGTTTATAGAGATGACATCCTTGATGCTTATGTGCGCCCATGTGCCGGGGCAATAGGTGATGCTTTCCTGTTACAGGAAGATAACGCAAGACCACACAGGGCTCGCATCGTAGATGATTACCTTCAACAGGAAACAATTATGCGCATGGAGTGGCCAGCTCGATCCTCTGACTTGAATCCTATCGAGCACGTTTGGGATGCTTTAGAGAGGCGTCTAGCTGCTCTCAATCCGCCCCCTCAGACCATTGCCGCGCTTGCAACTGCTTTGCAAGAGCAATGGTTCTCGCTTTCTATGGAACTGATAGACCGCATAATTGAAAGCATCACGCAACGCTTTATGTGTTGTATTGCTTCCAGAGGCGACAATATTCCATATTGAAGGTACTTTTACTTATAGCAAACTGACACCTTCGATTTGTTCATTTTAATACATGTACTAATTTCTATACTACCATAATTGTCTGGTAATTTATTTTTATGTTATTTGATACCTTACTATATGTTGTATATTGTGGGTAAGTTTTATAAAATTATACAAGTAACTTTTTCAGTAATCGTGATTTTTGTGATTTTTCCTTAATTTATGATAACCAGTGTATCTGAGGTCTAGTAAACTCGTACGAAGACCTTAATGATTGACGAGACTTGATCAGCAAATCGATCACAAACTTTCCATGTCTATTGATGGATTTTTTTGCCAAATGTTTGCAATGATTTCGCAATAATATGCTGCAGTCATAATTATTTACCTGTAATGTAATTCTAGCTTGTGTAATGGTCGTTTAGTAATTTTAGGCATAAAACATCATTTGTTTCATTTGAGCATATAACATTTTTTGTGATTGTGCATATTAACATTTTTGGGTGATCGTTTGTAGAATGGAATTCTTTATCGGACTGATCGCGATTTTAGCTCTAATTTAAAGTATTTAAACCAGGTTTGGCCAGATTTTAAAGCTTTTATCAAATCTTCGTGTCGATGAGGTCGTAAACAAGAAATATGGGATGGTTCCCTCCATGTGTAATGAGAATATGAACCAGCTTCTCTTAAAAAGCCTTCCACGAAGGCATCCCCTCCTAGGTAGATACCACCGTGCTGTTTGCCGTAATCCATGCCTCAAATAGTAAAAATCCATCAAGCGCAAAAATTTCTTTCCTATAAAGCTTTTCTCAAAATGCTTTATACTGATGCTGGTAAAATCGTTATAGCTTGAGATATTTCTTCCTATGTTGTTTGACGATCTTCCATTTTACCCTGTTACAAATGGTTCTAGGGAAAAAACCCACAGGAAAAAAGCCCAGAGGAAAAATGCTCACAGAATAATGGTCACAGGTATAAATGCTCACAGGAAAAAAGTCGACACAGAAATATGCCCACATAGAAAAAAGCTCACCTGGAAAAATACTCGCTTAGAAATATGCTCACACGGAAAAAAGCTCACATGGATATATGCTCACATGTAAATAAGCCCACTGATAAATAAAATACGTAGAAATATCCTTACATTAATAAATCAGTAATTAATCGATTTGAACATCGTACATAATTTTTAAAAGAAAAATTATTTGATCATTTAAAAAAATTTTGGACAAATGCTCTTATAAACCTTTTTCAGGGGCGGTATATAAAAACAATGAAAACTGTAGTAAAATTTTGCATATTTTATACCACTGCGCTTGTACGACATTTTTATTCCTGTAACTGCCAATAGTTAATTTTTGTTTTTGCATACTTTTGATGTGTGTCTATAGAAATTGGTGTTTGAATGTAATTATTTAAGTTTGGAGCGAGCCCAAAAAAGTTCTAGAAGACCACAGTTGTTTATAATTTGCTCTGATTTGTTTATAATTCTTAATTCATTTATTTACATCGACTCCAAATTTCAGCACAAAATATTCACTGTTCTGAAATAATTTATTTCCCAAAAAGAACTTTTACTGCATAAATCATTGGAAGTATATTTCTTTTACTTATTCATTATTCAAGCGACTTCCATTTATTTATAACTGGAGGCTAAATAATAAAATTTCCCACCTCCGTATTGTGCCACAGAAATCTATTGACTAGAAGCAATCCGATTTCTCCTAAATTTACGACAAAGAATAAAAATTCAATGGCCTGAATTTGAAAGGTACTTTCCTTCAACACAGCTTTCCGTAGAATAAATTGCTTTGCCTAAATGTTCCCATATAAATAGATTGAAGGGAGGAAGTATTTTAAATCTGCATGACTTAAAGAATAGTATATGTTAAAAGAATAGTATATGTTGCTTAAGCTGCTTTCGTCAGGTGCAACAGCTGACGTTCAAACCGAAAGGAAATTTTCAGCTAAAATTCGGAAATAAAATATATATTATGATAGAAAAAATTACGAATCGATTTATACAAGGTAAAAGATTGCGAATGCATATTATTCCACAGTGAATGTTTTTAAGTTTATAAGCTTTTATTTAGTTCACTCATGATTTTTCACTGCGAGTGGAATTTTGTGTCGATTCTTAGCCTACTTTGATAAGCTATCGAGTTTAAATTTTGTGTGCACACTGTTTGATTGACAGTGCAATGTGGTGCAGCGTATTTTTTTTTTTTTTTTTTTCAAAATTCTTTTCTTTCAAAATTTTTTTATTTGATGTTCCAAACTATTTTCTGCACGTATCTTCGTTTAAAACGCATATCAGAAATTTACAGCTTGCAGCATCGAATAGAAAGAAAAACAATCTTGTCAATGAAACTTGCAAATTTTTCTGAATTTTTCAAAAATTCCTCGATTTTTTAGACAATTACATTTATGATTTTGAAACTTAACTTCAACATACAAAATTCATCAGATATAACACTGATCAATGGCAAAAACAGAGGTCTTCACATGTTAAGTAAGCAACTAATAGGTATTAATTTTGATCTGTGGAACACAAAAATAATTGTTAAAATAGGTTATTAGTTCACGTTTCGAAGATCTTAAAAAAGAATCTTTCGAAGGTCTTTGCACTTATCCGCACACTAATGAAATATTCTCGATATGTGAAAGCATTATCCAAATGTTTACACTCTAAAGATGCGTACACAGAGTATCAGAGGCACAGAGTGCTGTATAGTACTTGTTTAGTCAACCGCCCAGACGGTATAGTGGTTAGGGCAGAAGATGGTGTACCTACTTAAGTGCATTCATAATAAAGTGACCACCGTTTCTGTCCTTAGTAGTGGCCAAAGTTTATGGTGACTTAAGTGCCCACCATTCGAAAAAAAAACTTCTTTAGTCAGTTATTAGTTAGCGTTGAAGCAAGATGCCTCGTAAATGCGTTAAAAATGCAGATAGTTTTTGTTATATTTGTGGTGAGGTCACTTTTACGTCCCAGAGACGAACCGTGACTCCCATGGCTAAAAAAGCTTACAATTAATATTTTGGCTGAAACGTGGGAGAACGACACGTGTCCATAGCCCCACACATCTGATGCAATTTTTTGCTCTTCTGGTCTGCGAAATTGGATAAATCACAAAAAAATATCGATGCCCTTTGCAGTCCCATTGGTGTGGAGAGAACCATCAGATCATGTGAGTGATTGCTACTTCTGCATGGTGCCTCCTGTAGGACAGGTAACGGGTGTATCGAAGGAAAAGAAGTCCATTATAATGTATCCAAATATGCTCTCCGCTATACGACCAATACCTCATAGTGATGATTTACCTATTCCTAAACCGCCAGAAACCTATACTTCTGATTTGGAATATAAAACAAATACTGAAGTTTGTCATGTAAACATGGCCGTCAAAGTCTTTGGATCCTGACGCACCCAGTGTGTTTCACGAAGACAGTCTCACATCATAAGCGAAACCGAAATGAAAGATGTAGTGAGACACCTAATAGATTTGCCAAAAATCGAAACGAAGCTATTAGGGTCAAGATTAAAGCAGTGGGATACTTGGAAACGGTATAATGTAATTCATTTTCAATACTCACCATATTTGATTTGACGTCATTCTTTGACACTGGAGAAGATTTAAAGTTTTGCAAAGACGTAAATGGTTCATTCGGAGCTCTCGATATGAATCATAAACCAGAAGAATGGAGATGATTCATAGATGGTTCAACAGTACCCTTAAGATGGTTCAAGAGTACCCTTAAAATTTGTTCAGCTACATAGCGGAAATAATTTACCGTCGATTCCTCTTGACTACTCTGTTGATGTGAAGGAATCGTACGAAAATTTGAAGAATCTCCTAAAATGCATGAAGTAAGAACACTATAAGTGACATAAGTGTGCAGATTTAAAAGTTAGTTCGTCCTTTAACAGGGTTGCAGCAAGGATACACGAAATTATGCCGTTTTTAAGTGAATGGGGCAGTCGAGCAACGGCAGATCAATTTAAAACCAAAGAAGGGCCTAATAGACAGTAATTGAACCAGAAAAAAAAATCATGGAGCATGCGCCATTGATTGACCCATCGAAGATGTTACTACCACCACTACACATAAAATTAGGACTAATGAAGAAGTTTTTGCTAGCGATGCATTAAAATGGCTCGGCATTTCTATAACTTGGAGGGGAATTTCATAGGCTAAGCGAAGCAAAAATGAAGGAAGGCAGTTTTTGCTGGTCCACATTTTCGAAATCTTTTTAATTACGAATGTTTTGAAAATATATTAATAGGTGAGAGAAGAATACTTGGATAAAATTTCGACAAGCAGCTAACTTCCTGGGAAACAAAACTTCTGAAAACTAAACTGAACTTGTGGGGAAACTGTTGTTACTGTATAAGAAACTAGGTTGCAAACATGTTTTGAAAATACCTTTCTTCGATTCCCACATGGACTTTTCCCAGATAACCGCATTGCGGTTATTGATGAACACCGTGAGCTCTTTCACTGGGGCACGGCAGAGATGGAGAAAAGATACTGTTGCGTTTTTCTATTCTTCTGACACTCGTTGTTGCGTTATTTTCTTCCTTCACGTTCGTACGGGGTTTGTGTGGATTTGGAGTTAATAACGACGACACTTGATGAAGTATCGAAACACACTTTATTTGCCATTACTGTCAGGACAGCTCCGAAATACGTTTTACAGTCGTCGGTGAAATACTATAAACACGCTGACACAATCAGCGACACAGCATTCCGGTTATCAGGCTATCACGGTAAAACAACTTCAATGCAAAGCACCAGAGTACAGCTCCCGACTCTGCTCGGTCGTTCTCGGAACTCCACGTACTCTCGAGACTCCCCACGTTACAACTCGCGATGCACTCGACGAAACACAGAGCACGGCTCCCGACTCTTCGGTTCAGTCGTTCCCGGAGCTCAACACGTTCTCTTGACGATGCACTAACCGCGATACACTAAGAGACTCCTTCGGTGAACTCGACGACCCACTCGGTACTCGATGCCCGGCTGTCAACTCGATCGACTCCGCAGGGATTGACTCTCTACACGAGACACCAACTCGATACTAATTATCTCGCACTCCAGAGGAAGCACTCTGACTCGCCCTCTCGACGAGGCACACTCTCGATACTCACTGACTGCGGACCAGCAGGGTTTATATAGCTTTCGGCTTGTGTTCGAGAACATTCTGGGCTAAACCGGTAAGAATTCGTTCCAGAAGGTTCTCCATCAGTCCATGGCATATCGCCAATTTTGTCGCCAAATGGGCGATTTCTTGCCAAATGTGGCGACCCTTCCTTACCTTGCCATTTTATAGCAACCCTAACACTTCTTTACGTGGAAGCGATCTCACCGCGCCTTGACATTTCGTAACAATATCACGGAAAATGGAGTCCTTCCATGCTTGCTGATTATTGTTGGACACTTTATAAATAATAAGTGTTTAAAACCTTAACTAACTTTTGAATTTCATTTTTGTTTTCATATTTACCATCCCAGTTTCCATATTAAAACATATTTCATATCAAGCATACCTACCAAAATTTCAAGTTTGCTAACCACTGTAAAAGTTAATGCTTAACTTTAAAAGATTCGTGGCTCTCTAAGCAGATAGTCAACTAAATTTAAAAAAAAAATAAATAAAATATGTCATGATATAAAAATTTGCGAATCGATTTATACAATAGTAAAGCATTAAGAATACATATTATACAGTAAATTTTTTAAATTGAAAATGTCTTTTGTCTTCCTTTAATCTCCTTTCTATGTAACTTTTATATGTACGAGAGTCCTCTGAGTTGCATCTCGTAAGGAACTTTTTACTTTTCCATCTGTAAAAAATCTCCAAATTGCGCCAAGGTGGTTGCGTTAATACGGAAGTACCGAGTATACTTGTGTGGACACGCTTATACAGATAGATATAGAAGTTTTGAGGGCGATTCTCCCAGAAAGCTAAATTTCCTGACATGGACATATACGCCGGTGGCCATCTGGCTGCTTGACCTTTCAGCTTGCAACATACTTCAAGCTTGCTTCTTCCTGTGGAGTTATTTAAAATAAAGAGTATACGTCGACAAAACACTTTTCTTACTTGAACTAAAAGTCATCACTTGCACACGCTTATACAGCCTGCACATTCGCCAGAATTTAACTCGGGTAGAGTAACCAGTGTTCCTCTCGGCCTTTGGTGAACCGGCGCCATACCGAAAGAAATACTAGGTGAAGTTTCGCTGATCGTCTCTAGCCACGAACTGAGGTAGGCTGGAATACGGCAAAGTACAGAGGTTATTTGCTTGCAAGAAGTAATGCCTTTATTCAGGACTTTCCAAAGAAAACTGGTTCATATCTACATAACACGTAGGGAAAATTATGAAAACGCCCATCCAGCTAGCTTATTCGCCTGGGATCGAATCCAGGTTGAACTACTTGCATTCAGCGGCTCTGCGGCTTGGCCTTGGTAGACTAAGATGAGAAGGATGACATTTGAAGGATGTCATATCCAAAACTTATTATTAAAGCAATTTTTATTTTCACCAATACGAGCTTATAATAAAAATGTGCAGTTGTTATACGAATGAATTTTCTGTATTTGCTAAATCACAAACATTTAAGCATTTTGCCTCGTCTGTAAGTACAGCTTTTTGAATAGCAAGTATACTTGAAAATCTCCCATAAATTCAAAAATCTGGTATAAATTTTACATACATTTATTTATGGTTTTATCGGTTATAATAATAATATTATATCTCTGATATAAAATTAGTATTATAACCGCTAAAACTTGATGTTGAAACTTATAAGATATTTCTCCCGCTTTCCTAGCGTGCCTTCGTGGTGTAGTGGTTCTGCACGCTGGGCTGGTATTCCAGAGGTCCGTGGTTCGATTTCAGGCGAAGGAGATTGTTCATTTTTCATCTTGCCTGCTTCCAAAAAGTACCTAATGTATCTACAAACGTTTCCTAGTAAAAACGAGATTGCTGAAGCTACATTAAGATTTATCATTGAAGAGTTAACACGGTTTTAAAATTCATTACTAAAATCACTCAAACAATTTTTAAGAATGTTTTTAGCCGTCATGTAGAAAAAAAGGTGTATTACTTACACTGATGTTCCCTTATATTATTTTTGTTTCTGAAAATTTCCTCAAAAAGTGTAATACAGAATTTATTATAAATCGCGTAAAACTGCAGTTACGAAGTAATTTGTGTATCTAATTGTAAACTCACATAATACAAAACCAAATGTTACTAAAATACGAGAAATAACATGTGATACCGTAATATTTCCAGTTTACGTGTGAATAATTTCTGTTGTCTCGCCAAACAGAAGGATATATGCACCAAAGTTTCCTCATAGACCATCATTAAACAAATGTACTGTGCTCACACGTCATCTCCAAGATATTTGTATATCTACCATCTAATCGTTTAGCTTTCACGGTGTGTTTATAAATAGGAGGAAGTATATGTTGTGCATACGTACTCAAGAGGCACAACAATATTATTAGAACTTTAGAAGGATGCTTAGAGAGCAAAAAAGTATATTTCAAACAGAATCGCCAAAACAACACATTATTATTTCATGCATCAAAGGATACGAAGGAAATGATGGGAACAAGCAAGCAGACAAACATACAAAAGGAGCTGTACAAGACACAGCAACAATAAAGAGCTACATTCCATACTTACCTGGGCCAAGAATTCCAATTTGTGACAAATAACAATGACAGTATGGCAGCAATAATGGATATCATATAAAAGGGAAGGAAAACTTCTAATATTGTTGCGTATGTACCAAAAGAACACTTTACTGTTCTGAAACTCTCAGCAAAAAATACTCGTACAACTCTTCTCAGCATCACAGAGTACAATCAGTAGTTAAACTTTTAAGAACGTTAAACTCAACCTAATGTAAAACGCACGTATAAGGCAAAGCTGACACGGAGATTTCTCGATATTCCGTACTCAACTGTGAAGTAAACAACTGTGAACAAACAAACTCTTACATAATCTTCTCCCGGCCACCGAAATATCTCTAGTACCTTACACTTTTCGAAATTACTGAAAGACATATGAGGGATAGATACGGTTGCAGTTACATAAAAGAATGTATATTTTCCGATATAGAGAAAAACATGCGCAAAAGCAGAAATATATATTCAACATTTCTGCCATTTCGATCACCTTCAAGAGAAATGTATTAACTAAATTATTCTCAGTGAAAGTTTTTAAAATATGTCCTTTTATTCCATTCTTTGTTTATTTAAATAGCTGACTAACAAAGAGACATGTTTTTAACACGTTCATAAAGGCAATAGTATGCCCTTTGTTCGTTGTAAATTATGTGAAAGCAACATAATATGAAATGAGATGCTCTGAAAAAAATAATAAATAAGTCGCTGGTCAGGCTAGAATAACATACGAAATCCTTGTGTAGAGGACGAGTTATCTTGTCGCTAGCGTTCGGCAAATATTGTTGGAAAACAAGATATCTCGTCCGCAGCGATGACAATGTTACGTTTAGAAAACCTTTAATGTGGTTGAAATGAGCTGGTGACAGAAGCATATTTTCCTGCTGGAAGTTTCAACCTGGTGCATGAATCTTTTAAGGGAAAATATTTAATGCATGATGATTTATTATGGATAACTTCCTAAAACGTTTATCAAACATGGTATTCTATCGTTTTCTTTGTTTATTGAAATAACTATTATAAGAGAGCTATTTCTGATGTTTGAAAAATTTTTACTACTGTGAATATGATATGATGATGAAAATTTTCTTGCAGAAAGTACCAAACAGGCTCGTATATCTTTCAAGACAAAATTGTTTGGCACGTATTATCCTGAAACTGAAAATTTCCAAATGAAATATCAATGTGAGAATGTGCAAACATTTTATACGGCTCTGGTGGTCTAAATGCGATGAACAATAAAAACAGTTGTCATTATGTAATTTTTTTTCAAGGACAGACCACTGATGTAGATTACATTTATTTTGGAACCGGAAGTAAAAGTAAACCATTTCTAAAACATTCTGTATATGGTGTGAAATATACGTCTTCGAATGTACGTGTGGGTTAAAAGTGTTTATTTAAGTTTTCCATAAGGTAACCTTTGGTATAAAATTTGCCGGTTTTTCCATTTGACGAAACGGGACTTATAAAGCACGTATACATTTGGAAAAAAAAGTAACACTTTATTCAGAAAATTAATTTTAATAAAAAATGTAAATGTTTTATATCAATTATAAAGACATCAAATAATTTACAAAATAGAAACTTTTCTATTTTTAACTTGCATAATACATAATATAACAAGGATTTTTCCAATTTATTCCATAAAATTCAAAAATATTCCTGGAACATTTTAAAGTGATTTGCAATATTCCAGCCCTTACCCAAGGAATATTTTATGATTTATAAAGCATATTTCCTAGAATGTTCGAAGTACATTCAAATTTGTAATATTTTTCTAGTCTACTGGAAAATACGTTTCAGAAACATTCCATGTATATTTCATGTAAACATACGTGCATACCTTATTACGTATGTTCTTAAAAAACATACCAAGCCTTGAAGAAGAAGGAGTTGTATTGTATGTACTACATCTGAGAAAGGTTTCAGATATTCACAAGCTAACAGATTTACTTCTGTAAATATTATCTGCACGCACCAGCATCCAAGCAACATGTATATAAACATTACATATATATATCATTACATATATTGTAATGTATTAGTATAATTAGCAATAATTAGTGTAATTATTCAGTCATTAGTTTATAATTCAGTTGTTATACCATATTAATGATCATACTTTATTGAATTATGTATCGTTATTATTATTAATCTTGTATCTATGCCACCTGCATGCAAATAGTACGTCTTTTTAGGCAGCATTTAAGGCACATAGTCTTGCAAGTAAGCACTCAACACAACTTAATCCAATTTATTTGCATTTCCCGTTTTTACCTCAGGCATTTAAGAGGTACTCGTATTGCATACAGTAATCCGTATGTTAGTTCAATGTACCTTCATATCTGTAAGGGAGTGAAACCTTTATTTACTTCTGTTTTTCATTTTGTTGCATTGTTATCATTATAAGTGAATATTACCAAATATTTTCTGTTTTATGTATACATATCTCGCAATAGTAAAGCTGTGAAGTCTCCGATTAGATACTTTACTTCTTTCATATTTTATTATTTGTATGCTTATTTTACTAATGTGTATGAGTATGTTTTGTTAGTTGCATACCACTGTGGGTTTGTTGTCTCCTTTTTTTACAATTATTTTAGTCCTACCCAAGCGTATTTTTTTAATTCTGCCAGTCACTATATAAGTGCTTAAAAATCTAATTACTCATAATATAACCTCTTATTCTATACAAACATCAGCCTTCAATAATTTATTCTTTCGTTTCTTACTATATTTAGCTAAATATATAATATAGTAAGAAACGTAGGATAAGAAAGCACATCATCACAATGTGGTTAGCTCCACTCCATCGTCCTCCTCCACTTTTTCAGAGGAGTATATTGCATATGCAGAACAATTTTATAATACTTGTATTGGGATCGTCCACACAAAGAGATAGGGGGAAAATCTTCTCCTACGTTACAGTCTAGGCGAAATTAAAACTGCATTTGAAACGCTGAGGAAAGCTGAGAAATCAAATCCCAATATAGCAATTGCTACTTCAACCGCAAATGTATACGAAAACCCAAGAGCATTTCACCCCCATACAGCAACTTCAATCAACACTCCTGCAACTAAGCTTCCTGCGAAAAGACTGCCCAGGTGCAAAATTCACGATGTCAAATCTAGACTACAAAACTTAAACAGAGAAAATCTCTTTTCTTCTACATTGAACATAACCAAAGCTAATGCCAGGGATACCAGGGGAGTGAAGAAGCTGATAACCTCAACAAACCATCAGCAAGAAACATCAGTGCTCAGCCTGCGCCCATTCTACTCCCTAGATCTCATCCTCAAGAGAGAGGTCTGGGACAAGGTATTAAAACTGGCTCTTATACACGTTACACATGGGGAAAACTACGAAAACGCCCATGCAGCCAGCCCGTTCGCGGGATTCGAACCTCTGAGCGAACTTCCAGTGTTCAGCGTCTTTGCCGCTTGGCCGCTGGTGGGCATAGATAAAAAGGAGGAAAAAACTGCAAATTTAATATCAACTACAAAATTTCTAGTCTTATCCATAAGTTCAATATTTAAGTCATTTTTTCACCTATCAGTAAAACTCGTTTTTCGATTCTTAGAGATAACATATGTCCTTTTAATTGTGAAATTTAGCATAGTTTGATATATATCGTGGTGTTTGCTGTATATTGCCCAAATTGAAAAAGCGTTAAAATTTCTCGTCAGGGTATATGAATTAATTTTAGAAAGGAAAAAATAATTTTTTAGCTAAATACGATGGTCACTTTATCAGGTTCTGTTCTCCTCCTTACCTGCCTTGGGAACATTAAATGACCTGACTCGGAACAGGGAGCTTACTAAAGCTATGTTCAATAAATGTGGGAAGTAGACAATACACACAAGAAGGGTATACGAAACCCTTTATTTTTCTCTCTTTACAATGATTTCCGGACTTCAGGATACAGAGACCAACCACTTGTGGTCTGAACGTAAGAATATAAAAATATTAACTAAACTAACTTTGGATTAATAAACAAGTGCCTACTTAAAGAGTGGCCGTATATTAACAGAAAGGCGTATGTAGTACAGAGAACTGTTAACACTACGATACGTTTAAAGTTATCAAGAAGATTAAACCTCTGGCCTTGAAGGGAACCAGCAACCGAGTAAAACTGCTATGGCAAGCGGCCTGCTCCTAATCACTCCTTCCTCTCTCTTGCTTGGCAAAAAGCCACAACTTAAGTACTTGGCGTTCGCAAGACAAATTTGCATAATTAAGTTAAAGCTTTTAATTCTGGCCGGAAGTAGAAAATAAGAAGTGATAGTAAAGATTTAAAATAAAATAAACGTTAGTAAAACTTAAGATCCTTACATACTTCCCGCCAGAGTTAATTAGTTTGAAACTGAGGTCTAAAACTACCTTGTTGAAAACTTTTAGCTCTAGAATCTAACGCGAGGCCAATCTTTTACAAACATTTCTCAATAGAAACTATAAATTAAAAAAATCGTTTTTTACATTATCAACTCCATGGACAATTACTTCTCATCTGTACTGCATCTAAACAGGAGTTCTTAGTTGAAATCTGGTTCCTTCCAGAGATCTGGAAGGAAAACTAGTTTAATGAAATGTTACACAATTAAATGGCAAGTAACGTGAATACTTATATTTCTCTTAACATTCTTATTTCATTCAGGACGTTATTTAATTCTCTCCCCGTGCTCTCTGACATGTGTTGTAAAAGAAAACACCAAACACGAACGTGTTTATGTACAAGTGTTCAACACTACCGCCTGCAATCAAAACACTAACGTGTTAAAATTCAACATAACAAGACCTCATAACACACCTTATATTCATCTCTAAACCCTGAGGTACTATTCTGAAAGTGGCTAACTATGAAGTGTAGCGTCAGAGAGCCTAACTACATTCATTCAACCTTTAATACATATTCACCATAATTTGCTCTTTTTACGGTCACACGAATAAGTTAAAATTTTTGGCATTACTTTCACTTTTAACATTTCACAGTATTTCTTAACGTTTAAAATAACAGTTCACATTGTATATAAGGACATATTAACATGCCGTTAATTTTACGCATTTTAAAACATACATTAATAGTACATTGTTAACTTCTATTCTTTTCCAAGCAAGTGCGAATTCTCTTACATTGAAATACTACATTTCAAAAGTCTTTCAGACTAAAACTTCTTTCTTGCCAGAATCTTTTAAATAAAATTTTATACAATAACTTTTACAATATTCAAGTATTTACACATTCCTATTATATATTAATTTTAGTTTTACTCGCGAGTAATTGAAAAACATAATACCAAAATAGGTAACAACTCATTTCTCGCCTTTTTGGCGATAAAGGTAGACCTCACATGAGGTAAAACGTCTTGAACTTTGCCACTCGCAGTAAGAATGAAAGATTAACTTAAGGTTTCAAAGTAACATAAAGTTTTATTTATATTTGTGATATTCGGACATTCTTTTTTCTGCCCAGTCCTGGAAGGTAGCGAAGACTAGCGTTTGGTTTATCTTCCTTCTTGTGCGGGTTCGCCCTTCAGTCCCTTCCTCCATGAGCTTTCTTTTTCTTCCAGTTCGGTCACCCTTGAAGACCTTCTTTTTAGCTTTTGCCTGTGGTTTTGGCCGTTTGATGGCAGCTGGTCTTGGCGGAACCGGGACACTTCTCTCTCGTTCCTGCTTGGATCTCGTTGCTGGCTGTTCAAATTTTCCTTGTTTCTTTGCCTCTGCAGCTGGTGTTCCTTCAGCAATTCGTCGACATTTGCTGCGTAAACTCCTGTCCGATGGGTAGATCTTCCGTTTGGGAGCCGGGTTATAGTTGCCGTTATTTCTCCTGGCTCTCTTTGAATTCGTCGTACTTCTCCCTTCTTCATTCTGGGGGTGCTCGTGCTCTCTCTTTTCTGGTCGGTGGAGCGGCTTCGTTTTCTTGTTACCTTCAATTTTCCAACGGGGAAACTTTCTTTTCAATTGCTCCTGCCTCCTAATGGCTTGTCCTTGTGCTTGTCGTTGTTCCACCTCTGGAGCTTGTGCCTGCAGTGCCTACCGTGCCGGATCCTGCAAAAGATCTTTAAATATTTGCATTTTATTACGGTCATAGTATGGTTTTATTTGGTCAAAGTTTGCGGAGCAAGTTTCACCATTCCTGGCTTTTAACACCACTACAGCGTGAGTTATTTTTTCTATGACATATGGTCCTTCAAATCGTGGAAAAAATTTGGCGGTTTTATCTTCTGGTGCTGAAGAAAGTGAATGCTTAATTTTTAATACTTCATCTCCTACTTTATAAGTTACTCCCCGTCGTTTCAAATCATAATAGAGCTTCTGTTTTCTTTGTGCTACTTCAGTGTTCTTTTTTGCTTCTTTAATTAATTTTTCTATATCACCCATTTTAAATTCTGGGGCTCTTTGTTGAACATAGAATAATTTATCTAACGGCGTTATAATCTTTCTGCCTAAAAATAACTCAGCAGGAGTTTTGCCCGTTGTATCATATTTTGCGGTCCTAAGGGCGAAAGCAAATTCATTGACATAGTTATCCCAGCTTTTATGAAAATTTTTAACATAACTACGGATAATTTTCACTATATTTCTATTGACCCGTTCTGCTATATTTGATTGCGGCCGATACGGGACCATTTTTAAATGACGTATGCCCAGTTTTTTGCACATGTCTTCAAATATATTACTTACAAATTGAGGACCGTTATCCGATATAACTTTTAGGGACGCCCCGTATTTTAAAATATATTTATTTAAAATAGAATCAGTAACTAATTTCGCGGAGGCTCGTTTTAAGGGAACAATTTCGTTCCACTTACTAAAATGATCAACCATAACAAGGAGATAGCGGCTTTTATTTAACTGACTTTTTGGGAAAGGACCCAATAAATCGATGCCAATTATTTCATTTGGAAATTCGGATTTAATGCTATTTAGAAACCCGGCCGGGCGGAAATTAATATAATTAACTGCTTGACATGTTGGGCAGGACTGGACATACGCCCTTGTTAACTTTTGCAGTTCAGGAAAATAGACTGCTTCGCGTACGCGTTGGATAGTTTTTCGAATACCAGCATGAGAAGCTAAAGGGCAGTCGTGTAACTCCTGCAGGATATTTAATATAAGACTAGCTGGGATAACAGGTCGAAATTAGTTGTTGGAATTTGTAGTTTTTGTATAAAGTAATAGACCATCTATTAGTTCGTAATGGGCCGCCCTATTTCTTATCGCCACAATATCTTGGTGGCTAAAATTTTCAGGATCCTTTAAATACTCATAAATGTTTCTAAATTCAGGATCCTTACCCAGTTCGGTTATTACAGTTTCTCGGGAATTTATTGTACATGCTGTGAGCATTGCCACTATTACAGTATTACCTTCTTCATCTATTTTTATTCTGGATAGGGCATCTGCTACGATATTTTCCTTTCCGGGGGTGTGCTTGATTACCAGATTATACTCTTGTAACTTGAGTGCCCATCTTATTAACCTTGGGGATAAGTTTTTCCCTGAGTACAATCTAGTTACCGCCGCATGATCAGAATACACTGTTATTGGCGCCCTTCCAAAATAAACTCGGAACTTTTGCACTGCTAACAGTGCAAGTGCCTCTCTCTCGGTCGCGGAATAATTTCTTTGTGTTTGATTTAAAGTTCGACTAAAAAATGCCAGGGGCTGCCGATTTTGCGAAAGTACAGCTCCTACCGCATAATCCGAAGCATCCGCTGAAATTTCTAAATTCTCATCCTTTTCAGGAAATTTCAAAACAGGGGCTTGCGTTAATGCTTGCTTTAATTTTTCGAAAGCACTATTGGCTTCGGCCGTCCACGAGAATCTTGTCTTTTTCTTTTTAATTTTAACAATGGTTCAGCAATAGCTGGAATATCTTTTATAAAGGACCTATAATATGAACAAAGTCCTAGAAAAGAAGAGAGCTTCTTCGCCGTATTTGGCGGCGCATACTTTTGCACAGCGATTATTTTTGATTCGTCTGTCTCGATTAGTTTCTGAGATATTTTGTAACCTAAGTATTTTAATTCAGGGGCTGCAAATTTGCACTTTTCGACATTAACTTTTCGACCGGCCTCATTTAATAATGAAAACACCTGTCTTAAATCCTGTACATGTTGATCCAGATTATCACTAGTAATAATGATATCGTCTAAATAGATAAATGTGGACTTTCCAAGAACAGGCCTTAGCACAATGTCCATACATCGCTGAAATGTTGCCGGTGCCCCTGAAAGGCCAAACGGCATACGCAGGAATGCATAAGTGACAGACTTGGTTATAAAAGCAGTCTTAGGCACATCTTTCGGTCTAACCCCTATTTGAAAATAACCAATCCTTAAGTCTAAAGTAGTCATGTATTTGGTAGAAGTTATGTTCCTTAGAATTTCTTTAATAATAGGTAACGGATATACCGGATATTTAGTTATGGAGTTTAATTTACGGTAGTCAATCGCAAAACGCCACCTTTTTGGATGTGTTACTGGATAGTCATTGTTTTTTCTTACATAAAACAACCGGGCTAGCATAACTACTTGAGATGGGCGTTATGATCTTTTTACGTAACATATCTCTAATGTGCCACTCTATAATTTTTTTCTTTATTCTTATCATATCGGTATGGTTTGTGGCGAACTGGCGGTGAATCTCCGGTGTCAATACTATGCTTAGTAACTTGAGTAAATCCTGGAATATCACTAAATAACGAAGCAAATTCACGTACCACTTGTCGAATTTTTTGTTGCTCTTCCTTAGGCAGGTGGTCAAGGTTTCACATTGGTGGTTCTGTTTTTTGTTCTCGAACTGGTTTCATCGTCAGCTTAAGGGACGCTTCGTTAAAATCCAGCGTTGCTTCTGCCTCTGAAAGAAAATCTATCCCTAAGATGATATGTGCTTGCAAATTCTTTATTATAAAAAACATAATCTTTACTTGTTCATCCTTGATACGAACGTATAGCGGTAATTTACCTATGCACTTGCATCTTTGTCCCTGCGCAGCTAACACTGTAGTATTATCCGAATTATATATGCGGTATTTACGAAAATACTTCCTAAAAAAATCTTCTGCCACACAGGAAACCTGCGCGCCTGTATCCAGGAGTGCGGTGGCTGGGATGTTATTCACCAACACTTCAATCTTTGGAAGAGTCAACTTTATCACCATCACTGTATTTAACTTGAAGGAAGAGGGGTTTTCTTTGCCTTCGGATTTCCGCACCCTCCCGTCAGCAGAAATCCGTTTTAGTTTAAATCTTGTTTTTTTCTTTCCATGCTTTCCTTCATTTTCCACTGGCCTTCAGACTTTTTTCCTGGATTACTATTGAACTGTTGACGTTCGCCGGTTGCTTTTGGATACGCGGGTTTCCTTGCCCACTGATTCGCTTTGCTTCCGTAGCAGTGTGCTTAACTTTGCTGTGGTCTTGGCGCACCAAATTGGTTTCGTTTTTCATACTGGCGTCTTCTTTCAATGTCCGCCGTTCTTCTACTTTCAAACTGGATAGCTAGCTCAAATAAAGTTTCCAGTTTAGTCGGATTCCTTAATTCAACAATGTCTTGTACTTAGGGAAGTAACTTCGGCAAAATCACTTGAATTATCTCAGGATCCGGAAGGTTTCCATACAAGAGTTTAAAGACGTGAATTTTTCTTAAAATAAAGGTGGAAAGATTTTCGATTCGTTGCTGATATATGCTGAAATGTTCCGTTTCTAATTTGCACGATCCCTTACGACAGGGAAGGCTTTTACTAAGGCAGTCTTGAAATTTTCGTAAGTATAGGTGGGACTTCCGCTTGACCCAAGAGGCTTCTGCCTATACATTTGAACCAATTAAGCGCTTTGCCCCTCAAAGCGCTAGTAGCTGAGGTGACTTTCTGGAACTCATCCACGGGATACAGCATGAAGTGGTCATCCAATGTTTCCAAAAAACTGGTTACCGGTGAGTTTCCATTAAGTGTTGCTTCTGGTTTCATCGATGCGCGCATGGTCTGGACGATGTAACAAAATCCTTCCAGGGCGGCAGCTGGCATTTGTGGATTCTGAGCCGCTTCTGCAGGCAGCACAGGTTCTTCTTGAAACTCGGCCATGGTTATTCTTCTTCGTCGGGCGCCACTATCAGGTTCAGTGTTTCTCCTTACTTTCTTTGAGAACATTAAATGACCTGACTCGGAACAGGGAGCTTACTAAAGCTATGTTCAATAAATGTGGGAAGTAGACAATACACACAAGAAGAGTATACGAAATCCTTTATTTTTCTCTCTTTACAATGATTTCCGGACTTCGGAATACAGAGACCAACCACTTGTGGTCTGAACGTAAGAATATAAAAATATTAACTAAACTAACTTTGGATTAATAAACAAGTGCCTACTTAAAGAGTGGCCGTATATTAACAGAAAGGCGTATGTAGTACAAAGAACTGTTAACACTTCGATACGTTTAAAATTATCAAGAGGATTAAACCTCTGGCCTTGAAGGGAACCAGCAACCGAGTAAAACTGCTATGGCAAGCGGCCTGCTCCTAATCACTCCTTCATCCCTCTTGCTTGGCAAAAAGCCACAACTTAAGTACTTAGCGTTCGCAAGACAAATTTGCATAATTAAGTTAAAGCTTTTAATTCTGGCCGGAAGTAGAAAATAAGAAGTGATAGTAAAGATTTAAAATAAAATAAACGTTAGTAAAACTTAAGATCCTTACATACTTCCCGCCAGAGTTAATTAGTTTGAAACTGAGGTCTAAAACTACCTTGTTGAAAACTTTTAGCTCTAGAATCTAACGCGAGGCCAATCTTTTACAAACATTTCTCAATAGAAACTATAAATTAAAAAAAATCGTTTTTTACATTATCAACTCCATGGACAATTACTTCTCATCTGTACTGCATCTAAACAGGAGTTCTTAGTTGAAATCTGGTTCCTTCCAGAGATCTGGAAGGAAAACTAGTTTAATGAAATGTTACACAATTAAATGGCAAGTAACGTGAATACTTATATTTCTCTTAACATTCTTATTTCATTCAGGACGTTATTTAATTCTCTCCCCGTGCTCTCTGACATGTGTTGTAAAAGAAAACACCAAACACGAACGTGTTTATGTACAAGTGTTCAACACTACCGCCTGCAATCAAAACACTAACGTGTTAAAATTCAACATAACAAGACCTCATAACACACCTTATATTCATCTCTAAACCCTGAGGTACTATTCTGAAAGTGGCTAACTATGAAGTGTAGCGTCAGAGAGCCTAACTACATTCATTCAACCTTTAACACATATTTACCATAATTTGCTCTTTTTACGGTCACACGAATAAGTTAAAATTTTTGGCATTACTTTCACTTTTAACATATCACAGTATTTCTTAACGTTTAAAATAACAGTTCACATTGTATATAAGGACATATTAACATGCCGTTAATTTTACGCATTTTAAAACATACATTAATAGTACATTGTTAACTTTAATTCTTTTCCAAGCAAGTGCGAATTCTCTTACATTGAAATACTACATTTCAAAAGTCTTTCAGACTAAAACTTCTTTCTTGCCAGAATCTTTTAAATAAAATTTTATACAATAACTTTTACAATATTCAAGTATTTACACATTCCTATTATATATTAATTTTAGTTTTACTCGCGAGTAATTGAAAAACATAATACCAAAATAGGTAACAACTCATTTCTCGCCTTTTTGGCGATAAAGGTAGACCTCACATGAGGTAAAACGTCTTGAACTTTGCCACTCGCAGTAAGAATGAAAGATTAACTTAAGGTTTCAAAGTAACATAAAGTTTTATTTATATTTGTGATATTCGGACATTCTTTTTTCTGCCCAGTCCTGGAAGGTAGCGAAGACTAGCGTTTGGTTTATCTTCCTTCTTGTGCGGGTTCGCCCTTCAGTCCCTTCCTCCATGAGCTTTCTTTTCCTTCCAGTTCGGTCACCCTTGAAGACCTTCTTTTTAGCTTCTGCCTGTGGTTTTGGCCGTTTGATGGCAGCTGGTCTTGGCGGAACCGGGACACTTCTCTTTCGTTCCTGCTTGGATCTCGTTGCTGGCTGTTCAAATTTTCCTTGTTTCTTTGCCTCCGCAGCTGGTGTTCGTTCAGCAATTCGTCGACATTTGCTGCGTAAACTCCTGTCCGATGGGTAGATCTTCCGTTTGGGAGCCGGGTTATAGTTGCCGTTATTTCTCCTGGCTCTCTTTGAATTCGTCGTACTTCTCCCTTCTTCATTCTGGGGGTGCTCGTGCTCTCTCTTTTCTGGTCGGTGGAGCGGCTTCGTTTTCATGTTACCTTCAATTTTCCAACGGGGAAACTTTCTTTTCAATTGCTCCTGCCTCCTAATGGCTTGTCCTTGTGCTTGTCGTTGTTCCACCTCTGGAGCTTGTGCCTGCAGTGCCTGCCGTGCCGGATCCTGCAAAAGATCTTTAAATATTTGCATTTTATTACGGTCATAGTATGGTTTTATTTGGTCAAAGTTTGCGGAGCAAGTTTCACCATTCCTGGCTTTTAACACCACTACAGCGTGAGTTATTTTTTCTATGACATATGGTCCTTCAAATCGTGGAAAAAATTTGGCGGTTTTATCTTCTGGTGCTGAAGAAAGTGAATGCTTAATTTTTAATACTTCATCTCCTATTTTATAAGTTACTCCCCGTCGTTTCAAATCATAATAGAGCTTCTGTTTTCTTTGTGCTACTTCAGTGTTCTTTTTTGCTTCTTTAATTAATTTTTCTATATCACCCATTTTAAATTCTGGGGCTCTTTGTTGAACATAGAATAATTTATCTAACGGCGTTATAATCTTTCTGCCTAAAAATAACTCAGCAGGAGTTTTGCCCGTTGTATCATGTTTTGCGGTCCTAAGGGCGAAAGCAAATTCATTGACATAGTTATCCCAGCTTTTATGAAAATTTTTAACATAACTACGGATAATTTTCACTATATTTCTATTGATCCGTTCCGCTATATTTGATTGCGGCCGATACGGGACCATTTTTAAATGACGTATGCCCAGTTTTTTGCACATGTCTTCAAATATATTACTTACAAATTGAGGACCGTTATCCGATATAACTTTTAGGGACGCCCCGTATTTTAAAATATATTTATTTAAAATAGAATCAGTAACTAATTTCGCGGAGGCTCGTTTTAAGGGAACAATTTCGTTCCACTTACTAAAATGATCAACCATAACAAGGAGATAGCGACTTTTATTTAACTGACATTTTGGGAAAGGGCCCAATAAATCGATGCCAATTATTTCATTTGGAAATTCGGATTTAATGCTATTTAGAAACCCGGCCGGGCGGAAATTAATATAATTAACTGCTTGACATGTTGGGCAGGACTGGACATACGCCCTTGTTAACTTTTGCAGTTCAGGAAAATAGACTGCTTCGCGTACGCGTTGGATAGTTTTTCGAATACCAGCATGAGAAGCTAAAGGGCAGTCGTGTAACTCCTGCAGAATATTTAATATAAGACTAGCTGGGATAACAGGTCGAAATTAGTTGTTGGAATTTGTAGTTTTTGTATAAAGTAATAGACCATCTATTAGTTCGTAATGGGCCGCCCTATTTCTTATCGCCACAATATCTTGGTGGCTAAAATTTTCAGGATCCTTTAAATACTCATAAATGTTTCTAAATTCAGGATCCTTACCCAGTTCGGTTATTACAGTTTCTCGGGAATTTATTGTACATGCTGTGAGCATTGCCACTTTTACAGTATTACCTTCTTCATCTATTTTTATTCTGGATAGGGCATCTGCTACGATATTTTCCTTTCCGGGGGTGTGCTTGATTACCAGATATTACTCTTGTAACTTGAGTGCCCATCTTATTAACCTTGGGGATAAGTTTTTCCCTGAGTACAATCTAGTTACCGCCGCATGATCAGAATACACTGTTATTGGCGCCCTTCCAAAATAAACTCGGAACTTTTGCACTGCTAACAGTGCAAGTGCCTCTCTCTCGGTCGCGGAATAATTTCTTTGTGTTTGATTTAAAGTTCGACTAAAAAATGCCAGGGGCTGCCGATTTTGCGAAAGTACAGCTCCTACCGCATAATCCGAAGCATCCGCTGAAATTTCTAAATTCTCATCCTTTTCAGGAAATTTCAAAACAGGGGCTTGCGTTAATGCTTGCTTTAATTTTTCGAAAGCACTATTGGCTTCGGCCGTCCACGAGAATCTTGTCTTTTTCTTTTTAATTTTAACAATGGTTCAGCAATAGCTGGAATATCTTTTATAAAGGACCTATAATATGAACAAAGTCCTAGAAAAGAAGAGAGCTTCTTCGCCGTATTTGGCGGCGCATACTTTTGCACAGCGATTATTTTTGATTCGTCTGTCTCGATTAGTTTCTGAGATATTTTGTAACCTAAGTATTTTAATTCAGGGGCTGCAAATTTGCACTTTTCGACATTAACTTTTCGACCGGCCTCATTTAATAATGAAAACACCTGTCTTAAATCCTGTACATGTTGATCCAGATTATCACTAGTAATAATGATATCGTCTAAATAGATAAATGTGGACTTTCCAAGAACAGGCCTTAGCACAATGTCCATACATCGCTGAAATGTTGCCGGTGCCCCTGAAAGGCCAAACGGCATACGCAGGAATGCATAAGTGACAGACTTGGTTATAAAAGCAGTCTTAGGCACATCTTTCGGTCTAACCCCTATTTGAAAATAACCAATCCTTAAGTCTAAAGTAGTCATGTATTTGGTAGAAGTTATGTTCCTTAGAATTTCTTTAATAATAGGTAACGGATATACCGGATATTTAGTTATGGAGTTTAATTTACGGTAGTCAATCGCAAAACGCCACCTTTTTGGATGTGTTACTGGATAGTCATTGTTTTTTCTTACATAAAACAACCGGGCTAGCATAACTACTTGAGATGGGCGTTATGATCTTTTTACGTAACATATCTCTAATGTGCCACTCTATAATTTTTTCTTTATTCTTATCATATCGGTATGGTTTGTGGCGAACTGGCGGTGAATCTCCGGTGTCAATACTATGCTTAGTAACTTGAGTAAATCCTGGAATATCACTAAATAACGAAGCAAATTCACGTACCACTTGTCGAATTTTTTGTTGCTCTTCCTTAGGCAGGTGGTCAAGGTTTCACATTGGTGGTTCTGTTTTTTGTTCTCGAACTGGTTTCATCGTCAGCTTAAGGGACGCTTCGTTAAAATCCAGCGTTGCTTCTGCCTCTGAAAGAAAATCTATCCCTAAGATGATATGTGCTTGCAAATTCTTTATTATAAAAAACATAATCTTTACGTGTTCATCCTTGATACGAACGTATAGCGGTAATTTACCTATGCACTTGCATCTTTGTCCCTGCGCAGCTAACACTGTAGTATTATCCGAATTATATATGCGGTATTTACGAAAATACTTCCTAAAAAAATCTTCTGCCACACAGGAAACCTGCGCTCCTGTATCCAGGAGTGCGGTGGCTGGGATGTTATTCACCAACACTTCAATCTTTGGAAGAGTCAACTTTTTCACCATCACTGTATTTAACTTGAAGGAAGAGGGGTTTTCTTTGCCTTCGGATTTCCGCACCCTCCCGTCAGCAGAAATCCGTTTTAGTTTAAATCTTGTTTTTTTCTTTCCATGCTTTCCTTCATTTTCCACTGGCCTTCAGACTTTTTTCCTGGATTACTATTGAACTGTTGACGTTCGCCGGTTGCTTTTGGATACTCGGGTTTCCTTGCCCACTGATTCGCTTTGCTTCCGTAGCAGTGTGCTTAACTTTGCTGTGGTCTTGGCGCACCAAATTGGTTTTGTTTTTCATACTGGCGTCTTCTTTCAATGTCCGCCGTTCTTCTACTTTCAAACTGGATAGCTAGCTCAAATAAAGTTTCCAGTTTAGTCGGATTTATTAATTCAATAATGTCTTGTACTTGGGGAAGTAACTTCGGCAAAATCACTTGAATTATCTCAGGATCCGGAAGGTTTCCATACAAGAGTTTAAAGACGTGAATTTTTCTTAAAATAAAGGTGGAAAGATTTTCGATTCGTTGCTGATATATGCTGAAATGTTCCGTTTCTAATTTGCACGATCCCTTACGACAGGGAAGGCTTTTACTAAGGCAGTCTTGAAATTTTCGTAAGTATAGGTGGGACTTCCGCTTGACCCAAGAGGCTTCTGCCTATACATTTGAACCAATTAAGCGCTTTGCCCCTCAAAGCGCTAGTAGCTGAGGTGACTTTCTGGAACTCATCCACGGGATACAGCATGAAGTGGTCATCCAATGTTTCCAAAAAACTGGTTACCGGTGAGTTTCCATTAAGTGTTGCTTCTGGTTTCATCGATGCGCGCATGGTCTGGACGATGTAACAAAATCCTTCCAGGGCGGCAGCTGGCATTTGTGGATTCTGAGCCGCTTCTGCAGGCAGCACAGGTTCTTCTTGAAACTCGGCCATGGTTATTCTTCTTCGTCGGGCGCCACTATCAGGTTCAGTGTTTCTCCTTACTTTCTTTGAGAACATTAAATGACCTGACTCGGAACAGGGAGCTTACTAAAGCTATGTTCAATAAATGTGGGAAGTAGACAATACACACAAGAAGAGTATACGAAATCCTTTATTTTTCTCTCTTTACAATGATTTCCGGACTTCGGAATACAGAGACCAACCACTTGTGGTCTGAACGTAAGAATATAAAAATATTAACTAAACTAACTTTGGATTAATAAACAAGTGCCTACTTAAAGAGTGGCCGTATATTAACAGAAAGGCGTATGTAGTACAAAGAACTGTTAACACTTCGATACGTTTAAAATTATCAAGAGGATTAAACCTCTGGCCTTGAAGGGAACCAGCAACCGAGTAAAACTGCTATGGCAAGCGGCCTGCTCCTAATCACTCCTTCATCCCTCTTGCTTGGCAAAAAGCCACAACTTAAGTACTTAGCGTTCGCAAGACAAATTTGCATAATTAAGTTAAAGCTTTTAATTCTGGCCGGAAGTAGAAAATAAGAAGTGATAGTAAAGATTTAAAATAAAATAAACGTTAGTAAAACTTAAGATCCTTACATACTTCCCGCCAGAGTTAATTAGTTTGAAACTGAGGTCTAAAACTACCTTGTTGAAAACTTTTAGCTCTAGAATCTAACGCGAGGCCAATCTTTTACAAACATTTCTCAATAGAAACTATAAATTAAAAAAAATCGTTTTTTACATTATCAACTCCATGGACAATTACTTCTCATCTGTACTGCATCTAAACAGGAGTTCTTAGTTGAAATCTGGTTCCTTCCAGAGATCTGGAAGGAAAACTAGTTTAATGAAATGTTACACAATTAAATGGCAAGTAACGTGAATACTTATATTTCTCTTAACATTCTTATTTCATTCAGGACGTTATTTAATTCTCTCCCCGTGCTCTCTGACATGTGTTGTAAAAGAAAACACCAAACACGAACGTGTTTATGTACAAGTGTTCAACACTACCGCCTGCAATCAAAACACTAACGTGTTAAAATTCAACATAACAAGACCTCATAACACACCTTATATTCATCTCTAAACCCTGAGGTACTATTCTGAAAGTGGCTAACTATGAAGTGTACCGTCAGAGAGCCTAACTACATTCATTCAACCTTTAACACATATTTACCATAATTTGCTCTTTTTACGGTCACACGAATAAGTTAAAATTTTTGGCATTACTTTCACTTTTAACATATCACAGTATTTCTTAACGTTTAAAATAACAGTTCACATTGTATATAAGGACATATTAACATGCCGTTAATTTTACGCATTTTAAAACATACATTAATAGTACATTGTTAACTTTAATTCTTTTCCAAGCAAGTGCGAATTCTCTTACATTGAAATACTACATTTCAAAAGTCTTTCAGACTAAAACTTCTTTCTTGCCAGAATCTTTTAAATAAAATTTTATACAATAACTTTTACAATATTCAAGTATTTACACATTCCTATTATATATTAATTTTAGTTTTACTCGCGAGTAATTGAAAAACATAATACCAAAATAGGTAACAACTCATTTCTCGCCTTTTTGGCGATAAAGGTAGACCTCACATGAGGTAAAACGTCTTGAACTTTGCCACTCGCAGTAAGAATGAAAGATTAACTTAAGGTTTCAAAGTAACATAAAGTTTTATTTATATTTGTGATATTCGGACATTCTTTTTTCTGCCCAGTCCTGGAAGGTAGCGAAGACTAGCGTTTGGTTTATCTTCCTTCTTGTGCGGGTTCGCCCTTCAGTCCCTTCCTCCATGAGCTTTCTTTTCCTTCCAGTTCGGTCACCCTTGAAGACCTTCTTTTTAGCTTCTGCCTGTGGTTTTGGCCGTTTGATGGCAGCTGGTCTTGGCGGAACCGGGACACTTCTCTTTCGTTCCTGCTTGGATCTCGTTGCTGGCTGTTCAAATTTTCCTTGTTTCTTTGCCTCCGCAGCTGGTGTTCGTTCAGCAATTCGTCGACATTTGCTGCGTAAACTCCTGTCCGATGGGTAGATCTTCCGTTTGGGAGCCGGGTTATAGTTGCCGTTATTTCTCCTGGCTCTCTTTGAATTCGTCGTACTTCTCCCTTCTTCATTCTGGGGGTGCTCGTGCTCTCTCTTTTCTGGTCGGTGGAGCGGCTTCGTTTTCATGTTACCTTCAATTTTCCAACGGGGAAACTTTCTTTTCAATTGCTCCTGCCTCCTAATGGCTTGTCCTTGTGCTTGTCGTTGTTCCACCTCTGGAGCTTGTGCCTGCAGTGCCTGCCGTGCCGGATCCTGCAAAAGATCTTTAAATATTTGCATTTTATTACGGTCATAGTATGGTTTTATTTGGTCAAAGTTTGCGGAGCAAGTTTCACCATTCCTGGCTTTTAACACCACTACAGCGTGAGTTATTTTTTCTATGACATATGGTCCTTCAAATCGTGGAAAAAATTTGGCGGTTTTATCTTCTGGTGCTGAAGAAAGTGAATGCTTAATTTTTAATACTTCATCTCCTATTTTATAAGTTACTCCCCGTCGTTTCAAATCATAATAGAGCTTCTGTTTTCTTTGTGCTACTTCAGTGTTCTTTTTTGCTTCTTTAATTAATTTTTCTATATCACCCATTTTAAATTCTGGGGCTCTTTGTTGAACATAGAATAATTTATCTAACGGCGTTATAATCTTTCTGCCTAAAAATAACTCAGCAGGAGTTTTGCCCGTTGTATCATGTTTTGCGGTCCTAAGGGCGAAAGCAAATTCATTGACATAGTTATCCCAGCTTTTATGAAAATTTTTAACATAACTACGGATAATTTTCACTATATTTCTATTGATCCGTTCCGCTATATTTGATTGCGGCCGATACGGGACCATTTTTAAATGACGTATGCCCAGTTTTTTGCACATGTCTTCAAATATATTACTTACAAATTGAGGACCGTTATCCGATATAACTTTTAGGGACGCCCCGTATTTTAAAATATATTTATTTAAAATAGAATCAGTAACTAATTTCGCGGAGGCTCGTTTTAAGGGAACAATTTCGTTCCACTTACTAAAATGATCAACCATAACAAGGAGATAGCGACTTTTATTTAACTGACATTTTGGGAAAGGGCCCAATAAATCGATGCCAATTATTTCATTTGGAAATTCGGATTTAATGCTATTTAGAAACCCGGCCGGGCGGAAATTAATATAATTAACTGCTTGACATGTTGGGCAGGACTGGACATACGCCCTTGTTAACTTTTGCAGTTCAGGAAAATAGACTGCTTCGCGTACGCGTTGGATAGTTTTTCGAATACCAGCATGAGAAGCTAAAGGGCAGTCGTGTAACTCCTGCAGAATATTTAATATAAGACTAGCTGGGATAACAGGTCGAAATTAGTTGTTGGAATTTGTAGTTTTTGTATAAAGTAATAGACCATCTATTAGTTCGTAATGGGCCGCCCTATTTCTTATCGCCACAATATCTTGGTGGCTAAAATTTTCAGGATCCTTTAAATACTCATAAATGTTTCTAAATTCAGGATCCTTACCCAGTTCGGTTATTACAGTTTCTCGGGAATTTATTGTACATGCTGTGAGCATTGCCACTATTACAGTATTACCTTCTTCATCTATTTTTATTCTGGATAGGGCATCTGCTACGATATTTTCCTTTCCGGGGGTGTGCTTGATTACCAGATTATACTCTTGTAACTTGAGTGCCCATCTTATTAACCTTGGGGATAAGTTTTTCCCTGAGTACAATCTAGTTACCGCCGCATGATCAGAATACACTGTTATTGGCGCCCTTCCAAAATAAACTCGGAACTTTTGCACTGCTAACAGTGCAAGTGCCTCTCTCTCGGTCGCGGAATAATTTCTTTGTGTTTGATTTAAAGTTCGACTAAAAAATGCCAGGGGCTGCCGATTTTGCGAAAGTACAGCTCCTACCGCATAATCCGAAGCATCCGCTGAAATTTCTAAATTCTCATCCTTTTCAGGAAATTTCAAAACAGGGGCTTGCGTTAATGCTTGCTTTAATTTTTCGAAAGCACTATTGGCTTCGGCCGTCCACGAGAATCTTGTCTTTTTCTTTTTAATTTTAACAATGGTTCAGCAATAGCTGGAATATCTTTTATAAAGGACCTATAATATGAACAAAGTCCTAGAAAAGAAGAGAGCTTCTTCGCCGTATTTGGCGGCGCATACTTTTGCACAGCGATTATTTTTGATTCGTCTGTCTCGATTAGTTTCTGAGATATTTTGTAACCTAAGTATTTTAATTCAGGGGCTGCAAATTTGCACTTTTCGACATTAACTTTTCGACCGGCCTCATTTAATAATGAAAACACCTGTCTTAAATCCTGTACATGTTGATCCAGATTATCACTAGTAATAATGATATCGTCTAAATAGATAAATGTGGACTTTCCAAGAACAGGCCTTAGCACAATGTCCATACATCGCTGAAATGTTGCCGGTGCCCCTGAAAGGCCAAACGGCATACGCAGGAATGCATAAGTGACAGACTTGGTTATAAAAGCAGTCTTAGGCACATCTTTCGGTCTAACCCCTATTTGAAAATAACCAATCCTTAAGTCTAAAGTAGTCATGTATTTGGTAGAAGTTATGTTCCTTAGAATTTCTTTAATAATAGGTAACGGATATACCGGATATTTAGTTATGGAGTTTAATTTACGGTAGTCAATCGCAAAACGCCACCTTTTTGGATGTGTTACTGGATAGTCATTGTTTTTTCTTACATAAAACAACCGGGCTAGCATAACTACTTGAGATGGGCGTTATGATCTTTTTACGTAACATATCTCTAATGTGCCACTCTATAATTTTTTCTTTATTCTTATCATATCGGTATGGTTTGTGGCGAACTGGCGGTGAATCTCCGGTGTCAATACTATGCTTAGTAACTTGAGTAAATCCTGGAATATCACTAAATAACGAAGCAAATTCACGTACCACTTGTCGAATTTTTTGTTGCTCTTCCTTAGGCAGGTGGTCAAGGTTTCACATTGGTGGTTCTGTTTTTTGTTCTCGAACTGGTTTCATCGTCAGCTTAAGGGACGCTTCGTTAAAATCCAGCGTTGCTTCTGCCTCTGAAAGAAAATCTATCCCTAAGATGATATGTGCTTGCAAATTCTTTATTATAAAAAACATAATCTTTACTTGTTCATCCTTGATACGAACGTATAGCGGTAATTTACCTATGCACTTGCATCTTTGTCCCTGCGCAGCTAACACTGTAGTATTATCCGAATTATATATGCGGTATTTACGAAAATACTTCCTAAAAAAATCTTCTGCCACACAGGAAACCTGCGCTCCTGTATCCAGGAGTGCGGTGGCTGGGATGTTATTCACCAACACTTCAATCTTTGGAAGAGTCAACTTTTTCACCATCACTGTATTTAACTTGAAGGAAGAGGGGTTTTCTTTGCCTTCGGATTTCCGCACCCTCCCGTCAGCAGAAATCCGTTTTAGTTTAAATCTTGTTTTTTTCTTTACATGCTTTCCTTCATTTTCCACTGGCCTTCAGACTTTTTTCCTGGATTACTATTGAACTGTTGACGTTCGCCGGTTGCTTTTGGATACTCGGGTTTCCTTGCCCACTGATTCGCTTTGCTTCCGTAGCAGTGTGCTTAACTTTGCTGTGGTCTTGGCGCACCAAATTGGTTTTGTTTTTCATACTGGCGTCTTCTTTCAATGTCCGCCGTTCTTCTACTTTCAAACTGGATAGCTAGCTCAAATAAAGTTTCCAGTTTAGTCGGATTTATTAATTCAATAATGTCTTGTACTTGGGGAAGTAACTTCGGCAAAATCACTTGAATTATCTCAGGATCCGGAAGGTTTCCATACAAGAGTTTAAAGACGTGAATTTTTCTTAAAATAAAGGTGGAAAGATTTTCGATTCGTTGCTGATATATGCTGAAATGTTCCGTTTCTAATTTGCACGATCCCTTACGACAGGGAAGGCTTTTACTAAGGCAGTCTTGAAATTTTCGTAAGTATAGGTGGGACTTCCGCTTGACCCAAGAGGCTTCTGCCTATACATTTGAACCAATTAAGCGCTTTGCCCCTCAAAGCGCTAGTAGCTGAGGTGACTTTCTGGAACTCATCCACGGGATACAGCATGAAGTGGTCATCCAATGTTTCCAAAAAACTGGTTACCGGTGAGTTTCCATTAAGTGTTGCTTCTGGTTTCATCGATGCGCGCATGGTCTGGACGATGTAACAAAATCCTTCCAGGGCGGCAGCTGGCATTTGTGGATTCTGAGCCGCTTCTGCAGGCAGCACAGGTTCTTCTTGAAACTCGGCCATGGTTATTCTTCTTCGTCGGGCGCCACTATCAGGTTCAGTGTTTCTCCTTACTTTCTTTGAGAACATTAAATGACCTGACTCGGAACAGGGAGCTTACTAAAGCTATGTTCAATAAATGTGGGAAGTAGACAATACACACAAGAAGAGTATACGAAATCCTTTATTTTTCTCTCTTTACAATGATTTCCGGACTTCGGAATACAGAGACCAACCACTTGTGGTCTGAACGTAAGAATATAAAAATATTAACTAAACTAACTTTGGATTAATAAACAAGTGCCTACTTAAAGAGTGGCCGTATATTAACAGAAAGGCGTATGTAGTACAAAGAACTGTTAACACTTCGATACGTTTAAAATTATCAAGAGGATTAAACCTCTGGCCTTGAAGGGAACCAGCAACCGAGTAAAACTGCTATGGCAAGCGGCCTGCTCCTAATCACTCCTTCATCCCTCTTGCTTGGCAAAAAGCCACAACTTAAGTACTTAGCGTTCGCAAGACAAATTTGCATAATTAAGTTAAAGCTTTTAATTCTGGCCGGAAGTAGAAAATAAGAAGTGATAGTAAAGATTTAAAATAAAATAAACGTTAGTAAAACTTAAGATCCTTACATACTTCCCGCCAGAGTTAATTAGTTTGAAACTGAGGTCTAAAACTACCTTGTTGAAAACTTTTAGCTCTAGAATCTAACGCGAGGCCAATCTTTTACAAACATTTCTCAATAGAAACTATAAATTAAAAAAAATCGTTTTTTACATTATCAACTCCATGGACAATTACTTCTCATCTGTACTGCATCTAAACAGGAGTTCTTAGTTGAAATCTGGTTCCTTCCAGAGATCTGGAAGGAAAACTAGTTTAATGAAATGTTACACAATTAAATGGCAAGTAACGTGAATACTTATATTTCTCTTAACATTCTTATTTCATTCAGGACGTTATTTAATTCTCTCCCCGTGCTCTCTGACATGTGTTGTAAAAGAAAACACCAAACACGAACGTGTTTATGTACAAGTGTTCAACACTACCGCCTGCAATCAAAACACTAACGTGTTAAAATTCAACATAACAAGACCTCATAACACACCTTATATTCATCTCTAAACCCTGAGGTACTATTCTGAAAGTGGCTAACTATGAAGTGTAGCGTCAGAGAGCCTAACTACATTCATTCAACCTTTAACACATATTCACCATAATTTGCTCTTTTTACGGTCACACGAATAAGTTAAAATTTTTGGCATTACTTTCACTTTTAACATATCACAGTATTTCTTAACGTTTAAAATAACAGTTCACATTGTATATAAGGACATATTAACATGCCGTTAATTTTACGCATTTTAAAACATACATTAATAGTACATTGTTAACTTTAATTCTTTTCCAAGCAAGTGCGAATTCTCTTACATTGAAATACTACATTTCAAAAGTCTTTCAGACTAAAACTTCTTTCTTGCCAGAATCTTTTAAATAAAATTTTATACAATAACTTTTACAATATTCAAGTATTTACACATTCCTATTATATATTAATTTTAGTTTTACTCGCGAGTAATTGAAAAACATAATACCAAAATAGGTAACAACTCATTTCTCGCCTTTTTGGCGATAAAGGTAGACCTCACATGAGGTAAAACGTCTTGAACTTTGCCACTCGCAGTAAGAATGAAAGATTAACTTAAGGTTTCAAAGTAACATAAAGTTTTATTTATATTTGTGATATTCGGACATTCTTTTTTCTGCCCAGTCCTGGAAGGTAGCGAAGACTAGCGTTTGGTTTATCTTCCTTCTTGTGCGGGTTCGCCCTTCAGTCCCTTCCTCCATGAGCTTTCTTTTCCTTCCAGTTCGGTCACCCTTGAAGACCTTCTTTTTAGCTTCTGCCTGTGGTTTTGGCCGTTTGATGGCAGCTGGTCTTGGCGGAACCGGGACACTTCTCTTTCGTTCCTGCTTGGATCTCGTTGCTGGCTGTTCAAATTTTCCTTGTTTCTTTGCCTCCGCAGCTGGTGTTCGTTCAGCAATTCGTCGACATTTGCTGCGTAAACTCCTGTCCGATGGGTAGATCTTCCGTTTGGGAGCCGGGTTATAGTTGCCGTTATTTCTCCTGGCTCTCTTTGAATTCGTCGTACTTCTCCCTTCTTCATTCTGGGGGTGCTCGTGCTCTCTCTTTTCTGGTCGGTGGAGCGGCTTCGTTTTCATGTTACCTTCAATTTTCCAACGGGGAAACTTTCTTTTCAATTGCTCCTGCCTCCTAATGGCTTGTCCTTGTGCTTGTCGTTGTTCCACCTCTGGAGCTTGTGCCTGCAGTGCCTGCCGTGCCGGATCCTGCAAAAGATCTTTAAATATTTGCATTTTATTACGGTCATAGTATGGTTTTATTTGGTCAAAGTTTGCGGAGCAAGTTTCACCATTCCTGGCTTTTAACACCACTACAGCGTGAGTTATTTTTTCTATGACATATGGTCCTTCAAATCGTGGAAAAAATTTGGCGGTTTTATCTTCTGGTGCTGAAGAAAGTGAATGCTTAATTTTTAATACTTCATCTCCTACTTTATAAGTTACTCCCCGTCGTTTCAAATCATAATAGAGCTTCTGTTTTCTTTGTGCTACTTCAGTGTTCTTTTTTGCTTCTTTAATTAATTTTTCTATATCACCCATTTTAAATTCTGGGGCTCTTTGTTGAACATAGAATAATTTATCTAACGGCGTTATAATCTTTCTGCCTAAAAATAACTCAGCAGGAGTTTTGCCCGTTGTATCATGTTTTGCGGTCCTAAGGGCGAAAGCAAATTCATTGACATAGTTATCCCAGCTTTTATGAAAATTTTTAACATAACTACGGATAATTTTCACTATATTTCTATTGATCCGTTCCGCTATATTTGATTGCGGCCGATACGGGACCATTTTTAAATGACGTATGCCCAGTTTTTTGCACATGTCTTCAAATATATTACTTACAAATTGAGGACCGTTATCCGATATAACTTTTAGGGACGCCCCGTATTTTAAAATATATTTATTTAAAATAGAATCAGTAACTAATTTCGCGGAGGCTCGTTTTAAGGGAACAATTTCGTTCCACTTACTAAAATGATCAACCATAACAAGGAGATAGCGACTTTTATTTAACTGACATTTTGGGAAAGGGCCCAATAAATCGATGCCAATTATTTCATTTGGAAATTCGGATTTAATGCTATTTAGAAACCCGGCCGGGCGGAAATTAATATAATTAACTGCTTGACGTGTTGGGCAGGACTGGACATACGCCCTTGTTAACTTTTGCAGTTCAGGAAAATAGACTGCTTCGCGTACGCGTTGGATAGTTTTTCGAATACCAGCATGAGAAGCTAAAGGGCAGTCGTGTAACTCCTGCAGAATATTTAATATAAGACTAGCTGGGATAACAGGTCGAAATTAGTTGTTGGAATTTGTAGTTTTTGTATAAAGTAATAGACCATCTATTAGTTCGTAATGGGCCGCCCTATTTCTTATCGCCACAATATCTTGGTGGCTAAAATTTTCAGGATCCTTTAAATACTCATAAATGTTTCTAAATTCAGGATCCTTACCCAGTTCGGTTATTACAGTTTCTCGGGAATTTATTGTACATGCTGTGAGCATTGCCACTTTTACAGTATTACCTTCTTCATCTATTTTTATTCTGGATAGGGCATCTGCTACGATATTTTCCTTTCCGGGGGTGTGCTTGATTACCAGATTATACTCTTGTAACTTGAGTGCCCATCTTATTAACCTTGGGGATAAGTTTTTCCCTGAGTACAATCTAGTTACCGCCGCATGATCAGAATACACTGTTATTGGCGCCCTTCCAAAATAAACTCGGAACTTTTGCACTGCTAACAGTGCAAGTGCCTCTCTCTCGGTCGCGGAATAATTTCTTTGTGTTTGATTTAAAGTTCGACTAAAAAATGCCAGGGGCTGCCGATTTTGCGAAAGTACAGCTCCTACCGCATAATCCGAAGCATCCGCTGAAATTTCTAAATTCTCATCCTTTTCAGGAAATTTCAAAACAGGGGCTTGCGTTAATGCTTGCTTTAATTTTTCGAAAGCACTATTGGCTTCGGCCGTCCACGAGAATCTTGTCTTTTTCTTTTTAATTTTAACAATGGTTCAGCAATAGCTGGAATATCTTTTATAAAGGACCTATAATATGAACAAAGTCCTAGAAAAGAAGAGAGCTTCTTCGCCGTATTTGGCGGCGCATACTTTTGCACAGCGATTATTTTTGATTCGTCTGTCTCGATTAGTTTCTGAGATATTTTGTAACCTAAGTATTTTAATTCAGGGGCTGCAAATTTGCACTTTTCGACATTAACTTTTCGACCGGCCTCATTTAATAATGAAAACACCTGTCTTAAATCCTGTACATGTTGATCCAGATTATCACTAGTAATAATGATATCGTCTAAATAGATAAATGTGGACTTTCCAAGAACAGGCCTTAGCACAATGTCCATACATCGCTGAAATGTTGCCGGTGCCCCTGAAAGGCCAAACGGCATACGCAGGAATGCATAAGTGACAGACTTGGTTATAAAAGCAGTCTTAGGCACATCTTTCGGTCTAACCCCTATTTGAAAATAACCAATCCTTAAGTCTAAAGTAGTCATGTATTTGGTAGAAGTTATGTTCCTTAGAATTTCTTTAATAATAGGTAACGGATATACCGGATATTTAGTTATGGAGTTTAATTTACGGTAGTCAATCGCAAAACGCCACCTTTTTGGATGTGTTACTGGATAGTCATTGTTTTTTCTTACATAAAACAACCGGGCTAGCATAACTACTTGAGATGGGCGTTATGATCTTTTTACGTAACATATCTCTAATGTGCCACTCTATAATTTTTTCTTTATTCTTATCATATCGGTATGGTTTGTGGCGAACTGGCGGTGAATCTCCGGTGTCAATACTATGCTTAGTAACTTGAGTAAATCCTGGAATATCACTAAATAACGAAGCAAATTCACGTACCACTTGTCGAATTTTTTGTTGCTCTTCCTTAGGCAGGTGGTCAAGGTTTCACATTGGTGGTTCTGTTTTTTGTTCTCGAACTGGTTTCATCGTCAGCTTAAGGGACGCTTCGTTAAAATCCAGCGTTGCTTCTGCCTCTGAAAGAAAATCTATCCCTAAGATGATATGTGCTTGCAAATTCTTTATTATAAAAAACATAATCTTTACTTGTTCATCCTTGATACGAACGTATAGCGGTAATTTACCTATGCACTTGCATCTTTGTCCCTGCGCAGCTAACACTGTAGTATTATCCGAATTATATATGCGGTATTTACGAAAATACTTCCTAAAAAAATCTTCTGCCACACAGGAAACCTGCGCTCCTGTATCCAGGAGTGCGGTGGCTGGGATGTTATTCACCAACACTTCAATCTTTGGAAGAGTCAACTTTTTCACCATCACTGTATTTAACTTGAAGGAAGAGGGGTTTTCTTTGCCTTCGGATTTCCGCACCCTCCCGTCAGCAGAAATCCGTTTTAGTTTAAATCTTGTTTTTTTCTTTCCATGCTTTCCTTCATTTTCCACTGGCCTTCAGACTTTTTTCCTGGATTACTATTGAACTGTTGACGTTCGCCGGTTGCTTTTGGATACTCGGGTTTCCTTGCCCACTGATTCGCTTTGCTTCCGTAGCAGTGTGCTTAACTTTGCTGTGGTCTTGGCGCACCAAATTGGTTTTGTTTTTCATACTGGCGTCTTCTTTCAATGTCCGCCGTTCTTCTACTTTCAAACTGGATAGCTAGCTCAAATAAAGTTTCCAGTTTAGTCGGATTCCTTAATTCAATAATGTCTTGTACTTGGGGAAGTAACTTCGGCAAAATCACTTGAATTATCTCAGGATCCGGAAGGTTTCCATACAAGAGTTTAAAGACGTGAATTTTTCTTAAAATAAAGGTGGAAAGATTTTCGATTCGTTGCTGATATATGCTGAAATGTTCCGTTTCTAATTTGCACGATCCCTTACGACAGGGAAGGCTTTTACTAAGGCAGTCTTGAAATTTTCGTAAGTATAGGTGGGACTTCCGCTTGACCCAAGAGGCTTCTGCCTATACATTTGAACCAATTAAGCGCTTTGCCCCTCAAAGCGCTAGTAGCTGAGGTGACTTTCTGGAACTCATCCACGGGATACAGCATGAAGTGGTCATCCAATGTTTCCAAAAAACTGGTTACCGGTGAGTTTCCATTAAGTGTTGCTTCTGGTTTCATCGATGCGCGCATGGTCTGGACGATGTAACAAAATCCTTCCAGGGCGGCAGCTGGCATTTGTGGATTCTGAGCCGCTTCTGCAGGCAGCACAGGTTCTTCTTGAAACTCGGCCATGGTTATTCTTCTTCGTCGGGCGCCACTATCAGGTTCAGTGTTTCTCCTTACTTTCTTTGAGAACATTAAATGACCTGACTCGGAACAGGGAGCTTACTAAAGCTATGTTCAATAAATGTGGGAAGTAGACAATACACACAAGAAGAGTATACGAAATCCTTTATTTTTCTCTCTTTACAATGATTTCCGGACTTCGGAATACAGAGACCAACCACTTGTGGTCTGAACGTAAGAATATAAAAATATTAACTAAACTAACTTTGGATTAATAAACAAGTGCCTACTTAAAGAGTGGCCGTATATTAACAGAAAGGCGTATGTAGTACAAAGAACTGTTAACACTTCGATACGTTTAAAATTATCAAGAGGATTAAACCTCTGGCCTTGAAGGGAACCAGCAACCGAGTAAAACTGCTATGGCAAGCGGCCTGCTCCTGATCACTCCTACATCCCTCTTGCTTGGCAAAAAGCCACAACTTAAGTACTTAGCGTTCGCAAGACAAATTTGCATAATTAAGTTAAAGCTTTTAATTCTGGCCGGAAGTAGAAAATAAGAAGTGATAGTAAAGATTTAAAATAAAATAAACGTTAGTAAAACTTAAGATCCTTACATACTTCCCGCCAGAGTTAATTAGTTTGAAACTGAGGTCTAAAACTACCTTGTTGAAAACTTTTAGCTCTAGAATCTAACGCGAGGCCAATCTTTTACAAACATTTCTCAATAGAAACTATAAATTAAAAAAAATCGTTTTTTACATTATCAACTCCATGGACAATTACTTCTCATCTGTACTGCATCTAAACAGGAGTTCTTAGTTGAAATCTGGTTCCTTCCAGAGATCTGGAAGGAAAACTAGTTTAATGAAATGTTACACAATTAAATGGCAAGTAACGTGAATACTTATATTTCTCTTAACATTCTTATTTCATTCAGGACGTTATTTAATTCTCTCCCCGTGCTCTCTGACATGTGTTGTAAAAGAAAACACCAAACACGAACGTGTTTATGTACAAGTGTTCAACACTACCGCCTGCAATCAAAACACTAACGTGTTAAAATTCAACATAACAAGACCTCATAACACACCTTATATTCATCTCTAAACCCTGAGGTACTATTCTGAAAGTGGCTAACTATGAAGTGTAGCGTCAGAGAGCCTAACTACATTCATTCAACCTTTAACACATATTCACCATAATTTGCTCTTTTTACGGTCACACGAATAAGTTAAAATTTTTGGCATTACTTTCACTTTTAACATATCACAGTATTTCTTAACGTTTAAAATAACAGTTCACATTGTATATAAGGACATATTAACATGCCGTTAATTTTACGCATTTTAAAACATACATTAATAGTACATTGTTAACTTTAATTCTTTTCCAAGCAAGTGCGAATTCTCTTACATTGAAATACTACATTTCAAAAGTCTTTCAGACTAAAACTTCTTTCTTGCCAGAATCTTTTAAATAAAATTTTATACAATAACTTTTACAATATTCAAGTATTTACACATTCCTATTATATATTAATTTTAGTTTTACTCGCGAGTAATTGAAAAACATAATACCAAAATAGGTAACAACTCATTTCTCGCCTTTTTGGCGATAAAGGTAGACCTCACATGAGGTAAAACGTCTTGAACTTTGCCACTCGCAGTAAGAATGAAAGATTAACTTAAGGTTTCAAAGTAACATAAAGTTTTATTTATATTTGTGATATTCGGACATTCTTTTTTCTGCCCAGTCCTGGAAGGTAGCGAAGACTAGCGTTTGGTTTATCTTCCTTCTTGTGCGGGTTCGCCCTTCAGTCCCTTCCTCCATGAGCTTTCTTTTCCTTCCAGTTCGGTCACCCTTGAAGACCTTCTTTTTAGCTTCTGCCTGTGGTTTTGGCCGTTTGATGGCAGCTGGTCTTGGCGGAACCGGGACACTTCTCTTTCGTTCCTGCTTGGATCTCGTTGCTGGCTGTTCAAATTTTCCTTGTTTCTTTGCCTCCGCAGCTGGTGTTCGTTCAGCAATTCGTCGACATTTGCTGCGTAAACTCCTGTCCGATGGGTAGATCTTCCGTTTGGGAGCCGGGTTATAGTTGCCGTTATTTCTCCTGGCTCTCTTTGAATTCGTCGTACTTCTCCCTTCTTCATTCTGGGGGTGCTCGTGCTCTCTCTTTTCTGGTCGGTGGAGCGGCTTCGTTTTCATGTTACCTTCAATTTTCCAACGGGGAAACTTTCTTTTCAATTGCTCCTGCCTCCTAATGGCTTGTCCTTGTGCTTGTCGTTGTTCCACCTCTGGAGCTTGTGCCTGCAGTGCCTGCCGTGCCGGATCCTGCAAAAGATCTTTAAATATTTGCATTTTATTACGGTCATAGTATGGTTTTATTTGGTCAAAGTTTGCGGAGCAAGTTTCACCATTCCTGGCTTTTAACACCACTACAGCGTGAGTTATTTTTTCTATGACATATGGTCCTTCAAATCGTGGAAAAAATTTGGCGGTTTTATCTTCTGGTGCTGAAGAAAGTGAATGCTTAATTTTTAATACTTCATCTCCTACTTTATAAGTTACTCCCCGTCGTTTCAAATAATAATAGAGCTTCTGTTTTCTTTGTGCTACTTCAGTGTTCTTTTTTGCTTCTTTAATTAATTTTTCTATATCACCCATTTTAAATTCTGGGGCTCTTTGTTGAACATAGAATAATTTATCTAACGGCGTTATAATCTTTCTGCCTAAAAATAACTCAGCAGGAGTTTTGCCCGTTGTATCATGTTTTGCGGTCCTAAGGGCGAAAGCAAATTCATTGACATAGTTATCCCAGCTTTTATGAAAATTTTTAACATAACTACGGATAATTTTCACTATATTTCTATTGATCCGTTCCGCTATATTTGATTGCGGCCGATACGGGACCATTTTTAAATGACGTATGCCCAGTTTTTTGCACATGTCTTCAAATATATTACTTACAAATTGAGGACCGTTATCCGATATAACTTTTAGGGACGCCCCGTATTTTAAAATATATTTATTTAAAATAGAATCAGTAACTAATTTCGCGGAGGCTCGTTTTAAGGGAACAATTTCGTTCCACTTACTAAAATGATCAACCATAACAAGGAGATAGCGACTTTTATTTAACTGACATTTTGGGAAAGGGCCCAATAAATCGATGCCAATTATTTCATTTGGAAATTCGGATTTAATGCTATTTAGAAACCCGGCCGGGCGGAAATTAATATAATTAACTGCTTGACATGTTGGGCAGGACTGGACATACGCCCTTGTTAACTTTTGCAGTTCAGGAAAATAGACTGCTTCGCGTACGCGTTGGATAGTTTTTCGAATACCAGCATGAGAAGCTAAAGGGCAGTCGTGTAACTCCTGCAGGATATTTAATATAAGACTAGCTGGGATAACAGGTCGAAATTAGTTGTTGGAATTTGTAGTTTTTGTATAAAGTAATAGACCATCTATTAGTTCGTAATGGGCCGCCCTATTTCTTATCGCCACAATATCTTGGTGGCTAAAATTTTCAGGATCCTTTAAATACTCATAAATGTTTCTAAATTCAGGATCCTTACCCAGTTCGGTTATTACAGTTTCTCGGGAATTTATTGTACATGCTGTGAGCATTGCCACTATTACAGTATTACCTTCTTCATCTATTTTTATTCTGGATAGGGCATCTGCTACGATATTTTCCTTTCCGGGGGTGTGCTTGATTACCAGATTATACTCTTGTAACTTGAGTGCCCATCTTATTAACCTTGGGGATAAGTTTTTCCCTGAGTACAATCTAGTTACCGCCGCATGATCAGAATACACTGTTATTGGCGCCCTTCCAAAATAAACTCGGAACTTTTGCACTGCTAACAGTGCAAGTGCCTCTCTCTCGGTCGCGGAATAATTTCTTTGTGTTTGATTTAAAGTTCGACTAAAAAATGCCAGGGGCTGCCGATTTTGCGAAAGTACAGCTCCTACCGCATAATCCGAAGCATCCGCTGAAATTTCTAAATTCTCATCCTTTTCAGGAAATTTCAAAACAGGGGCTTGCGTTAATGCTTGCTTTAATTTTTCGAAAGCACTATTGGCTTCGGCCGTCCACGAGAATCTTGTCTTTTTCTTTTTAATTTTAACAATGGTTCAGCAATAGCTGGAATATCTTTTATAAAGGACCTATAATATGAACAAAGTCCTAGAAAAGAAGAGAGCTTCTTCGCCGTATTTGGCGGCGCATACTTTTGCACAGCGATTATTTTTGATTCGTCTGTCTCGATTAGTTTCTGAGATATTTTGTAACCTAAGTATTTTAATTCAGGGGCTGCAAATTTGCACTTTTCGACATTAACTTTTCGACCGGCCTCATTTAATAATGAAAACACCTGTCTTAAATCCTGTACATGTTGATCCAGATTATCACTAGTAATAATGATATCGTCTAAATAGATAAATGTGGACTTTCCAAGAACAGGCCTTAGCACAATGTCCATACATCGCTGAAATGTTGCCGGTGCCCCTGAAAGGCCAAACGGCATACGCAGGAATGCATAAGTGACAGACTTGGTTATAAAAGCAGTCTTAGGCACATCTTTCGGTCTAACCCCTATTTGAAAATAACCAATCCTTAAGTCTAAAGTAGTCATGTATTTGGTAGAAGTTATGTTCCTTAGAATTTCTTTAATAATAGGTAACGGATATACCGGATATTTAGTTATGGAGTTTAATTTACGGTAGTCAATCGCAAAACGCCACCTTTTTGGATGTGTTACTGGATAGTCATTGTTTTTTCTTACATAAAACAACCGGGCTAGCATAACTACTTGAGATGGGCGTTATGATCTTTTTACGTAACATATCTCTAATGTGCCACTCTATAATTTTTTCTTTATTCTTATCATATCGGTATGGTTTGTGGCGAACTGGCGGTGAATCTCCGGTGTCAATACTATGCTTAGTAACTTGAGTAAATCCTGGAATATCACTAAATAACGAAGCAAATTCACGTACCACTTGTCGAATTTTTTGTTGCTCTTCCTTAGGCAGGTGGTCAAGGTTTCACATTGGTGGTTCTGTTTTTTGTTCTCGAACTGGTTTCATCGTCAGCTTAAGGGACGCTTCGTTAAAATCCAGCGTTGCTTCTGCCTCTGAAAGAAAATCTATCCCTAAGATGATATGTGCTTGCAAATTCTTTATTATAAAAAACATAATCTTTACTTGTTCATCCTTGATACGAACGTATAGCGGTAATTTACCTATGCACTTGCATCTTTGTCCCTGCGCAGCTAACACTGTAGTATTATCCGAATTATATATGCGGTATTTACGAAAATACTTCCTAAAAAAATCTTCTGCCACACAGGAAACCTGCGCGCCTGTATCCAGGAGTGCGGTGGCTGGGATGTTATTCACCAACACTTCAATCTTTGGAAGAGTCAACTTTTTCACCATCACTGTATTTAACTTGAAGGAAGAGGGGTTTTCTTTGCATTCGGATTTCCGCACCCTCCCGTCAGCAGAAATCCGTTTTAGTTTAAATCTTGTTTTTTTCTTTCCATGCTTTCCTTCATTTTCCACTGGCCTTCAGACTTTTTTCCTGGATTACTATTGAACTGTTGACGTTCGCCGGTTGCTTTTGGATACTCGGGTTTCCTTGCCCACTGATTCGCTTTGCTTCCGTAGCCGTGTTCTTGATTTTGCTGTGGTCTTGGCGCACCAAATTGGTTTCGTTTTTCATACTGGCGTCTTCTTTCAATGTCCGCCGTTCTCCTACTTTCAAACTGGATAGCTAGCTCAAATAAAGTTTCCAGTTTAGTCGGATTTCTTAATTCAATAATGTCTTGTACTTGGGGAAGTAACTTCGGCAAAATCACTTGAATTATCTCAGGATCCGGAAGGTTTCCATACAAGAGTTTAAAGACGTGAATTTTTCTTAAAATAAAGGTGGAAAGATTTTCGATTCGTTGCTGATATATGCTGAAATGTTCCGTTTCTAATTTGCACGATCCCTTACGACAGGGAAGGCTTTTACTAAGGCAGTCTTGAAATTTTCGTAAGTATAGGTGGGACTTCCGCTTGACCCAAGAGGCTTCTGCCTATACATTTGAACCAATTAAGCGCTTTGCCCCTCAAAGCGCTAGTAGCTGAGGTGACTTTCTGGAACTCATCCACGGGATACAGCATGAAGTGGTCATCCAATGTTTCCAAAAAACTGGTTACCGGTGAGTTTCCATTAAGTGTTGCTTCTGGTTTCATCGATGCGCGCATGGTCTGGACGATGTAACAAAATCCTTCCAGGGCGGCAGCTGGCATTTGTGGATTCTGAGCCGCTTCTGCAGGCAGCACAGGTTCTTCTTGAAACTCGGCCATGGTTATTCTTCTTCGTCGGGCGCCACTATCAGGTTCAGTGTTTCTCCTTACTTTCTTTGAGAACATTAAATGACCTGACTCGGAACAGGGAGCTTACTAAAGCTATGTTCAATAAATGTGGGAAGTAGACAATACACACAAGAAGAGTATACGAAATCCTTTATTTTTCTCTCTTTACAATGATTTCCGGACTTCGGAATACAGAGACCAACCACTTGTGGTCTGAACGTAAGAATATAAAAATATTAACTAAACTAACTTTGGATTAATAAACAAGTGCCTACTTAAAGAGTGGCCGTATATTAACAGAAAGGCGTATGTAGTACAAAGAACTGTTAACACTTCGATACGTTTAAAATTATCAAGAGGATTAAACCTCTGGCCTTGAAGGGAACCAGCAACCGAGTAAAACTGCTATGGCAAGCGGCCTGCTCCTAATCACTCCTTCATCCCTCTTGCTTGGCAAAAAGCCACAACTTAAGTACTTAGCGTTCGCAAGACAAATTTGCATAATTAAGTTAAAGCTTTTAATTCTGGCCGGAAGTAGAAAATAAGAAGTGATAGTAAAGATTTAAAATAAAATAAACGTTAATAAAACTTAAGATCCTTACATACTTCCCGCCAGAGTTAATTAGTTTGAAACTGAGGTCTAAAACTACCTTGTTGAAAACTTTTAGCTCTAGAATCTAACGCGAGGCCAATCTTTTACAAACATTTCTCAATAGAAACTATAAATTAAAAAAAATCGTTTTTTACATTATCAACTCCATGGACAATTACTTCTCATCTGTACTGCATCTAAACAGGAGTTCTTAGTTGAAATCTGGTTCCTTCCAGAGATCTGGAAGGAAAACTAGTTTAATGAAATGTTACACAATTAAATGGCAAGTAACGTGAATACTTATATTTCTCTTAACATTCTTATTTCATTCAGGACGTTATTTAATTCTCTCCCCGTGCTCTCTGACATGTGTTGTAAAAGAAAACACCAAACACGAACGTGTTTATGTACAAGTGTTCAACACTACCGCCTGCAATCAAAACACTAACGTGTTAAAATTCAACATAACAAGACCTCATAACACACCTTATATTCATCTCTAAACCCTGAGGTACTATTCTGAAAGTGGCTAACTCTGAAGTGTAGCGTCAGAGAGCCTAACTACATTCATTCAACCTTTAATACATATTCACCATAATTTGCTCTTTTTACGGTCACACGAATAAGTTAAAATTTTTGGCATTACTTTCACTTTTAACATATCACAGTATTTCTTAACGTTTAAAATAACAGTTCACATTGTATATAAGGACATATTAACATGCCGTTAATTTTACGCATTTTAAAACATACATTAATAGTACATTGTTAACTTTAATTCTTTTCCAAGCAAGTGCGAATTCTCTTACATTGAAATACTACATTTCAAAAGTCTTTCAGACTAAAACTTCTTTCTTGCCAGAATCTTTTAAATAAAATTTTATACAATAACTTTTACAATATTCAAGTATTTACACATTCCTATTATATATTAATTTTAGTTTTACTCGCGAGTAATTGAAAAACATAATACCAAAATAGGTAACAACTCATTTCTCGCCTTTTTGGCGATAAAGGTAGACCTCACATGAGGTAAAACGTCTTGAACTTTGCCACTCGCAGTAAGAATGAAAGATTAACTTAAGGTTTCAAAGTAACATAAAGTTTTATTTATATATGTGATATTCGGACATTCTTTTTTCTGCCCAGTCCTGGAAGGTAGCGAAGACTAGCGTTTGGTTTATCTTCCTTCTTGTGCGGGTTCGCCCTTCAGTCCCTTCCTCCATGAGCTTTCTTTTCCTTCCAGTTCGGTCACCCTTGAAGACCTTCTTTTTAGCTTCTGCCTGTGGTTTTGGCCGTTTGATGGCAGCTGGTCTTGGCGGAACCGGGACACTTCTCTTTCGTTCCTGCTTGGATCTCGTTGCTGGCTGTTCAAATTTTCCTTGTTTCTTTGCCTCCGCAGCTGGTGTTCGTTCAGCAATTCGTCGACATTTGCTGCGTAAACTCCTGTCCGATGGGTAGATCTTCCGTTTGGGAGCCGGGTTATAGTTGCCGTTATTTCTCCTGGCTCTCTTTGAATTCGTCGTACTTCTCCCTTCTTCATTCTGGGGGTGCTCGTGCTCTCTCTTTTCTGGTCGGTGGAGCGGCTTCGTTTTCATGTTACCTTCAATTTTCCAACGGGGAAACTTTCTTTTCAATTGCTCCTGCCTCCTAATGGCTTGTCCTTGTGCTTGTCGTTGTTCCACCTCTGGAGCTTGTGCCTGCAGTGCCTGCCGTGCCGGATCCTGCAAAAGATCTTTAAATATTTGCATTTTATTACGGTCATAGTATGGTTTTATTTGGTCAAAGTTTGCGGAGCAAGTTTCACCATTCCTGGCTTTTAACACCACTACAGCGTGAGTTATTTTTTCTATGACATATGGTCCTTCAAATCGTGGAAAAAATTTGGCGGTTTTATCTTCTGGTGCTGAAGAAAGTGAATGCTTAATTTTTAATACTTCATCTCCTACTTTATAAGTTACTCCCCGTCGTTTCAAATCATAATAGAGCTTCTGTTTTCTTTGTGCTACTTCAGTGTTCTTTTTTGCTTCTTTAATTAATTTTTCTATATCACCCATTTTAAATTCTGGGGCTCTTTGTTGAACATAGAATAATTTATCTAACGGCGTTATAATCTTTCTGCCTAAAAATAACTCAGCAGGAGTTTTGCCCGTTGTATCATGTTTTGCGGTCCTAAGGGCGAAAGCAAATTCATTGACATAGTTATCCCAGCTTTTATGAAAATTTTTAACATAACTACGGATAATTTTCACTATATTTCTATTGATCCGTTCCGCTATATTTGATTGCGGCCGATACGGGACCATTTTTAAATGACGTATGCCCAGTTTTTTGCACATGTCTTCAAATATATTACTTACAAATTGAGGACCGTTATCCGATATAACTTTTAGGGACGCCCCGTATTTTAAAATATATTTATTTAAAATAGAATCAGTAACTAATTTCGCGGAGGCTCGTTTTAAGGGAACAATTTCGTTCCACTTACTAAAATGATCAACCATAACAAGGAGATAGCGACTTTTATTTAACTGACATTTTGGGAAAGGGCCCAATAAATCGATGCCAATTATTTCATTTGGAAATTCGGATTTAATGCTATTTAGAAACCCGGCCGGGCGGAAATTAATATAATTAACTGCTTGACATGTTGGGCAGGACTGGACATACGCCCTTGTTAACTTTTGCAGTTCAGGAAAATAGACTGCTTCGCGTACGCGTTGGATAGTTTTTCGAATACCAGCATGAGAAGCTAAAGGGCAGTCGTGTAACTCCTGCAGGATATTTAATATAAGACTAGCTGGGATAACAGGTCGAAATTAGTTGTTGGAATTTGTAGTTTTTGTATAAAGTAATAGACCATCTATTAGTTCGTAATGGGCCGCCCTATTTCTTATCGCCACAATATCTTGGTGGCTAAAATTTTCAGGATCCTTTAAATACTCATAAATGTTTCTAAATTCAGGATCCTTACCCAGTTCGGTTATTACAGTTTCTCGGGAATTTATTGTACATGCTGTGAGCATTGCCACTATTACAGTATTACCTTCTTCATCTATTTTTATTCTGGATAGGGCATCTGCTACGATATTTTCCTTTCCGGGGGTGTGCTTGATTACCAGATTATACTCTTGTAACTTGAGTGCCCATCTTATTAACCTTGGGGATAAGTTTTTCCCTGAGTACAATCTAGTTACCGCCGCATGATCAGAATACACTGTTATTGGCGCCCTTCCAAAATAAACTCGGAACTTTTGCACTGCTAACAGTGCAAGTGCCTCTCTCTCGGTCGCGGAATAATTTCTTTGTGTTTGATTTAAAGTTCGACTAAAAAATGCCAGGGGCTGCCGATTTTGCGAAAGTACAGCTCCTACCGCATAATCCGAAGCATCCGCTGAAATTTCTAAATTCTCATCCTTTTCAGGAAATTTCAAAACAGGGGCTTGCGTTAATGCTTGCTTTAATTTTTCGAAAGCACTATTGGCTTCGGCCGTCCACGAGAATCTTGTCTTTTTCTTTTTAATTTTAACAATGGTTCAGCAATAGCTGGAATATCTTTTATAAAGGACCTATAATATGAACAAAGTCCTAGAAAAGAAGAGAGCTTCTTCGCCGTATTTGGCGGCGCATACTTTTGCACAGCGATTATTTTTGATTCGTCTGTCTCGATTAGTTTCTGAGATATTTTGTAACCTAAGTATTTTAATTCAGGGGCTGCAAATTTGCACTTTTCGACATTAACTTTTCGACCGGCCTCATTTAATAATGAAAACACCTGTCTTAAATCCTGTACATGTTGATCCAGATTATCACTAGTAATAATGATATCGTCTAAATAGATAAATGTGGACTTTCCAAGAACAGGCCTTAGCACAATGTCCATACATCGCTGAAATGTTGCCGGTGCCCCTGAAAGGCCAAACGGCATACGCAGGAATGCATAAGTGACAGACTTGGTTATAAAAGCAGTCTTAGGCACATCTTTCGGTCTAACCCCTATTTGAAAATAACCAATCCTTAAGTCTAAAGTAGTCATGTATTTGGTAGAAGTTATGTTCCTTAGAATTTCTTTAATAATAGGTAACGGATATACCGGATATTTAGTTATGGAGTTTAATTTACGGTAGTCAATCGCAAAACGCCACCTTTTTGGATGTGTTACTGGATAGTCATTGTTTTTTCTTACATAAAACAACCGGGCTAGCATAACTACTTGAGATGGGCGTTATGATCTTTTTACGTAACATATCTCTAATGTGCCACTCTATAATTTTTTTCTTTATTCTTATCATATCGGTATGGTTTGTGGCGAACTGGCGGTGAATCTCCGGTGTCAATACTATGCTTAGTAACTTGAGTAAATCCTGGAATATCACTAAATAACGAAGCAAATTCACGTACCACTTGTCGAATTTTTTGTTGCTCTTCCTTAGGCAGGTGGTCAAGGTTTCACATTGGTGGTTCTGTTTTTTGTTCTCGAACTGGTTTCATCGTCAGCTTAAGGGACGCTTCGTTAAAATCCAGCGTTGCTTCTGCCTCTGAAAGAAAATCTATCCCTAAGATGATATGTGCTTGCAAATTCTTTATTATAAAAAACATAATCTTTACTTGTTCATCCTTGATACGAACGTATAGCGGTAATTTACCTATGCACTTGCATCTTTGTCCCTGCGCAGCTAACACTGTAGTATTATCCGAATTATATATGCGGTATTTACGAAAATACTTCCTAAAAAAATCTTCTGCCACACAGGAAACCTGCGCGCCTGTATCCAGGAGTGCGGTGGCTGGGATGTTATTCACCAACACTTCAATCTTTGGAAGAGTCAACTTTTTCACCATCACTGTATTTAACTTGAAGGAAGAGGGGTTTTCTTTGCCTTCGGATTTCCGCACCCTCCCGTCAGCAGAAATCCGTTTTAGTTTAAATCTTGTTTTTTTCTTTCCATGCTTTCCTTCATTTTCCACTGGCCTTCAGACTTTTTTCCTGGATTACTATTGAACTGTTGACGTTCGCCGGTTGCTTTTGGATACTCGGGTTTCCTTGCCCACTGATTCGCTTTGCTTCCGTAGCCGTGTTCTTGATTTTGCTGTGGTCTTGGCGCACCAAATTGGTTTCGTTTTTCATACTGGCGTCTTCTTTCAATGTCCGCCGTTCTCCTACTTTCAAACTGGATAGCTAGCTCAAATAAAGTTTCCAGTTTAGTCGGATTCCTTAATTCAATAATGTCTTGTACTTGGGGAAGTAACTTCGGCAAAATCACTTGAATTATCTCAGGATCCGGAAGGTTTCCATACAAGAGTTTAAAGACGTGAATTTTTCTTAAAATAAAGGTGGAAAGATTTTCGATTCGTTGCTGATATATGCTGAAATGTTCCGTTTCTAATTTGCACGATCCCTTACGACAGGGAAGGCTTTTACTAAGGCAGTCTTGAAATTTTCGTAAGTATAGGTGGGACTTCCGCTTGACCCAAGAGGCTTCTGCCTATACATTTGAACCAATTAAGCGCTTTGCCCCTCAAAGCGCTAGTAGCTGAGGTGACTTTCTGGAACTCATCCACGGGATACAGCATGAAGTGGTCATCCAATGTTTCCAAAAAACTGGTTACCGGTGAGTTTCCATTAAGTGTTGCTTCTGGTTTCATCGATGCGCGCATGGTCTGGACGATGTAACAAAATCCTTCCAGGGCGGCAGCTGGCATTTGTGGATTCTGAGCCGCTTCTGCAGGCAGCACAGGTTCTTCTTGAAACTCGGCCATGGTTATTCTTCTTCGTCGGGCGCCACTATCAGGTTCAGTGTTTCTCCTTACTTTCTTTGAGAACATTAAATGACCTGACTCGGAACAGGGAGCTTACTAAAGCTATGTTCAATAAATGTGGGAAGTAGACAATACACACAAGAAGAGTATACGAAATCCTTTATTTTTCTCTCTTTACAATGATTTCCGGACTTCGGAATACAGAGACCAACCACTTGTGGTCTGAACGTAAGAATATAAAAATATTAACTAAACTAACTTTGGATTAATAAACAAGTGCCTACTTAAAGAGTGGCCGTATATTAACAGAAAGGCGTATGTAGTACAAAGAACTGTTAACACTTCGATACGTTTAAAATTATCAAGAGGATTAAACCTCTGGCCTTGAAGGGAACCAGCAACCGAGTAAAACTGCTATGGCAAGCGGCCTGCTCCTAATCACTCCTTCATCCCTCTTGCTTGGCAAAAAGCCACAACTTAAGTACTTAGCGTTCGCAAGACAAATTTGCATAATTAAGTTAAAGCTTTTAATTCTGGCCGGAAGTAGAAAATAAGAAGTGATAGTAAAGATTTAAAATAAAATAAACGTTAGTAAAACTTAAGATCCTTACATACTTCCCGCCAGAGTTAATTAGTTTGAAACTGAGGTCTAAAACTACCTTGTTGAAAACTTTTAGCTCTAGAATCTAACGCGAGGCCAATCTTTTACAAACATTTCTCAATAGAAACTATAAATTAAAAAAAATCGTTTTTTACATTATCAACTCCATGGACAATTACTTCTCATCTGTACTGCATCTAAACAGGAGTTCTTAGTTGAAATCTGGTTCCTTCCAGAGATCTGGAAGGAAAACTAGTTTAATGAAATGTTACACAATTAAATGGCAAGTAACGTGAATACTTATATTTCTCTTAACATTCTTATTTCATTCAGGACGTTATTTAATTCTCTCCCCGTGCTCTCTGACATGTGTTGTAAAAGAAAACACCAAACACGAACGTGTTTATGTACAAGTGTTCAACACTACCGCCTGCAATCAAAACACTAACGTGTTAAAATTCAACATAACAAGACCTCATAACACACCTTATATTCATCTCTAAACCCTGAGGTACTATTCTGAAAGTGGCTAACTCTGAAGTGTAGCGTCAGAGAGCCTAACTACATTCATTCAACCTTTAACACATATTCACCATAATTTGCTCTTTTTACGGTCACACGAATAAGTTAAAATTTTTGGCATTACTTTCACTTTTAACATATCACAGTATTTCTTAACGTTTAAAATAACAGTTCACATTGTATATAAGGACATATTAACATGCCGTTAATTTTACGCATTTTAAAACATACATTAATAGTACATTGTTAACTTTAATTCTTTTACAAGCAAGTGTGAATTCTCTTACATTGAAATACTACATTTCAAAAGTCTTTCAGACTAAGACTTCTTTCTTGCCAGAATCTTTTAAATAAAATTTTATACAATAACTTTTACAATATTCAAGTATTTACACATTCCTATTATATATTAATTTTAGTTTTACTCGCGAGTAATTGAAAAACATAATACCAAAATAGGTAACAACTCATTTCTCGCCTTTTTGGCGATAAAGGTAGACCTCACATGAGGTAAAACGTCTTGAACTTTGCCACTCGCAGTAAGAATGAAAGATTAACTTAAGGTTTCAAAGTAACATAAAGTTTTATTTATATTTGTGATATTCGGACATTCTTTTTTCTGCCCAGTCCTGGAAGGTAGCGAAGACTAGCGTTTGGTTTATCTTCCTTCTTGTGCGGGTTCGCCCTTCAGTCCCTTCCTCCATGAGCTTTCTTTTCCTTCCAGTTCGGTCACCCTTGAAGACCTTCTTTTTAGCTTCTGCCTGTGGTTTTGGCCGTTTGATGGCAGCTGGTCTTGGCGGAACCGGGACACTTCTCTTTCGTTCCTGCTTGGATCTCGTTGCTGGCTGTTCAAATTTTCCTTGTTTCTTTGCCTCCGCAGCTGGTGTTCGTTCAGCAATTCGTCGACATTTGCTGCGTAAACTCCTGTCCGATGGGTAGATCTTCCGTTTGGGAGCCGGGTTATAGTTGCCGTTATTTCTCCTGGCTCTCTTTGAATTCGTCGTACTTCTCCCTTCTTCATTCTGGGGGTGCTCGTGCTCTCTCTTTTCTGGTCGGTGGAGCGGCTTCGTTTTCATGTTACCTTCAATTTTCCAACGGGGAAACTTTCTTTTCAATTGCTCCTGCCTCCTAATGGCTTGTCCTTGTGCTTGTCGTTGTTCCACCTCTGGAGCTTGTGCCTGCAGTGCCTGCCGTGCCGGATCCTGCAAAAGATCTTTAAATATTTGCATTTTATTACGGTCATAGTATGGTTTTATTTGGTCAAAGTTTGCGGAGCAAGTTTCACCATTCCTGGCTTTTAACACCACTACAGCGTGAGTTATTTTTTCTATGACATATGGTCCTTCAAATCGTGGAAAAAATTTGGCGGTTTTATCTTCTGGTGCTGAAGAAAGTGAATGCTTAATTTTTAATACTTCATCTCCTACTTTATAAGTTACTCCCCGTCGTTTCAAATCATAATAGAGCTTCTGTTTTCTTTGTGCTACTTCAGTGTTCTTTTTTGCTTCTTTAATTAATTTTTCTATATCACCCATTTTAAATTCTGGGGCTCTTTGTTGAACATAGAATAATTTATCTAACGGCGTTATAATCTTTCTGCCTAAAAATAACTCAGCAGGAGTTTTGCCCGTTGTATCATGTTTTGCGGTCCTAAGGGCGAAAGCAAATTCATTGACATAGTTATCCCAGCTTTTATGAAAATTTTTAACATAACTACGGATAATTTTCACTATATTTCTATTGATCCGTTCCGCTATATTTGATTGCGGCCGATACGGGACCATTTTTAAATGACGTATGCCCAGTTTTTTGCACATGTCTTCAAATATATTACTTACAAATTGAGGACCGTTATCCGATATAACTTTTAGGGACGCCCCGTATTTTAAAATATATTTATTTAAAATAGAATCAGTAACTAATTTCGCGGAGGCTCGTTTTAAGGGAACAATTTCGTTCCACTTACTAAAATGATCAACCATAACAAGGAGATAGCGACTTTTATTTAACTGACATTTTGGGAAAGGGCCCAATAAATCGATGCCAATTATTTCATTTGGAAATTCGGATTTAATGCTATTTAGAAACCCGGCCGGGCGGAAATTAATATAATTAACTGCTTGACATGTTGGGCAGGACTGGACATACGCCCTTGTTAACTTTTGCAGTTCAGGAAAATAGACTGCTTCGCGTACGCGTTGGATAGTTTTTCGAATACCAGCATGAGAAGCTAAAGGGCAGTCGTGTAACTCCTGCAGGATATTTAATATAAGACTAGCTGGGATAACAGGTCGAAATTAGTTGTTGGAATTTGTAGTTTTTGTATAAAGTAATAGACCATCTATTAGTTCGTAATGGGCCGCCCTATTTCTTATCGCCACAATATCTTGGTGGCTAAAATTTTCAGGATCCTTTAAATACTCATAAATGTTTCTAAATTCAGGATCCTTACCCAGTTCGGTTATTACAGTTTCTCGGGAATTTATTGTACATGCTGTGAGCATTGCCACTATTACAGTATTACCTTCTTCATCTATTTTTATTCTGGATAGGGCATCTGCTACGATATTTTCCTTTCCGGGGGTGTGCTTGATTACCAGATTATACTCTTGTAACTTGAGTGCCCATCTTATTAACCTTGGGGATAAGTTTTTCCCTGAGTACAATCTAGTTACCGCCGCATGATCAGAATACACTGTTATTGGCGCCCTTCCAAAATAAACTCGGAACTTTTGCACTGCTAACAGTGCAAGTGCCTCTCTCTCGGTCGCGGAATAATTTCTTTGTGTTTGATTTAAAGTTCGACTAAAAAATGCCAGGGGCTGCCGATTTTGCGAAAGTACAGCTCCTACCGCATAATCCGAAGCATCCGCTGAAATTTCTAAATTCTCATCCTTTTCAGGAAATTTCAAAACAGGGGCTTGCGTTAATGCTTGCTTTAATTTTTCGAAAGCACTATTGGCTTCGGCCGTCCACGAGAATCTTGTCTTTTTCTTTTTAATTTTAACAATGGTTCAGCAATAGCTGGAATATCTTTTATAAAGGACCTATAATATGAACAAAGTCCTAGAAAAGAAGAGAGCTTCTTCGCCGTATTTGGCGGCGCATACTTTTGCACAGCGATTATTTTTGATTCGTCTGTCTCGATTAGTTTCTGAGATATTTTGTAACCTAAGTATTTTAATTCAGGGGCTGCAAATTTGCACTTTTCGACATTAACTTTTCGACCGGCCTCATTTAATAATGAAAACACCTGTCTTAAATCCTGTACATGTTGATCCAGATTATCACTAGTAATAATGATATCGTCTAAATAGATAAATGTGGACTTTCCAAGAACAGGCCTTAGCACAATGTCCATACATCGCTGAAATGTTGCCGGTGCCCCTGAAAGGCCAAACGGCATACGCAGGAATGCATAAGTGACAGACTTGGTTATAAAAGCAGTCTTAGGCACATCTTTCGGTCTAACCCCTATTTGAAAATAACCAATCCTTAAGTCTAAAGTAGTCATGTATTTGGTAGAAGTTATGTTCCTTAGAATTTCTTTAATAATAGGTAACGGATATACCGGATATTTAGTTATGGAGTTTAATTTACGGTAGTCAATCGCAAAACGCCACCTTTTTGGATGTGTTACTGGATAGTCATTGTTTTTTCTTACATAAAACAACCGGGCTAGCATAACTACTTGAGATGGGCGTTATGATCTTTTTACGTAACATATCTCTAATGTGCCACTCTATAATTTTTTCTTTATTCTTATCATATCGGTATGGTTTGTGGCGAACTGGCGGTGAATCTCCGGTGTCAATACTATGCTTAGTAACTTGAGTAAATCCTGGAATATCACTAAATAACGAAGCAAATTCACGTACCACTTGTCGAATTTTTTGTTGCTCTTCCTTAGGCAGGTGGTCAAGGTTTCACATTGGTGGTTCTGTTTTTTGTTCTCGAACTGGTTTCATCGTCAGCTTAAGGGACGCTTCGTTAAAATCCAGCGTTGCTTCTGCCTCTGAAAGAAAATCTATCCCTAAGATGATATGTGCTTGCAAATTCTTTATTATAAAAAACATAATCTTTACTTGTTCATCCTTGATACGAACGTATAGCGGTAATTTACCTATGCACTTGCATCTTTGTCCCTGCGCAGCTAACACTGTAGTATTATCCGAATTATATATGCGGTATTTACGAAAATACTTCCTAAAAAAATCTTCTGCCACACAGGAAACCTGCGCGCCTGTATCCAGGAGTGCGGTGGCTGGGATGTTATTCACCAACACTTCAATCTTTGGAAGAGTCAACTTTATCACCATCACTGTATTTAACTTGAAGGAAGAGGGGTTTTCTTTGCCTTCGGATTTCCGCACCCTCCCGTCAGCAGAAATCCGTTTTAGTTTAAATCTTGTTTTTTTCTTTCCATGCTTTCCTTCATTTTCCACTGGCCTTCAGACTTTTTTCCTGGATTACTATTGAACTGTTGACGTTCGCCGGTTGCTTTTGGATACTCGGGTTTCCTTGCCCACTGATTCGCTTTGCTTCCGTAGCCGTGTTCTTGATTTTGCTGTGGTCTTGGCGCACCAAATTGGTTTCGTTTTTCATACTGGCGTCTTCTTTCAATGTCCGCCGTTCTCCTACTTTCAAACTGGATAGCTAGCTCAAATAAAGTTTCCAGTTTAGTCGGATTCCTTAATTCAATAATGTCTTGTACTTGGGGAAGTAACTTCGGCAAAATCACTTGAATTATCTCAGGATCCGGAAGGTTTCCATACAAGAGTTTAAAGACGTGAATTTTTCTTAAAATAAAGGTGGAAAGATTTTCGATTCGTTGCTGATATATGCTGAAATGTTCCGTTTCTAATTTGCACGATCCCTTACGACAGGGAAGGCTTTTACTAAGGCAGTCTTGAAATTTTCGTAAGTATAGGTGGGACTTCCGCTTGACCCAAGAGGCTTCTGCCTATACATTTGAACCAATTAAGCGCTTTGCCCCTCAAAGCGCTAGTAGCTGAGGTGACTTTCTGGAACTCATCCACGGGATACAGCATGAAGTGGTCATCCAATGTTTCCAAAAAACTGGTTACCGGTGAGTTTCCATTAAGTGTTGCTTCTGGTTTCATCGATGCGCGCATGGTCTGGACGATGTAACAAAATCCTTCCAGGGCGGCAGCTGGCATTTGTGGATTCTGAGCCGCTTCTGCAGGCAGCACAGGTTCTTCTTGAAACTCGGCCATGGTTATTCTTCTTCGTCGGGCGCCACTATCAGGTTCAGTGTTTCTCCTTACTTTCTTTGAGAACATTAAATGACCTGACTCGGAACAGGGAGCTTACTAAAGCTATGTTCAATAAATGTGGGAAGTAGACAATACACACAAGAAGAGTATACGAAATCCTTTATTTTTCTCTCTTTACAATGATTTCCGGACTTCGGAATACAGAGACCAACCACTTGTGGTCTGAACGTAAGAATATAAAAATATTAACTAAACTAACTTTGGATTAATAAACAAGTGCCTACTTAAAGAGTGGCCGTATATTAACAGAAAGGCGTATGTAGTACAAAGAACTGTTAACACTTCGATACGTTTAAAATTATCAAGAGAATTAAACCTCTGGCCTTGAAGGGAACCAGCAACCGAGTAAAACTGCTATGGCAAGCGGCCTGCTCCTAATCACTCCTTCATCCCTCTTGCTTGGCAAAAAGCCACAACTTAAGTACTTAGCGTTCGCAAGACAAATTTGCATAATTAAGTTAAAGCTTTTAATTCTGGCCGGAAGTAGAAAATAAGAAGTGATAGTAAAGATTTAAAATAAAATAAACGTTAGTAAAACTTAAGATCCTTACATACTTCCCGCCAGAGTTAATTAGTTTGAAACTGAGGTCTAAAACTACCTTGTTGAAAACTTTTAGCTCTAGAATCTAACGCGAGGCCAATCTTTTACAAACATTTCTCAATAGAAACTATAAATTAAAAAAAATCGTTTTTTACATTATCAACTCCATGGACAATTACTTCTCATCTGTACTGCATCTAAACAGGAGTTCTTAGTTGAAATCTGGTTCCTTCCAGAGATCTGGAAGGAAAACTAGTTTAATGAAATGTTACACAATTAAATGGCAAGTAACGTGAATACTTATATTTCTCTTAACATTCTTATTTCATTCAGGACGTTATTTAATTCTCTCCCCGTGCTCTCTGACATGTGTTGTAAAAGAAAACACCAAACACGAACGTGTTTATGTACAAGTGTTCAACACTACCGCCTGCAATCAAAACACTAACGTGTTAAAATTCAACATAACAAGACCTCATAACACACCTTATATTCATCTCTAAACCCTGAGGTACTATTCTGAAAGTGGCTAACTCTGAAGTGTAGCGTCAGAGAGCCTAACTACATTCATTCAACCTTTAATACATATTCACCATAATTTGCTCTTTTTACGGTCACACGAATAAGTTAAAATTTTTGGCATTACTTTCACTTTTAACATATCACAGTATTTCTTAACGTTTAAAATAACAGTTCACATTGTATATAAGGACATATTAACATGCCGTTAATTTTACGCATTTTAAAACATACATTAATAGTACATTGTTAACTTTAATTCTTTTCCAAGCAAGTGCGAATTCTCTTACATTGAAATACTACATTTCAAAAGTCTTTCAGACTAAAACTTCTTTCTTGCCAGAATCTTTTAAATAAAATTTTATACAATAACTTTTACAATATTCAAGTATTTACACATTCCTATTATATATTAATTTTAGTTTTACTCGCGAGTAATTGAAAAACATAATACCAAAATAGGTAACAACTCATTTCTCGCCTTTTTGGCGATAAAGGTAGACCTCACATGAGGTAAAACGTCTTGAACTTTGCCACTCGCAGTAAGAATGAAAGATTAACTTAAGGTTTCAAAGTAACATAAAGTTTTATTTATATTTGTGATATTCGGACATTCTTTTTTCTGCCCAGTCCTGGAAGGTAGCGAAGACTAGCGTTTGGTTTATCTTCCTTCTTGTGCGGGTTCGCCCTTCAGTCCCTTCCTCCATGAGCTTTCTTTTCCTTCCAGTTCGGTCACCCTTGAAGACCTTCTTTTTAGCTTCTGCCTGTGGTTTTGGCCGTTTGATGGCAGCTGGTCTTGGCGGAACCGGGACACTTCTCTTTCGTTCCTGCTTGGATCTCGTTGCTGGCTGTTCAAATTTTCCTTGTTTCTTTGCCTCCGCAGCTGGTGTTCGTTCAGCAATTCGTCGACATTTGCTGCGTAAACTCCTGTCCGATGGGTAGATCTTCCGTTTGGGAGCCGGGTTATAGTTGCCGTTATTTCTCCTGGCTCTCTTTGAATTCGTCGTACTTCTCCCTTCTTCATTCTGGGGGTGCTCGTGCTCTCTCTTTTCTGGTCGGTGGAGCGGCTTCGTTTTCATGTTACCTTCAATTTTCCAACGGGGAAACTTTCTTTTCAATTGCTCCTGCCTCCTAATGGCTTGTCCTTGTGCTTGTCGTTGTTCCACCTCTGGAGCTTGTGCCTGCAGTGCCTGCCGTGCCGGATCCTGCAAAAGATCTTTAAATATTTGCATTTTATTACGGTCATAGTATGGTTTTATTTGGTCAAAGTTTGCGGAGCAAGTTTCACCATTCCTGGCTTTTAACACCACTACAGCGTGAGTTATTTTTTCTATGACATATGGTCCTTCAAATCGTGGAAAAAATTTGGCGGTTTTATCTTCTGGTGCTGAAGAAAGTGAATGCTTAATTTTTAATACTTCATCTCCTACTTTATAAGTTACTCCCCGTCGTTTCAAATCATAATAGAGCTTCTGTTTTCTTTGTGCTACTTCAGTGTTCTTTTTTGCTTCTTTAATTAATTTTTCTATATCACCCATTTTAAATTCTGGGGCTCTTTGTTGAACATAGAATAATTTATCTAACGGCGTTATAATCTTTCTGCCTAAAAATAACTCAGCAGGAGTTTTGCCCGTTGTATCATATTTTGCGGTCCTAAGGGCGAAAGCAAATTCATTGACATAGTTATCCCAGCTTTTATGAAAATTTTTAACATAACTACGGATAATTTTCACTATATTTCTATTGACCCGTTCCGCTATATTTGATTGCGGCCGATACGGGACCATTTTTAAATGACGTATGCCCAGTTTTTTGCACATGTCTTCAAATATATTACTTACAAATTGAGGACCGTTATCCGATATAACTTTTAGGGACGCCCCGTATTTTAAAATATATTTATTTAAAATAGAATCAGTAACTAATTTCGCGGAGGCTCGTTTTAAGGGAACAATTTCGTTCCACTTACTAAAATGATCAACCATAACAAGGAGATAGCGACTTTTATTTAACTGACATTTTGGGAAAGGGCCCAATAAATCGATGCCAATTATTTCATTTGGAAATTCGGATTTAATGCTATTTAGAAACCCGGCCGGGCGGAAATTAATATAATTAACTGCTTGACATGTTGGGCAGGACTGGACATACGCCCTTGTTAACTTTTGCAGTTCAGGAAAATAGACTGCTTCGCGTACGCGTTGGATAGTTTTTCGAATACCAGCATGAGAAGCTAAAGGGCAGTCGTGTAACTCCTGCAGGATATTTAATATAAGACTAGCTGGGATAACAGGTCGAAATTAGTTGTTGGAATTTGTAGTTTTTGTATAAAGTAATAGACCATCTATTAGTTCGTAATGGGCCGCCCTATTTCTTATCGCCACAATATCTTGGTGGCTAAAATTTTCAGGATCCTTTAAATACTCATAAATGTTTCTAAATTCAGGATCCTTACCCAGTTCGGTTATTACAGTTTCTCGGGAATTTATTGTACATGCTGTGAGCATTGCCACTATTACAGTATTACCTTCTTCATCTATTTTTATTCTGGATAGGGCATCTGCTACGATATTTTCCTTTCCGGGGGTGTGCTTGATTACCAGATTATACTCTTGTAACTTGAGTGCCCATCTTATTAACCTTGGGGATAAGTTTTTCCCTGAGTACAATCTAGTTACCGCCGCATGATCAGAATACACTGTTATTGGCGCCCTTCCAAAATAAACTCGGAACTTTTGCACTGCTAACAGTGCAAGTGCCTCTCTCTCGGTCGCGGAATAATTTCTTTGTGTTTGATTTAAAGTTCGACTAAAAAATGCCAGGGGCTGCCGATTTTGCGAAAGTACAGCTCCTACCGCATAATCCGAAGCATCCGCTGAAATTTCTAAATTCTCATCCTTTTCAGGAAATTTCAAAACAGGGGCTTGCGTTGATGCTTGCTTTAATTTTTCGAAAGCACTATTGGCTTCGGCCGTCCACGAGAATCTTGTCTTTTTCTTTTTAATTTTAACAATGGTTCAGCAATAGCTGGAATATCTTTTATAAAGGACCTATAATATGAACAAAGTCCTAGAAAAGAAGAGAGCTTCTTCGCCGTATTTGGCGGCGCATACTTTTGCACAGCGATTATTTTTGATTCGTCTGTCTCGATTAGTTTCTGAGATATTTTGTAACCTAAGTATTTTAATTCAGGGGCTGCAAATTTGCACTTTTCGACATTAACTTTTCGACCGGCCTCATTTAATAATGAAAACACCTGTCTTAAATCCTGTACATGTTGATCCAGATTATCACTAGTAATAATGATATCGTCTAAATAGATAAATGTGGACTTTCCAAGAACAGGCCTTAGCACAATGTCCATACATCGCTGAAATGTTGCCGGTGCCCCTGAAAGGCCAAACGGCATACGCAGGAATGCATAAGTGACAGACTTGGTTATAAAAGCAGTCTTAGGCACATCTTTCGGTCTAACCCCTATTTGAAAATAACCAATCCTTAAGTCTAAAGTAGTCATGTATTTGGTAGAAGTTATGTTCCTTAGAATTTCTTTAATAATAGGTAACGGATATACCGGATATTTAGTTATGGAGTTTAATTTACGGTAGTCAATCGCAAAACGCCACCTTTTTGGATGTGTTACTGGATAGTCATTGTTTTTTCTTACATAAAACAACCGGGCTAGCATAACTACTTGAGATGGGCGTTATGATCTTTTTACGTAACATATCTCTAATGTGCCACTCTATAATTTTTTTCTTTATTCTTATCATATCGGTATGGTTTGTGGCGAACTGGCGGTGAATCTCCGGTGTCAATACTATGCTTAGTAACTTGAGTAAATCCTGGAATATCACTAAATAACGAAGCAAATTCACGTACCACTTGTCGAATTTTTTGTTGCTCTTCCTTAGGCAGGTGGTCAAGGTTTCACATTGGTGGTTCTGTTTTTTGTTCTCGAACTGGTTTCATCGTCAGCTTAAGGGACGCTTCGTTAAAATCCAGCGTTGCTTCTGCCTCTGAAAGAAAATCTATCCCTAAGATGATATGTGCTTGCAAATTCTTTATTATAAAAAACATAATCTTTACTTGTTCATCCTTGATACGAACGTATAGCGGTAATTTACCTATGCACTTGCATCTTTGTCCCTGCGCAGCTAACACTGTAGTATTATCCGAATTATATATGCGGTATTTACGAAAATACTTCCTAAAAAAATCTTCTGCCACACAGGAAACCTGCGCGCCTGTATCCAGGAGTGCGGTGGCTGGGATGTTATTCACCAACACTTCAATCTTTGGAAGAGTCAACTTTTTCACCATCACTGTATTTAACTTGAAGGAAGAGGGGTTTTCTTTGCCTTCGGATTTCCGCACCCTCCCGTCAGCAGAAATCCGTTTTAGTTTAAATCTTGTTTTTTTCTTTCCATGCTTTCCTTCATTTTCCACTGGCCTTCAGACTTTTTTCCTGGATTACTATTGAACTGTTGACGTTCGCCGGTTGCTTTTGGATACTCGGGTTTCCTTGCCCACTGATTCGCTTTGCTTCCGTAGCCGTGTTCTTGATTTTGCTGTGGTCTTGGCGCACCAAATTGGTTTCGTTTTTCATACTGGCGTCTTCTTTCAATGTCCGCCGTTCTCCTACTTTCAAACTGGATAGCTAGCTCAAATAAAGTTTCCAGTTTAGTCGGATTCCTTAATTCAATAATGTCTTGTACTTGGGGAAGTAACTTCGGCAAAATCACTTGAATTATCTCAGGATCCGGAAGGTTTCCATACAAGAGTTTAAAGACGTGAATTTTTCTTAAAATAAAGGTGGAAAGATTTTCGATTCGTTGCTGATATATGCTGAAATGTTCCGTTTCTAATTTGCACGATCCCTTACGACAGGGAAGGCTTTTACTAAGGCAGTCTTGAAATTTTCGTAAGTATAGGTGGGACTTCCGCTTGACCCAAGAGGCTTCTGCCTATACATTTGAACCAATTAAGCGCTTTGCCCCTCAAAGCGCTAGTAGCTGAGGTGACTTTCTGGAACTCATCCACGGGATACAGCATGAAGTGGTCATCCAATGTTTCCAAAAAACTGGTTACCGGTGAGTTTCCATTAAGTGTTGCTTCTGGTTTCATCGATGCGCGCATGGTCTGGACGATGTAACAAAATCCTTCCAGGGCGGCAGCTGGCATTTGTGGATTCTGAGCCGCTTCTGCAGGCAGCACAGGTTCTTCTTGAAACTCGGCCATGGTTATTCTTCTTCGTCGGGCGCCACTATCAGGTTCAGTGTTTCTCCTTACTTTCTTTGAGAACATTAAATGACCTGACTCGGAACAGGGAGCTTACTAAAGCTATGTTCAATAAATGTGGGAAGTAGACAATACACACAAGAAGAGTATACGAAATCCTTTATTTTTCTCTCTTTACAATGATTTCCGGACTTCGGAATACAGAGACCAACCACTTGTGGTCTGAACGTAAGAATATAAAAATATTAACTAAACTAACTTTGGATTAATAAACAAGTGCCTACTTAAAGAGTGGCCGTATATTAACAGAAAGGCGTATGTAGTACAAAGAACTGTTAACACTTCGATACGTTTAAAATTATCAAGAGGATTAAACCTCTGGCCTTGAAGGGAACCAGCAACCGAGTAAAACTGCTATGGCAAGCGGCCTGCTCCTAATCACTCCTTCATCCCTCTTGCTTGGCAAAAAGCCACAACTTAAGTACTTAGCGTTCGCAAGACAAATTTGCATAATTAAGTTAAAGCTTTTAATTCTGGCCGGAAGTAGAAAATAAGAAGTGATAGTAAAGATTTAAAATAAAATAAACGTTAGTAAAACTTAAGATCCTTACATACTTCCCGCCAGAGTTAATTAGTTTGAAACTGAGGTCTAAAACTACCTTGTTGAAAACTTTTAGCTCTAGAATCTAACGCGAGGCCAATCTTTTACAAACATTTCTCAATAGAAACTATAAATTAAAAAAAATCGTTTTTTACATTATCAACTCCATGGACAATTACTTCTCATCTGTACTGCATCTAAACAGGAGTTCTTAGTTGAAATCTGGTTCCTTCCAGAGATCTGGAAGGAAAACTAGTTTAATGAAATGTTACACAATTAAATGGCAAGTAACGTGAATACTTATATTTCTCTTAACATTCTTATTTCATTCAGGACGTTATTTAATTCTCTCCCCGTGCTCTCTGACATGTGTTGTAAAAGAAAACACCAAACACGAACGTGTTTATGTACAAGTGTTCAACACTACCGCCTGCAATCAAAACACTAACGTGTTAAAATTCAACATAACAAGACCTCATAACACACCTTATATTCATCTCTAAACCCTGAGGTACTATTCTGAAAGTGGCTAACTCTGAAGTGTAGCGTCAGAGAGCCTAACTACATTCATTCAACCTTTAACACATATTCACCATAATTTGCTCTTTTTACGGTCACACGAATAAGTTAAAATTTTTGGCATTACTTTCACTTTTAACATATCACAGTATTTCTTAACGTTTAAAATAACAGTTCACATTGTATATAAGGACATATTAACATGCCATTAATTTTACGCATTTTAAAACATACATTAATAGTACATTGTTAACTTTAATTCTTTTCCAAGCAAGTGCGAATTCTCTTACATTGAAATACTACATTTCAAAAGTCTTTCAGACTAAAACTTCTTTCTTGCCAGAATCTTTTAAATAAAATTTTATACAATAACTTTTACAATATTCAAGTATTTACACATTCCTATTATATATTAATTTTAGTTTTACTCGCGAGTAATTGAAAAACATAATACCAAAATAGGTAACAACTCATTTCTCGCCTTTTTGGCGATAAAGGTAGACCTCACATGAGGTAAAACGTCTTGAACTTTGCCACTCGCAGTAAGAATGAAAGATTAACTTAAGGTTTCAAAGTAACATAAAATTTTATTTATATTTGTGATATTCGGACATTCTTTTTTCTGCCCAGTCCTGGAAGGTAGCGAAGACTAGCGTTTGGTTTATCTTCCTTCTTGTGCGGGTTCGCCCTTCAGTCCCTTCCTCCATGAGCTTTCTTTTCCTTCCAGTTCGGTCACCCTTGAAGACCTTCTTTTTAGCTTCTGCCTGTGGTTTTGGCCGTTTGATGGCAGCTGGTCTTGGCGGAACCGGGACACTTCTCTTTCGTTCCTGCTTGGATCTCGTTGCTGGCTGTTCAAATTTTCCTTGTTTCTTTGCCTCCGCAGCTGGTGTTCGTTCAGCAATTCGTCGACATTTGCTGCGTAAACTCCTGTCCGATGGGTAGATCTTCCGTTTGGGAGCCGGGTTATAGTTGCCGTTATTTCTCCTGGCTCTCTTTGAATTCGTCGTACTTCTCCCTTCTTCATTCTGGGGGTGCTCGTGCTCTCTCTTTTCTGGTCGGTGGAGCGGCTTCGTTTTCATGTTACCTTCAATTTTCCAACGGGGAAACTTTCTTTTCAATTGCTCCTGCCTCCTAATGGCTTGTCCTTGTGCTTGTCGTTGTTCCACCTCTGGAGCTTGTGCCTGCAGTGCCTGCCGTGCCGGATCCTGCAAAAGATCTTTAAATATTTGCATTTTATTACGGTCATAGTATGGTTTTATTTGGTCAAAGTTTGCGGAGCAAGTTTCACCATTCCTGGCTTTTAACACCACTACAGCGTGAGTTATTTTTTCTATGACATATGGTCCTTCAAATCGTGGAAAAAATTTGGCGGTTTTATCTTCTGGTGCTGAAGAAAGTGAATGCTTAATTTTTAATACTTCATCTCCTACTTTATAAGTTACTCCCCGTCGTTTCAAATCATAATAGAGCTTCTGTTTTCTTTGTGCTACTTCAGTGTTCTTTTTTGCTTCTTTAATTAATTTTTCTATATCACCCATTTTAAATTCTGGGGCTCTTTGTTGAACATAAAATAATTTATCTAACGGCGTTATAATCTTTCTGCCTAAAAATAACTCAGCAGGAGTTTTGCCCGTTGTATCATGTTTTGCGGTCCTAAGGGCGAAAGCAAATTCATTGACATAGTTATCCCAGCTTTTATGAAAATTTTTAACATAACTACGGATAATTTTCACTATATTTCTATTGATCCGTTCCGCTATATTTGATTGCGGCCGATACGGGACCATTTTTAAATGACGTATGCCCAGTTTTTTGCACATGTCTTCAAATATATTACTTACAAATTGAGGACCGTTATCCGATATAACTTTTAGGGACGCCCCGTATTTTAAAATATATTTATTTAAAATAGAATCAGTAACTAATTTCGCGGAGGCTCGTTTTAAGGGAACAATTTCGTTCCACTTACTAAAATGATCAACCATAACAAGGAGATAGCGACTTTTATTTAACTGACTTTTTGGGAAAGGGCCCAATAAATCGATGCCAATTATTTCATTTGGAAATTCGGATTTAATGCTATTTAGAAACCCGGCCGGGCGGAAATTAATATAATTAACTGCTTGACATGTTGGGCAGGACTGGACATACGCCCTTGTTAACTTTTGCAGTTCAGGAAAATAGACTGCTTCGCGTACGCGTTGGATAGTTTTTCGAATACCAGCATGAGAAGCTAAAGGGCAGTCGTGTAACTCCTGCAGGATATATAATATAAGACTAGCTGGGATAACAGGTCGAAATTAGTTGTTGGAATTTGTAGTTTTTGTATAAAATAATAGACCATCTATTAGTTCGTAATGGACCGCCCTATTTCTTATCGCCACAATATCTTGGTGGCCAAAATTTTCAGGATCCTTTAAATACTCATAAATGTTTCTAAATTCAGGATCCTTACCCAGTTCGGTTATTACAGTTTCTCGGGAATTTATTGTACATGCTGTGAGCATTGCCACTTTTACAGTATTACCTTCTTCATCTATTTTTATTCTGGATAGGGCATCTGCTACGATATTTTCCTTTCCGGGGGTGTGCTTGATTACCAGATTATACTCTTGTAACTTGAGTGCCCATCTTATTAACCTTGGGGATAAGTTTTTCCCTGAGTACAATCTAGTTACCGCCGCATGATCAGAATACACTGTTATTGGCGCCCTTCCAAAATAGACTCGGGCTAGCATAACTACTTGAGATGGGCGTTATGATCTTTTTACGTAACATATCTCTAATGTGCCACTCTATAATTTTTTCTTTATTCTTATCATATCGGTATGGTTTGTGGCGAACTGGCGGTGAATCTCCGGTGTCAATACTATGGTTAGTAACTTGAGTAAATCCTGGAATATCACTAAATAACGAAGCAAATTCACTTACCACTTGTCGAATTTTTTTTGCTCTTCCTTAGGGAGGTGGTCAAGGTTTAACATTGGTGGTTCTGTTTTTTCTTCTCGAACTGGTTTCATCGTCAGCTGAAAGGACGCTTCGTTAAAATCCAGCGTTGCTTCTGCCTTTGAAAGAAAATCTATCCTTAAGATGATATGTGCTTACAAATTCTTTATTATAAAAAACATAATCTTTACTTGTTCGTCCTTGATACGAACGTATAGCGGTAATTTACCTATGCACTTGCATCTTTCTCAATGCGCAACTAACACTGTCGTATTATCCGAATTATATATGCGGTATTTACGAAAATACTTCCTAAAAAAATCTTCTGCCACACAGGAACACTGCGCGCCTGTATCCAGGAGTGCGGTGGCTGGGAAGTTATTCACCAACACTTCAATTTTTAGAAGAGTCAAATTTTTCACCATCACTGTATTTAATTTGAAGGAAGAGGTGTTTTCTTGGCCTTCGGATTTCCGCACCCTCCCGTCAGCAGAAATCCGTTTTAGTTTAAATCTTGTTTTTTTCTTTCCATGCTTTCCTTCATTTTCCACTGGCCTTCAGACTTTTTTCCTGGATTACTATTGAACTGTCGACGTTCGCCGGTTGCTTTTGGATACTCGGGTTTCCTTGCCCACTGATTCGCTTTGCTTCCGTAGCCGTGTTCTTGATTTTGCTGTGGTCTTGGCGCACCAAATTGGTTTCGTTGCTCATACTGGCGTCTTCTTTCAATGTCCGCCGTTCTTCTACTTTCAAACTGGAATTCTAGCTCAAATAAATTTTCCAGTGTAGTGGGATTCCTTAATTCAATAAAGTCTTGTACTTGGGGAAGTAACCTCGGCAAAATCACTTGAATTATCTCAGGATGCGGACGGTTTCCATACAAAAGTTTGAAGACGTGAAATTTCTTAAAATAAAGGTGGAAAGATTTTCGATTCGTTGCTGATATATGCTGAAAAGTTTCGTTTCTAATTTTGCACGATCCCTTACGACAGGGAAGGCTTTTACTAAGGCAGTCTTGAAATTTTCGTAAGTATAGGTGGGACTTCCCGCTTGACTCAAGAGGCTTCTGCCTATACATTTGAACCAATTAAGCGCTTGGCCCCTCAAAGCGCTAGTAGCTAAGGTGACTTTCTGGAACTCATGCACGGGATACAGCATGAAGTGGTCATCCAATTTTTCCAAAAAAGTGGTTACCGGTGAGTTTCCATTAAATGTTGCTTCTGGTTTCATCGATGCGCGCATGGTCTGGATGATGTAACAAAATCGTTCCAGGGCCGCAGCTGGCATTTCTGGATTCTGAGCCGCTTCTGCAGGCAGCACAGGTTCTTCTTGAAACTCGGCCATGGTTATTCTTCTTCGTCGGGCGCCACTATCAGGTCTATAAATATCACATTACTTAATGCATTTATAGACCTTACGTTAGGAACTTTCGAATTATCAATGTACGTTTTCGTTTTCCAGCAGCAAAATTCGTTTATGTTATGATATATATATGGTTCTGAAAATTTAAAAAATATTTTCATAATTTTCCCCTTTCTCTGTTGTTCACAGCTTTTCCTTCTGAGGGCTAGTTACTAGAAAGTTATATTCTCTCGATTGTTTTTACTTTTATTCAGTGTATTCAGTTTGTATTCGGATTTTTGTATTAGCATTTTACCCATTTTATATTTCCCTGCTTTTATACCTTTAAATGTATTTTCTGCAGATTCTTAGTTAAACCTGAACGTGGCAGGTGCTGTCACACTTAACTTTCCAAATATGTGATTTCACATCACTTCTCTCATTTACGTTTCAGCTCATTGGCAGCCTTATACACTGCCGATGTGCTCAATCTCTCGCTCTTTTTTCGCCTTCTTTCTTCCTTCTTCCGATGTTTTTCGCGAAATGCGGTCAAGAATCATTCATGTGAATTGCCTCTGGGGCTTTATGAGGTCTGGCTTTAAAAGGTCTGACGTGTCTGGCTCCATCAACGTCAGATATTGTCTGAATATTCGTCAGATATTTCGATGTTAATATGCATTCTTACGGTAATGTAGATTTCTTTTAAAGAAATAGCCTTATGAAATACGAGTAACATATCTAATAATGTTGTGATAATTATCTAATCTAAGATCTAATGAAATATATTTAATACTGTTGCCCACATAGCACAAAAACATCCTTGGGATATCCCGAGGATGTTGCTCGCGGGATATGCGCACATCCTCAGGACATCCCGGAATATCCCGCAAACCTCCTAAACACCTCCTCCCGAGTGCTTAATGTCACATCCCGGGATATCCTCAGGACATCCTAACTAAGTCCTATCGACAGCGTGCGGGATGTTATCAGGATTTCAACTTTTTACTAGTTACAATATGACTTTAACCTTTTAAATACATACTCTCCACTGCTTAATACCCAGTATATATACAAAGAAACTTCCAGTGAAAATATGCGAAGGTGTCGTAATGATCTAAAACCTACTTATTTAACACAGACAGTCTCAAATCCTTCTCCTAGGGTTACTCTGGAAAAATCAGAAATATTGAGAATATTTATACAACTTATTTTGTTTTTAAAACTGAATTTGTGAATATATTAAAACTGAGCAAGGAAATTAAAATGAATTATTAATACAAAATATTATAACAGAAAATTTTCCTTTTATTTTTAAGATATTAAAAATCTTTCGAACATTTTTAAACATCCAATAGCCCCCAAATTGAAGTAGTCATAATTAAACTATTTTACAAAATCAGTTTCTAAATTCAGTTAATTTGTATTAAAAATTCAATAATAAAATTAACCATTTAATAATCGTTACATAAATGAATCATCTTTCTTTAAAACATGTAAAGAAATTTTAGTGTTTTGATGAGACTGTTGGAAAATTGTTAAAAGGAATGAATTGTATTTTTAAAACTAAATCAATTCCTAGCCACAGAATAAATAAATATGTTTTCGTAACATGAAAATGCTGCAGGCTGTTTCATATATTTAATATTTAGTTGTAAAAATTATGTTCTTGACATTATGTTAACAATTCTTTACATCATTCAAAAGGTAACTCAAGGAGCTCTTCTAAAATTCTATCTTTCTACTCACACACACACACACACACACATACAAAAAAAAAAAAAAAAAAAAAAAAAAAAAAAAATCTGAAAGGCCTCAGATTTTAGCAGTCACTTAAAAGGGCTCAAAGTTTATGAGTGCATAGATTATCAATACAGACGGTGCAGTGGAAATAGCAAAACATTTTATAAGATACTGACACCAGAAAGTTAAATATCTTCTGTATATTTGAAAAGTGAAGAACTATATCATGTAATTATATAAAAATATTAAATGTTTTCAATTACATATATGATGAATTAAATGCATTTTAAATCAATCAGATTAAAAAGGAAAAAAAAAAAAAACATTGTTAAGAACTGTGTGTATTGCTTTTAAATAGCTTGGCTTGTTAATGGATAAGAGATTAGATTTTAATATGTTAAATTTTGCCAAATGACAAGACTTGAATGAAAAGCGAAACAAGTTTACGATTGACGATATGAAGTCACATTTTGAGACTAATAGCCCTTTTGGACAAAAAAAAAAAAACTTCTGAAAATAATTTGCACTTGTGCTTATACAAATTTCAGTAAAATGAAATTTACCAGTTGAAATCAGCACCAAATTAAACTTCGTAAATTCTAGCACATGTTAAAGGTTATCTCATCCAAAATTTTATTACTAACCTTTCATTTCAGAGCAAAATAACACAGTAATTGCTATTTATATGACAATCAATATCAAAAATTTAAATCTGCATTTTACGCAACACAGAAAAACTCCAAAAGAAGATCTACTGTTTACCATGCAATTAAGGCATTTTATTCTGCAATCAGCTCTACCAATTATTAATGCTTCTAAGTATATTCAGTTTATTCTTTCTGTTTAATATACGCTGTGTAAAATTTTCCATAAATTTATTAATTCATTTTATTTTGAGGTGAGCTGTTGTTCAACTCTCAATGTCAACGAAAATGTTTAGTTCATTTTTTTATTCGGTCTCAAAAGAGAAATCAAAATCGTGGATTTATGTACGTGTTATAAATACATGTATTTATGAATCAAAATACATGAGAAATCAGAGTGAGAAAAGCACTACTACCTTAATCTGTGATTATATATAACAAATGCAGTGAATTAACAAATTAGTTAACAAATAGTGAAAATATTTATATTTCTGAAATATTTCATATATAACATTTTAAGTTTCGCATATGTGTCAGTTTGAGAATTTTTTACGTATACCAATTTTTTTAAATGTCTAAAAATGTTTGTATTTTCAAGGAAAGCTTATTCTGTCACCTTTAGTATATAAGTAATGGTATAACCAATCCCTTAACATAAACTGTTGGACTAACTGTGACAACAAGGCAACTGGTGAGTAGCCAGAGAAGTACTTCAGTAAAAGCCAAGGCTCCCACTAGATAGGTTGTACCAGACTGTTGCTCTGTAAGTTTTCTTAAAGTTAAATGTAATGTCCGTGTGTAACTTAAACCTGTTAATAAATATATGTTACACTATACCGTACTCTTCTATGACCCTATCTAAAATGACCCTTTTACAATGGTAATTTACCAGATAAAATTACTTAATAGGGAATACAGAAAAATATCTAACCACTTACCTTTGTGACTTCATCTGCAGAGAGACTAAAAACGTAGTTCAGCTAAATCTGTTATAATAAATATTTATAATAATGCTAAATCCTGCAATAACTATTAATATGACAAATTTTGTAAACCTGTTTAGTTGGATGAAAAATAAACACTTTCAGAAATTTATGGTACTATATTATGATTAACAGAGGAAAAAAACTTTTCAAAATTCAAAATAGTTTTTATTAATCCAATTTATGACATTTTCTTTTAATTTCTGAAAAATAATCTTAGACCCATGTTAAAAAAAAAAAAAAAAAAAAAAAAAAAAATGTATTCTTATGTATATAAGAACTCTTGATAAACTGGATCTCTGCCACTGCCTTTCACAGCATCTACAATAAAAAAAACACTCACAATTACTATATGTGAATATAATTTATAATTAAATGTAAACAAATGACTATTAGAATGCAAATTAAAGGAAGCATTTAAAATATTTTAACATTTAGTACCTATAAACAGAGTAGCAATTATTTGATTATACGAGTAAATAAGTAATAAATATGTAAGATCGTAGTAAAATAAATATGGGGGATGCCTTTTTAAATTTTTTATATCAAACTAAACTCAAACCACCAGCTGAACATATGAGCAGTTTTATCAATCAGCCACTGGTAGGTAACCTGGATACCGAATCAACTTATAAAGTTGCCAAGATAAAGAGAGAAACAAAATTATGATAATCACATCTTACCTAATCATAAAACTATTTTAAATTTAATGTGTAGGCTAGTCCAAAAAGAATGAGTGTGTGCATTTAATTATGGCAAAGCACACTAGGGCTATCTGCCTAGGGGGAGGAATAGCCTTCGTGGAGGACTTTCTAAGGGAAACCGGCTCGTATACACGTTACACATGGGGAAAAACCACGAAAACACCCATGCAGCCAGCCTGTTCGCGGGATTCGAACCTCGGACCGAACTACCAGTGTTCAGCGACTTTACCGCTCGGCCGCTGGTGGGCCCCCCCCAAAAAAAAAGAATGAGAATGAATTTATTTTGTAACACAAAGTAAGTTATCTTGCAGGAGAAAAAAAAACTTGTCTCATGAGATTGGCAAGTAAAAAATAATTAACTGCATTTATCTGATAACACATAAGTGTTAACCATGTGCAGAAAATAAAATCTGATCATGATAAGAATCATGACCAGATTTTATTTTCTGCACAGATTAGATTTTATTCATTTTAAACTTTTGAATTTAACTGCAGAAATCTATCAAAGAAGTATATATTTTATGTTGTAACAGTAGTAAATGAAGATGTGGCTAATCTTTGCTGTATGGTAGGTACACCTTGGTTTCTGTCTGAAAAAAATCGCAAAGTGGTATTGGTTGTTCATGAAATCTGGAAGCCCATTGTGTCAAATAAGTTTTCTGGTAACCCTAATGTTGATAATGTTAGCGAAAGTATCCTTGGGAGGGACATTACGTTTTTGTCAATAAGAAAGGGTTATTTCCACAAATATTGTCAATGTGTTGTGATAAATTTAGTTTTGGGCTCTTTTTTTGTAATAGTAACTCTTTTGTATGGACCCGGGTTTTTGGTTATTACCATTCTTTTCAATTGCAGTGCTTGGTTTCATGTAAGTGGTATGGTCTTGTATTTTGAACTTGCTATTATTTTGGTGTGAGTACCATCATTTGAGTATGACTGAGGTGACTAAGAGACGAAAACTTTAATTGAATTGCTTACCTGGAGGATGGAAGAGATGGTGGTGGGAAGCCTAAACGTATGCATTTGAAAAAAAAAAGGTATGTTAAAAAATGACGTTTAATTTATTTATTATTCTCTGTGTGTTAATTTTTGTTAAAAGATTTGTTGTTTAATGTTTTTATGTTAGAAAATATGTATTTTTTGCAACTTATTCCGCTCTGTTTGTGCATTTTTGGTTGTCTCTGTGTTTTAAGACAGCGGCGAATTTTTTCTGGTTAACATGATAGTTTTAACTTTCTGATTTTCTTAAAGTAAAAATAGATAGATGTGTACATGGACAAAGTTAAGGCAGTGCACAATGCCTAGTTTGTGCAGTTCTCTTTAAAATAGGTTGATGTGTACATGGACACCAAGTTCGTGTACGTCTTTGACTTCTTATTTTGGTTTTGTGTAGTGCCCATCTTGAAATTGGTGCCGATCCTCCCAGGTGACAATCTTGGTATCAAGAAAAGAAACAATTCGCCAAGGGTTACCGTAGAGTAAATTTTTACCAAAGATGTTCTACCATAATCACCATTTCAGTGGTTTAAACACTAGTGGAGCAGTATGCAGAGATGAAGATTTGAGTTTTGTTTACACAGCATGATGGTTTAGGCACTCCAGCTATTACGGTGAACAAGATTATAATAAACATAGCCACAACAATTGTCTATAAATATTGATGTATAACACTGCATGAACTAATAGATTTCTTATGTTAGTATATAGAGAATCCTTAATCGAAGTGAAAATGAGAAGACTGTGCATGCATTTCCTTTAATTGAAACATGGGTTTGACCATACAAATCTCAGTCTTACGGAACATGCCACACTATGCAGATAGACAGTAAATAGTCCTCATGCTGTTTTTGTTTCTTAGAGCTATGAAATAAATATAATTCTACATTTTAATTTTTTCTTTTCTTGTTTCACATTTGGATTACCTATCAAAAAGTAAGGAATTTTGATATTATTACAATATCTGAGTTAAAATAACATTCCAAATAACAATTATTGGACATGTTAAGGTAATGAAAGTTATAAATTAGATTAAAAAGTAACTCTTAATGTGGCATATTTTTGAATTAAACTCTATCAACTTTAAAAACAACAAAACATCCCTCTTTATTAGGGAATTTAATAAACTAATTTTAAATACAGAGCTATGAATTCCTTCCCTTCCATGTTATAATAACTGAAACAAAATAACACTGATACAGTCAAAATTCCTAAATGCAAGTACATAAAATTTACTTTAGCAATTTTAAGAGATGAGACAGACTGAACACATGAATAAATTTCTTTCAAAGAATAATTTATTAAATTTGGCCCGTTCCATAGTAAACTTTAACCATTAAATTACATTATTACACCATGTCATCAATTTGAAAAGCAAGTCATATGCCAGATCTTGATTGTAAAAGGAATACACAGAATAATATATAGATTATTGAAAAATGATCTATACCAGTGTTTATAGATATGATTAAATGTAACAGAAAATTTACTGTCACAACCACATTTTTAAGTGAAATGTATAATTTTAACATTTTATAATATTTAAGATATGGCATTAAATGCAAAACTATGTGCATGGGCATAAGTTAGTAAATTAAAAAAAAATAATAATAATTAAATAATGAACGTCATGAAAAATTTCAAAACAAGCAGAATTTAATTTAGAAGGCTTTTAGACACTTATGATAAATAAATTTGAGACTTCTTCACCCAAAATTAAATTATAATTAACTAAAACCAGTGTGAATGACCTTCCACAAAATCCTTCAGCTGCGATTTTTTCAAGCTTGAAAACCAAATTCTTCTGGTAATAACAGCTTAACCAGTTGAAATCCCTACAGAAAGTTTGATAACACAATAATAGAATTATTAGAATAGAAAAATTAACACAAATTTATAGAATATCATTTAAACTTAACATTATTAAAAATTTTGGTGCTTTCTGACTATCTGCAAAGCTGTGAAAAATGCAAAATGTTTGGTTAGTTTCTGGTTCATATCTACTGCTCTGTTCACAAGTAGTAATTCAAATAAGCACTTTAATTTTAGGATGCACACACACAAAAATATATATATTGGGTCAATATTCACATATTTTTCATCCAACGGAATACTATTCGGAAATAAAGATTAAAAATAAAACATGTATACATTACATGTGTGTGGTTATGCATATTCATAATTTGCTGTTATCGTGTACATACTCTTGCAGTTTTAGCATAAGTTGAAGCTGTGAGGGCAGATGATCAGAAAGTATCAGAATTTTTCATGTATAAGAAAAAATTGCCCTGACAATAAACAATGACAATAGTATCTCAATTGTTTAGCACTGACATTTCCATAGTGCATTAGAAATATATAGTAATATATGTATAATAAAAAGATAATCACATACTATTAAATAAGTTTTTTAAATGGCAAACTTATAACAATTCTTTCACATATAATTAAACAGAATTCTTTCACATGAACATCCAAAATCCATTCTTAACTAAAAAATAAATAATAAAACCATGTAAATTTCTTATGAAGCCCATCATTTCCAAAATGTCCATTTCTGAAAGTTCCAAGCCTTTCTCAGTATATTATTAAATTACTAAACTAAGCATCAATGATTGTCATGTTCGCTAATGTGACAATATCTTTCACACTTCTTTGTTACTACAAGTAACAAGTAAGCTTTGATAAATCTTTAACTGATACATGCTACATTTGTCTAAAATTTGTACAAATAATAAAATTAAATGAGCTTTATAATATACTCAAAGAAATAATTTTGCATGAAAATTTTTATGTTATGTAGCAGAATATTGGCCTGATTAATGACTCAGGAAATAATTCAAATTTCAGCTTGTGTTAAAATAAAAACTATAACACAAAGATAAGCAAATTTCCTTATGAACAATGCAATTAATGACAATGGGCTAAGACAATGGGCTGGATGAAAAAATACATGTATTATGGTAGCTATTCATATTCTTCAGCTTTCCTAATATTCTCATATTCACTTTACATAACTAAAGTATCTAAAATACAATAAAAATACAAACAATATTTATGAGAAAATGTTAAAAGCAATCATAAGCATTTGACTGAATGACCATATTTTGTCTTCCTGCAAGTCGAATCTTAAAATGATATGCAGTTTTGAAAAATGCTTAATCCCTTTATAAAATATTTAAAATTCAAAAAAAGATTAAAAAAAGGTACTTATCAGGACCGGGTTCAGAAATGTATTTATGTACGCTTGCATATTTGTAAATGTATGTGTGTGTGTATACATATACACATCTATGCACATGCTTACAAACATGTTTTAAAATTGAATTACAAACTAGATTAAGATAATGTTTCAACCATACATATTTTGAACAAAACAATGCAAACTCTTATTTTTATACAATCGTTCAAACTATTTAATATAAATTTATTGCTGCAATAAAATAATAATCTGATCACACATAATATTTTGAAACTGGATGCATAAACTGAACTAAAAAGAATTCAGTCATAAACATTTGGATAGCAGGACAAATCAGATATTTGAAGACAACCATTGAGATATACACGTAATTTACGACAGAACGGTAACAATTCATGAAGCTGTGATAGCTAACACATTTAACTGTCAAAATAACATAAATCGAAAAGCAAAAAAGTAAACATACAAGTATTGCAAATGAACTTACCTTTAATGCAACAAAAAATATCCATAGAAAAAGTAAACCTCATGGCCCAGCCATCTTGGATTTTGTTTCAAATCAGACGGACGTTTACGGATTTGCGGAAGAATACAAGGAACTAGTAGTTTGCCGGATACAATGCGCAATGACGCGAAAGAATATAGTTCTGCAGAACTTCCTACATTATTCCGTAATAAACAGAACTATGTCATATTTTTTAATTTATCTCATTAATTAATTAATAGGGAAATAGTTAAGTAATTATAAATTAATTTTCGATGAAATGTAAAATTTTGCATGTATGTGACGACCACCTTCTGTCCTATATATTTCTGAGAATATAAACATATTTTGGAATCTGAGAGCATTAGTAAATAAATGTATAGAATATCGCCTCTCAAACGACCACTCCTGAAAGTGATCAATAGTTCTGAGATTATAAATAATTATTGATATTAAGCATTATTTCTATAAGACGACCATCTCTATATAAGACCAAAGTTTCTACAATCTTGGATAGTCATCAGAGAATTATTTTTACTGCGAAATTATCGCACGACTGTAATTCAATATCACTAACAGATCGCGCGATTGAAAAACATTTTCTGTCCTGTAATTAGGGGAAAAAATTTTTCCTTATGAGGTATTTCTCCCGCTTTACTAGCGTGCCTTCGTGGTGTAATGGTTCTGCACGCTGTGCCAGTATTTCAGAGGTCCGTGGTTCGATTCCCGGAGAAGGCGTATGCTAATTTTTCATCTCTACGGCTTCCCAAAAAAAATCCTAATGTCTCTACAGTGGCGGCTGAACTAAAAAGGTGTTGGATGAGGTATATCCACACCTAGGATTTAGTGATTGGGTACCCTTAAAAAAAAGTCGCCCTTTAAAAAGGCTAGTAATATAAGGTATTTCTCCCGCTTTCCTAGTGTGTATTCGTGGTGTAGTGGTTCTGCACACTGGGCCGGTATTTCAGAGGTCCGTCGTTCGATTCCCGGCGAAGGCAGTTGCTAATTTTTCATCTTTCTTGCTTCCAAAAAAATACCTAATGTCTCTATACCCAAATTTAAAAAAGATGCGTTTCAGAATTAAAATATATATATAATTTTACCTATACTTATAGTAGGGTTAGTAATCTGTAAGTAATTATACATGTAATTTATACATTTTTTATAAAAAAATATGTTATTTAGAATTTTGCAAATATTCTGCAAAATGCTAATCCATTGAAAAAAATATTTTCCATGACTAAATAAATTTTTAAAAACGTCAGAGAAAATAGCAGTTAAAATTAATAACAAAATAACAAGAATAAATCATCAATCATATCAATATTTTTAATGTACAGCATTTAGAAACAACTTAGTAAAATACATATGAAAATTAAATAACGTGCAAGTTTCAGATGTGCAATGTCAAAAAATTAAAACTGGTAAATTGAACAAATATCCTCAAAATATTTGACAACGGAAGTCTTCCGGACAATGCAGAATGAATGTCCTCAGGATGTGAAATTGGTGAAGTCCTCAGGACATCTGAGAATCAACATCTTCAGGACATCCTGTCATGTCCCGGGACATAGCGACTTAAATAAGACATCCTCAGGATGTTAAATTACAATCTCCTCAGGACATCTGAGAATCAACATCCTTAGGACATCCGAAGTATGTCCCGGGATATTACGACTTAAATGGGACATCCTGAGGATGTTTTGTGCTATGGGGGTGATTATAATGTCTAGTATTTATCATTATTAGATATTTAATTTACTATATTTAATAATGATAATTATCTAATCTATCTAATAATATTGTGATAATGAGCTAATAATGTAGTGATAGTCTAATAATGTTGTAATAATTCCGAATCTGCATTCTTATTTTAATATAGTCTTTTTAAAGAAATAATATTGTAATATTTATCTCTAGTTTATCCGTGACTATTTTTCAATTTTTATGTTCTTATTGTAACCGCTTTGTGCGAAAATTAAGTGATTCGTATAATTTTCCCCTCTCGATCAGGACGATAAAATTAGTTTAAAAAGTACGTAAAAATATGCGAACGAACACAGTATATCTCCCAGGCTTCTTTTATTAATAATACATGCTGTATTCATAAAAGTTATTTGACATTCAACTATAAAAAGCCTTTCAAAGTCAGGATGTTTCTGACTGGATTTATATCATGTAAAACATTCCTATAACTCGTGCGACATCAAAATAAAATAATAATACGAAATAGAAGAAATAAAGTGAGAACCAGAACTGTAATAAAATTCCAATGATATCTTTCCAGACTTGTGCTACTTTTTGTTTGTGAGCTCTCAATAAAACGAGAAAAGGCAATTTTTCGTTTTCAAAGAAACTGTTACATTCCTTCAATCTTTTTTCTTTTCTTTTCTTTGGATAGATGGCGCAGTGGTTAGGAGATTCATAGCGGCGCCAGGAATGTAACCCTTTCCCCTATCTTTTACTCCTGTGTAGGATGGTCAGAGCCTGGCTTTATAAAAGAGGAAATATCTGAGACAGGCTATGAAAGTCCGACCAAGTCATAAATCAAGTCATTTTAGTCGCATAACACAAGCGCTTTGTCAGCGAATTGACATCTATGGTATGTTTAGGGGGTTGTATTCTAACAAAAATTCGAAACTTTCGGTACAATGGACGCCGCTTAATTGCGATCACGGTTATTCGGATGCTGCTATCGAATTGCTGATTTCTATATGAAAACATAGAACATACATCGCTTATTGAGATCAACAATTCGGTTAATATTATCAAATTATTGTAGAAAGGATTTTTCAACACGCTAACCACCGGGCCACTCGAATCCGGGATAATGGTAAAAATTCTAATCAAGCCACATCATCCGTACTCGGGATTACCCGTATTTGCATCATCCTTATTCGACTGATGCTCATTTGAGTATTCACGATGTAAGTTATTAGCTATTTGAAAAAAAATATATTGAATGATTAAAGAAAGAAAAAAAAATGGTGCCGATAGCTAAATTCATTCCATTCAACTAAAATATACTTTCTTCAGTATCAGCTTAACCAGTTCTTGTAAAATGCGATCAATAGTATACAACACCTTCATTATCAATGAATTTTTAAATATCCTGGCTGTTCCTCATCACTGCTGTTTGAACTTTTGTAAGCCTCGTAAGAGCTTTCTTCTTTACTGTCGTATGATTTATCAACTAATTCTTTTTTTTTTTTTTGTTATTATTGTTCTAAAAAATTAAGCCAAAAATTTTAACAAAAGAAAATTTTTTCCATTAGCCACTGCAGAAATCAGGTTTGGAAAATCAGTAAAAATTTCGTAACTCACATGCTTTCTTAGATACTTTGTTCTTGAGGAGCGAGTTTTCAAGTTAATGCATGCCTTAAAATGTTTTTCTTAAATATGCTTAGCTTCTGCTACAATCAGAAACAATTGGTGCTTGATGTAGCAGCGCTCGTGGCCTGGCGGAGATTTTGTTATAAACTCGAGTGGGAGTTAAAGTGGTCAGCTGAATTAAAATCGGGAAATAAAAAATAAAATCTCCATATAAGATTGAAATGGAGTACAAATTATAGAAATTGGCAAGTGGCTGAGACATATCGTTGTGTAGCTTATTTTTGATTTAAGATTACAATGTGCAAAGTGGCACTTTTTCTAATGTTTAGGAAAATCGACCGGATTTGTCAGAATTAGAGAATGATAAATCAGATTTCTAGACGACTTTGCGTTTTCGCTCCAAATTATCAGTAAAACAGCTTTCGGGTCAAAATATCTAAAAAACTTCAGATTGAATTGACAGAAGAAGATGTCTACCAGTCCTTTCCCGAAACAAATCCAAGAACATCATGTGATGAAATTTCTGCAGATGAAAATGATGAAATTCATTAATTTCTTACAAATGCTGAGATGAGGGATACCTTATGAATGTTAATTATATTTGTATTAAAATTAGTTATACTGTACTGATATACAGGGACACAGTAGTATATATAGTTGCCTAATATTCATTGGGCAAGCTTACAATCTTTCGAAAGTGAATTGTAAATACAGCAAAGATTGTTTCCAATTAACAAACGAATTGTTTCTATCTACGGGTATGGTTGGTATGGTTGATGTTTCGTTGAATATTGAATCCAGATAAGCAGTAAGAAATAAAGAATTTATTAGGAAATAAGCATAATCAGTAATACACACAAGACAATAAATATCTTGTAATAGTTCAAAGAGAACGCGGACACATAGCAGTTTTTCCTTACCGCAGTAAATAAATTGTAAAGTTCCTCAACTCGTTCTCAGTGTAAATCGTAACTCGTAGTTCAGCTAACCACAGCTAAGTCTAATAGCTGATTTGTAACGGATTCACAAGTGAAATCCTTAGTTCTTCGACCCGTATTTATATCCTGCACCATGGGCTCAGAAACTTCTGGAAGATTCGGTCGTAGGCTTCGAAAATATGTTTTCGGGAATCTTCCAGAAAGTCGCCAAGTTGGCTAGAAATCTGCAAATGTTGCCAATGTTCCTCAGTTTCTCTTCATTTCGTCAGTCAAAAAGTTGCGTCAAGCCCATTAGGTAAGAAAATGTCTATATTTTGAGTTCTAATTGATCTATTTTTACAGTTCCAAAGCTGTTGCATTCAGGATTAAAATATCTATAATTTATGTAATAAATAAAAGCTCTTAAATGCAAGGCATGTGGCCACAATTTAAAATAAACACAAAATAACCCATGAAATTAACAATCTAAAAAAAATAAATAAAACAATACAAATATTACAAAAATACATTAAAATGCGCTAAAATATTTAGAAATATTTACAATAGAACTCGTTAAAGAACTCAACTTTTTGTAATTTACGTCTAAAATATAGAATTATTCTTTATGATACCCTAACTGCACTTAGTATAAAGCGGGCATTCTCAGCCTTTAGCTTGCATCGACCACTTTAAATTTTTCTTTATAATATACAGCATACAACATAATCCTAACACAAATAATTGCACATACACAGCTTAAAGATAAAAATTAGATTGAAAGAATGTAAAAATATTTTAAAAAAATAATTTATTAGATTTTAATTTTTTTAAATTTATAGTCAATACGTTTAATTTTACACATAAAAACAAAATCACACATTCTAATTGACAAAAATTAGATTTCAATGAATGGGATTGCTACACTTGATCAATTTTGATCAATATTGATGCAAGTTTTTTATTTTAATACTTGGCATATTATTGCTTACCTTAATTCGCAAATTACCTCGTTCCAAAATATTGAATCTGTTTCTTGTTTTCCGTCGTCAGCTATTCACTTGAGTAAAGCCTGGCTTCCATTGGGTAAGAAGAGGGAAAAGACAATAATGTTGCCCCAGTTAACAATTTTCTATCGGATGATATTTAAATTCTAAAACTTAACGTAGTTATGTGGTTTGAATAAGTGTTCCTCTTCAGCATCCTCCTTTCAACGCAGTATTTGCATCATCAATTATAATCAAGAAATCTCTAAAAATTTATATATTTTTTCTAAAAATTATTATAACTAGCCCCTAGCTCCCCTATCATCTAAAAAATTATTCTGTATTTTATTTATCACGTACGTTGCTGCTGACAATTGACTTTTGCACTTGCAAGATCCGCTAGTAGTTGCGGAATCTTTTCTTAATGAGAATATTTCATAATGTTATTTTTCATTCGATCCTTTCCAAATAAGAAAATATATTTCTGTTTAACTCATATAAACCTTTGTTTAACTAATATAATTCGAAAATCAAAAGAGGAAAATTATGCGAGTTATTTAATTTCGGAAGTACGCGGTTAGAGAAAGAACCTGATAAATGAAAAGGAGTCATCGGTAAACCACTAGTAATTATCACAATATTATTTCTTTAACAGAAACCTAGAGAAGAAGACATAGTAATGTTAATATTACAATATCTGACGGATATCTGTGTGCGATTCTGTTACCTTGTAAAACCCCAGGGGCATCCCACATGAATGAATCTTTACCCGTCGGAGCAACTGAAGTAGAGGTAAAATTTAGGGAAACACTAGACTGCGGGAATAAATCACGAGGTATTGTTCCGACTTACTAGCCTTCTATTCTGATTTAAAGCTGTGTTGTTCCAAGAAACAGAACCATCTACGCTATCTTCAGCTGTCCATAATGTGCATCCCAGGGAATGAGATCTTAATATTTAGTACACTGAATGAGAAAACAGGTAACATAGTGAACTAAATAGGTTTCTACAGGGCTGTGAGACTTTCCATTATTCATTACGCTGCATTAACCAGTGCTTAGTACTTTTAGACAATGCACTAAAATGCACATATATGTGGGATGGCATCGTTCATTATAATCGGATGACGCGACAAGCTGTGTGAGAATAAATCTTTTACTTTTCCGATGATAGAAATCAGACGATTCCGCCATTAATACGATGACGCGATTAAAAGATGTTTGAATGTAAAAGACGATTCCTTCTCTTCATCTGTATATATCATCTATGAAAATTAATCTTTCTACACATTAATCATTTTGTAGTTTGTAGCAACTATTCATGTTTCATTAAATATTCAAGTTTTACATAAATCGAACTAGTTTATTAGCCCCTAGACAGCCACCTAAGAAGCAAGTTTACAGACATCATATTCCTAGACAGTAAGTACCGATTCTACATATATATTTTACACAGAATGTTAAGGAGGAGGAACGAAGGTGAAGAGAGGCGAATAAGAGATCCTGATTTCAAAAACCCGAACACATCTGTAGTGGTTAAGGCTGCAATAAGCTAGAACGTAAATAAGAGAAGTAATGCAAAATGACATGTTTGGAAAGTTTCTTGACGAAGAATCTGCACAAAATGCGTTTAAAATAATATATACAAGGGAAAGCAAAATAAATGGAATGCTAATAAAAACGCAAATACAAACTGAATGCACTGAATAAAATTTTTTAAAAAAATCAAGGGAATACAATTGATCGATGAGCTCGCTCTCAGAAGTCAAAACTGTATACGGTAAAGGGAGGGGGGAATTACGGCAATATTTTTAAAATTTTCAGAATCTAGGAGAGGTGAACGTGAACCTAGGGTAGGAACCTACATGAAGAAATACGGTCATACGAAAATGTTGAAGCCTAGCGCAGAAGTATGAGAACTGCTGTTGTAATTGAACGCAAATTCAGGCAAGTTGCGAATGATTAATATAGTTCGGAATGGCATGTAGTTAAAAAAGTTCTTTGTTACCTAGCATTAAGACATGCGTTATTAAATATAGGTGCTGAGTGAAATATGTCAGAGATATACGAGTTACAATTATAGGGATTTAGCAGCAAGTGTAAAGAACTCAAAGATTATTCGTAACTTCCGTTAAGCCATTACATTTATCGTTGTTAAACGTTTAAACATTGTTAAATGAAATACAATGTAGTGTTCTTCGGTCATACCATTTAATAAATATGCATGATGACAATAAATTGTAAGCGTATTATTGCAATTGCAATTACTTTACCGTTAAAATTACTTTGCTATTTGTCACTGAATTTAACAAATGGTGTTACTGAATGCAAACACAGAAATGTTTAATGTTTATCCTATTCCGATATAAACTTTCGCATTCGTAGGCTCGAGAGCAGTTAGGAAACAAATTTTAGAAGTACAAAGACTAATGTATTATATTATACAGAGAACGTTTAATATGATCAAGTTTGCTGATTGCTGTTTTGATAACATTAAATGTGAGGAAAATATGCCCTTTAAACAGCAATGGATTTGAACAAATTTAATATAATTACAAAAAAAAAAAAAAAAAAAAAAAGTCTGAAAGGTTTCAGATTTTAATGGTGCCTAGAAAGTTTGTTAAGAATTTCTATGCTCTAGCTGAGCTCGCAGTCTACCAGTCTGCTGTTACACTCACTAACTCATTTTTTTAGCTTTATTAATTAAGCATCGCTTTATTTGCACTTGCGCCATATATTATTCAAAAGCAAAATTTAAAAAAAATTAAAAGCAACATAGCGGCGTATGTTTAAAATTCCCGATAAGCGTTAAGTGTTAGCACAAATTTTTCTTTTTTTTTCAGTCATTTCTTCGTTTATCATATCAATTTTTCAGTTTTTCTTATTAAGATGGCTTTATAAAATTTTTTGCTTTTATATTATAACGTTTCAGTGTTAACATTATTTATTTAATATAACGTTCTTCGCACTTACGCCACCGAAAATTTAATTCAACAGCAAAATGATAATAAATAAATAAATAAATAAATAAATAAAATAAAAACAGTACATTTTTAGAATTTCCTACACACAGTCTCCCTCGCTTGAGATAAAAACTTTTATTCCGTACAGGTCTTTTAAAAACGAAAAACACTTTATTTTACTGCCTGCTTTCAAATTGTTGAAATTATTAACCAAAAGTTTGTTGCTAAAGTTTCACAAAATATGAAAAAAATTATTAAAAAATTGCGTAACATCATTCTATGAAAATATTGGGAATTTTTAATTAGATAGATGAAAATTTAAATGCATTTTTATTACTCCAATCAATTCGATTCCAAAATAAGAAACGAATACTCTTAAGAACTTCATCTATTTGACCGACAGATTGATTTTGAAAGATAAAATACAAAATCCGAAAGCTCTCAGATTTTACATTACGCCCAAAGAGACATTTTTTTTAACGTTTTGTGTGTTTGCTACCTCTATTTATTAAATATCATGTTCTTCACACTTAAACCATAAAATTCAGTTCAATATCAATATCGCAACATAATTTTAAAATGAGCATATCCTTTAGAATTTCCGATACACAGTCTCGAGCGCTGGAGATAAAAATGATTTTTTTCCCGTACAGTGTTGTCATTGCTCGCTTTGAAATCGTTGAGTTTGTTAATCAAAAATTCGTTTTACAAAAGATTTACAAAATATGAAATAGATAATAAAACAAATTCCAAATTTCTGCTTTTAGATGCCCATATACGGGTGAAAACGTACGTTATTCAAAATTTCATAGATCTAGGTACTGTTGTTTTATCACAATGCGAGTAGCATATATAAATTTATGCAGATTCTTCATTATTTAATTTCTTTAAATATAATACAGGGATCTAAAATTTGGTGGAAACAATTTGAAAAGGGAATCAAAGTTTATAGTGAATCGACACAAAATGCCAAAACGAAATTAACAGTCCTTGAGGGCAAACTGCCCCTTTGGACTAAAAAATATCTTACATTTTGGTGAATGGCAACAGACTCGAATGAAAAGTGACAAGACGCATTTATAGCGATTCTACGCAAAATAACGTTTCAAGGTTAATTACTCTTTTAGACTAATAACCAAACATATAAACAGATGCTTTCATAGCATTTTATTTAGGAAAAAGCAAAAACATTGTTTATGTCACAGTGTCTTTGATAGAAAAGTTTATTTATGAATGTTTCATAACATTTCTGACAATTATTTCACTAATGCTAAGCCTTTAATATTCACACGTGAAGAGCATTCCTCGTTAAAAGATATGTGAATGAAACAATAAAAACTAGGCGAAAAAAAATGGAACTTGTAAGATTCTTTACTGTGTACTTTAAAATAACAGTTACATGTGAAGAATCTGAAGAACTGATAAGCGAATAATCGCTTAAGTTCGTGGTACAGGAAGCACTAAGTAAGAAGGGCGAAATAACCCTTTATTATTCCAGTAAGGTGTAACAGAACTCCGACTGTACAATAAAGCCGACAGTCGGCTTGAACTTAAGGGATTAGGAACTAAATTAATCTTAACTAAAAAATATAACCTAAACTATCAAACGTCTAACAGAGTTGGCCCCTTAAAGCTGATTAACTGCGAAGCTATCAAGGGCTTAAAGTACGGCCGAGCTTAATAATAGCTTGAGAGAGAGTAGCCTAAAAAGGCGGACGCGTGCTAGACACAATCTCTGGTTCTCTCTAGACAGTAGAACTTCGCGTTTAAATACCGCTCAATTTGCACCTAAACGGGATTCTAAAACTACGTTCTGGCCGGAAGTTGTAAGTTGAAATTCAGAAATGATAGGAAAGAAAGTTTAACTCAAAATTTAACTGTTAGATAAATTAATATAATCCTTACAAACTATAGTAGTAGATTTTTTTTCATGGATATAATTATTTATTTATCTTTGTTTGTAGCATAACTAACAAGAGTATTCGTCAGAGAAAGGCATGCCTTGTGGAGACTTTTTTATGCGAAACTTAGTTGCATCTACATTACAAATGAGGAAACCCACGCAATCACGCATGCAGCCAGCCCCTTTGCCGGAATTCGAAGCCAGAACCCAACTACTAATGTTCAGTGGCTACGTCTCAGCCGCTGAAGCGCAGGCAATTTTTAGGAACAAAAGGAAGAACAATTCTGTAGAATTTTTTTCCCTCTTAAAGTAGAGGGATTTGTGTACGGATGTCCTCAAAATCGATAGAGGTTCTTAAAATCTAAGCGAAATTAAGGTTGATTTCCCCACTTAATTATAAATATTTGCCTAAAATCAAAACCAAGCTGTTTGATGACTTAACCTCTTATTCGGTGATATTTCTCTGTTACTTGATAATTTTTATAATACATTTTGAACTTATTTGGCGATTTTGATTAAGTTAAAAAATTATTCAATAATAGTTTGAGGATATTATCCGAAATTTTGAATTCAGTAAACGAAGTATTTTCCATGTTTTCGTGCAGAAACGGGAGGGGCTTCAATTCAATAACAGTATCCGAAAAAAAAAAAAAAAAAACATGAACCGCAATTTAACGGTATCTACTGTATACTTTTGTAACCGAAATAACAGCAACACTCTACACTGTATGGAAGTTAATCCATTCTTGCAGAGGTATCCAAGAAATTTCTTGTTACAGCTTTTCCAATAATTATCCCATTTTCATTGCATCAAAATTCATATAAAACTTAAAAATGCATAGAACATCAGATTATTAAAAAGTCGAAGGTAAAATTTTTGTCTTTCGTAACGCACGCATAAAGTTTTTGAACAGAAAACTAAAATTTTATTAATGATTTATTAATAAATGCAATTTTTAAAATGTAAGTTCAAATTGTTAAAGAAACAAATTAAAATTTTAGAAATGAATCCCTATAAAAGCATCTAAAAGATCTAAGCGTATAAATGTCTAAAGGTATAAAAATGTCTCATATCAATCCATGGGTAAAATATACTATAGTTGGCTTGCAACGTAATGTGTAAGACTCAGTGTTTAATTTAGTGAGGAAAACGTATGGTATATGGAAAGTTTTCTTATTATAAATTATTAATTCATTGGTATACATATATTTAATACCATATTTCTCCTATAAATGTATGCAGGTATTATACGTACATCACGAACATAAAAAAGTCGTTTTAAAGGGACATGATTTTCATATACCGACGCTTTTATTTTCTTGTTTGTAAAATAATATGCATGTATTAGACATAAATACACTTTTCCATTATTTTAAAAATACGTATTTTTATATGCATGTGCTGAAATTTCCCTCGGTTTATTAAAAGTGATAAACTAAATAAGAAATCAAAACGCTGTTCATAAAGTATGTTCAAATGTAAAGCTAATTTTGCGAAAAGATTAATGTAAATGCCTTTCCTTTCAATATTTACCTTTATGGAAAAGAACAAACGGACAGTCAACGAGGCACTAAAGTCAATAAATTCTCCATATTTAATTTTGGGGAGTGAAGTTGGTGTTCCTTTTATGATATCCCTTTCTGGTTTACGTAATGAGCAAATGGGCAAACAATTATGAAGTGCGTCACACAAAATGATAAAAAGATAGCATTGATTTTCTAATTAGCCCAAAGTACTTTCGACTGAAATGGGGAATTAATCTTCAGGTGGATATGTCAGAGATGCAAGAGGTATTTTATTGGACCGCCTAATGAGGCTGTCAAACATTTAATATTTTAAATCAGGGATTCCTAATCCTTTTCTTGCATAGACCGCCTTTAAAAGGCGATTTTACTTCATCTACCTGCTACATTTTTCTGTGTATTATACGGTATACAACATACCATATTTCCTCGCGTATTTTTTTTAGCTGTTTAGAGCAAGGTTTTGAAAATATCCTCGGAATTCCCCCTTCCTCAGTGCGTTCAGAGAACGAGCTTTTCTTTGTTTTAAAATGGATTCATTCATATAGTGACTGTTTTTGTCTTACTCAGAAAATACCTGAGAAGGCCATGCCGTACTTTTCCGTTCTAACTGTTGAATTTTATGCCAGCTTAATTCAAGAAACTACAAATTACAAAAAAGTAAACAACAGCTGACATTCCGTGTACGTCAGCTTGCTTATTCACCAACTCTTATTTACACATTATTTAAGATAACTTGAAACTTAAAGGGTGGCAAAGACAACCATCTTTCATGCCTCTTTTTTCAAAATAAGCTAATGACTTTATAAGACACTGTATTGTTTATGTTACTACGTGCATTACATTCTTACTGTTACTGTGTCCTGCAGAAATTAAATTACTTGCATAAATTTTCCTTCTTAGCTTTTAGCTTTAAACGTAGTAAAAGAAAGAGGGGAAACAGGTAAGGAAACGGAGTAATTATTAATAGAAGTAACTGAGCTAAATAATATAAACATAACAATTAGACTAAAAACATGAGAAACACTTTGAAAAAATTAGTTTATTAGATTTATTTTTTAATTAAGAAAATTTCCAGCTTTATTATTATTTTTAATTTTACATATAGAAAAAGCTTTCAGAAACGAAATCACAGGTTTTAATTGCTCAAAGTTTCAATTGTAATCACTATGATGGCTGCACTTGATATACTGATGCATTTTTTTAATATTCGACGCATACTATTTGCTGAACGTATTCTTAAAACACCTCGTTCATAAATATTCAATCTTCTTCTTGGTTTCCTTAGTCAATTAATTTGACTAAAGTCTGCTTCCATTAAGTAAAAAGTGAAGAAAGTGAATAATGTTCTTTCGGATGATTTTTAAATTCCAAAGCTTTAGCATACCCATGTGTTTTGAATAAAACTCTGTATGTTATAAGTTGATGTAAAGACTTTATTTTATTCTAACCAATTATTTTTAGTAGCGAAACTTTTTTTTTCTCTTCTGATTTCAATTTCCTGCCTGAATGTAAATTTAATGTTGCAGTATGCAAATCTAAGTGAGTTGGGAATCAGTATTTAAGCGGCGGTTTTATGAGTAGTAGTATGAGAGTTAGTTCCGAGCTTATGCTGCGTGTTTGAAATAGCTCTGCACGTGAATAGTTGGTATTAGCCACCCTCTACAGGTTACATTGGTATTCTAGGTTCGGCTTTGCTGTGTGCAGCCGATTTAGCGGTCAGAAAAATAAAGAGCCAGTCGTGTAGCCCATCTTACTTATTGTGATTTTACGTTTTTATTTTCTATTCGAGTTACTTATTCACAAGTGGTGATAAATTGTGAGCACCGTGTGGGTGCAATCTTTGATTAGTTGACGCAAAAAGGTTATTTAAACCTTCTTCTTCAGTTTCTGTTCTTCAAAGACATAGCGAGAATTCACTACTCAGTCTTTTCAGTAGAGTCTATCCTTGGATGGTCCCGAAAAGAACAAGAACAACATCAGTAAGCAGTTACCTTAATCCTTCACGTGTTCCTCCTCCCTATCGTTTTAACCCTAAATTCTGAAAATTTTAAAGATAATAATATTTCTTTTCCTCTGTTGCATATAATCTTGTCTTCTGACAACTGGTTCATTGTAAATTATATTCTATTGATAATTTTTATATTTATTCCGTGTATTCAATTTGATTACTATTTTTGTATCACCACTGAAAGCATTTTAAATTTTTCTTCATTTTTTATTTAAAAGTATTTTGAGCATATTCTTCGTTAAGCTATCCGGACGGAACAGACGTTGTTACGTGTGATTTACCTTCACTTCTATTATTTACATTCCAGCTTATTGTAGCCTTGCCTACTGCCGATGTGTTCAGTTTTTCGGCATACGGATCTTTTGTTCGGCATTCTTTGTCATCAATTCCCAATGTCCAGTCTTGGGAACTGCGGTCAAAACGTATTCATATAAGGTACCCCTGGAGCTTTATAAAGTAATTGAGCTAGATACATCGCGGTCTGCTCGACGTGTCTTTTTCAGTTACCTTGATATATCGGCTCAATAGCATTCAGACACTGTAATTTAAATATTACTGTGCAATCATTTTGGAATGCAGGTTTCTTTGACAGAAATAATACTGGTATACTTATCAGTAGTTTATGTTTGGCTTCTTTTTATTTGTTATGTTTTAACTGTTACTGTGGTGTTTGGAAATTAAACTACTTGCACAATTTTCCCCTCTCGATTTCGGACATAATTTTTTTCAAAAAAGGGGGGATATGTGGGGAACTACGGTAAGCATCAATTTTATCAATCATTTATCAGATAGAATTTATCAGATAGAAGCGATAGAATTGTCATTAATACCCTTCAAAAGTTCATTGACCCCAGGGGATCAGTAGGAACTCCGCACGGAGACCACTGGTTTATATACAGTCTGAGTGTATATGTCACTAATTTCACTTGTCTGACAGTAAACCTGAACAAACTTACGAAATTCATCGTGGCAAAGAAAGCAAGATTGCGCCTGCCGTTGGCAACAGCCTTGAGTACCACACAGGTGACAGTTCGACTTCGTTCAGTTCCGCCTCAATGTTGATAGAGAGCACCTTCGCGGGTACAATTTCAAATAGAAGAAATCTATTTGACACTGTAAAACTTTAATTTTGGGAAAAGTAAGTAGTTATATATTGTTTATACATTTAAAATTGTGAATTTTAAGATTCCAACATTGCAATCCATAGCGTGTTGTAAGTCTTATTATTATGATTTAATTTTAGGATTTGCTTTCTGGAAAATGTTATGATGTTATTTTTAAGATAGTATGATTTGTATAAGTTTTAAGGCATGAGTTGATTACTTTATTAATTGCTTACTTTAATTATCATTTATTATTATTTTTTTTATTCACAGCGTTAACAGTGACCAGCATCTTCGTTAATATATTTCAAGAAGTCGAAGAGAAAAAAATGGTGAAAGAGAAAGAAGGGATAAGAGAAAAAATGTGTTTGGCGTATACGTGTAGCTGGCAGTTTTCCAAAAATAATAATTACAAAATTTCTTATTTAGTAACATTCGAAAAACGAACATTTTATTTTAAATGTTTTGGTTTTTCTGAATTTTTTCTTTTATATTCTGAACTGTTTAAACATAATTCTAACAGCCACACCACTTGCGATTGCAAGAAACAATATGTACATAAAAAGATTATATTTGAAAATGTACGCCTGTACGTGAGATAATGAAAATAAATTGACGTTTTGATTTTAAACTACTATAGACACTCTTAGCTGATCAATGCTTACATTCACAAGTAGTGTTTCAGAAAATGAAAATCATCGTAAGCAGAGTGATAGAGATAACTGAGCCATCAAAATATATAACTTCTCTCCTTCTGCTTGATGAAAGTTAACATTAATACTATTAACACATTAAAATTATTCGAGACAGATCGTTGGGTTCTGAAAACAAGGATTGAACGCTGTTCAGAACAAAGGTACTCTAGTTGGCCATTTTAATTTAAAGCATTATTTAATTCGTTAGAGAATCTGCAGCTTGCTAGTATTGAAAGAAATAGTTAATGCCCATTTAACTTGGTATTATTTTATAAGAAAAAACATTTTAGTCTAGAAAGAGTCTAGACATTCTTACTGTTAACAATGTTAAAAATAAAGTAATAATTCATGACTGCTGTCAATGGGAATACATTTGGGAATACTGACTTTAAAAATGGGAATACATTTTTAATATATCCTACAACTTCAGGCCTTGCGTACTCATAATATTAAATTTGAGAAAAATAAACATATCGCAGATTGGTATGCAATTCGAAGTTACAGGTAAAAACAATTTATGCATTATATCCAATGAAACTTTTAAAATTTACCCGCATCATATGTTTTACCTTCATATGTTACATTTACATTATTTTTTAATGCTTTACAATATTTTTTACTCTTTCTGATTTTGTCCAAGCAGGTAAACTTCTTTTTTTGCTTTGGTTCAAGCGACGTTGATCACGCTATTTTGCAACGAGTTGGCTTCCTCCTGCACTACGTCTACAACATTTACATAACCAAAGTTAAATTCATTAATAGTTGTCAATACTGACATTTCTAGCCTTCTTTTTAAGAAATTAACACTTCTTTTGGTCAAATATATAAATTATAACATCAGTAAATAACTGTTAAAATAATTTTTTTTTACATTTTCTCCAAAATGTAAAGGGCAAAGTTTAGCCTGTTTACACATTTTAAATGCTTGCAACTTCTTTAAAATTAGGATATTTGAGCTCGGATTTTTGCATATTATGTATTACGCATGTGGAATGTTACGCGAGTTAAAAAAAAATCAATATTTTGGTTGAACCAGAACATTTAAAATAAAATTTATAACTGAAGTTCTTGAGTATTACTAAATAAGAAAGTAAGTTATTATTTTTGGAAAACTTCCAGCTACAGCTACACGTATACACCAAACATACTTTTTCTCTTCTGTCTTCGTTTTCCTTTGTCATTTTTTTCTCTTCGACTTTTTGAATGGATTAGATTGATCATTTAATTATGACAAAGCGCACCAGGGCTATCTGCCTAAAGGGAGGGATGCCTTCGTGGAGGACTTTCTAAGGGAAACTGGCTCGTATACACGTTACACATGGGAAAACCACGAAAACACCCATGCAACCAGCCCGTTCGCGGGATTCGAACTTCGGACTGAACTACCAATGTTCAACGTCTTTACCGCTCGGCTGCTGGTGGGCCGAATTTTTGAATGATATTAACCAAGATGCTGATGTTACAGATAACCCTAGGAATATTTAAATAACAATAAATTATAAATAAAGTAGTTAACTCGTGCCTTAAAATCTCATTAATTTCATAATATCTTAAAAATTGCATAAATATAGTTCGCAGCATGCAAATCTTTAATTTAAATTATAATAATAAGACTTATAACACCCTATGGACTGCATTGTTGGAATCTTAAAATTCACAATTTTAAATGTACAAATAAATGTTTATGGCAAAGAACAATTAAAATAAACATTTTAATATTTTGCAAAGTTTTCAGATATTGAGTTAATACTTCTGTGCGTTTACAGTTTGTATGAAGGTAGTGAATAAAGATGTCACAGAGCAAAAAAATTAACGAAATGGTTGAACCTCGATTTTTCCACTTTCAAAGAGCAACAATTTTTACCACATCCGCCTTTTTTAATATTAGATAATGTAATTATTATTATTTTTTAAATTTATATCTTATCTATCTGCTATCTGTTTGTCTGTATATCTATTTACAATACATAAAAAATTAAGCATTATGTTATTCGGAAAAGTATAACATGTTTATGTATCAGGTTATCGTAACTAGTAAAAATATTTAGCTATAAAAATAGAAATTAAAATTAAGAAAAATATAATAGAACTTAAAAAAAATATAAAAATTTGAAAGGTTTCAGATTTTAACGGTTAACTAAAAGGGTTTGTTAAGGTCTTTTTATGCTGTCGCTGAGCTCACAATTTACTAGTCTGCTGTTATACTCACTCCTAGTAACACATTTTTTTTTCTTTTTTAGCTTTATTATTATGCAACATTTTCTTCGCATTTATGCATTTCAACAACAAAAAAATGCAAAAATTTTAAAAGAAGTATAGCAATTACCGATGCAGATGTTAACATACACGTTTTTGCTCTGTTTTGTATTTTTCAGTCATTTATCGGATCATCATATCAATGTTAAATTTTCTTACTAAGATGGTTTTACAAAGTATTTTTTTTTTTTTTTGGTCTTCATATTATTAACATTTTGTGTGTTTAGCAGAACTTAGAATTTCCGACAGACTGTCGCGCGCGCTGAAGATAAAGTGTTTTATTCCGCAGAGTGTTGCCACTGCTCGCTTTGAAATCGTTGAGTTTTTTAATCAAAAAATTGTTAAAAGTTTTACAAAATGTGAAAGAGATACAAACAAATTCCAAATTCAAATTTCGGGTTTCCAGGTGCCCTTTCCTAAGTGGAGGACTAAGTCATTCAAAATCTGATGGCTCTGGGTACCGTTACTTTTTGACAATGAGAGAAACATGCATACATTCATGTAGATTCTTCATTATTTAATTTCTTTGAATATAATACAGGGAGTTAATATTTCATGGTAAGAATATAAAACGTGATACGCTGTTTATAGTGATCCAACGCAAAATGCCGTTTCGGGATTAATATCCCATTCTGGACTAAAAATAAATTGTTTATTGTATTTTTTTTTAAAAACTTAAAAGACACTTTAAAAACTCTCCATAATTTTTATGACAAACTGCATTTCACTTCCTATAATTTAATTTTCGCGATTAACTCATCAGGGAGTAATTATATCAAAAATTAAAGTGGAATATTTAAGGAGCTCTGAAAATGTGTTTCGTCCTTTATGACTCTTTCAGAACGGCGTGTAAAAGTTTTTGTACATGTTTTCGTATTAATTTTTGTATATATGTAAGATAAAAAAATATGCAAATCAAAATTTAACTTAAAAAGCCTCTTGATTTCTCAATTTTAATTTGAATACTTTCTCTCTAGTAATAAATTTCTCTAAACTGCATCATAGCTGAAAACTAAATCCACACTATGTCATCTTAAACATTCTGCAATGCCCTTACATCTCTCTTTCTCTGCCTGTGCTTGACATCTCTTACTTGGCTGCTTTTGTTAAAAATGTAATGCGCAATCATCAAAATGTGGAGTGCAGATTAGCTTAGCCCCATTGTGAAGTGTAACAAATAATAAAGTTATATTTGGAATATCAAGTGATTATGTGATTCTTCAAAAGTTCCCTACATCTTCTGCTACGTAATTGATATTTCCAGTGATCTTCTAATCCTCAATCCACTCACGACTGCAAAATAATGTCTTCCCTTGTCAAGCACTCATCCCTCATCAATTTACTGTAAAATAATGTATTCCCTTGTCAAGCACTCATCCCTCATCAATTTACTGCAAAATAATGTCTTCCCTTGTCAAGCACTCATCCCTCATCAATTTACTGCAAGGATCTAAATCTTACGGTTTGGACTTGGTGGTGGCGTAATAGATGCGTAGCAAAGAAACTTGGAAAGGCAGACTTGGCCGGATTCAAGATAGTGTTTTATAGAGGAAAGCAATTCTGCATTCGCAATATTTGATTCACATACGAACGAGTGTCTAATGCGCCCTACACTTTTGTTAGCTCAGCACATATTCCTTGAACAAAGAAGGTAGTCGCAAATCGTCTGGCCAGGAAGAAAGGTGTCGCAGCAATTCAGAGGAAGAAGGGGAGGGAGTCAAAAGTTTCAGTTCGGGTTAAAAAAGTTTTGATTTACAATTATTTTATTGAGCAAAGAGATATTTGCATTACGTAGTTAGGTAGTTAGAGTTACGTAGGATCGCATGATTAATTTGATGAAGCAGTTTAGACTGATAGCACTGTCTTTAAGATACAGAGAGGAAATCCTCAAATTAAATAAAAAATAAAAGAGGTTATAGCCAATTAAATTTAGAAGTTTGCTTTTATATTTTTTATCTTACACATACCGCCCCTTCAAAGAGAAAACGGCGGAACGGTAGAGAAGCCCTTTTGAGAAAAAAATCATTAGAACCGCAGAATATAAAAGCGATAGTTTTGAAAATACAAAATATAAAATTAACTTTTGAGCAACTAAATTGTAAGTGGTAACATTTTGAATTCAATAATAATTTTAAGCACTATATTCTTTTAAAATAATTGTTTTTAGAGTCCTATTAAGATCTGAGTCCCATCTGTATAAAGTTCTTCTTTCTCAAACATTCACATAACAATTCTGAATTTTGATACTTCAGGGAACGATTTCCAAAAACATTTGCGCAGAATATCACAATTATAAAAAATTTATATACCCATTAATTATTATACGAATAATCGTAAATCTTAAAATTTTACACCATACTAATTTTCACAGTTATAAGTAACATTTTATCATTTGTAACAGCAGTATTGAAATTATGGTTTTTACTTTTACTATTACTTTTTATTATTTTCTTATTTTACACAAACTGAATGACTCCACAGCTTTCTCCTAGTACACACATATCCAGCTATTTGGGCATATCCACTTTAACGAACTCATGTAAAATTTTGATAGGTGGTTAATGGATACTCGGAAGTTACTTGGAAAGGCCTCCCTTTCTTATATAAGGTAACTGGCCTTTGTGACCTGTACTACACACACACACACACACACACACACACATATATATATATATATATATTATTTCTTTGTAGGGTTTCTTTCTTTCAAGTACGGAGTTTATTTTAAAATGCTCGAATGAAATCAAATTTTAATAAAGCGACGAAAGAACAAAATGTTATATTATTAATAACGTTATTAATAAAAAATAGAAAAATACTATTATTACTTTTCAGTCACTTAGTTTGCTACTCAGTAGCAGAAAGATTAAATTAGAAATTTAAATATCTTAATGGTAACATTCTGGTGCGTACAGGTGATACATTTTCTGTTTGAGGGATGAGAATACTTTGCTTTCAAGTAGCCGAATTTGTGAATTAAAATTGAAAGATATATTTTACGTTTTTATATATGCATTGCCGAAAATAAGAGTCTCGCACACCGAAGCTACTATTTTTTTTATTACGAACTGTTTTGCTGGTTCTCGCTTTTAAATCGCTATGTTTGTAAAGCGGAAACTTATTAAATTTGTACAAAATATAAATGAAATTCAAAATTCGCAATTCGGGGCATCAAGAAGCTTATGTTCATGTTGGGACTAACTGTACTAAAATTTCAGTGGCTCTAGGTGTCATCGCTTTCCCAAAATACGAGGAACAGATAATACTTCGCAATGATATTTAGTGTCAACAATTTGAAAAGTGATAGAAACAAAAAGTGAGTTTCGAGATTAACAGTATATCTGTCATTAATAACTTTATTTCTAAAATGGATTTTAAGCACGGTCTGTTTTAAAATGCTTCTAAGAAATCGAAATTTAATATAAAAGTATGTGAGATTACTCTTTTTTGAATTATTTAAAACTACATGATCGCATAAAGTAAACTTTAATGTAGAAAGAATAAATAGAAATTCATCTTAAGTTCCGTCGAAAAAATTCATAACATTTTTTGAGCTTTAGTCTCCTTTTGCCAACTTTTCACAGATAGAATTCAAGAAAACGCCTTCAAGATTTCATAGTTTCCTTGCCTAGGAAGCTGACCGCCGTGTCTTTGATGAAAGCATTCATCATCTCTATTTGGAACTGCATTCTAGAAGATTCTTAAAAAATAAATAAAAATAGGGGTGGCTTTAAGGATATAATAGAACTTCAAGCAAAGTTTTGTCGAACGTAGAGCTCTAAGTTTGATGGAAATGCCTGTCGAAAACTATTCGAACCTTTTCAAAGAACTTTCTTTTTCCTTTTTATTGGTTTTGAAAAATGGAGATATATTTGCAATAATAGAGAACGCAAAAATAAATATCCTATAATCTAAACGAATGATGATAATTTTAAATTTAGTGAGTCATCGTTATCCACTCAAATTCCTCTTCCATTAAGAATTAAAACAAATAAGTTGACATTAAAAATAAATTCGAATATTTTGTTTCATTCTTGGATTATGATTGCTGCTTTTTACTTCCTGTACGAAGTAAAGGAAGTATTGTAATCGCGAAAATTTTCGGGTGCCATGTTTTAACGAAAATATCCATTTTGACCGCTATCGAATGCAATTTAACGATGTTTTTCCGTGATATCGGGTTGAAACAACTTCGTAAAAGTCATTTCCTTCGTATTAAAATGAATAACTTGATCAAATGTCTAATAGGAAACTGTGATCATTTTTCAAAAAACATAAAGTCAATCCAAGATTCAAAATATTTCATGTTTCATTTTATTTCATATTTCAAGATATTTCATTAAGCTGTTACAGTATTTTCATATTAGAATAAATTAATTTTTATGTATATTTATCAAAATATTTCTTATAACTTTATTTAATGTATATATTTATGTATAATGATTTAATATATATATCGAAACTTCTAAGTTATAAAACTTAAATAAACATGGTCCCACTGAGTGAAGAATAAACCCGAAAGTCTTCTTGGCGGCACAGCTGCTCACCCAGTGGTCTCATATCTCCTGTAGGTAAGAACAGAAAGAACTATTTTTTTCCCAAAACGGGTTGCAAAAAGGATTTAAAATTGATTCAGAAGAGCTTTTGTCGTGACGTCTGTACCTGCGTATGTATGCATGTATGTATCTCGCATATCTCAAAAACGAGTAGCCTCAGAACGTTGAAATTTTGTATACATGACTGCTATAACATATAGCTGTGCATCTCCCTTTTTGGTTGCAATCGGCGTCACCAAACGTATATAAATATATGTATGTATACACACCGACTCTGTTACTCGGCTGTGTGAGCTCAGCATTTTTTATTGTTATATGTTGGCAAATTGTGCAATTTTTCCTTTAAAAATTATTGAATTATGCTGTTCTTAGCTTCCGGTTAAGGTTTTTATGCCTTTAGTTAGTCTGCATGCAATAGTTGTAGAATTATCAACAATTTAAAAGCTGTCTAAGTGCGGCTAAGCCATATTTGTTCACATTTGAAACTTAGCAGAATAGTAAATCAAGTCAGTTTTGCACCTTCAGTGTCTTTTTGCTGAGGGGGATCAAAAGTAAACTTTCAGTTATGTGCACCGAAAAATCTGCCTTCTTGCCCGCTGGCCAAATTGTTTGTTTTGCGCAGAAACTCTAATTATAATTGTAAATTTTCTTTTAAAATTATTTTAACTGTATTTGGTGTTTTATATTTTTCTATATTTTTCAATTTTTGATATAAGATATTTTGTGATTTTATGTATTTTAGCCTTGACTCGAATTGAAAACTGAATTAATTGAATGAGAACTGTATCTCTAATGAAATTCGAGAAAAAAAGTTTAAGGCAAAAATTCATATAACTTAATATAATGCAAGGAAGTCATGTGGTATACACATTAGATTTTTGAATCCTATTTCTATTAGGCACGTAATCATAAATATTAAATACTCAAATAAAACTAATTTGAAACTTAATTCCCCATTAAAAGCTGTATATTTCGTTGTAACCCAAGAAGTATTTGCGTGAGTTATTATGAGTCATTAAATTTGAAACCATCATCACTCATTTAGGTTATACGATATTTATGGTATCATACCGGATTTAAGTATACGGTAATAAAGAATGTATAAACTATGACGCAGTTTATAGTTTTCGGTCGTAAATTATCTTCTCACATTAACATATTTATTACTCATTAAAATATATCTTAAGGTCAGTAGAATCAATTCTCTTCGCAATAATCTGCATAGAAATGCTCGTCACTTAATCGGTTAACATCTGAAACATTTATCTAAACTGATATTTTGTTTTTAGTTACGTATGAACGTAAGCAACTTCCATGATATAACACATATCACGTAAAATGTTTGCCACAATGAAGCAACTGTATGAATGTTAGGAGATATTTGGATTATTAATTTAAGATATTGAAGAAAAAAACTGATCATTAATATTTAAATTAGCAAAAGAATAACATTATTTTGGCTTAGATTTTCAATGAAACTCTCTCGATTTCGAGGAAGATCTGACTTAGATCCTTTTTCTTCAGGAGCTATTTTAAAAAATCATCGTTATTTACATAAATTACATGCATGGAATATCACATAATACAAAGATTGAATTCTCTGTAAAATTCTCCGAATGGAAGAACAATTCTGGTCCTCATATATATAATTTGGTGGATAAAGGAAGTAGATAAAGGAAAACCTCCTTTTATGGATATTATTTAAGTTACTGTAGTTGTTTGTAGATATCAGTTGAGAATATTTTGAAGGAGTAAAATATGTAAGTTAAATACAGTTGCTCAAAGGATAATTCCTTTCATTTTTAATTCCTCTTCTTTAAATGTAACATGTAACATTTCTTCCTTTTTACTTCCTTGTAGAAAGCAGATAAAGTATTGTAATCGCGAAAAATTTCGATTTTCGGATTTCAAAGAAAATACCCATTTTGACTATTTTTTTGCTTGATGTCTGTACGAACGGACAGAATAAAGGACTCATCGGATTGTAAAATGGACTTAAAATCTATCTTTTCGTGACGTTTGTTTGTACGTATGGATCTCACATAATTCAAAAACAATTAGGCGTAGAACTTTGAAATTTTGTATATGGGACTGCTATAGGATCTAGATGTGCGCATTCTTTTTTATTGACAGTACCACAAGTATATATAATATATATATATATATATATATACTTATAGCCGTTAAAGTCCTTACCTGGCTTTTTGCGATCACTGGTCGCATTCATATACTTGCAACTTCAGAAGTGTTTTAAATGATGAGAATATTCATGTTTCTGTAATTTCAAAATTAAAAAAAAATAATAATCTTGGACAAATAACGCAATCTAACTTTTAATGCCATCTTCCGGTTCATATACGTATATCTTGGAAAGTTTTATACTCGTTATGAAAAAATAAAAATACAAGAACTTTGACTTTTGTACGACAAAAATTGATGGGCATGTTTAATTTCAGAATTTGCAATTTTTATGTCATTTCCAACTTGCCTGGAGGATCGATTAGTATAATTCGAGGAAATAAGTTAGATAAAATGCAGCAAAAATTGTGTATAATTTAATAGGCGTACAAGGGTGTCTACTTTTTGTGTGTTCGTGTGGGTTGAGTCAAAAACATTTTTTAGAAATTCATTTTAATATTCTGCCTAGTTGAGTCCCAACTTTGAGGGAAACCTTCCTGCAGGACGAATCCAAGAATCTTCCATCTTTCTTCGCCTGTCACCAAGAAAATCAACTTGCCAATACTTTTGCTTTAAAAAAGCTATTACACGTACAAAAATCCAAGCTTTCTCCTGAATTCGGACTCGGGCTCAACCATACTGCAGCCTGCAGCGATAATGTTACACCGATCAAGGTATCGTAGAAGCTCTTTTGGTGAACAGAAAAATATTACTGCACTTTGTCAGTTGTAATGAGTGTTGTTCGCTACGCTAGATAAACCCCAAAATCTTACACTTTATTGAAATATGTAACAGCTCATACAGCAAGGTATATTGCTATAAATAACCCAAGGAAGAAATAGTGAAATTTCTCTTTAATATACTAGGCCGATCATAGATCACCAAAATCATTAACAGAGCAAAAGTTGTAATAACCCAACGTGTAGTACAGGTAGAAATGGGACGAACAAATCAGAATTTCACAGTTGGTTATACAGATATAATCGAGCCCCACTAAATGTGCAGTTCTGCTCCTACTTTGAGAGAGAAACTCCCAAGGGCAGTTCGACAGTCTCTCACACTTTTCTTCTACCACTAACCACTCGAGAGAACATTCGGCTCGGAATCTATTCTGAGTACCTTTTTGCCGTAGACTTTTCCTTGATTTGAACCCTTATAGGTTTGGTACTGCAGTCAGAGTCACTAACCACTCTACAGGCTCAACGGTGCAATAACCGAACAGAAAGTCAGTACAGTTGCATGACTGTGAAAAAATAATTGAAATGATTGACCGGCGGTTGCTACGCTGTCTTATTTATAGGGATGTCAAAGCACTTCTGGAAGCTTCAAGAAAATAATTTCTAGGTTCTCAGACTGCGTCTTCTGGAAACTTCCAGAGTATTGTGAAGTTCTCGTTATATCGCCCAGTTGCCAAATGTGGAAACTTGGTAATGCAGCTTACCTCCAAAATTTTACAATTTAACAGTTGATCGATTCGGAGTTGCGCGATCTATAACATAACACACGAAATAAAACTGGGAAACGGAATAAGTTGCCATAAATTAGATTTAACAAAAATATACAGAAAATTATTTAAAAACTGCTTTAAATAAATGAATAAAATCAGTACATATCACTATAAAAGAACATAAATAACAAAACTTAATCACAAATATTTACAACAATATATGTTTCACATAGTTTTAAATTTATTACATCTGTAATACTGCTTGAATATTAAGAAATGTTTTCTGATAATCGGAAAGTACTAAATATTTACTGCACTTCATGGAATCGGTTTTTATTTAAAAAAGAACTCCTGAAGTAGTTTAACATATTCGGGTTTGAAATTAATTCTGCATGTGAATTGGCTCATGACTCTTTTTAAATGTATCCAAATGTAAAAGAATTTTAAATATATTCAAACAGCGGAGACAATGTTTTAGAGAATTTTTTGCATGCTACCTTTCATATAAATACTTTAAATACATACTTTCGGAGCATATTTCATGTTTCATTTATATTCCGCTAAATTATTTATCATTTCGAAATGCAGGTAGTATTGAAGTAAACCGTGATTCAAAAACTGTTCTCAATGAAATACTACACTTGCCCTTCTAACACAAGTTTAAATAAATGCATTTATTTATGCAGAGCTTTTTACTTGTATAAGGATTGAATGAATTCTTTACTTTCTTCAGTTTTTAACGTTCATTTTTAATCAAACTGTCAGTTGTTATTTAATTGAAGAGTGTGCATCTAAAGACTGCGAAACGTATGAACATTTTCATGATCAGATTTTCTGCTTATTTTAATCAAATCATCAATATATCGAAAACGTTAGTTAAAATAAAAGCTTGAAGTACATATTTTAATAGCATAAGTTACATTAAATATTATTCCACAATATTAGATGATAAGTTCTGACTCAATGTTTGTTACATTAGTATTTATAACTAAGCGCAGACGTACTTTAAACTTTTAAGCTAAATTATGGAATAGACGTATTATATCGGTAGGGTAAAAATTGAGTCAAAGGAATACCCTAATATTTTCTATTTATGATATTTTATGTCTACAAGGATTATTAATCATAGTGATATTTTCGCTTTTTTTAATCTGTCCTTTAATATATGAATTTGAAAATGGAATAATAATTCATACGTAGTTATAAATTAACACATAAAATAGTATTTAAAGAATTCATTTATCTTTGCGCCTTTAAAACCGATAAAATGCCATTTTTAGGTAACACAGAAATATTAATTGCTTGAAAAATTTTTCAAAAGCTCTGTTCTAAATTTATTACTTCAAATTTGGTCATTATATATTTAAATATTCTTCTCAATTGATTTCAGTCGAGAATTATTCTATCGTATAAATATTTGTCTATTGCCAGTCCTCTACACGTTTCTGGGTAAAATGGCTTACGTTTAGAAACGGTTTTTAAACAGTCTAAAAGTTTTCAAGGAATACGCGCCTTTTAAGATCATTAATAATTTTAAGTCTCTCCGCTGAAAATATCTTCGCGCCGTTTATTAGCGTGAAGATACAAAAAACAATACAAAAAACAATCAATCTAATACAAAAAACAATCAATACAAAAATCAATACAAAAAACAATCTTGGGCTTACACGAGAACAATGTAAAACTAAAACTAAAAGTAAATAACTAAATAAATTTGAAAGGGTTCAAATTTTAACGGTACCCCAAAAGGGCTCTTACCAAAGTTTAAAATGGTTTATCGATACAGATTATCAACAGATTATCGATACAGATAGCATCATTCTATAAAAAATATTGAATGTCTTTGATTAGATGTATCATGATTTTTTGAGAACGTACAGTCTCCCCGTGCACGTTATATGTACAGCACGAAGTACATATATATATACAACATATATGCATATATGAAATATTGTGGTAGGCAGGCACAGAAATGACGAAGCTTGACCATATAATTACATCTGAGTCCGAGCATTGTTGTGGCTGAGTGTAAGACGGTTTCCAATGACGGCAAAGAGGAAGTTAGCTGTTTTGATTTCACATCTTTATTCAATTGAAATGGAAGATCATTTTTTCTTTAGATGAAATTCTCCAAATTACATATCCAATAATGGTTTAAATCAAAATAAAGTTAAATTTAGAATTTTGAAATCATAACTATTCTAATAAAGGAAAGAGTAATGGACAGAGCAGCGCAGAGTCTTGCAGTAGCGATAGTAGGAAGCAGTCTCACGAAATATGGCGTGAACTCTGTATTTATACTAGCAGTTACATAACATGCCAGAATGTTCGCGAAAGTACTGATCTAAGGGAAAGATCCTGAAATTGAGGAAAGTTAGTTAGAGGTTGTCTGTTCGTATACAGCAAAGCCATCGTATTTTTTATATTTTATATATATATATATATATAACTTTTAAGAAAGTACTAACAGAATTCTTAAAATTAAGTTTTTTTTAAATTTTTGTTTTTAATTTTTAGTTTTTAAGTTGTTGACTTGTTGTTTGAATAGTAAATTCATTTAGCTTTTGTATTTAAGGTTTCTTTTAATTTTGCACGTACTCCTTTCGGCTACCCCTTTCCTGGAGAAAGAATTGGTTAGAGCCTTCATAAAGAAGAAATTACAATTTTTCATTTTAGTTACGATTTTTCCTTTTTAAAAGTGTTCAAAACTACCGCCTGCAATCAAAACACTAACGTGTTAAAATTCAACATAACAAGACCTCAGAACACACCTTATATTCATCTCTAAACCCTGAGGTACTATTCTGAAAAGTGGCTAATTCTGGAGTGTAGCGTCAGGGAGCCTAACTACATTCATTCAACCTTTAACACATATTCACAATAATTTGCTCTTTTTACAATCACACCAATAAGTTAAAATTTTTGGCATTACTCTAATATTTTCACTTTTAACATATCACAGTATTTCTTAACTTTTAAGATAACAGTTCACATTGTATATAAGGACATATTAACATGCCGTTAATTTTACGCATTTTAAAACATACATTAGTAGTACATTGTTAACTTCTATTCTTTTCCAAGCAAGTGCCAATTCTTCTACATTGAAATACTACATTTCAAAAGTTTTTCAGACTAAAACTTCTTTCTTGCCAGAATCTTTTAAATAAAATTTTATACAATAATTTTTACAATTTTCTTAAGGTACCTTTCTCAAAGATTATCAATGCTTTTACAATATTCAAGTATTTACACATTCCTATTATACATTAATTTTAGTTTTACTCGCGAGTAATTGAAAAACAATACCAAAATAGGTAACAACTGATTTCTCGCCTTTTTGGCGATAAAGGTAGGCCTCACATGAGGTAAAACTTCTTGAATTCTGCCACTTGCAGTAAGAATGAAAAATTAACTTAAGGTTTCAAAGTAACATAAGGTTTTACTTATCTTTGTGATATTCAGACATCCTTTTTTCTGCCCAGTCCTGGAAAGTAGCGTAGACTACGGTCTGGTTTATTTTTCTTCTTGTGCGGGTTCGCCCTTCGGTTCCTTCCTCCATGAGCTTTCTCTTTCTTCCAGTGCGGTCACCCTTGAAGACCTTCTTTTTAGCATCTCTTGTGGTCTCGGCCGTTTGATCGCAGCTGGTCTTGGCGGAACCGGGACAGCTCGCTCTCGTTTGTGCTTGGATCTCGTTGCTGGCTGTTCAAATTTTTCTTGCTTCTTTGCATCTGCAGCTGGTCTTCCTTCATGAATTCGTCGACATTTGCTGCGTAGACTCCTATCCGATGGGTAGATCTTCCGTTTTGGAGCCGTGTTATAGTTGCTGTCATTTCTCCTGGCTCTCTTTGCATTAGTCGTACTTCTCCCTTCTTCATTCTGGGGGTGGTCGTGCCCTCTCTTTTCTGGTCGGTGGAACGGCTTCGTTTTCTTGTTACCTTCAGTTTTCTAACGGGGGAACTTTCTTTTCAATTGCTCCTGTCTACCAATGGCTTGCCCTTGTGATTGTCGTTCTTCCACCTCTGGAGCTTGTGCCTGCCGTGCCGGATCCTGCAAAAAATCTTGAAATATTGTCATTTTATTACGATTATAAAATGGTTTTATCTGGTCAAATTTGCGGTGCAGGTATCACCATTCCTGGCTTTTAACACCGCTACAGCCTGAGTTATTTTTTCTATGACATATGGTCTTTCAAATCGTGGATAAAATTTAGCAGTTTTATCTTCTGGTGCTGAAGAAAGTGAATGCTTAATTTTTAACACTTCATCCCCTACTTTATAAGTTATTCCCCGTCGTTTCATATCGTAATAGAGCTTCTGTTTTCTTTGTGCTACTTCAGTGTTCTTTTTTGCTTCTTTAATTAACTTTCCTATATCACTCATTTTAAATTCTGGGGCTCTTTGTTGAACATAAAATAATTTATCTAACGGCGTTATAATCTTTCTGCCTAAAAATAACTCAGCAGGAGTTTTGCCCGTTGTATCATGTTTTGCGGTCCTAAGGGCGAAAGCTAATTCATTGACATAGTTATCCCAGCTTTTATGAAAATTTTTAACATAACTACGGATAATTTTCACTATATTTCTATTGACCCGTTCCGCTGTATTTGATTGCGGCCGATACCGGACAATTTTTAAATGACGTATGCCCAGTTTTTGGCACATGTCTTCAAATATATTACTTACAAATTGAGGACCATTATCCGATATAACTTTTAGGGGCGCCCCGTATTTTAAAATATATTTATTTAAAATAGAATCAGTAACTAATTTCGCGGAGGCTCGTTTTAAGGGAACAATTTCGGTCCACTTACTAAAATGATCAACCGTAACAAGTAGATACCGACTTTTATTTAACTGACTTTTTGGGAAAGGGCCCAATAAATCGATGCCAATTATTTCATTTGGAAATTCCGATTTAATGCTATTTAGAAACCCTTCCGGGCGGAAAGTAATATAATTAACTGCTTGACATGTTGGGCAGGACTGGACATACGCCCTTGTTAACTTTTGCAGCTGAGGAAAATGAACTGCTTCGCGTACGCGTTGGATGGTTTTTCGAATACCAGCATGAGAAGCTAAAGGGGAGTAGTGTAACTCCTGCAGTATATTTAATCTAAGACTAGCTGGGATAACAGGTCGAAATTAGTTGTTGGAATTCGTAGTTTTTGTATAAAATAATAGACCATCTATTAGTTCGTAATGGGCCGCCCTACTTCCTATCGCCACAATATCTTGGTGGCTAAAACTTTCAGGATCCTTTAAATACTCATAAATATTTTAAATTCAGGATCCTTACCCAGTTCGGTTATTACAGTTTCTCGGGAATTTATTGTACATGCTGTGAGCATTGCCACCTTTACAGTATTATATTCTTCATCTATTTTTATCCTGGATAGGGCATCTGCTACGATATTTTCCTTTCCGGGGGTGTGCTTGATTACCAGATTATACTCTTGTAACTTGAGTGCCCATCTTATTAACCTTGGGGATAAGTTTTTCCCTGAGGAGAATCTAGTTACCACCGCATGATCAGAATACACTGTTATTGGCGCCCTTCCAAAATAGACTCGGAAATTTTGCACTGCTAACAGAACTGCAAGTGCCTCTCTCTCAGTCGCGGAATAATTTCTTTGTGTTTGATTTAAAGTTCTACTAAAAAATGCCACGGGCTGCTGATTTTGCGAAAGTACAACTCCTACCGCATAATCCGAAGCATCCGCTGAAATTTCTAAATTCTCATCGTTTTCAGGAAATTTCAAAACAGGGGTTTGCGTTAATACTTGCTTTAATTTTTCGAAAGCACTATTGGCTTCGGCCGTCCACGAGAATCTTGCCTTTTTCCTTTTTAATTTTAACAATGGTTCAGCAATAGCTGCAAAATCTTTTATAAAGGACATATAATATGAACGAAGTCCTAGAAAAAAAGAGAGCTTCTTCGCCGTATTTGGCAGCGGATACTTTTGCACAGCGATTATTTTTGATTCGTCCGTCTCGATTCCTTTCTGAGATATTTTGTAACCTAAGTATTTTAATTCAGGGGCTGCAAATTTGCACATTTCGACATTAAGTCTTAGACCGGCCTCATTTAATAATGAAACACCTGTCTTAAATCCTGTACATGTTGATCCAGATTATCACTAGTAATAATGATATCGTCTAAATAGATAAATGTGGTCTTTCTTAAAACAGGCCTTAGCACAATGTCCATACATCGCTGAAATGATGCCGGTGCCCCTGAAGGGCCAAACGGCATCCGCAAGAATGCATTAGTGCCAGACTTGGTTATAAAAGCAGTCTTAGGCACATCTTCTGGTTTAACACCTATTTAAAATTAACCAGTCGTTAAGTCTAACGTAGTCATATATTTCGTAGAAGTTATGTTCTTTAAAATTTCTTCAACCGGATATTTAGTCATGGAGTTTAATTTACGATAGTCAATTGCAAAACGCCACCGTTTCGGATGTGTTACTGGATAGTCATTATTTCTCTTACATAACACAACCGGGCTAGCATAACTACTTGAGATGGGCGTTATGATCTTTTTACGTAACATATCTCGAATGTGCCACTCTATAATTTTTTCTTTATTCTTATCATACCGATACCGTTTGTGGCGAACTGGCAGTGAATCTCCTGTGTCGATACTATGATTAGTAACTTGAGTAAATCCGAAAATATCACTAAATAACGAAGCAAATTCACTTACCACTCGTCGAATTTTTTGTTGCTTTTCCTTAGGGAGGTGGTTGGGGTTTAATGTGGGTGGTTCTCTTTTTGCTTCTCGAACTGGTTGCATGGTCAGCTTAAGGGACGCTTGGTTGAAATATAGCTTTGCTTCTGCCTCTGAAAGAAAATCTATTCCTAAAATGATATGTGCTTGTAAATTTTTTACGATAAAAAACATGATCTTTACTTGTTCGTCCTTGATGCGAATATATAATGGTATTTTACCTATGCATTTGCATCTTTCTCCCTGCGCAGCTAACACTGTCGTATTATCCAAATTATATATGCGGTATCTACGGAAATACTTCCTTAAAAAATATTCTGCCACACAGGAACACTGCGCGCCTGTATCCAGGAATACGATGGCTGGGATGTTGTTCACCAAAACTTAAATCTTTGGAAGAGTCAAATTTTTCACAATAACTGTATTTAACTTGAAGGAAGAGGGGTTTTCTTGGCCTTCGGATTTCCGCACTCTCCCGTCATCAGAAATCCGTTTTAGTTTAAATTTTCTTTCTTCCTTTCCATGCCTTCCTTCTTTTTCCGCTGGCCTTCGGACTTTTTTTCTGGCTTACTATTGAACTGTCGACGTTCGCCGGTTGTTTTTGGATACTCAGGTTTCCTTGCCCACTGATTCTATTTGCTTCCGTAGCCGTGTTCTTGCCTTTGCTGTGGTCTTGGCGCACCAAATTGGCTTTGTTGCTCATACTGGCGTCTTCTTTCAATGTCCGCCGTTCTTAACTTTTCCTGTGTAGTCGGATTCCTTAATTCAATAAAGTCTTGTACTTGGGGAAGTAACCTCTTCAAAATCACTTGGATTATTTCAGGATCCGGACGGCTTCCATACAAGAGTTTAAAGACATGAATTTTTCTTAAAATAAAGCTTGAGAGATTTTCAATTCGTTGCTGGTGTATGCTGAAGAGTTCCGCTTCTAATTTTGAACGATTTCTTACGACAGGGAAGGCTTTTACTAAGGCAGTCTTGAAATTTTCGTAAGTATAGGTGGGGCTTCCCTCTTGACCCAAGAGGTTTCTGCCTATACATTTGAACCAATTAAGCGCTTGGCCCCTAAAAGCGCTGGTAGATAAGGTGACTTTCTGGAACTCATGGACTGGATACAGCATGAAGTGGTCATCCAATTTTTCCAAAAAACTGGTTACCGGTGAGTTTCCATTAAATGTTGCTTCTGGTTTCATCGATGCGCGCACGGTCTGTACGATGTACCCAAATCCTGCCAGGGCGGCAGCTGGCATTTCTGGATTCTGAGCCGCTTCTGCAGGCACCACAGGTTCTTCTTGAAACTCGGCCATGGTTATTCTTCTTCGTCGGGCGCCACTATCAGGACTTGTGTTCCTCTTTACTTGCCTTGGAAACATGAACTGTCCTGACTCGGAACAGGGAGCTTACTCAAGCTATGTTCAATAAATTGTGAAGTAGACAATACACACAGGAAGGGTATACGAAACCCTTTATTTTTCTATCTTTATAGAGATTTCCGGAACTTCGGAATACAGAGACCAACCACTTGTGGTCTGAACGTAAGAATATAAAACTAGTAACTAAACCTCTAACTAAAACTAACTTTGGATTAATATACAAGTGCTTAACTTTAAGATTGGCCGTTATTTAACAAAATCCGTATATAATACAGAGAGCTGCTAAAACTACGATACGTTTGAAATTATCAAGAGGACTAAACCTCTGGCCTTGAAGGCAACCAGCAACCGAGTAAAACTACTATGGCCAGCGGCCTGCTTCTAATAACTCCTTCCTCTCTCTTGCTTGGCAAAAAGCCACAACTTAAGTACTTGGCGTTAGCAAGACAAATTTTCATAAATATGTTAAAGCTTTTAATTCTGGCCGGAAGTGGAAAATAAGAAGTGATAGTAAAGATTTAAAATAAAATAAACGTTAGTAAAACTTAGGATTCTTACATACTTATGTTTGCGAAGCTTTTATACTCGTTATGGAAAAATAAGAAAACAAAAAGTTTGACTCCCGTATGAGAAAAATTGACCGGGATGTTTAACTTCAAATTTAATTTGCAGTTTTTAATATCATTTTTAATTTTCCTTGAAAATCAATTAGAGTAATTGGAGAAAATAAGTTTAAATGAAGTGCAGCAAAAAAGTGTTTAGAATTTAATGCGCAGTACAAGGAAGTTATATTGTGTTCATATCAGATTTTTTTATCTAATTTTTATTGTAGGAAAATCCAGAGAAGAAAATTGTACAAAAATTTAATTTCTGAAGGAGTCGGTGGCAGTAAGAGCATAGCAAAAGGAAAGCGGTCGTGGATAAATTACAGGTAGCTCTCACAATATTAATACTTTGAAAGAAATCTATATTCCAATAAGAATATATATAGTAATATTAAAACTGCGTTATCTATGGAGTGTTAGTTAAGTTAGGTTAATTGAAGCACCTGGAGGGTTATCTGCCTATAAAGAGGGATTCCTTCGTGGAGGACGTTTAAGGGAAACTTGCTCAGTTTCACGTTACACATGGGGAAACCACGAAAACCAACCGTTCGAAGATCGAACTACCTGTGTTCAGCGACTTTTCCACTCGGCCGCTGGTAGGCTTGACGGATATTGGAAAGATCTGTCGGTAATCCACCTCCAGTGACGTCTCTAGAGTCAGGCTCAAAATCTGTAAAGTGCCAAGGCTTCTCCTATGAATAAGTGTTGACCGCAGTTCCGAAGAGGGATATAGGAAGGCCGAAGGAGAACGGAGGTTAAGAAAGGACCCGGATTTCTAAAGACTGAACACATGAGCTGTAGATAAGGGTACAATGAGCAGGCTCGTAAGTAACTGAATTAAGGTGAAAGTAAGACAATTGACAGGAGCGTAAGGTAATTGTCTTTCAGGTTTAATCAACAAATTCAGTGACTGAACAGAAATGTACTGAACCTTGCTCGAAGTAAATTACTTTTATCTTCCATGCGCCAGTGTGTTGCCATTCGGCAAAGTATAAGACACATAATTTTCTATATTTAAACTGCCTGCTCTTTAATTTTAACAAATAACAAATTTTAAATTAAGAAAAATTAAACTGACAAATTAAGCGATTTAAAAGAAATAAATGCTGCTCTTCATTTCCGTTTTTAATATATTATTTGCTAGAGCCGTGAAATAACACTAGCCCATTAAAACTATTATAAATTTTCTCTTTTTTATAATAAGTATTTAATGAAGATCATTGTAAAAAAAACCTGACTGAAATATAACTAACAAAGTTTAATTAAAATTCTTGTATTGCAGTGAATGTATTTTCAGTTAGCAGAATATATATCGAGTTATCTAACTGCGAATGAATTACTTATACATAATACATCTTTTCTGAAATTTTAATAAACTCAAAATGTGTACTTGTAGCAGATTGTTTCCTTAGATGAGACACAAACACTAATGCACATCTTCACTGCCCTAAGCATCATCATTTGCTACAGCGCTCTTCAACAAATCTCTCTCTTCCTATTCAGGTTTGAGCTGTGCTCGACAAACAATGCTAACAAGTCGACACAAGCATTTCGAGTCTGAGAACAGCTTGTAAACGCAATTACTGTTTAGTTCTGGAGATATGTCGTTTATTTAGAACTCGAAATGCCGGCGACAACGACGTATTTTGTAAATATAAGGAACTTTAATCATTTTCAGGAGTTCGGAGAAACTTTCCAGAGAAACAGAGGATTAATGCTTGGAAAGAATGTAATGACGAAGGAGCTTTTCTCATCAAATGATGTCCAATATTTGAAGTCTTTAGGGAGTGCAAGTTCTTTCATAACATTCAAAAATGTTTCGTCACTCTTTAAACCTCCAACATTGGATCACGAAATGTGTAGCACCGTTAATGGACTTGCGAGTTTTAGAATATTACAAATTTACCACCCAGCTCATTTATATTGTTAATCTCTAACGTTTCTGGGGATTTGAATAATGTGAAACCTCCTTTGAAGAGCTGATTATTTTTAACCATACTTGCAAATTATAACAGAAATGAAAGTAGTTTCATAAATATTGCAAAACCTTTGAATGTTGAAACTAAGTTCCAAAATTTTAGGAATTCTGAACCTAAAGGAAATCTTGTTGCAAGATCTGCATGCTAGTGGTTCAATTTCTATCAGGTATGCATTTCATGGTGTTGAAATCATCTTTTATATATAAAAATGACGGAGAAAGGTTTGATGAAATTACTAAAAATTACGTCTACTATAAGTGCCAAGCTTAGCGTTGTCGTAACTTAATTAGAAGTATTATTAAAAAGAGACTGTGTAAATCATCAAATACAAACATTGCTTTTAAGTTTATTTATTTATTTTACAAATGCCAAACATTAGCGCCTAAGCTATTATTTAGCGGGCTCTCCAGTACTTTTTAACAATGTCCTCATACCGAGAAAGTGCAATACAATTATCTAAATGTTAAAAAATCACAGGCTGATTGGAGTCACACAAAATACGGTTTGAGAAATCTACCACTCCAATTATGTGGAGGTGGTTTCACGAACAGTCATGTCCGGTCAGGCGTCTAAATAGAGCTGACTTTCTTGGAAAACTGGGAATGAAAGTTGTTTCTTCCCCCAGAATCCTCCAACTCTTATCCATAGCATGTTGAATCATATCCTGCTTCAAAGTTTTCTTAACAGTCAGGTTAAGAAACAATTTAATCGTGCGAAAAGAAAGCGCGACCGCTTTCTTTATTTAAAAGCAATGTCGATTAATTTAATTTATTTTCTTTATTTAAAAGCAATGTCGATTAACCCGTAACATTGCATTAATCGACATTGCTTTTAAATAATCTATGCTATAAATATAGAAGAATGTCCGTGTATTTGTTTTTCATATAAATATAGAGTTTTATTCTCATATTGATAAAATTTAGCGCACTTAACTTTGAAAAAAGAACAGGTAGGTCACTGTCTGCATAAAAGTTCGAAAAAAATCACCCTACGGAGCCATCACTCATTTTATATATATATTGTTAAATATATACAAAAGTAGAAAGTACTAAACGAAAGAGAGAGATTTTCTTGCATCAGTAGCAAGTTTTAAAAATTTTTAAATTGCAGACGCATCGGGAAAAGAAACGAAACCATTTAGAGTGAGCTATATTAATATACTTTAATTTGATAATTATATTAATGAACTTCCGCTTTCTGTCTCAATTGTTTTCGTTTGACGAAACGCGCTAATGGTATTAGCTAGATTCGAGTTTTTTCACGCTTTTCCCTTGATAAGTCCGTGTTAAACCTCGACTTGGGCTACTTTACCATTTATTGCAATTCTTTGTACATATTTTCTTTGTTTTTTAATGTTTTTGATTGTCTGTGTGCATCCTTTATAATTTTTGATTTCAAAATTTTTTAGTGTTTTCTAATCCCTTTTTGTTTTTGAAGTTTATATAGTTTTGCAGTTTTTCCTGTAGGTTTTTACACGATAACTTTTACTGCTTTAGTATTATATTATTGTTTATACCTGGTGTCACATTTTTACTCTGGAACTACAGTATCAAATGTACTTTTACTTTCCTCTTCTGTGCAATTACTAAATATATATATTATTTTAAGGTATGTGCCTACCCTAAATTCGTCGTTTTGGTGAAAAGTTTTTTATTTATTCATTTCATAGGCCATACATTTAGGTTTTCAAAAATGCTTTATTTTTGTTTTTACTATAACTAGAAGCAAAGTTATAGTATAAAAAATAAACCGGAAGTGAATTTTTGGATGCCGGAAGTTGGCATTTAAATGGTGGTAAAAATGTAAACAATAAATTTAAACAACTATTTTATTATTATTAAACAATATAAAAGCTTTAAAAGCAACATATCTTTCACTGTGTGGCACTTTGCTGATAAAATGCCTGCATGGGAAGACTCAAAACAATAATGAGTGTTTTAATAACCTTTTGAGGACTATTTTACCTAAAGAAACTTTTGTCCAACTGAAAACATTGCTTTTAGGTGCACATATTGCTGTATTATTATTTAATTCAATATATTTATGACTTTTATCTATTTTCAGGTATATAGAAATATAAATTAATCCCATTATGCTTGAAAACTACATGAGAATACACAAACAGCGAATTCAGAAATCGAAACGCCAATCTCTACAAGCAACAAAGTTATCCAGAAAAATGCTAAAAGAAAGTCAAAATTAGTTAAGAATGAAGTAAAAGAGGGCCTAGTATACAATAACGGCGAGTTTTAATTGGTCTAAAGTGGCTACAAAAGATTTTGTGCTGTATTAAAATCTTTAAATGCATTTTCTGAGAAAATGTGTTTTTCGTTACTTTTGATAGCGATTACGTTAATTTCTCAAAATGTATTTAGAATATTGAAATCAAATTTTGCCAAAATGTTTTATTCATGTTTAGTTGTGTTCGGTAGCAAAATCTGACCTCTTTGTATTTATTTATTGATTTTATTGACAGTATTTTGAAAAAAAAAAGAGGATTTTTTTAAATTTTAATTTTGAGTTTTTGCACCAAGTTTTGAATATTTCAAAAATTTTTATAAGTACAGCAAATCGTTTGCTACAGAACACAGATAAATATGTTATTTATATACTGTGTAAAGATTATTGAAATATATTCATTAGAATCTATTATAGGAGGTCTGGCGTAAATGAAAATTTTATTAAAATTTTAGTAAATATTGCCTATATTTAAAAAATTAATGAAATTTTCTATAAAATCCAATTTAAATTTATAGTTTTATATCCCATCTTACTTAAAAACATGTGTGTTTAATTAAAATTTTATGTATTTAGAAAAAAGTGCTTCGTATGTAGGCACATACCTTAAATATATATATTTTTTTAAAAATATTTTTAAATATGTTACTATTCAACAAGGAGTTAAGATAAGATAATTAATATTTCTTTCAAATTTATTCCACCATAAATTCACAAACTAAGCGATAGAAAAGCAATAAAGACAGATTCATTTTAGTTATAATTAATTACTAGTTGGAAGCGTCTAATAATTTTAGCTGGATTCATTAAAATCTTTTACATATATAAAATGAAGAATGCCGTTTTTCTTTTTGTACATTTGTGTGTAATTCATACAAATCTACACTTTTACTACCGTCTTTATGAAATTTTCCACACTTCACCTTCAAAGCAAGACGAAGTTCTACATATCTAATAATTTGTGCATTTTTCAAATCAGATAATGGTGGTTCAGTGAGTTCACTAATTTTAACACTTTTACATTTTTAACAATATTTTAATTACTATATACAGAGCGTATTCTTAGGCCGCCGCATGATTCATGAACGCACTTTATTCAACATGAACAAACTTTATTCTTCTTTTAACTATGCCAGTAACAGCGCCCTCTAGCCTTTTCCTTCAAATTACACAACACTCCCCACCTGAACTCGGTGGAGAGTTCATCTTTCAATAATATATTATAGAATATTCAATTAATATTTCGACAATCAATCCTAGAGAAATGGTTAAATATAACAAACATGGATACATAATTATAAGCACATAAATTTTACAAAACATTAAATGATACCTATCAGCAAGGTCAGGAGAATCAAACCTAAAAATACAAAATGCAAACATTAGTTAAGTTCCATATTATATAACAATTGTATAGGCCTTTTTAAGCTACCAGTAGGTGATTTAATTATGCAAGATCTTATTTAACCATCTCTGAATAGCATTAACTCCAAACATTTACCTATTGTACAGAGATTTCTGGGATGTTTATCGTCATGAATCAAGACAATATCGTTGATTTTAAAATGAGATGCGTTAGAGTGTGGAGGACAAATATTGGAAGATCTCAGATTAAAAAGATACTCTGATCTCTAACGCTTCCAAAAATGATTTAAAATATCTTGATGGTATTTATATCGTTTAATAATTGAATTTCTTGATCCAATCAAATTATTTGATGTTATTTTAGTAGCAGGAATAGATAGTAATCGTCTGCCAACCAGAAAATGAGAAGGTGTTAGTGGAGAAGGTTCATTGGGATCGGTAAACACGTAGGTAATTGGTCTACAATTAATCATTACCTCGATTTGAATGAGCACTGTTTCAAGCTCTTTCACAGTAAGGGATGATCGACCAATAATTTTGCGTAAGCTGGATTTTATGGTTCGTAACATACGCTTCCAAAACCCTCCCCACCATGGACCCCTCTCAATAATAAATTTCCAATTTATGCCTCTAGCAGAAAATAATTCTTTCACAGATGAGTCACTCAAAGTTTTGAAAATATGTTTTAGTTCTTTGTCATTGTCAAGTCTTGGCATTATCGGAGTACACGGTGGTACACATTCCTCGGCGAGCTAAAAATCTTCGGAAAGCTAGCAAAAAAACTTTCAGTGCTGAGATCAGTTACTATCTCTATATGTAAGGCACGAGTGATCGCACACGTTAACAACAGCATGTACTTTACCTTGCCTGTCTTTCGTAAAAAATGGACCGGTGAAGTCCAATCCGGTCACAGCAAATGGAGGCGACTCTTGAATTCTGCCTGGAGGAAGTGGAGCGATATCCTGTATTTCTGTAACACGATTGGCGATAAATGATTTCCAATTATTTGGCGAACCTTTAATCCAAGTAATGGCGATTTCGGAATCACTCCAAAAATAGACATCTTCAATTAAATCACCAAACAATTTTTTAAAAATATTTATACATTCGAGCAGCCATTAACTCTAAACGAGGAAGTTAAGAAACCATTAACTCTAAACTCGTTTAGAGTTAATGCTCCCATTAACTCTAAACGAGGAAGCGTGATTGATCTTAAAGGTGGAACCCTGCATTTCGACATGATAAAGGAAGATTTAATTTCAGAATCACTCGTACAATATCTGAAATATGCGATGGCCCCATATGCTTTAGGACTAGCGTCCGAAAATAGGTGAAGGCTTATATTCATTGGATCGTCATCAAAGAAATTTCGCTGTATCGATATTTCAGTTAAATCATTAAGTTCCTCCTGCCAAATGTTGAATTTGTCCTTAATCTCTGCAGGAAGAACCTCATCCCAGTCAGAACCGGAACACCAGATTTCTTGCATAATAATTTTTGCCCGAATAACAAAGGGTGCAATAAATCCAAATGGATCGTATATTTGAGCGATACTTTGCAAAAGTTTCCTTTCTGTAGCAAAATCGTTTCCAGTAGAAAAGTCAATTATTTTTTTTTAAATTTACCTTTATATTGTCATCAATGGAATTCCAAATCATGCCTAAGAAATTCGATTCACTAGTAAATTTGTTATCTGATTCCTTAATCCCATTTGAGACCCATAAATCGTTTAATGCTTTAGAATTAGTTCTTAATTTTCTGAAATTCTTCCCAGCATCCTTAAATATGTTAACCGCATCTACAGATAAACGACATGCATCTTCAACCGTTCCTGCTCCAAAATATAGGTCATCGACATAGACAGAAGAATTTAACATTTGGAAACTGTCCGGCATTTTATCTTTATATTTTCGAATGTGATATTTTATAGTGGCGGCCAAAATGAAAGGAGATATAGTCAAACCGAAAGCTACGCGACACATTTGCATGATCTTAAAGGAGTCATTATTTTCATTAAACCAAAGAAATTTTAGAAATTGTCTATCACCTTCAGCAATTCCTATCATCAAAAAGGCTTTTTCAACGTCTCCACAAAACGCTATCTTAAACTTAAGAAAATTTAACATAATGTCTAGTATATTTGGATTTAGATTAGGTCCCGATTCAAGGCAGTCATTTAACGAATTCGTGTCCTCTGTCCTTGAGCTAGCATCGTACACAATTCTTACCTTAGGAATTTCACTAGGTCGTATCACTGCTCGTTGTGGCATAAAATATCCTAAATTTGTATCATTATTCGGGCATTCCTCTACAATTCCTTCTAATATCTGGTTCTCAATTATATTTTTATATTCCTGAAAAATCTCCGGAGTTTTACTTAGTTTATTGTGAAGGTTTGCGAATCGTTTCTTAGCTACCTTAAAATTATTTCCTAGATTATTCGGACTGTATTTTCAGATTAAATTTGCCTCATATCTTCCGTTTTTAAAGTGCAAATTTCTTTCAAACTGGTCTATTTTTTCTCAGTCAATATCGGAATAATCATCAGAATCATTAATTACCATATGTTCCAATGCCCCCAAACCTCTTAAATCTTTCAACACAACAGTGTTTGTCATTACCGCTAAATTTTCCGAACAATTTTTATTTGTTTTATTTTTCTCGATTCCTGCAGCAACCCAACCAAACACAGAACTGACTGCGTACAACCCTTCAGAATTCATCCCCGCCAATTAATATCTCAACACTGTATGTTATTTTTTCCTGAGCAATCGGCGATCTGCAACTCCATATGCTCCATGAAGTCTGCAATTTGTTTACTAGGCACACTGATGGGCGCCGAGGAAATAACATCCGAGATCAAACATTCAATTTTTATTTTATTATTTTGTTTCCAATTCTGAATTTCGATTTCAACGACCGGATAGGAATGATGCATTGCCTTGGTCGCACCAAATGAATAAACAAAAAGTCTTTCATAACGGATTGGAGTAAGTTTTAAATGGTCGGCCAATTTTTTCGTTATAAAGGATCTATGACTGCCTTGATCATGAATTAGTCTAGTTAATTTTGATTTATACTTAGAACAAGCATAAATTGTACAAGTTTGTAATAATATTTCCCTGGCATAACATTCGTTATTATTATCACCTTGAGGAACAGAAGCAATCAATTTTAACTTTTGAACTTTATTTCTTTCCTCAGAATTCAAAGTCAGAGATTCAGTTTCATTTTCGGAATAACCTTGTTCCGACTTTTTGTTTACAAGGGATTTATTAGTACAAATCGATTCATTGTGATACATACCGCCACATTTATTACATTTAGTTTTATTTCTACACTTTTTTGATGTATGAAATTTTTTAAAACAAGAATAGCAGCAGTTTTCGGATCTTAGTTTCTTTAATTTATCAGAAACATTCATTTCGCATTTAAATGACTATTGCAAATTATCACAAAAGTTGCATTTTCGGTTAACTGCAGTATGAAATGCAGCCGTGGGTGTATTTTTTACATATTTTCTAGTTTCATATTTTGATTGATCAACTCGCGGAGGCACAGGATTTTTCCTTTCATTTAATACTAGATTTGAAACTTCCCTGCATTCTATTTCCGTTTTAATAAATTGCGTTAATTCCGAAGCTTCAACTTTATCTTTCGATACTCTTTGCCGATTAAATTCCAAAAGTAAATCGTCCGGAATTAATTTTAATAATATTGGAATTAGTAAATGTCCATATGAGCCAGAAGTTACTTCTAAAGTTTCCAAATTACGAATCGAAACTTCTAATTCGTCATACAAATTACGTAAAGCCTTTACGTTGGCAGAATTTTTAACGGCTTCTAAATTGAGAATTGTATTCATGAATGAATTTAATGATCAGGTCTTTTCGACCATATCTGTCCTTTAGTGATGCTACACAATATCATAATTACTTTCTGTTAACTCAAAGCCTGAAACAACATTCAAAGCTTGTCCCGTTAAGAATGTTTTTAAGTATGCAAATTTTTGTATTTTTGAAAGCGTTTCGTTTTTATGTATCGAATTTTCGAAACTATTCTAAAATTCATTCCATTGTTTGGGGTCTTCCCAAAATTTATCAATCATTAATTTTGGTAATTTCAGCGTACTACTCTCACTAGAACTGGAACTTACATGCAAAATTCCATTACCACTAGACTGGTTTAAATCAGAACTTTGGGGATTCCTCGCTGGCGGTACTGCGGTAACCGCACCTAGAAACTGCTTAATTTGACTACAAGCAATTATACATTTGTCATTGTATTCTTCGCTTATACTACAATCTTCTTCAATTAAGTTAACATCAATTAACTCTTGTATTTCATCATCAAGCGTTCTCAAATTATTTTTCTTTTCGGTTAATAATTCAAACAATTCCCGTAATTCTTTAATCGAATTTTCCTCTCCTTCAATTTTTAATTTATCTTCAATCACTTTAATTAACCTAGTAACAGACGATCTCAATGTGGAACGTTTACGTTTCAATCTATCTAACTTCTCTTCCATTTTATTTAATTTAAATACACCCACGACAGCAATAATAAATACTTACTAATTTACTACAAATAATCACTAAATAATTAATTTTACCTTTATTTGGAATTCCATTGTCCCTTGAATATGAAATATCCATTGAAATCGAAACACTTAGATCGAACACCTAAAATCTTCACAAAGCCTTAATTTACGCCGATGCACCATCTAATAATATTTGTGCATTTTTCAAATCAGATAATGGTGGTTCAGTGAGTTCACTAATTTTAACACTTTTACATTTTTAACAATATTTTAATTACTATATACAGAGCGTATTCTTAGGCGGCCGCCTTCAACATGAACTTTATTCTTCTTTTAACTATGGGAGCAACAGCGCCCTCTAGCCTTTTCCTTCAAATTACACAACAACATAGGTTTCGGAAAACCACCACGTGGGATCCATACTCAGGGTGTTTGTATTAGAATGGTACACTCAACGACAGCCACCTTGGGTACATATTGCCGATCATAGGTTTAAGTCGCCGTTGTTGCATTTCCGCTATCCGTGGATATTAAACATGCTAAGCAAAGGAATTTGTATTTTTAAAAAACTTAAATATTAATATTTCTACATAGTTTCAATTTTGAAATCGTCTCACGCTTGTTAGGTTTATGTCCCCGTTAATGCGTTCCCGATATCACATTTTATTAAAAACTGCTATATAACGTAATTAACGTATTCTTGAAAAGAGTGTAGAAATTTCAGAAGAATATTGAGCATTTAAACCAGAATTCAAGCAAGTCTACCAGTTTTTCGCAAATATTTCGAAAACGGTGAAAAAATCGGGAAAACTGAATGGTGGTTTTACGAAAAAAGACGTAACTGATAACGAAGCGAGCATCAGTTCTTACTAAAGTCGTTAAATGCCGCCGTGTTTAGTTGTCTCTTTAGAACAGAGTAGAAACCTTTAGAGCAGAATTAATACTTAAATGAATTCTCTATCAGCTTTTCTCGAATAGTTCAAAAACGAGATTCTGTACCTCTTTTTCTTAGATGAAGTCTTTTCACTCTGCGCAAAGCCCGGGAATGCTGCGTAATTCAACTAGTATATAATAATAACGGAGCAGAGTTTTATGGAATTTCCACATATAGTTAACATTATAATTAGAAACATTATTAAAACTAGTAAGCCCACGATTCTGTAACAAATCGAATAAATGTATAAGACATTTTCTTCCTCTTTTCCGCATGCCTTCAAGGTGTGATTGGAAGTATACTCGACGCATATTCGAGAAGTCCAGGTTTCGAGTCTCGGTGAGGGCATAGCATATTTTTAACGTCTTCTGCTTCAAAAAAATCGAATGTCTCTTCAAGCAGATGTGTGAAATTCGGAACGATACAAATGAGAGGAATACGACTCAATCCACCTGGTCTAAAAACAGGCCATATGATCTTAAATTCGGAACGGTATGAAATGCGCGGGAATGAGAATGGGAGAATAAAAAAGTAGAAAATAAATATAATTTTAAAGTTGCGTAGGTATTCTGAGACTTGGTGATAAGATTTAACAAACCTTAAATGAAATTAAATAAAGTTTAAACGAAGGTGGCTCAGTTATTTTGTTATTTTATTTTACAATACAACTCGAACTTTGCTAAAAATGAGCATTAAAATTAAATAAACAAATGAATTAATCAAATTAGTCAAAAACTTCGCTGTGCAAAATGTTTCAGGTTAAAACTTTGTTAAATATTGTTAAACGTTAATATACTATAATGCACATGTACAGTGATTTTGGCGTCTGTACGTACGTACGTACGTATGTCACATAACTCAAAAATGATCACCCGTAAACTTTTGTATATGAACTGCTGTAACTTCTGGTTTTGCACCTCCCCCTTTTATTGCAATCGGCAGCACCAAATGCAAATGCTGTTTATCAATCGATCTGTCTGCCCGATAGCCCGCTTGTGCATCTATTTATGTAAACTTCGTAGCAGAAAACTCGTCTTAGCTTTAACTAAAACTTAATAATAAACTGAGACACAATCGAGGCTAAACAAAGAATTCGACTTTTTTCCGCAAGTAGAGAAAAATTAATCTATTCTTTCATGTTACGAGAGGAAAGCTCAGAGCGTCTATGGCCCATACATTCCTCTTTCTAATAAAGTGACTTTGTAAATTATTAAATAAGAACATTGCATTGAAGTAATAAATAAATAAAGAAGTTCATTCTGGTAATTAGCTCAAATGTCATTGCTGTTGTGTGAATGTTGTTATTGTAATGGATGTAGAAGAGGTTTGGTGCTTGACGTGGAAGTTATAATGCTCGATTAGAAAGAAAACGGTCATCGGAATAAATGTCCCCATACTTCAGACGGAAACGTATTAGAAGTCAGGTCATTAACGAGATTGTTCTGCAGTAAAATATCGGAAGCTTTTAAAAAATGATCTAATTATGCAATTTTCACTCCATTCTTGATGGAGGCATAACAAACCTATCCTTAGCCCCACTTTTCTTCTTTCGATCAAGCACAGCAACTTCTACATCATTTACGATTGTAAAGGAAATTAGACTATGATCTAACGAAAGTGAAGCCAGCGATACATTTTTCCTTTTTTTATGATATATGTATATTACGTTGAAACTCTTAATTTATTTACTACTAAACTGAACGACATTATTCTTAAAGTATTGCTTTTAAATTTCTACGTTAGTAATAAAATAATTAATATGAATTTTAAATTACAAGTTTACCTCACATCGAATGAAAACACGTCATTTTCAGGGGGCTTGGTAGATAAAAATATCATGGAAACGTAACTATGCTAAAGAAATTCATCCTGGTATGGTAAGGTAATATAAAATGATGACAGCAAATAAATTGAAAACTAAATTGTACTTGTTTTAAGTGTGGATAAATGCTTCTTAAATTTTGTATAACTTTTACTTCCTTCAACGAAGTGAAAGAAGTAGTACAATCGCAAAATATTTCGGGTATCAAAATTCAGTGAAAATATCACTTACGACCACTCTCGAATTCATTTGAACTATTTTTTTCCCTGACCTCTGACGAACAGAATAAACGACTATTTTTTCCCAAACAGATTATAAAATATATTTAAAACTGATTCACGAGGAAATTTCCGTGGCATCTGTACGTACGTACGTACGTATGTATGTATGCATGCCATATAAATAAAAAATGATCAACCGTAGAACTTTGAAATTTTGTATATGGACTTCTATAACGTCTGGTTTTGCACTTCCCTTTTTTATTGCAATTGGCAGCATCAAAAGTTATTTATCAATCTATCTGTCTGTCCGATAGTCTGCTTTGCATCTATCTATATTAACTATCTATGCCAGATAGATAGCACGCAGGCAGATCTCTCTTAGCCGGATCTGTGATCTCTGATATTTTTATTCTTATATGTAGGTAAATTGTGCATATTTTGCTTTAAAAGTGATTGAATTATTTTATTCCTTTAGTTCTGGGTAAGGTTTTTATGCATTTAGTTAATTTGCTTGTAATAGTTTTAGAATTATCAACAGTTTAAAAGTATAGGTTAAGCCTAACGTGTTGCGCAAATTTCTTTACATTTGAAACTCTTAGTAGTATAGTGAACTAAGTAAATTGTTGAACCTACTTCACTGTCGCTGTGCTCAGTAGGGCGAAAAGTTAACTTTAAATTTTGGTGCACCAAAAATGTTTTCTTTCGTCCTTGGCCGAAAAGCATGTTTTTGCCAAAGAACTCAAATCTCAGTGTTTTAGGTCTTTTTGAATTTTGCGATTTTTAATGAAGGTGTTTTGAGTTTTTATGTACTTTTCTTTTGCCGCGGAGTAAGAACAGAATTGACTGAATGAGTAATATATTCCTAATGAAAGTCTTTGAAATAAGTTTAAATGAAGTGCAGCATAAAATGAGTATAGCTTAACAGGCCGTAAGGTCATGTGGTGTCCACATCAGATTTTTTTTGATTTAGTAATTAGACGTAGCTAAAATTATTTCTTATTGTGGTAGTTTTATATTTAGCACGTTTTCTTACATGATGTTGCCCCTTTGCTAAGTAAAATCTGCAACATATTTTTACCGTAAAATCTTGCCGTTGCCATTCTTGAAATATAATGTCAGAAATAACTTGAATTTTTAAATTTTAGAGAAGCAGTCTTTGAGTAGCCGTATGTAGGTACGTTCGCTAGATTAGTTGTTCTCAGACCAAGAGCAAAATTCTAAATTAAAATTTCGGAACTCTTCCTTTTTTTTTTTAAATTTTGAATTCGTTCACTCATGGTGTTTCAATCTGAGTCAAATATTTTCACTGATTTTTAACCTACTTCCTCGTAAACTATTGAGTTGAAATTTTTACTCACATTGTTACTCGATGACAATCTAATGTGATTAAGCCACTTTTTCAACATTTGATTTATATTTTTATTCCACTGTTTCACACTTATCTTCTCTTGAACAAACTAAACATTTCAAGATTTTATTGTTATGACCATCGAATAAATCAGAAAGTATATTTTCAGAGAAACTTGTATGAAAACTGTCACTTAAGTTTTGGCAAAATTTTGAAAATTGCTCGATTTGTTACACAATTTGAATTTTATGGTTTTAAAATTTTAACATCATAAAAATGCATTAGATATAAAGTTTAAAAATTTTATTATGTCGTAGTCTGAAGAAGAAGGGAGTAAAAAGCGTTTTAAGTTTGCCATTCTGGCTCACTTAATGAAGATTTGACGATATTTGTTTTTTTCATTCAAGCTTCAAGTAAAATATTCTTTGTAAACTTTTTATTACATCAAATTTTCGAAAGCCATTTCTTCATTCTGTTAATGAAATTCAGTTACTTTTTAAATTCATAACTTTCTAATAATTTATTGCTTGTTCTTTAATAATAACCAAAGGTTTCATGCAGACTAAAAAACAGAAAATGAAATACAATTTTCATTACATTGTAGGGTAGACATTGTAGACCTTCATTACATTGTAGGGTGTAGAATTACATTGTAGGGTTTAGATTTATTTTAACTAACATTTATTTTAAGTTTAAACTATCTTTCCTGTCAAGCCTTACTTTTCCCTGGAACTGCCAATGCCAGAATATGTAAATTGTAGTAGAACGCGCAAGGATTCAAATTATCAGCGGAAGTATTCTGATTTAAATAGAAGGAAACGAGTTCGGTGTGATATTCTTACTTCAGGAGCGCGGAGGTAGTTAGCGAGAATTGAAGAACCCCGCGTTTCGGCCTATGTGCTTGGCGGAAAGTAGTGTTAATCGTTCAAGTGAGCTTCAAGTCTGCTGAATTAGCAGCGGTATTGTAAAACGCGGTGAGTTAGTTATTTTAGAGAGCTTCGTAGTTAGAATCTTGTCTTTAGTTTCTTTTCAGGTTATTATTTTTATTTGACCGCCAAGTAGGCGCAGTCTGTGAGCGTCAAGAGCACGCAATTGTAATTTATTACGTTGAATAAAAAGGGACTTAAACCCTTCACAAGATTCTGTATTTTATCCAGTTGTCACAGTCACCTCTTGGTTGCGTGCAAGTTGGAGGCGCGCAACGTTACATTGGCGCCCGAACACTTATCGAACTGAAATGGCCGAAAACTGGATGGAAGCCGCTGGACAACACCAAGAAATGACAAGCCAGTTAGAAGGATTTGGATACCTGGTCCAGACTTTGAGAGCATCAATCAAGCCAAACGTCCATTTCGACGGAAAAAATTCGGTGGCGGTATTTCTAGAAGGTCTAGAAAACCACTTTCAGCTCTACCCTGTGCCTGAAAGACAAAAAGTTGCCATTGCCACATCAGCACTAAGAGGACAGGCCGCGCTATGGTGGAAAAACATAGGCAAATTTTTACTAGGTGAATTTGGAAGCCATTTGAAAATTTCAAAAAATCGTTAGTAAAGGCCTTCCCCATAGTGAAAGATCGCGCACGGCTGGAAGCCGAGCTATATAGTTTCTATCAACGGGATATAGCAGAATTGACGGACTTTATTCTACGAAAAATCAAGCTAACGGATATGCTGTATGGGAAGAAACCCGATGCGGAGATTATTGAAATAATATTACCAAGATTGTTACCCGCTGTTCAAGACTACTTTGAAATTAGAAACCCAAGAACATTGCAGGAACTCTTCGAATTGGCGGTGAAGTTTCAAAATTGCAGAATAGCGGAAAAAGCGAGAGGGGAAACATATTCTCAAAGTACCCGAAGGAAATCTTCAAAGGAGGAAACCAGAAATGGAAATCGCTCTTATGGGGGAAAAAGCTATCAAGCTAACGCATCGAAACTCGAAGGTCAAGGCCCAAAAAGAAAATTTGAAAATAAACATCCGCGTACCCAGAAGACACAGATTGAAAGGAAAGCTTTAAACGAATAGAGGGGCCTGTGAAAGGAAGGGTCCAGACCCCGGAAGTTTTAAAAAAACCCTCAAATAGACATTTAAATACGGTCATCGTAAAAAACTCACAGCTACCAATTATACAAGTCCTGGTTGGCGATGTACCAGTAGAAGCCCTCATCGATACAGGAGCAGAAGGAAATTTTATGAGTGAAAATTTCTTCAAAAAGAATTTTTATAGGGTACGACTATTTAAAACCAAAAATACGGAAATTATAGCGGCGCAAGGAAAAACATGTCACTGCATCCGGAAATTATCATTAAACTTACAGGTAAAAGAGGAAAGTCTCAAAGTATTAATTTTTGTGGTCAAGGATCTGCAACACTCTCTTATTTTAGGTATGGAGTTTTTAAGGGCCGCTAGGGCCAAATTAAATTTTCAAGATAGTTCCGTGGTGTTGGAGATGGACCAGAGGGTGGTGGAACCTGTGGAGACACCTCAAGTGGACCTTAGCCATCTGAATGACCGTGAAAGTAAAGCAATACAGCAAGTGGTGAGTAATTTTTCTCATTCGTTTTCAGAAAAACCAGGAAACTGCCAAATAGTGACGCACAAGATTCAATTAAATGCCGAAAAAACCTTGTAGGACTAAGCCATACCGTTATGACAAACAAAAAGACTTAATCATCGAAGAACATATTCAGGAGATGTTAAAGAATAAAATAATAACGCCCATAAATAGTGAGTACGCAAGTCCAGTCGTACTATGTAGGAAAAAGAACGAGTTTCCTCCTTCGGATAAAAGGGCTTGGAGGTTTGCTATTGATTACAGAAAACTAAATAGTATTACCAAATTTCCAGTTTACCCTTTGCCGGTTATAGACGAGATCATTAGACAGATCAAATCGACAAGATATATGTCTACTTTGGACTTAACGTCTGGCTACTATCAAATAGCTATGAGACCCGAAGATATACATAAAACCGCGTTTATAACAAAATCGGGCACTTATGCATTTTTACGCATGCCTTTTGGGTTGTGTGGGGCCCCATCAACATTCCAGAGAGCTATGGACATTGTTCTAAAGCCTGTCCTCGGAAAATCAACTTTAATTTATCTAGATGATATAATTATAACGAGTAGTACGTTGGAACAACACATTAATGACCTCGAACAAGTTTTAAATTATTAAAAGAGGCCGGTCTTACAAGTAACGCCTCAAAATGCAAGTTCGCAACTAAAGAACTTAAATATCTCGGTTATAAAATTTCGCAAAAGTGTATAGAAACGCAAGATTCAAAAATAAAAGCTATTAAGAACTTCCCACCGCCCAACACCGCCAAGAAACTTTCTTCTTTCCTTGGATTATATTCTTACTATCGATCTTTCATAAAAGATTTCGCTAATATTGTTGAACCACTCTTAGTAATCAAAAGAAAAAGGGCTAAATTTACGTGGACAGCGGAAGCTAACACAGCTTTTGAAAGATTAAAAGAAGCGCTTATTAATGCCCCTGTTTTAAAATTCCCGGAGGGGGACGAAAACCTGGAAATTTCAGCAGATGCGTCAGACTATGCGGTGGGTGCGGTTCTTATGCAAAATAACCATCCTCTGGCATTTTTTAGTAAAACGTTGAATCAGACACAAAGGAATTATACAGCTACAGAAAGAGAAACATTAGCCGTTTTAATGGCTGTACACAAATTTCGAGTTTATTTCGGCAAATCGCCAATAACAGTCTTTTCGGATCATCCGGCTGTTGGTAGACTTTACTCGGGGAAAAACCTAACGCCCAGGTTAATAAGATGGACTTTAAAACTCCAAGAATATAATATCACAATAAAATATAAACCGGGTAAGGAAAACAATGTAGCTGACGCACTTTCTCGTATAAAACTGGACGATGAAGGAAATGAACTTAAATGCGCTGTGTTGACTTCAAAAATTTTAGATTCTAGAGATACGGTTATTACTGAACTGAAAGCTGATCCTGAATTTGGAAATATCTATGCTTATTTGAAAGACCCCGAAAGCTTTGAGCATACAGATATCGATGCGATAAGAAATAGAGCAAAAAAGTATGAAATAATAGATAATTTATTATTCTATACGAAAGCAACAAACGAAAATCTTGAGTATAAGCCAGTCATCCCAGCCTCGCTTCGATTAAGCATTTTGAAGGAGTTGCACGAAGCAAAAATAGCCGGCCACCTAGGGGTCAGAAAGACTTTAAAAAGGGTACGCGAGGTGGTATATTTCCCGCAATTATACAAAACAGTAACGGCGTATGTCAGGTCCTGCAATCAATGTCAGTTAATAAATGATACTAATTACAGCCCGGCTGGATACTTAAATAGCATTCGCGCTACATTTCCGAATGAAATTTTAGGCATAGATCTTCTTGGTCCCTTTCCCCAGAGCGAGTTAAATAAAAATCGTTTTCTTTTAGTAATAGTAGATCATTTTTCAAAATGGACAGAAATTGTTCCACTTAAACGCGCGTCAGCCAAAACAGTCGCAGATGCATTCTTACACAGATACATTTTAAAATACGGTGCACCGATAAAAGTCATTAGCGATAACGGAAAACAATTCATTAGTCAAATATTTGAAAACATATGCAATGGACTTGGCATACGCCATATCAAAATGGTTCCGTATAGACCACAGGCTAACATATCAGAAAGAGTTAATAAAAACATTGTAAAAATAATTCGCAGTTACGTTAGCACACATCACAAGCGCTGGGATGGCTACATAAATGAATTAGCTTATGCTTTAAGAACGGCACATCATGATACTACGGGAAAAACTCCAGCAGAATTATTTTTAGGCAGAAAGTTAATTACGCCTTTAGATAAATTATTCTTTGTGCAACAAAGAGAGCAGGAATTTAGACAACAAGACGTGCAAAAGTTGATTGATCAGGCGCTTAAAACCTCGGATACGGCAAGAAATAAGCAGAAGTTATATTATGATAGAAAACGCCGTGAAGCAGATTTTAAAGTTGGGGATAAAGTATTGAAACGGAAATTTTCTTTATCAAGTGCCTCAGACAATTTTATGGCAAAGCTAGCTCCAAAGTTTGAAGGCCCCTATGTAATTCAGGAAATCAAAGGAGTAGTCTTATATCTTAAAAACGAGATAGGGGAAATCTGTAAAGCAAGTCCCGACCAGGTGAAAAAATACTATAATCCAAATGATTTTGAAATCCTTAAAAGTTTCTTGCAGGACTCAAAGCTAAACGAAATAGAAGGTCCAGAGACAACAACTATTCCACCACCCAAGAAACAGAGAACTGAAGAGAGACCTAGCACTTCTACAACCCGGACGTCGATATCAAAAAGAAAAAATAATTTTCAAACTCCAGCGTTTAAGAAAAACAAAAATACAGATGCACCGGGTAAAGAAACCGTGGTAAAGAGAAAAACACCACCTACAAAGGATAGCAGGAGAAATTACACATCAAGGAGAACGCGCACACGGCCACAGAGTCAGGTGCCAGCAAGGCCGCCGTTCCGGAAACTGAAACGACAACAGGAGGCACAAAAATACGACGAACAGAAGAAATTCAAGAAGGACTCCAGACCGGAGGACGTCAAGACCAGCCGTCCCAGGGATAAACGGAAATGCCAACAACCAGACGATTACTCCGCCAAGAGGCCAGCATGTAGAGGACGCAAAAGAAAAAGTCAGGTGGACGACACTCGGAGGGCAGTAAGGAGAAGATTAACATCCATGAAACCTCTAACTTGGGACCAATTCTGCCAAAAACGAATGACGGAGTTTCAAGCATCGAAAACTCAAAGATAAGTTAAAACCTTCTATAAATTGTTTTTCTCTTTTGTTCCGAAATGTTATGCATAAGTACGAAGTTCTATGTTTTGACGAAAGTCAATATGTCTCGGTTGAGACTTAGTTTTGTTTTACTTTATTTAGCTAAGGCAAAATATGAGCTATATGAAATATGAGCTATATATATATAAAAGCTTATATGAGTATTTTATTTTCAATTCTTTTTTTTTATATTAGTATTTTATTTTCAATGCTTAACATTTCAATGCACAAATGTAAAGTGCATATAAGAATAAAAATTTTAATTTGAAAATTGTCCACCATTATTGAGATATTTTGTCTTAAATATAAAGAATGTGATAGATTTTAGTGTAGAGGTTGCTGTTATTTTTCACCTCCGCCAGGCCCGTTTGGGACTCATTAAGGAACTGGTAAGAGCAGGAATGGAAATCTCCTGCTGTGGCTCAGTATGTTGCATAAGTGTCAAAGTATCAGCGTAGAGGTTTATTTGTCGTTCCAAAATGAATTTAAATACGTCAGTTTAATTCAGTGGCGAGCAAATAGGAAAGAGAAAATGAAGAAAATACCAGCATGTTTTGAATGTTTTAGTGTGAAATAGTCACATGTAGAATTTTAAACTATTTAAGAATCTCAGTTTATTTAAACTAAATTTAATTATATTTATTTAATGAAAACTATAAAATGTTTTAACCTGAAAGGTGATTAGCATTAATTTATTGAAATCTATTGAAATAGATTGTAACTTTTTACCTCCTGTCAACCATGTCCATGTAAAGGAGGTAATATGAACTGCCCAAAAATTCGACAGAGAGTTTTCATTGAAAAAGCACGACTTTTGGGTCACCATAATATGTTTTTACTATTTTTACAATGATGCCTGTCTGTGTATCAGTATATATGTGTATGAAAATCGTTTCGTCCAAGATAACTCTTATATTAAATTATAAGAATTATTATTATTAATATTAAATTTCCAAAAATTTTGAATTTCAATATTGAAGAACGGAGAAACGGCAGTGGTACTTTACTTGAAGCTCCCAACAGATTTTAATGGACGACCGAAAGTGGAACTTTACTTAAAGCTCGTAACATTTTTAATAGACAACCGGAAGTAGTACTCGTATTTTACTTGGAGTTGTAGGGTTATTATTATTTTAAGTAACCAGTTATTCATAATTTCAGCTTTACTGTATTTAAGTCGAGGGTTTTGGATTGTAAAACAGAGCGTGTTTTCTGTCTCTCGAGGCCAGTTAGTAGATTTCCCTAGCTCAAATAAGATTGTAGCTTTGTAGGCTTAATTTAAATTTGAATTTGACTGTTTACTTTAAATTACATCGCCACAAGTTGCGGTTGATTTGTGAGCACAAGACGTGCATTTTACGTTCAAGTTCTGATATAATAAAAAAAGTTGTTTTAAAATTTTCAAGTCTCTGTTATTACTTTAGATATAAGGATAATTCACTCAAAGTCTGTTAAGAGTTTGATAATAGTTTACGCTACAAGAAAAAATATCTGAAAGGTTTCAGATTTGGTCATCCGGAAGTGTTTGTTAAGGATTTTAACTCTGTCGCAGAGCTCGCAGTCTACGAATCTGCTATTACACTCACTCCTACTAACCTATTTTTTTTTTAGCTTTATTACTAAGCATCATTTTCTTCGCACTTATGCCATATTCAATTAAACAACAAAATTACGAACATTTTAAAAGTAGCCTAGAAGTGTACGTTTAGAATTCTCTATGCAGCCTTAAGTGCTGGCATATTTTTTGTTTTTGTTTTTCATTCTTTTCTTAGTTCATCAATGTTCAGTTTTTTTTACTATGATGACTTTATAATTTTTTTGTCTTTTAATTAATAACGTTTTGTGTGTTTACTTTATTAATTGAATATCACATTCTTCGCGCCTAAGTGAAATAAAATTCGATTCAACAGATTAAAATCCCAAAATATTTAAAAACAGCATATCTTTAGAATTTCTGACCTCGCAAGCTGGATAAAAATCTCTTTTTCACTCTGCAGTTCTGGCATTGCTCGCTTTGAAATCGTTGAGTTTCTTTATCAGAAATTCGTTAAAGGTTTACAAAATATGAAATAGATGATAAAAAAAATTCAAAATTCGGGCTTCCACGTGGCCATGTTAGGTTGGAGGACTACGTTATTCAAAATTTGATAGCTCCGTGTACCGTTGGTTTTTCACAATGCTAAAAACACGCGTTCATTCATGCAGATTCATCATTAATTAATTTCTTTAAATATAATACAGGGCGATAATATTTGATTGCAACAATTTGAAAAGGTATATGTAGTTTTTAATGATTTAACGCACAATGCCGTTTCGAGGCTAATATCCCATTAGGTACTAACGAGCTTTTGGGCTAAAAAAAACATCTCTAAATTTTTTTAATAAAAATTATATTAAAATATAATTTAAAACTTTTCCATTTTGGTGTTTAAGACTTTTATATCAATGGAAACAAAAAATTATATTTTACTTACAGACAATCTACTGGAAGTGATATTTTACTTGAAGTTCCTTGCTGTTTAAAACATAGGATTGGTGGGGGGAGTGAGTGAGTGAGATTTTTGGCGCAAATAAAATTGGCGGGATGTCTTGTACTGGCCACATCAGATTTTTGAATCCAGTTATGCATTTGTTTCCTTAACCTGTCTTTGGTAACATTTGCCAGGAACTTTGTTGTTTTGGAATTACCACCAAAGAAATTGAAATGGAACGTTTTCTTAAAAACTTACACCCAACGTTTTAGCCGGTCCAGCTTTCTATACCTCTGTTTGCATTACAGTAAATCTCAGTGTAGTCATGTTTACTTTAAAGATCAATCTGTCATTTCGAAAGAGAACACCAATAAATACGGTTTCAGGACATGCTGGATGATATTTTAAGCTCTGTATAATCTACTGTAAGTAGACTACACAGACTACTTATAGTGATTACTCTGTGTAATCTACTGTAGTTACATTACATAGAGCTGTAAGTAGATCACACACAACTGTAATCACTGTAAGTAGATTACACGGAGCTAAGTACAAGAAACAATCTTAGCGGGGTACTAGTGGGGCGACTCCATGTAGCGACTGGTGATAGTTGAGTTATATTAAGTAGCATATTACTGAATATGGAATTAAAACCCATTTGTTATAAATCTACGATTCAGTTTTATTAACCATATAATAACAACAACTGACAATCAACATTGAGTGCTTAAAATAGCTATTTAAAGGTAAGTTACTGTTATCATTATTCGAGGATCCTGCCAGCGGCAAGAGTTGAAGGTCTTAGAGCATTCTGAATACTTGCTCTGTCTGAAATCAGACTGAATGCAAAATGAATTTATCGGAAAACGCGCGGTCCATTCGTTTGCCATCTGAACACAGATCATTTGTGATAAGCAGATAAATATAACAGAATGGATGTCTCTTACCTTATTAATGCGTAATCCATGCTGCGAATGTAAGGAACACAATTAAAATGTAGAAACACATTTATTATCTATGAGAGAAAGAAAAGAAAAAAAAATATCTCGCGGAGGTACACACATTAGCAGCTGTTCGGAAAGAAGTTCAGTGAATCATTGGAGGAAAAGTTTCTCTTTTTGAATTAGTCCAAAGTAAGTCGGTGAGGAAAGATAACGTTGGATGAGCAGCTTAAGAGTTTAATCGCTTTTGTTTCCATTGGCGATCCCAGAGAATTAGTTCGGTTGTATTTCAGCCCCTTTGATTCGTTATAGTTGAAGGCGATGTACAGGATCATTGGATGGTCGGCTTCCTTAAATCGAGAAGCCGTGGTGGCAGACACATTGCAGATCGTTAAATTTCCCTGACCGTTCAATTAAAAATGTCGTTAATCTCAAGTGGTATCGTTACCGAGCAAATTATTACTCTCAGAATGTCCTAGCATACCATCTCACGCCTCGTAACAGCTTTTAAGGTCACGATTTGTGAAGAGACTTTGTGAAGAGATCTACTCAGAGTAATTGTCTCTGTTGATTTCTAAGGAGTATCTGATCCTCTATGGTAAACTGACATTCTGAATAGTCTGATTACCTTGCCATTTTTAAGGTAGTTTATGATCTAATTACCTGTGCTTTAAAAGATAGAGTAGTACAAGAATGACGTTGTATGGCATGATCCACATCAAATATATTCTCCAGACTCTATCAATCCAGACTAGATCTATGGAAAATTTGGTTGCATCGTTTCTTCCGCGTATGTTAGGTACGCTGCCGTTTACGTTTTCGCATATTGACTTAATTCCAGGCCAGATGGCTGACTGAACATTTTTGCTAAATTGCAAAAGGTTACATACTCTCTTTTAAGTCCTGGATGTTGACATTTTCTGGTCCAAGCCTAACGTCCGTGATATTTCCTACTGCACGATATCTTGAAGAAGAACGTCTACTGTGTCTGTCGCACATTAGAAACATCATACTGGCTAATGCCCTTTTTGAGACTCCGCTCCTAACATGAAAGTTCTTTCGTACTTTAAATTGGTATGATATAAAGCAATCCCTCTACTTGTTGTCCGTTGCTGAACCTCTACCTAAAGCCAGCATTCGTCTTCGAAATGAAGAACGCCAACTTCTTGCAAAATAACGTCCTTCCTTCGTATGGATTTATACTTACCGTAAAACATCGACTTATTCTTTCTGTGAATATCTACAAGTATCTTTTTATTTCAATCTTAACCTTGAGAAGAGATAAAAGAATGCACTGAAATCAATTCGAAATCAACTAATATCACCCTAGGCGTTCTTTATGAATACAAGCGTGAAACTGTTTGATAAAAGCCCATGCTATGATTCCTAACAGTCCATTTTCTAATTATTCTAAAATAATCTTAAAATAATTGCTTATTTCTTCTACAGCAACTAAAACGTTGTTGATTTCAGCATTTCTAGATTCATAAAATTTGATGCTGTGACCTACATATAAACCTATGGATCTATTATTTTTATATTCCTATTATAAATTTCAGTCACTAAGTTTTCATTATTTCAAATAAAGTATTTAACCAAACAGTCTCATTAAAAATTAAAGTTCATTAAAAATTAATAATTCAGTTTTCTCATAAGATTTTTCTTTCATCTTTAATATATGTTTCTGTATGTTTCGATTGAAACGACAAAAAAATATCTTAATAGACATGAAAAATTTATTTTCCTTATGAATATTATCTATGAATCACGCTTACTGCATTTTACATTTGTTTTCTTTAAATGAACAATACCGAAAATCTACAACTACGCATTTGCGAAAGCTTTCATTTTTACCAATATTTCTTTGCGCTTTTTAAATGAAATTATTTTGTTTTTGCGGTTTTCATTTATTTAGTTTTCTTTAATACGTCGATAACATTTTTAGTAATTTGAACTGTAAGCAACATGATTTATAAAAAATCTTGTCAATAATGAATTGCATTTTCCTATTGGTTTATTTTTTCAATGTTGAACTGGAACCAAGAAATTCTATTTCTTCTTCTTCTATTTTAATTTTGTAACAGGTAAGTGATCTATCTATACCTAGTACCAAAAGTTGATCGAAAACCTTTTCCCAGTCTTTTTCATTCTTCTGAATCTAAGGTTCTACTAAGTAAAGAATGTCTGTCTTTTTGTTCTTGCTCTTCCCGTGTTTCCAGTTTTTCTTCTGTTCATTTCTCTGTTTGTCGCGAAGTCATTTATTTAAGAGCTCTTGCTATCGACAGAGATTTCTTTTGTTTTATTATTGACCAAGTTGTTAAATAATTCCAGTTGCTATTATAAAAGAAACTCTTTCATCGAAACAGCTGTAAGAACATAGCTGTTCTTCTTACTTACTATAAGTTAAAGCCTTCCAAAATTCTATGACTTTTAATTTTTATTTGCTATTTTCCTTTATTCGAAAAATTCTTAAATTGTTCCTTAAAGATTTTATGTCACATTCGAATTCTTTATACCGTATGTTGTTACGTGGTAATGCAACTGGGATGCAGTCAAATTTTATCTTCGTAAAAGATTAAGCATTTTTTCTTAAAAAAGTCATTTATACATTTAGCTTTGTTTATCAATGTTGGTCTCTTAAGTCTTATGGGTTTTACATATGAGCACTTTTTTCCTTTCCCCCCCCTTTTTTTGTTGCGCGAGTGTATTTGTGCGTGTGTGTGGGCGTATGTAAAACATTACTCGAAAGCATATTCAAATACTTTTACTTTGGCCACCCCTCATGTTTTGAATATTGAAAAAGTGGCAATAAAAGTATGTAGTTTAAGTACTATTTTTTGAGCGTATTTCAGAAAAAAGCTGCTATGGAAGATGTTAACATTTTCTTCTTTTTTATTAGTAGCACCATTATTATTTTATTTAATATCCTCAGAAGTGCCTCAGAGGAGTCTTGAGACTCACTTTTTGTAGCATCACTGGAAATTCAGTTTTTCACATATGATCGTATGAATTTTGTGTCCGTATTATTTTCAAATCGATTTCATTGAATGTTATCGTCATGTATTATAAAAAAAATTAAATAAAGAAGAATCTGTAAATCTGTGTGGATGTTCACGCCATGTGGAAAAATAGGCGGCACCAAAAGCCGCTGAAATTTTAATACCTGTAAGTACAAAAATTTAAAGAAGTATTCTTTAACAAACGCAAAGATTTGAAAGTGAGAATTCATCAACGTTTCGAATACAAAATTATTCTGGAGCGCCAGACTGCTGTCATTCGGCCAAGCATAAGATATTTATATTTCAGTTTTAACTCACAAATTAATTTATTTGATAATAATGTGTTACCGTTGTTTCAAAAGGAACACACACCATCGTGTTGCCATTCAGTAAAACGTAAGATATTTATTTAACTTTCAAATTTAGTCTTTCTGTAAGTGAGTAGCAAATAAAGGACTCGAAAATAATAAACCCAGCTACTCTTTTTTAAATACTCTTTGGCATGAGGGCGAAGAAATCGATACTTAATAATATAGCTAAAAAGTGAATAAAAATGTGTTAGCAGTAGTTAGTTCGAGATCAGATTGGAAACTAGGCGATGCTCAGCAAGAACATAAAATGCCTAACAACTCTGGTGCGATGTTAATTCCTGAATGCTTTCAGATTTTTCTAGAATATTTTATTTTTCGCTTATTTATTTATTTAGTAGATATCGCAATAATGAAAAAACATTCTTGTATAAAGTATATTCTCGCAACTCCATAAGTTAAACAGTTGCGTATAATACATAAACATTCCCGAAAAGATTTTCGCATCTACTGGTGTATACTCTAATCGAAATATTCTCGTACATACTAATTCAGAAGTTAAACAACAAAAATCAGCTTTATATTTACAAAATTAATTTTGTAAATATAACGCTGATTTTTGTTGTTTGACTTCTGAATTAGTTTTTATTCGGCGTGTTATTGTGTCTTAATTCTCGTACATCTTTGAAAGAAATAATTTTGTAACTAAATCGGGTTATCAAAATTCCTGAGCTATAGTCCGTTTTGGGAAACCTGAGTAATTATTAAACTTATACAAACTTGGGGTTCCAGTACAAAATTATCGGTGGCGTTTAACTTATGAAAGATTATTTAGAATTAAATATATAACGATAGGAAACCTTCTTTTGGACCATAGTTTTTCGAGAAATTTGGGATAATTTATTCCAAAATTTTCGAAAACATATGACATCGATATTAACAAATATGATATTAATTAATGATAAATTTTGATATTATAAATTAAATATTTATTTGAAAAAATCCTTGTAGAACACGAATGGAGCTCATCTTTGTAGGTATTAATTCTTTCTACTTTTCAGTATTTTTAAGATTTGAGATGAAAGATAATTAAAGAAAATTTTTTTTAAAAAAGTGTAATGGGAATTTTATTATCTTTTTTAAGCTACGTAATTCAACATAATTTTTATTTGGTAGCAAAAGGGATAGTTTCTATAATGCTTTCTTGGTTCTTTTCATGTGTATCATTAATAGGAGCAGGGTTATACTATTAGAAAATGCTCTACGAAGATTAATTTCTCCACTGTTAAAAACACTCTTTCAATGCCTGCAATAATTATTGCAGACATATGTAAATACCTGAGTCCTTTTCATTGCATTTTCTTTTCTGTGTATATTTATACTGCTATATGTCATATTTATTTACTCATTTGTTTAAATGTTACATTTTGTATAGAAAGTTTAGTGTATATTTTTGTGCAGTTAAATTTGTGACAACGTATTATATCTGCATGTGTTTATTTCTTTTACAGATTTTTAAATCTTGTGGTTATTAGCATTTAAATTATAAAAATAGCTAATTTTGAAGCAGAGATGCAGGTTGTGGCTTTAATGACAATTGTTGTCGCCAGATTTGCGACATTTGTAGATTGTTTTGCCAATTTGGCGAATTTCTAGTTCTTGGGCAACCCATTTTCGAAGCAGCTCTAGATGCTATTTTTTGCGAAGCTTTCGGAAAGCAGATTATCTCATCTGTGTCCTGCTTGAGTTATTTAGGTGCCACCTTTTCAATAAATGGCCAGTCGTTTCGTGCTCGATTGGTGCAGTTACTGAAGACACCTTACGAAACCTTCGCTCACAATCATTAGTGCCAGATGTAGATCTCTATGAATGACTGCTACCGAGAATATGGAGGAGCTGAATGAAAACTGGCGTCTGAAAGCGGTAAGAGATATGAAGAAAAGACTGGAGACAACAGTAGCACTCAAATCTTGAGATGGACAAAACTGCTTCTTTAAGGGATCAGATCGGAACCGTTCTCTCACTGAAATGAATCGTTCTTTTTAATGATTCACCGCTCACTAACAATAAATGACCTTGATGAATGAGTTCGGAACAGGTATGGATCAAGAGCGGTGTGCAAAGTTGGGGGAAAAGCAGAAAGACTTGAACAAGAAGTGAGTTCGCTGGAATCAAGCAAACCGCTCCACTCCATGGACTGATTTCTTTCAACTGTACTTTTGAGATTCCCTAAAAAGAACCTTCCTACATAGAACAAGAAAAAATTCCAGAATAAAAAAATGCTAAAAGTTAAAAAGTAATGAAAACTATTCTCACTTTTGTTAAAGATTACATTATTTTATTACTATAATTGATATTTTGTTGCTGCTACAAAAACGCAGGCTAAAAATAAATTTTTAAATTGGAGGCAGATCCCAAAGGAAAAGAAATCGTCTGACTACAGTACCGACGTTTTCCTTTTTTTTTTCTAATCTAATTTGACAAAATGATACCAACTATCGCTGGAAGTTCTTCTGTTTGGTAGAATCCGCATTTTGTTCCGCAACCTAGAACATATATATTAGATCAAAAATTTATGTGTATAAATATATACTAATTACAAAGGACATTCACAGCTCTTGAATACAAGACGGTAGTAAAATAAGTAAATAAATAAAAATATAATTTATTATTTTATATAAATATTACAGTAATAATGTATAAAACGGTAATACCTAATATATATAGCTATAATATGAAACATTATTCAAAGAATAGAAATGAAACTCAAAGAAATTGCTCCGAAGGAGCGAAAAAAGCAGATAATCAAGACTCAAGTAGGAGAGAGATTTGAAAGAGCGAATAATGAAGATGCGGAATCAGATCCGCAGCTAGAGCATAAGCGTGCGAATAATCACGATTCCGGAGACCCAGATGTGCGACTAGTGTTGGAGAGTCGGAGCGCTGAGTGGGTAACCGAGGAACTAGTTCCTATAATCTACGTACTTTAAGGAAATCCTCGCACTGCCATATGGAGGAAAAAACGCCATCCATTTGCAAACAGTGGTGATCAGTTTCGCTGAGTTACATCGCTTTATTTAAAGTTTTGTTTTTTAAATACTAGATGGAACGCAAGCAAGCCAAAAGCGTACATAACACACACACACCCATAAAAATAGGTCAGAGATATTTCCGGTAAATAATAAAGCAAAGACTACTAGTGTTTACATTAAGAGGAATGAAATTTTAGGCACGCTTCATAACAACAGCTCTCGGTGAACCATTAAAGAGCTGCCGTTCCGTTTACGCCGGAGCGCTGACCATTGGTTCAGTAAAGTGAATAGGTTTTTTGAGTAGGTTCCGGAGCGGTTCGTCCATTTCTACTCAAGACATGCAAAGGAGTAGTAATAATGGTGCTAGGTTTTTTTCTCTTTCCTTACCGCGTGCTTTTGTGGTATAATTTGGAAACACGTCCGGTTAGCATTCAAGAGGTTCCGGAGTTTAAATGGCCGCAAAGTTATCGTTCGTTTTTTCTGTTTTCGAACTTCGAATATTCTAAATGATTCTTCAAATGACGCCCGTACTAAATGGTGGTGAACGATAATTTGTCACCACTCAAATATAGCGCTCTCTTTGTGGGGTGAGGAAGGAGAATATGGGGTATTTTCCACCTACTTATTGTTTGCTTTCGTAGATTAATTAGTCAGGTCCAACTGGCAGCCAGCAGGTTAGAATTTCGAATCCTGGTGAGGGTGTCGTTTATTTTAAACGTCTTAAGCTCTGAAATAAAACGCCTGATAGTCGGAAATAAAATGCTTGGTGGGGCGAGAACTAAAATATGATGGATAAAATTCGTAACCACGAGGATTTTCGCGACGGTGTCCTCGACTCCCCAGTCGCCCTTTAAAGTTTGTTTTCCCTCATTATTGAATGCTTTCGTGATGTAAATGGAAAACACGTCCTACTACAATCGAAAGGTTCTGAGTTCGAATCCGGCAAGGGCACAGCGTATGTGTCGAGTCTCCTGTTTCGACAAACCTATTAATTCTACAATAAATTAAAGTTCTAGAGATGCGGCAATGTAGAAACTTTACGGAGGCAGTGTTCTATCCGTGAAGATCTAAGGTGCAAAAGTCATATTAAACAGCAGAGAAATGAGTGGTTAAGTAGAAAGATCTGCTGTTAATGTTCTACAAATATCGCTATTTTACGATGAAAAATCACAGATTACGTGTGAAAAGAGCGACAAGTGTTTATGGTGTGTGTGTGTAAACAGCGATTAACGCCTCTGTTTCCCGGGTGATATTAAATATCGGAGCTAATGAAACAATTTTGTGGGCTGATGTAGTCCGGCAAATGGACGGATATCTTCTGCATGCTATTCCATCTTTAACTATACAGACTGTGAAAACGGAGAAAATACTAGTTCTCTGCGAAACAAGTGTATATTCAAATATGTAGATGGGAAGAAATATTCCTTAGAAATAAGAAACTCTATACTCGCAAGGGTTAAAAAAATCCGATGTTGACACCGCATGACTTCCTTGTTACGGCCTATTAAATTACGCATACTTTTGCTGTACTTTGTTTAAACTTATTTCCTAGAATTATTAACTTAATTAAACGATTCCAGGAAGCAAGTCGTAAATGATATCAAAAATTGCAATTCTGAAAACAAATACCCCGCTCAATTTTGTCATAAGGGAATGAAAACTTCTTAGAATTCCAAACACTAACAACATCCAAAGTTAGATTTCGTTATTTCTCCAAAATTAATTTCTTCTTAAATTTGACATTGCTAAAAGATGAATGTTTTCTTCATTTAAAACATTTCCGTAGTTGGAAGTATATGACTACGACCAATTATTGCGAAAATAAAGGCCGAGTAGGGACTTTGAAGCCGGGTAAGGGGGTAAATATGCATATGTAATACTTGTGCACTGCCGATTGCAGTAAAAAAGGAAAGTTTTTTAGTAGATAGGCCCATATATAAAATTTCAATGTTCTACAGCTGATGTTTTAAAGTTTTTCGAGATGCATATGTACGTACATGCATTGACGTCACGAATAAACCTCTTTTTAAATCCATTTTACAATCCATTTTGGAAAATGTATTCGTTGTTTTTTTCCGTACGTACAGACGTCTAAATGGATAGGGAAAGGTTAAAATGGGTATTACTGTTGAAATAATGATACACGAAGTTTTTTGTGATTGCAGTACTCCTTTACTTCTTAAAAAAAGTAAACAAAAATCATTGAAATATGAAGTTTATGAATCGCTGAATTGAAACGTAGCTAATTATGAGTTACCCACTTAATACTAATTTAAGTAACCTACAGATTCACTTAATCAAGAGTCCTCAACCGAGGGGGAATTCACATTTCTCCCTTGGTTTATTGATTGGAAATGTCATAGCTTCAGGGGGGCAATGGTGTCAGATTTTATTTAGCTTTTATGTACTTAATTTAAGTTTGCGAATATAAAATAATAGTTCAATTCAAATTTTGGTATTTATCGACATTTTCTATACGTTTTATTATTTTATTTATAAAACACGTTAAAAATAATCTAAATCTAAATAGATACATAGGTATTTTTCAAGTTTTGGAAGGGAGAGAGGGAATGATCTAGCAATGATGAAGGAATTAAGAATTGTTACTAAGTACATAAAATTTCCGTATGCGTTTCAGTAGTTTAAACTTTAACTTAAGTAATAGAAATCTCCTAATAACTTTCTCTTTAATTCGCAAGCGGCCGAGCGGTAAAGTCGCTGAACACTCGTAGCTCGGCCCGAGGTTCGAATCCCGCGAACGGGCTGGCTGCATGGGCGTTTTCGTCGTTTTCCCCATGTGTAACGTGTATACGAGCCAGTTTCTCTTAGAAAGGTCCTCCACGAAGGCATCCCTTCCCCATATTTAAGTACACCTTTAATTCGCAAAGTGAAGAGAAAGGGATACAAGCTAATCTATTAAAATACGCGAGACACGTTTACACATATTCCACCGATTCTAATTGGCTGTAGATAATTTGGGATTTTCGGAACAAGAAACGGTATGATACCAACTATGCCCTAACCGAGATTTGAACCACAGATCTTCCAATGCTAGCTGGTCGTCTAACATTACATAAACCACGAGAACACGCACAAGGAAATGCAATAATTCGTTATATTCTTGCGCACTTAAACAGCGACTAGGGAGAACTAAGAGGTCCTGGACTAAATGGTGATGAATTATCGTCCACTGCACTCAATTTCGGGAATCACTGTTGATACATTAAAAATGCTGAAGCCAAGATTTGCACTAAATGTACTTTCCCTACGCCAGGATTTCAACCATGGGCCTTCCGGTACAAAGGCCACCAAACGCTTTTAACCGCAGGTCAAAAAGGTCTTTTTTAGTGCGTCATAAAGACAAGGTCGTTACGATATTTTGTGGTCATCCTCTTCTTTGCAGGGCTCGACTAGAGGTTGAAACATAAGTTCCCGATAGAAATTGTTTTAAAAGAAATACAATTATAATAACAAAAATACGATTTAAAAAAAATTACAAATGCGCGATAAATGGAATCTGTTACTAATGGTGAGCAAATTTTTAACATGTATACTGTTTCATTTTCAAATACAAATTTAGATCTGAAATGTTCTTTCCCTAAACTCACTTTTCTCATCAGGTTTTCCATTTCAACATTAAGCATATTCATAATTTCTAAATTAAAGTTGCCAGAAATTATATAGGACTATATTTATCGGCGAATGCGTGTGCTTTCCAGCGTATCTAATGTTCTCAACTTTGGTTAATTGCTAGTATAGTGGGTAGTACACCTATATACTGTAACAAACTGTTGATTTTGGCAGTTTGGGTGCAAAATCGGTTAGAAAAGAGGTTAAAAATGTCGTTACACAGGATTTCATCACGGGCTGGATTAAGCACATAGAAAGGCCGCATTCGGGTAGCAGGTCTATTCTAGTGATTAGCTAAGCGTTCTAACCACTTATATCTTGACAGCATGCATGGAATGATGTTTTGATGCATTTTATTCTAAACCGCCCAATCAGTATATTGCTTAGTGACGCTGACTCCTACTACTATAGTCCCAGTTTCGAATGCAGAAGAAGACATGAATATTTATAAGCGCATAGTGCCTTTGCGGCAAGGGGGAACTCAAAATGCACGGCAAGCTATAAGTCCTCTCCAGGAGGTTGCTGGTAGGCGAAGAGAAGTCGGAGATCCTCAGATCGCAACTCGGGTTATTCTTCCTCAAAAACTGGGAAAGAACCGCGTAGTTATTGTGGCGGAACTATACTTAATCCACCGATGGTGAAATTCTGGTACCCCGCTCCCTTCTACGTATACCTGTACTTGCTTTATTTCTTTCCAACTTAGCTACGTAATTTCATACGATGCCTTGATTTTAAAGCAAACTGTTCTTACTTCCTAAAACCGAGTAAGCACAGCGTGAATAGAACGCGTTGTAAATACATCTGAAATGTCTTGCATATAAATCTGAAAATCATGTCAAATATAAATCTTAAACATACCGGTATTAAAAATTTACATGTATATACCTTTTTCCTTCATTTTCCTTCCTTAGTCTTTTCGAAACATCACCGAATAATTTAATAAATACTGAGTGAGATGTCCTGGTTCTTTATTGCTTATCCATTCGGGTACGTCTAGAAAACATTAAGAGTGGTAAATTAGACGGGAGAGGCAGAAAAATGACAAGCAAGTGGAATGACGCCATACCACCGTTCCTGTGACATTACGCTTCTCTGCTTATTAATGTCAGAAAGAAGGAACTACGTATCTTTCTCGCCGACGTATTAATAAATATTTATAGATCCAAACGCAACCGTCAACTAATGGAATGGACGTATAAATGGTAAGAAAATGGCGACACTCACGATACTTTCTGATAAAGTACATACGCGTTGGTGAACCAAAGACTGCCTGTAACGAAAATTATGGGCTTTGCAAAAGTGACATTTCCATTCAGAAGGCAGTCGTGATTTCAGCGATGAATTTGAGGACCTCAGCATAAGACTGCCGGTTGAGAATATGCAGTTCACAGGAGAAATTGCGCGTAGAGGCAACAAAAGGGAAAAGGAAGTGATATTCTCGCATTTGGAATGAGAATTTCTTGTTAACTAGATAATAACATAATTTTACGCAAATTCGTTATATATATATATATATATATATATATATATATATATAAATTTATTAGTTAGTTTTAGTAATGCATTCGGTCAGTAATCTCAAACTTGAATTGCATGCTGGCCGAATGGGCGATTTGAAAGCGGCTTTTGATATTCCTAAAAAAGAAAAGGGGGGGACTGAAAGGTTCCAGATTTTAAAAGCGGTCGGCAGAAAAAGGTTTCTTAAGTTCGCTGAACTCACAGTCTACAGTTTGCACTCGCACACACTTGTGCTGTTCAGTTTTTTGTTTTTTGTGTTTTTAGCTTTATTATTAAGCATGGTTTTCTTTTCATTGCGCCATATACAGTTCAAAAGCAAAATCACAAAGTTTTTAAAAGCAGCTTACTTTCACAGGATTAGAGTTCCTTACGCAGTGTTAAGTGTTGATATACATTTTTATACTTTTTTTACTGCATCTTTTTTCAGTTTGTCTTATCAATACATAGTTTTTCGTAGTGAGATGAATAACCAAAGATTTTTTTTTAAATTGTCTTTTTATTATAAACTTTTTATTTGTTAACTTTATTAAACATCAGTCTTCGCACTTACGCCACATAGAATTCAGTTCAGCGGCAAAATAATAAAATTTTTAAAGACGGTATATCTTTAGAATTCCTGATAGAGCAGTGGCCGTATACGTTTTGTGTTCGCTGAATTATTTCTGTGAAAATATTACTAATTTGATATCTCATGATTAGAATTAATTTTTATTTACTCAACCAGATTAAAAAATAGAAAAAACATTTTAAAGAATTAAATTTATTCTTTTTCAATCAATTGGTTTGCTTATCAATAACAAGAAGATTAAATGTGAAAGTCAAATGGTATGCGTACCCCTAGTGGTAAGCAAGAGAAAAATAGGTGGATCGCAAAGAAACAAAGTAATTTTAAATATTAGACTCAAAAATTAAATACCCAACATCCTGTTTCAGTTTTTTTTTTACGCGATCTGAGTTTTGTCCAAGGTCATTAACCGCTCAATGACTTTAACAAAATAAAGCGTTTTTTTTTCCCACAAGTATTCTTTTATTCATAGACATTATAAACTGTGCCATAGATTATGTTTTTAAAAAGGAGTAATAGAAATGGATATTATATTTATTAGGAAATAAGTTCCTTTAAAACGATAAGATTATCTCATTAATTCTTTTAAAGTTGATCGATATATTAGCATTCTAAACTTTATTTTGCCACCATTTCCAGGCTATTTTCAAATAGAATCATTTTTACGTCGATTTCCTATCTCTAACAGCAGGTATTTTGTCTTATAGTAGCTTTGTATTCCTTAATTTTTCATGCGATTTGAGAATATCGTCGTTGGTTTTTGAAGGGCTCGTAATATATTGTGCATTTAAATATTTGTAAAAGCATAATGAAGCAAACCTTAATTTTCAAAAGGGAAAAATGGCTAGGATTGACTAAGCGGAAATGTGATGATTCACAGGTGATGGATCCAGGACAATCTACTAGCACTAAGAATATTGAAAACAAAAAGAAAAAGAAAAATCTGAAAGGTTTCAGATTTTAAATTGCGTCAAAAGAGGCGTTTTTTTAAACGTTTTGTGTGTCACCTTTATTTTTTAAATATCATGTTCTTCGCACTTAAACCATAAAATTCAGTTCAATAGCAATATCGCAAAATAACTCTAAAATGAGATTACCATTACAATTTCCGATACACAGTTCCGCGTGCTGGAGATAAAAATGTTTCCCCCCCCCATAGCGTTACCATTGCTCGCTTTGAAATCGTTGAGTTTGTTAATCAAAAATTCGTTAAAGGTTTACAAAATATGAAATAGATAATAAAACAAATTCCAAATTTGGTCTTCCAGATACCCATATTCGAATGGAGGACTACGTGATGTCTCTACGTACCGTTGATTTTTACTGTGCTAAGAAAATACGTACATTCGTATGCAGATTCTTCATTATTTTAACTTCTTTAAAAATAATATTTGATGGCAACAATTTGAAAAGTGATACGCCGTTTATAGTGATGCGACGCAAAATTCCAAAACGAAAACAACAGTTCTTTAGGGCAAAATCCCCCTTTGGACTAAAAAGAAAAAGAAAAATTTTGTATTGAAACATAAATGAGAGTTATTTATCATTTGGGTTTTTTAATAATTGGATTTACGTGGATTGGAGATGAAATGGACCCTCAATCTCAAACTGTTGTTTGCCGTGAACTATTATCCAATCAAAGTATGAAACCATCGTTTATTAAAAGACATCTTGAATCTAAGCATGCCAATTTAAAGGATAAATGAGAAGAATATTTTAAGAAGAAATTATTGGAGTACAAAAATAGTAAACAATTAATGAAATGTTTTATTACTTCAAGTGAAAAAGCTTTGGAAGCTAGTTAAATGGTAAGCCTAAGAATTGCCGAAACTGGGCAGGCTCAAACTAACGAAGAAAACCTTCTATTACCTAAAAGCAGCTAAAGATATCGTTTTAACATTATTCAACGAAAACGCGACTAATGAACTAAATAATATTCCCTTATCAAATGATACAGTAAGCCGACGAAATCATTAGAGGGCAAATTCCATAAAGGAGACAAAATATAAAACACAGTGAGTATTTAGCATTGCAGTTGGATGAAAGTACTGGTAGAACGAACATCGTTGAATTATTACTTTACATACTTACATACGTTTAGAAGAAGATAAACGAATTGCCGCAGAGTTTTTATTTTGTAAATCTCTTCATCATAGAGCAACTGCAAATAAAATTTTCAAAGTAATTGACAAATTTATGTCTGAGAATGATATTCCTTGGAATAAGTGCATTACCGAATGTATAGAAGGAGGAAACAGCAAAATATTTCGATTTTATTTTTCAAATAAAAGAACATCCTACCTAAAACTAAATTTACTGACTGCTACATTTATCGTGAAGCTTAAGTAGCCAAAACAATCCCCGAAACCTGAATCAAGCTTGTGAAAACTGTTAGTTTTATTAAAAAACCTAGCTTTCAATTCAAGAATATTTACGATTTTATGCTCTGAGAGATGGGCAGTGAACATGAAGCGTTTTTACTATATTCCGAAGTGAGGTGGTTATCCAGAAGCAAAGTTTTAAATCTTCTTTTTGAACTTAAATAAGAAATTAAAATTTTCCTCTTTGATTCAAAATTTGAATTGTAAAAATGTTTATTTCGTGAATTATGGTTATTTAGCTGATATTTTTGAAAAGTTAAATCAATTAAATTTATAATTACAGGGACAAAATGTTAATTTGTGTACCATTAGAGATAAAATAAATACAATGATAAAAACTCCAGCTAATAATGAAAGAATTGGATAATAATATTTTAATCTTTTTACTACTTTTAGAAAGTTTTCTAACCGAAACTAATTTGAAGATAAAGAAGAATTAGCCTCATACATTAAAAATTATTATTTTTCATTGATAAATTATTTCAACATGTATTTTCCCGAGAACTATGAAAAAGAAAATTGGATTAGAAATCCATTTTACTCAAATGTACCTGAAATTTTATCTCGTGAAGAAAAGAACAATATTCTCTGGCAGAGCTGCCGATAAGTCGTAAACTGCAAACAAGGCTTCCAAAAGCTTTAATTCTAAAAACCTTGGACTTAAATTCTCACACAACTAATTTGTATTCTGATAGGGACTGCAAGTAAGTTTTTGCGGTTCGTCAATACATTTCATTTATGTATTTTTTGCAAGAACGGTATTGCAAAGATTTTAAGATTTTAGTCATATGAAATCTGAATATATATTGTTTTCATATATATCTACTTCGAATCAAGAACATTATAGATAGATATATGTAAAAGAAAGAGTTACGTTACAGTTACGAGCAATATGGATGTACATCATTTGAAAACAAATGTGCAGGCATTTGACATATACGCGTTCAAACTCAGTAACACTGTACAGTATGTGTCACAAATCATTACGTAACATATTAACTGTTATTCATATTAACTAGCATTGATATTAGCATGCTACATGCATATTAACTATGTTTTATATCTAGAATCTTTTCTCTGTTGCATATATATTTCCAGATTTATTCAGAAAAAATCATTTCATAGTATGTCGGATCTATTAAATATTAAGATAGCAAGATCTATATGCAGCAATTTCGTCATATATTGAAGAATGCAGATATATATAGTAAAATCTCCAAGAATGAAAAAATACAAAAAATTTTCAAATGCCTGGAATTCTGTTTCAGTGAATGATTGCTTTACAAGATATCCCGTCTCCGTATGATAAATGGAAAACTATACATTACTTTTTTGAAGAAGTGAAAGAAAAATCCTGAAGTTTTAAACAAGTGTGGAAGATTGATTTGAATAGTTAGACGAAACCGAATATATTATTCAAAACTATATGCTCATGATATAAATGTGACTACAAGAAATAACGCAAGAAGGAAAAACATTACTTCCAAGGCCCCAAACTATAAAGTTGTTTAAATGAAATACCCAGATGTACTAGATAATTAATGAATGAGTGTTTTAGACTTGTTATCACGAAATTACGTCACTCAGAAATATTTGGACTGTACATTTAAATCTAGGATACTAGGCACTAAAGTAAAAAAACCCACTGGCTGAGAAAAAATAAGAAAACGTTTGTCTCGGTAACACAATGGCTAGTGAAAGCTAAAAATATTTTATTTCTGGCAGTGGCAACACATTTCTTTTAAATGGTTTGAGTTTTCTGATTAAGTTTGAAACATATATATCGTACAATTTTCCAAGTCGCAAGTTCTTTTAAATCGCTGAGATAAGTGTTGAAATTTCGAACGTAAATATTTTACTATGCATTGCTTTTAAATCACAGAATTTATTAATAACATTTCATTAAGCTCACATAAAACATAATGTAAATAAAACGTAAATTGGAAATTAAAACTTCAGGCTTCCAGGTGTATATGTTCGGATGGAGGACTGTGCAACACTTTGTGGCTCTGACTGCGTCCGTCTAACAACATTGACAAATCTTACATACATATATACGCATTCTTTATAATATATTAATAAAATCCTTTTTTATATATAAATTAATAATCATAATTAATTTATAATTTCTTTATAAATTCATAATTTATCTACCATAATTTTTATTATTCATTCATAATTTATAATTTATTTTCATAATATATTTATCATAATGTATTTTCTAATTCATAATTTATTAATAATTAATTTTAGAAGACATATTATTCAAGACGTGCCTTCTTATTGCAAAATGCAAACTTTATCCCGGATATCTTTATTTTTGACAATTCTTAACTAAGCCGAATTTGCTTCTATTATTTGATTAAATCCAAATTAACAGAATACGGCCTTCACGATTGATTTGTGCCTTTCATGGCGTCAAGCCATCTGGCCTTTCACATGATAAATGCAAAATTGACTGAGGCCAGTTATATATATATGATAAATGCATATTTAGGGGAATTTAACCTCGATGTTTTAATAGAAACCTAAACTCAGCTGCTTGAATTAGAGACACCGTCTTTTTTTATTTCTACACCGCTTAGCATTTTCTTTGCCGATTCGCCCATTATCAAAAATTTTCACATCATAGTTGATCTTTACGGATCCTAAAATTTCCTAAGACGTAAATAATTTCTGGTAAGTATGCTTTTAAATGATTATATAATACCTTTGTTGAAAAAAGAGCAAGCTATAAAATAAATAAACGAAAGTAAATGGAAAAGTAATTGAGTAATAACAAGATAAAGTAAATAAAAATAATAATTTTTTTTAATTTAAATTTTTTGCATTTCTAAAAGTAATTTCTAAGAGAGTTTCCTTTTTTCATTTGCATTTTAATTATTTATTTGGGTTTTTATTCCTGTGATTCAAGGTATTAGATAAGCTGGTTTTTCTTCCTTTCTTCCTTTCTTTCTTTTATTTTTTTAAACTTCCTTGTATGAAGTACGCAACCACGAAAAATTTCCCGATATTTTCGGATATCATACTCGATCGGAAATATCCATTTTGACAGTTCCCGAATTCATTTTCACTATTTTTTCGGATAATGTAAGTATGGATATAAACAGACTCTTTTTTTACCAAAATAACTGTGAGATTGATTTTTTCGTGATGTTTCTACATACATACGTATGTATATACGTATCTGGCATAACTCAAAGCAATTAGCCGTAGAACGTCGGAATTTTGAATGAGACTGCTATAACAACTAATTGTGTATTTCCCTTTATTATTTTCAGTCGGCAATACCAAAAGTTAGTATATGTGTATATATATATATATATATATACCACCCTTTTACGCGGCCTTTTTTTTTTTTTTTTTTTTTTTTTTTTTTGCATTCGTTAATCTCATATTCATGTACTTCCAATTACGGAAGCATTATAAATGGCGAATATTTAATTTTAGTTTTTAATGTTGTGTGCGTACGGGTTCGTAACAATAAATTGAATGAACCATTCCGACGAAAAGTGAATAAAATTTATTCTTATCACAACAAATAAAAACAAAACGCTTAAATTTCCTTAGAGATATTTGTACAATATTCCAATATCTCACAGTAGTTATCTTTTAAACTACTAAAACGTTCAACGGAACTTAATTCAAAAACAGAGAAAACTAATCCGATTTCACAGCGAATTCGCTATAGTAAACAACAACAGTTTTCTAATCAAATCATAAAACAACTGATTTGATGTGTTTTCCTCCAACTTTTAAAGCTTTTTAAATGCACGAAAAACTTCTCGTATTTTCCCGATTTTTCTGGATTTTAAAAAAGTACAATTACGAGATATATATTTAAAATGTTAGATGCGCGTTCTCCTGTATTTTTAATTTTTCGCGTAGCTTTCGTTTCAAAGAAGTTTCGTGCTGCATTGCACGGAGAAATAAAACAATTTTAATTAAAATTTATACTAAAATAGCTAAATAAATTAAAAAAACTTAACACTGCCTTCTTCCTAAGAACTGTATGTCCCGGGTTGCACAATCCCTGGACAGGAAGCCAAACTTAAAACTAAGACCAAAATGCAATAATAAACATTACATTACAATAACAAACAGCATAAACAATAATTGTAATAAGTAACAAATCAAATGAGTGCATAAATTTTACAAATTTAGAAACAAAGAGGACCATGGTTTTATACTGTTTACAATACTATTCACAATTATATACACTACGTACTACATACTATGGCATAACTCCCTTGAAGTAGATAAAAGTTTCATATGCAGGCTAGAAAAAGGCCTGTCATAATTAATGTCTTTAATAAATGACTTTAAAAGTAACCCTTTTATTTATTATTGAGCCGTTATTTAGGATTAAAATCTATATATTTTCCGAACAAAAGTATACATTTCTGCTAGTAGATTTACATTACTATTTATAGAAATAAAAATATCCATGGAAAAAAACTACCTTTTTAAGGTATTTTGTTTGCATTTCATGTGTCCTGAAAGCAGGACAACGGTTCGATCCCCAACGTTTTTTCTCTCATAACTCCCCCAATTCATGGATCACATTCCTTGAAACCAATTTTGAACAACAGGTATTTATGCAATGACATTAGAGTGATATATGAAAGGATTCGGAAATAGATTATTCTGGAATTTTCTTTGAGTATCTTTTGTATTACATTGCAAAAGTAAAATGTCACGCAATCTCCTAAATAAAGTTTTCTGAGTAAAAGAAGGTTTATCTATGTAACGTTTCCTTTCCAATAGTAGTAGCAGGTGTTACTTTTGCATAAAACAGGTAAACATTCTAAATACAAATTTGCTGAAAATTTTCTTTTTGACCTTGGTTCCTAATGGTTCCTTTGTGGGCATTCAAAATTGTGATGTCAGTGAAACCTTTCTATAGAACTGCACGTGTGCTTGTTCTTTTGGGAAAAATAATCATCAGTATTTTTTTTTCTAAAGTAGATCAGTTACTTCCCGGTTTAATTACTTGAATGAAAATTTGAATTTTCTTTGAAAAATCAGTATTTTTAAAATGACAAGAAAATTTCTAACAGCTCTAGAGGCTCTTTCACATCTCATGGGTTACATGTTCTTTTGAAAAAAATAATTCTGTGTAACTTGAACTGTAAGAGATAATCGAATGGCAAAATGTTCATTTCTGCCTTCAAAAACATTGAATAAAATGGTTGTGAGGCTCTTCTGAACCACTGTTTGATTAAGCGAACAAAATAACTGCAGTAAGATGGAATGGTAATCATGTAGTGTCTTTGCTGACAGATTTCGAACAAAAAACAAAGCGGAATGCAGGGTGAAAGGAAGCAGGAATTAAAAGGATGTTCCATTTTGTGTTACTTCCTACAACAAATAAAAAATGTCGTGGATTTATTTGACAGCCGCGTAAAAGTTTATTATACATCTATCCCAAGAAAAATATTAGTACTGGCCCCTTTTCTTGAACTGCTTTTAAACAGCTCTAATCGCATTGTGGAAAACTTCCAAAGGAAAATTTCCTAAGGAAGAGCAAAACATTTTAACATTTCGAAGATCTATTACTATAAAGCGAGGCAATACCCAGGAACAATACCAGGCAACGCGTTTCTCTGCAAAATAATAAAGAGGTTCTCTGACTTCGGCCGTAAACACGCATTGATAAAAAATCCCAAGGGACGCTATAGACAATGCCAGTTAAACACATGCCAGAGAAAACCTACAACTATTTGCAAATCATGCAATATTAGAGATTGTATTGATTGTTTTCCAAAATTTCACTGCTAATTGCCTCTCGAGTAAGTAAGCAAAATTTTTGTAAACTTTAATAACGTATTGGACCGTTGTCCTATTAATAAGACAACTTATAACTAAATAAAATCCTAACAATACCTGAAAATTTTTGTTTTACATGTGTTACTATCTCGTATTATTGACATCTCTAAAGTGTTACATTTTTCCGGCAGAAATTCTTCAGACTGATCCAATATGGGTTAAAACCACTGAATAGTGTTAATTCGACCTGCGTTCGATTCTAGGCGGACTGGCTGCATGGGCGTTTTCTTGTTTTTCTGTGTACGTGTATACGACGTAACAACTAAAGGTGTGGGCCAAAAAAATTTTTTAAATTCTTCGAAAATGTCGATTGCAAAAACATCGAGGAATGGTTCGATGGCAGTTCGACTGAGCATGGCTTTTTTGACGCTCGTGTGATGCGAATATTGTTTTAAATGTAACAAGAAGAATAGAAGCAGAGAGTGATACTAAAAATCCAAGCGAAGAAGATACTGATAATTATATTAGTCCCGATACAACAAATAACTTCTGCTGAAATTCTGTTCGACTTTGTCGACGAAAGAGAGTTTAAAGGGAATTCCAATACAATGTTCAAATAGTACTTTGAAAAATACGCAGCGAAATTCCACAAATGTTTAAAAGTTCTCAAAAACAAAATAAAATTTTTATTTTCTTCTTTTTTTTTTAAGAAATTAAGACGTACAATATACATGAAAACATAGTTTGAATTATCCGTAATTTTTAGTTTTCTGTGATATGCTTTCCCGGAATTAGCACGGATAATCGAGAATGCATTATAATAGAGAAACTGATCTTCTAATGCAAACGTGAGATGCTTCAGTATTGCAGCCAATGTACGCAAGTAGCTTTAGTACCGAAGCATCAAAATGAAAGACTGCAACAGAGACACCACTGCCATTTGCTAGCCCAGGTACTGAACTAAAATATATGCCAGTGCTGCTGCCGTAGAGAAGATGATTTTATGATGTTGGGGAGTGTCTAACTCAAAATTTGTATTTTTTCAATTGTTCCAGTATTGTAGTGACGATATTTATTAAATTTATATTCTTAAAATATTGCTTACAAGAATCCCAGGTGATTTGTTTTTTCTAAATATGAAACTTTATAAAAATACGATTTTATAAAAAATGACCAGTTATTGTATTTCTGACTCTAAATTACAGTTAAATTTCAAATCGTATAAAAATATGACACACATTACTTTCCATTGTCTCAAAAATGCGTAATCATTCATGCTTAATGATTTTACTGAAAAATGCCTTTCCCTTTTTATATTAATATTTAAAAAAATAATGAGCATTTACAGGATTTAAAGATAATTATATCTTTAAACTTTCTGAAAATTTAGTTCCAAACATAACGAAGCGCAAATTTAAGTTACAACCGATTTTTATACAGCTTTATGTAACCCGATTAACTACTCCCTATAATACTGAGAAATTGGGAATTGATTTTCATATTTTTACATGTAATTTTTCTCGGAGGACAAAGCTGTCACTGAAGATCAAGTAACAACCATCCTTTAGGGAAACAAGCATATTTTTCATTTTTCATATGCACAAAAAGAAGTTAATTCATATATCTCCCTTATGTTCGATATGGCACATAATTTATGGTTTGTAATGTTAATCGAGAATTAGAATTGTTCAGCGGGTCCTTCAATGATGCTTTCATTAATAACCTTACTTTTGTCTTCTGTGAGGGCAAGCAACCGAGGAATACTTTTCAGCATTATCATAACGAAGATTTTTCATCGGTCTGCAGAAGCTTTCGCCGCCTAAAGCTAGTTAATTGACTATGACGAACTCGATCAAAATTAATAGCATGTAATTAATATTTGCTTTCACTTAAGTGCTTATTTCAAATATACACTGTTACTGACGTTTGAGTACTCATATTTTTCAATTTTATTTGCAAATATCAGTTATTAAATATTAATCAAATGTCTTATTTTCCTTTCGCATATACTTCTAATAAATTTTAAACCTGTTTGTTTCTAAAAACTCTTAAAAACATCATTGGTTAAAAAATAGTCAAAAGGCTATGAAAATGGATTTGTAGAGTCATTAGGTTATTTTGAAGCAGGAGACATAAAAATTGTGCATTGCCCTGGCCGGTACTCGAACCCTGGATCTCTCGAATACGCAGCGAATGTAGCTCCAATTATACCACGAAGGTATGCGGAAGGGAGGGAGAAAATACATTGTAAACTTATATTTGTTTTCTGACAAACATTTTATGTTTAATAAAAACATGACAATAACGCGCCATCAAATATTGCGTTAGATCTCTTTTAGCTAAAATTACTCTTTTCATGCGCTTTAGCATGGATTTAACTAATTTTTTTCAAATGAGAATGTTCCATTTTCTTCCATTTTCCCCTAACAATTGCTTTTAGTTGAGCTTTCGAAGAAATGTCATATTCACTTATTCATTTCTCCAACTCATCCATATATGTAGGACTTTTCGCTTGTTTCCTAGATGACGAAGAATCTTTCATGCTGATCAGCCATTATATCCATCATGACTCGTCTAACAATTTCATTGTTAACTTTTATTGCAAATCGTTTCTCTAAATCCACTGCAAGTTTTACAGCATAAATTTTTGGTCTTTGATTTTTTTCAAAATTAGTCACAGATTAGTTTGTGTTAGCTTAGAATGTCACGCAGAATTCAGTATATTTTCAGCCCTTTCCCTTAGTTTCCATCCTTTTTTAACATTAAAATATTTAACATTTGAAATAAAGCTTTCGAATGTCTGAATTATTATGTAAGTTATCGATTAAGAATTTTTGAACAAATTATTTTATTTTATGGAATATTTTGAGGATATTTATTTTGCAAAAGTTCTCTGAAAATACGGAAAAAATAACATCTTTGTAAAGAAAAAAAATTGAAATCTATGTTTTAGTATTTGGCACAAAAACTATGCAAATAAATTTCTAAAATGTGAGTTCCGAAAACAAATGTGGCTACTGTATATTTAACATAGCATACGAAGACTATAAAATGCTCTTTGAGACTATATTTGAAGACTTATATTTTCTGCATTTGGTAAACATGTGAAAGTCTCAACAAAAAAGGATTCAATGAGATATTTTATTTACATCCTTGTACGAAGTGAAGGAAGTATTGTAATCGCGAAAAGTTTCGGTTATCAGATTTCAACAGAAAAATCCACCGTTCCAGAATCCATTTTGACAATTATTTTTTCATGAAGTTTATACGTACGGACAGAGCATTGAACATTTATGCCAAAGCGGATTGCAGAATGGATTCAAAGGAATAGACTCATGACGTCTATACATTCACATGTATCTCGCATAACTCAAAAATGATTAGCTGTATAACGTTGAAATTTTGCTTATGGGACTGCTATAACACTTATTTGTGCACTTCTCTTATTTATTGAAATGGGTAGTACCAATAGTATATGTATATATATATATATATATATATATTATATATTAATAAATAAAATTAAAAAAAAAATTAAATATGAAAGCTTTCAGATTTTATATTACGTCCAAAGGGGCATTTTTTAAACATTTTATGGGTTACCTTTATTTATTGAATATCATGTTTTTCACACTTAAACCCTAAAATTCAGTTCAACAGCAATATCGCAAAATAACTTTAAAAGGAGCATATCTTTAGAATTTTAATACACAGTCTCGTGTATGAAAATTTAAAATGTTTTTTTCCCTCCGTTCAGTGTTGCCTATGCTCGCTTTGAAATCGTTGAGTTTGTTAATAAAAAATTAGTTAAAGGTTTACAAAATACGAAATTGATAATAAAACAAATTTCAAATTTGGGCTTCCAGATGCCCATATTTGCAGTAGGATTACGTCATTCAAAGTTCGATGGCTCTAGGTACCGTTGTTTTATCACAATGCCAGAAACATACATATGGTGGTGGCCAAAATTGTGGACACTTTTGGAAATTTTTATGTTTTTGAACTTTGTATGCTTATAGAATATGTTACGTTTTGCAAAACGCAAACTTGTATATATCATTTTAAAGAGAATTTATTCTGAATTCAATACAAAACACAAAATTCAATTATTTGCAATACAAAAAAAAGTTATATGTACTTTAATATAAATAAAAAACACAGTTATGAAGTGGTTTTTAATGTCTAGCGTTCCTGGCCAATCACTGTTCTTGTTCTGAGAACCAATCAAATGTTAGTAACTGCCAGTAGAAGCTGACGTCATGTTTACAATTGAAACAATTCATTATTTTGCTTTGTTCTGTAGAAGGAGACCTGTTTCTTATACACTGAATTACAAGTAGAATTTTTTTGTAAAAATTTTTAATATTTAGTAAAGAAGCAATGACATCAAATAAAAGAGTAGATTGGACACCTAGAAAGAGATGTAATATTATTGTGTTACGAGAAAGTGGTCTTTCCTATGCTGAAATTGCAAGACAGGTGGGTGATTCAGTGACTACATCTGGAGTCCGAAAGTTTTGTTTACGATATCAGGAGACAAATTCAATAAAAAACAAAGAAGGAAAAGGCCGAAAAAGGTGCACCACATCTATTGATGACAGAAGAATAAAAAGACTATGTCTCCAAGATAGAAAAATGTCATCAGCGGCCATCAGAAGTGATCTGAATGATGCTGGTGTTACTGTCAGTTCAAGAACAATCAGGAGAAGATTAACAGATGTTGCACTGAGAGGTAGAATTCCACGAAAAAAGCCTTACCTTAATTTTCAGCAACGAAAAAAAAAAAGATTACAGTGGGCAAAGGAACACATTAATTGGACAGATGATCAGTGGTCACAAGTTATATGGAGTGATGAAACTAAGATATCGTTATTCGGTAGTGATGGGCGAAAAAATATGTAAGGCGTAGAATAGGAGAAGAGCTACACCATGACTGCATTAAAGCAACTGTGAAGAACCCAGTTAGTGTTATGATTTGGTCATGCATGTCAGCAGACGGTATTGGTCGCCTTCATGTCATCGATGAGACACTGAATGCCAGAAAATAAATTGACACTATTCTAGAGCCAAAACTTCTACCTTCCATCAGAGATCTCTTTCCCAACAATGCTTCGTTTATTTTTCAGCAGGATTCTGCTCCTTGCCACACGGCCAAAATATCGGAAGAGTGGTTTCGTACAAAGAGCATTAAATTGTTTTCATGGCCAGGAAACAGTCCTGACCTCAATCCTATCGAAAATTTGTGGCACCGTTTGAAAACTCTTGTCCGAATGAGGCGTCCATCAAATAAAAGGGAACTAATTGAGGCTATAATTGTTTCCTGCCATCATGTAATAACGAAAGAAGAGCTTAAAACTCTTGTCAGCTCAATGAATCGTCGATGTGAAGCTGTAATCAAAAATAAAGGGTACCCTACTAAGTACTGATAACTCACTGCAATCATCACTATCGAATGTATATCGATAACTGTTATCGTTTAAGTTTTTTTTGTATTGCAAATAATTGAATTTTGTGTTTTGTATTGAATTCAGTAATAAATTCTCTTTAAAATGATATATACAAGTTTGCATTTTGTGAAACGTAACGTTTTCTATAAGCATACAAAGTTCAGAAAAATAAAAATTTCCAAAAGTGTCCACAATTTTGGCCACCACTGTACATTTACGCAAATTCTTCATCATTTAATTTCTTTAATATAATACAGGGCTGTAATATTTAGTGGCAACAGTTTGAAAAGTGAACCGACATTTAAAGTTTTCAACGCAAAATGCCAAAACGAAATTAATAGATCTTCTGGGCCAAAGCCCTTTGACCTAAAAATAAGAAATTTCTGCGCTTGAGCTGCAAATGATTGAATTTAAGAAATTATACACTTTTTCCGAAAAGATTATATTATCCTAGGGAAAACGTGTAGTGGGTATTAAAAGTGTCACTACTAATCAGGAGTGATAATGCTTTATTAGTTGATATTATTATTTATAATATTTAAGTTGGAACAAATATGAATATATATATATATATATATATATACACCATATATACACCCGCCTCATTTACCTGGATTAAAAGTCCTTACCCGCCTTCATGTTCGCAATCATTGGTCGTAGTCATACACTTCCAATTACATGATGATAATATTAATGTATTGCATTTTAAAATTTTAAAAATATTGCTTTCGTACAAACAACGAAATCTAATATATAATGCGGTCTTCCGCTTTCTCTATTTATATTTAGGGAAGTTTTATACTCGTTATGAAAAAATAAAATTATCAGAAAGTTGACACCGATGCGGCGAAAGTTGACCAGAATATTTAATTTCAAAATTTGCAGTTTCTTATGTCATTTTCCACTTGCCTTGAGGGATCGGTTAATGAAGCTACAATAATTCGAAAAAATAAATTTTAATGAAGTGAAAGTAAAAATGTGTATGATTTAATAAGCCTTGTGGTGTTCTCATTAGATAATTTTTGTGTTTTCTATTAAAGACTATTTGATGAATTTGAGCAGTTTTTAGGACTTGCATTTGAGAGGAACTCAGTTAACTTCGTTCAGCGGATTTCAATTTACCTATAAATTAAAAAATATTTCATATTCATTTGCTTCCAATTACAACTAAATGGATGTTTTTACGCTTTAGATTTGTGTACTTATTGTGAAACTATAGATTTTATGTTAAATTATTTTTTTCTGGGGATTAGATTAATTAAAAAAATATTTTAACTTTATTACATTAAAGGTGGTATTCAGCTCCGCGTTTACTATTTTAAAGTGTACTAAATATGAAGAAAATATATTAATGAATTCTGATATAAATCACTACCTGCCTAAATTTAAAGATATTATTTTTCTATCAAAGTCGTGAAATTCACACCGTATTAAGTGTAATATGGATTCTTGAACTACTCATTTTAACCAATCCACAGCATGCTCACCAGTGCATTAAAAAAACAATAAAATACAAAGGAAATATTCAAAGAAGAAATCAAATGATATCCTTCAAAAGCAGACTTTAAAAAATAGTATTTAAAACTATGGACAGAAGGCTTACACATTTTTCATTGTTAAAAGCAATTTATAAATTAGAAATATAAAAGCGCAGCATTTGAAATGAATGAAACCAGGCAAACCCAAATACTCCTATAAAATCGGTATAATAGTTTGCATTGCTAAATGTCTAGCTTGGGCCGAGCTCGAATACCTGAGAAAACTTGGGCGTCTGGGCATAGTGATTTTACGTCAAGAAAACACTTAGAATTTGTCAAGCCGAAAGTCCTTTCGAGTGTTTTGTATTAGAGGAAGAGGAACGGAATTCTTTTGGATGGTTCTCCCGAGGATTGTGTCATCATTTCGTTATCTGTAAGGTGCCCAGAGATCATGCCAGTGACAGATGCAATCCTCGCTCCTAGCAATTATAAAATTCCTGTATTTCGTATGATGTTTCTACCAGACAATTTATCTTTAAATAAATGTTCTTCCACGACTGACCCCACACCTCCGAAAGACGGGCATCAAGTAAAACGCTCCCCAGAGAACATATGTCGTTGTGTTATCACTTACGGGAATGTCCCTGGGTTTCCAAACCACGGGCAGCTGAAAATTTGAACTGTCTCTTTACTCAGAACCCTAAATGCGCTTCTCATAGTCAACACTACAGCAGGCACAGAGACCACAAAGATGTGAAAACAAACTGAAAAACCTTTATCTAGCCATCGAGCTATCCACTCGAATAATTTGTGCTACAACCCTCTAGGGCAGCATGGGTCGCCGTTTCAGATATTAGGAACCGCGCCCTTGTTATGCTGCCCGCGAGATTGTATAATGGTTAGTGACTCTGATTGCGTATCGATAGATCAGATTTCGAATCACTGAGAAGCATGAATGTTTGTAAGTCTGTCCGGCAAACGAACAGTCAAAATTCACGAAAAATCGAAAGTCTTCTCATTTGGTTGATGAAAGGGGAAGAGGAGTGGAAAGCCTCTGGGGGGTTCTCCTTAAAAATTGGGACGGAGTTATTCAATTGTGAGGTGAAAATATACTTGACCAACCAATGGCGAAGCTTTGGTCGCCTCCCATTTATATCTGTACCTGCGTTTTATTCTCTCACAGCCGAGACTGTCAGACTAAACTCTTGGGTTCTGTGAGACAAATCACACACACCAAAAAAAAAAAAAAAAAAAAAAAAAAAAAAGGAGATTAAATGTTTAAGAAAGAAATACAATTTACCTAAGAATTACAACTTGTTCTTTTCAACAATTTGTTTTGTTTCTTTTGCGTTACAAATGAAGGCAATTCCCAAGCATAAACTAAACCTATGTTCCTTGGATGACTTATTAAGTAAAACTTGATTCTGCAATTGCAAAGTTTGCTTATATCGTAAAATCACACAGAATCTCCTCAAAAATGTATCCTAGGAAAATGAAAACTCACTTTCTATGCATTTTTATTTCTCTGATTTCAGATAGGCTTTCAGAACTTAACCCCCAATATTTATGTAATGAGCTGGGGAACCGAAGTTCAAACTTTGAGAAATACTTCAATTTATATTAAATGATTTTTATGATTTATTTTAATTTTTATGTCCTAGTGAAGCCCACAAGTGCCCAAACGGTACAGTTTCTGAAACTGGTAGGTGGGTCTGGGTTCGAATCTATGCCAACGGGCTGACTGCATGGGCGTGTTTTTGGTTTTTCGCACGTGTTACGCGGATGCGAGTCAATTTCGCTTAGAAAACCCTTATGGAAAGCATCCCTCCCTTTAGGCAGATGCCCTTGCGTGCTTTGTCGTAACCCCACCGAATCGAAACCGAACTTATATTCTACTGAGTTTCATTTTACTGTACGTAGAGGTTCGCAATGTAAACTGAAAGTGCAAAGAAAGAGAATTTAACATATTATATTGCTGCCAACGCATGCGTCTGTTGTCACATTATGACGACTAAGGGAGTTAATAATCTCGAAACTCACTTTTCGCACCACTTTTGTGTCCGAATGAGTTTCAAATTATTGCCACCAAACATTATCTCTATGTATTAATTTTAAAAAGAATTAAATAATGAAAAATCCATGTAGATAAAGATTCTTCGCATTGTGGAAAAACGACGGCACGTAAAGCCACCGAATGTTTCATACACATGGTCCTTTATCCGAACATAGCACTTCAAAGTCCAAATTTTGAATTTCGAATTTCGTTTTTATTTATTTCACTTTTTATACAAATTTAACGAATTTTTGTTTAACAAACTCAGCGATTTAAAAGCGATCAGTGACAACACTTTTTCGATATAAAACATTTTTATCTCACGCTTGCCAGACTGTTGCCATTCGTCAAGATATAATATGTCTTTCAATTTTAATCCCCAAATTCGGCTGTTTAAAAGCAATGTATTGCAACTGTATCAAACAAAATATTTATTCTGTATACGCACTAGCATGTTGCCTTTCAGTAACATTTAACTTTCAGATTTAATCTTTTTGTTACTGATTAACAAACTGAAAAGGAATAAACGCAGATTTAAAAAAAATATATATATTTTCCCGTTATTATATTAAATATTTTTATCAGATGACTCTAGCTGTGCTTATAAAATCGTTATATAATTTTTTATTTTTTATACTAACTGTTTTAGGCGTCTGGCCTCTGGACTGGCTATATGGGAATTATAAAAAAATTTATGACAATCTCCAACACTCTATCAGGGAATCTAAAGATATGCTGTTTTAAAGTAATTTTTGATTTAGTTTTTGAATTTTATTCGGCCTAAGTGCGAAGCAAGCTATGCTTAATAATAAAGTTGGAAAGACTGTAGATACATTAGGAATTTTTTTTGGAAGCAGGCAAGAGGAAAATGAGCAACGACTTCGCCGGGAATCGAACCAGCGTGCAGACAACCATACCACGAAGGCATGCTAGGAAAGCGGGAGAAATATTTTATAGGACAAAAATAAAAAATGCTAACTAACTGGAATTAATCCAAGAGTAATTTGTAATCTGCGATTCCCCGAGAGAGAGCAAAATATTTTAAGAAATCATCTGCTGCGTAGTTAAAATATGAATCTTTAAGATAGTCCTTATTTTTCAGCAATTTACTTTGCTTCTTCTATTTGTTCATTTATTAAGTATTTTTCTTAGATTTTTATGCCTATAAAATATTCGAATTTCGGAATCCTACGAATCTTGAGAGAGATTTTAAATTAGAAAACTTATCTTCGCACCTTTTAATAATTTAAATTAAAATTTCAAAAATTTTAATTTATTGACGTCTAACAGAATTCTTTTCTAAATGTGAATTACATTTTTCAGATTTATTGATTCAACTGTAAACGTGATTCACCACTATCATCTTGCAACTGCTTTGAATGCTATGCTCGTTAATTCCTGCTAATAATTTAAAAATTCAGTCATTACTGTTTATCTTCGGCGAACTAATGTAGTAATATATCCTCCTCTATACACTTGCTGCAATTTTAAAAGATTCTGAGAAAATGTGAAAAAGGTTGAACTCTTGCTTAGGTATTTTTTGTCTAATTATTAATAAAACGGGCTTGAAGTTTCGAGAACTTTAATTAAATAGTTTATTTATTGAATTTTGTTTGTATCTTCTTAAAAACTTCACTTTAAGGTGTGTTTTTAATAACTGTATTCTTAATTTTGTTCTTCATAAAGGCAAATTTGAAATTTGCTTTAATTAAAAAAAATTAATAATATGTAAAAGCTTTTTTAATGTTATTGCTCGAGGCTCAAAGCTTTCGAATTCGTATTTATATCATCCCTATTTTCAACCATCTTAAAATCAGCCGATTATCTTGAAATTTTGCACGCATTCATATTTGAGATAGCAATATAGCGTTCAAAATTTATGTTATTTTAAAATGAAAAGCAATCATGGATAAACTACGGATAGCTGCTACAATACTATTTCTTTAAAAGAAGTCTACATTTCAGTAAGATCACATAGCAATATCTCATTATATTTTCTCAATTCTGCTTACTAATAATATTTTTACGATATGGTGATAGAGAGTATAATTAATACCCAGGCACTCTTAAAAATTTATCTTTGGATCTTGGAATCATTAGTAATATTAACATTTCAACATCTAATAAGATATTTTCAATTCTCCTCCCCTGTAACTGGAATCTTGCCTATTCTGGCTGTTGTCTTTGCTACTTTTAGACCTCAAGTCATCCTTAAATAACTAGACAAGGTGAATCTGCAGCTTGACTCGGCGAAATCCCAGATTCAAGTTTGCTTGCGTTTGCATCGCTGTGATGTTTCTGTTCTTGTATAAGTTTGGCATTAAATTTAACAGCTAGAAGGGAAACGTTCGTCATGACGTCCGCACGTAGTTTGCGATGTTTTGTCTTCATTAATTCATTTGTGTCGGCCGAGCGGTCGCTGAACACTGGTAGTTCGGTCCGAGATTCGAATCCCGCAAACGGGCTGGCTGCATGGGCTTTTTCGTGGTTTTCCCCATGTGTAATGTGTATACGAGCCAGTTTTCCTTAGAAAGTCCTCCACGAAGGCATCCCTCCCCTTAGGCAGATAGCCCTCGAAGCTTCGCCATAATCACACACACATTCGGGTCGTCTAACTGGTGTCGGTTAGGTGTCTCGTGGGCTAGGTGGTTGTCGGCCAAGTATCACGGACCCATTTTGTTACACATCTCAACCTCCGTTAACAAGATACAAGAGTTTTCATAGAGCTCTCAAGATGTAAAAGTTCTCAAGAGTCAAATCTAAGAGTTCTTATAGAGCATTGAAAGCAATGTAGTAATGTTCCTTCATGCAGAATAAAATATGCATAAATGTAGAAATAATATATATATATATATATTTGCTTTCTTCCTATAATGAAGAAAGCAAATATAGTAATGTTCCTTCTTTGTGTTTATTTCGATATGTGCGGGATCTGCATATTAGTAATAAGATTTAACACTGAACCCTAATGAATAATAAAAATAAAATTACGTATTTCAGAAAAGAATGCTTTCAGAAATTCAACACTAAATCCATTAAGAATTAAACGTAACAGTTTTAAAATCTATTTAATCACTAAAAAAATACAAGAAGAATAATAACAACAAAAATATCAAAAATAACAACAATAATAATGATAATAAGAGTAATAACAACAATAAAAGCAATGATGGTAAAAAGAACAATAATAAAAACAATAATAGCAAAATTTATTAAAACATATGCATCATATTCGGAGGTAATCGACAAAATGTGAAAATTCTCTTATTTTTGAACATCAGTGTTCTTAATGTTTTGGAATTGAAATGCAATAATCTAACCATACATCTTCCAACAGTCTAAGAAGGTTAGATTTAGGTTTAAACCAGAGATTCCCAGACCCCTTCATGCATCAAACCCCTTTACAGAGAATTGTCCTCTTCATCGACTCCCTCTCCCTTATAATTTTCTATGTTATATACAGCAAGCAACATAATCGTAATTGTTCACAAATTGCACATAAATAACTTAACAATTATACTAAGAATATTATAAGGTATTTCCTTCCTCCTTAAAGAGTAGCAAAGACAACAATAACAACGAGTGAGATTCAAATTACAGGAAAGTAAAACGAAGCTATCTGGTCAATCTTATTGGATTATTTCCTCCTTTCGCCTGCCTTCGTGGTATAACAGTAGCATTCTCAGCGCGTATTCGAGAGGTCCCGACAAGGGCATTGCTCATTTTTCATGCCTTCTGCTTCAAAATAAACTAGTGACTCTACAATATGAACACAAATTTTATTATATTTGCTTTATTAGTTTTCTATTAATATTATTTTACAGGTATAAAGGAGCGGATAACTTTTAGATTCCAAACATTTAGCGTATCATTGTGTTTTAAAAAAGACTTGTTTTTTTTTATATCCTCCTTCAATGCAATCAGCTCTTCTTTTATTGTCATATCAATATCAGATATACCGTTATTCAGCGTTTCTGTAAGCTATGCTGACGCATTCAAATTCTTAGTGACTTAGAACTGAAAATGAAAAGCTTTTCAATTTTGCAAGTTTGTTTTATGTAACTATAATCTCACCAGCGACCGAGCGTTAAAGTTACTGAGTGCTGGTAGTTCCTACTTGTGACTGATTCCAGGCGAGCGGATGTCTGGCTAGACGTTTTCGTGTTTCCCGCGTATATAACGCTTGTACCAGCCAGGCTACCTTAAAAAGTCTTCCACGAAGGCATTCCTTCCCTTGGGAAATAGTCCCAGCGTGCTTTACGGTAATCAAATAAATCGAAATCGTATGTAACAACGAACTTCTGAGAAAGTTTTGCGTTTTTTGTATTTTTTCTTGTATTCCTGGTTTTACTTTTATACATTGCATTTTTGCTAAAAACTTTATATATTAAAAATATATACACATTATTGGTTTAAGAAATATATCGAATAATTATTGTACCTATTCTGTATTTTTCTTATGTTTATTGTACCTAATTTTATCCTTCATACATGATATAGCTTTACATCAATAAACAACTGATTACCGTTTTACAATATTGATAATATTTTTGTAATCAATGGGATCTTCATTACATCTATTAACTGCTTATGTATATTCGGCTATTGGCCCTAAGAGACCCTTTATCGCTCTCTCGTTCTAACATTCCACCGACCTCAGAGGGCTACCCTTTGGCACCCCTAGTTTTGACTAAACCTAATTGAGTTTAACGTAATAGTTTTCATTAAAGTTTTAAATCTGTATTTAATAAGTATATAAAAAAGGTTTTAATAATTACAGTTCACAGTTCCTGATAAACTGCTTGGAGTTTGATAATGATAACTAACTTCCTGCGGAATATTTGCTCATCAATCATGTTCTTAAATTTAAAATGCTCTGCGTAAAGATATATGAAATTGAAAAATGTTCGTTTACCGATTAGATTAAAATATTATGAAGATATAAACTTCCTTCCAAACAAATTATGAAAATCTCTATAATTATTTAATTTTTTCCTGCTTAAATCTAGATTTAGAAAAGAGTTTTCGGACATTATGAGCTTCTTCTCTCTAATAATGAGTTCATTTAAAAATTATCTTCTTCCTTAAACTTTCTCCCCCTTTCCTATGTTTCTTTTTTGTATTTAGTCTTGTCTATGTAGAAACTAAAATGGAATTTAAAGCTTTTGCCTCTCGCAAGCGTAGATTAATAAGACAAAAAAACTGCAATTGCAGTGCTGTTTTTTGAATTTAGATTGAAAGGATTTTCTGCCACCGTCTAGTAATGATAGGTAATTTTTAAACTCTTCGTAAAGAAGCTTTAAATTAATGAGAAAACTTTAACAACTTTGGTGTAAGAGGCTAATGATTATAAATCCGAAAATATCTGTTCAGTGTAGAGTAATTTTGTTGAATGGAAAGAGGAAAAAATCAGTAGAGAGAGAACAAGAGATGGTGAGAAAGAGAGAGAGGAAGAGAGAAGATATTTTACAGCAATGGTTTTTTTAAATAACTTTGGTCATTAAAGTATTTTATGTAAAAAGACAAAAACTTAAATCTTACTTAAAAAAATTCAGATAAAAGTAGCTCACTCCTTTTAAAATAACAAATATTAGGATACAAATTAACCCCAATAATTATATATACATATTTTTTTTAATCCTAAATATTTCTGTCAGAAAAGACAGAACTTCCCAAGAAGGAAGCATTTTATATCTTAAATTAGGCTAAATAAAACGTTATCTGCTTTTTTATTTTTCAAAATCATCATAGCTCATTATTTTATTTTCAAGAAGAAATGCGGCTTTTAATTTAGTGATTTAGTTTCAATTAGAGAAGATTTTAAATTAAAGTCTTCATGCGTCAAAAAAAAAAAAAAAAAAAAAAAAAAAAAAAAAGAATATTTAGTTTAAGAAGACCCGAGCTGGCAATTGAAACTGTTGTTAAATGAATTTAGCATTTTGGAAATGGTTTGAAATTCCAGTTATATGTGGGTCCCTTACATGACATGTAAAGAGTTGACGGGCAAAAATATATTTTTTTAAACAAAGTGAAATTTTTTATTTATAAAATAAAAGATGTTTTAACTAAATTTTAAATTTATATTACTGAATATTTTACAAAACATACGTAAACAAAAATAAGACTAAAGCAAAATATTCAAATTTGTATTTATTTCCTGGATGAAATCTAAAGTTTGATTCTGCAACACATTTTTCTTGGTTACGTTTTGTGGCTAAAATAGACTGAGAACTAAAATTAAAATTTTAAGTCATTTTAATTTATTTAATTTGCCATTAAATAACTTACTGGGATTAAACAAAAATTAAAAAATAATTAAAATTTTCTTTGCTTCCATAGCACATTTTCCAAGTGAATGAAAATAATTGAATAAATAGTGGTAATCTAGTTCCCTCTCTTTTCATTTTTAACTTTTTTCCCGACACGAATATAGAGTAAATAATTATAAACGCCTTTATTTCTTGACCCTTGATGGCGTTTTAATTCTCACGCACCTTAGAGAAAAATTACTTGAAATCACCTTCATCTTGGGCCGTAAATGCTCATTTGTCAATCGATTTCCTTTCAACTGTGAAAACAAACTGCTCACTTATAAAACACATTCTTAAGCAAAGCGATTATTCTAAGAGAAAAATATCGTAACTAAGCGTATTTATTTTTGACAAATAGGAATGAAAGTTAAAAAAATATGTATTTTAGGTCTTTGAATAAGATTTATATCACAATTTATTTTGATTAGTTGCATTTATATAGTTTATTTATTAGTTTATTCACGTTCGTTTTTAACAGTAATAAAAATTATGTAAAACTAGACTAATTTTTTTTTAAATCTTGACATCTTTGCCTCGCCGTTATTTGCAGCAAATATGTAACAAAAGTGTATTCCCGGGCACCATAAAACTGTTTCGGGTCGCATGAGGTCCATATACCAAATCGAGACCACTGGAATTTGATATAGCTTGCTGTAGTGATAGATACTATTCTGCAGAACAATTGAAAAATGAAATCTTTTTATATGATGCATTATGCTATTTAATGGTGCTAAAAGGCTTGAAATAAGCTTGCAAAATTTGGTTAATTTTCTACTAAAATATTTTATTTGCAATTTTATTTGCAATTTATTGCAATATATTAATTTGCAATAGTCATGTTCCTCATTTTAATCGGTGTATCTGCCCTTTCTTTTCTGAAAATAAAAATTATAGATAATAATTTTCCTAGATTGCTCCTTTCCAAATGAATTCCTTTCATGCCACCTTATGTAACGCGTAGCATTGCGGGCAGATCTTATCCAAACCAGATTAAAGAAACTTTCGACTATATAGCTCGTGCTTTGCTTAGAAGCGTTGCTTTTCCTACTTCGCGTTGCTGCCGTTGAATTCGGCCACTGTGCATGTCATCTTATGTATCTACGCAGCTATCTTTTAATCATCCAGACATTCTCAGAATATATCACCCATTTAGATATAGGTATACGTATTTTCATCCACCATGGAGTTGGACTGGTGAATGCCCAAACTGATTTAATTTAATTTAATTCGAATCATGTTGTTTTGTTTATTTGTATGTTTGTATTATGTTTTCTATATTTGTATTGTCAGTTTAGAAACTAGGTTTGTCTTTTACTTCACTCGCTGCAACAAACCTCCTGATGAAGATATCTCAGGAAATGAAGATCCATTTGTCTTGAATTTTTTTAAACTTACCATTATTGTAATTTTTGTACGGAATTTATTTATTTTTCCCCATGTTTGTATGCGGATTTGAAAAAAAAGATCTTTTTAAATTTTTATAATAGTATTTTACATTTGCAGATTAATTTCATTATTCAATATGAATATGTTTTGAATTTATGTGTATTTTTATAATGTATGTATGTAATAATGTAAATATATTGATTGCATAGCTACTAAAATATTGATCAGTATAATGAACAGGAATTTGGCAGCCGAGGCAGATTAAATCTTCATCTTTATTTCATTTGATATTTTCCGCCACAATTTACTTTGCACTGTAATCGTGCTCATTGAAAATAGTTGCATTTTACCTAGCTTTGCAGAAGAAGAGAATCAGCAAGCAGCAATCTGTGTTGGCTAAGCAGAAGAAGGAAAGTGGCTTGAGTTCAGGGTGAAATCTTAATTCAGAATGAGTTAGTTTTGGCTTCAGTGAATTTGGTTGGATAATTAATAATGATCAAAAACATTAAGACCAAAGAATTAAGACTTATTTAAAGTACTTTCGTAAAAGCGAAGTAAGAGTCATATGACATAGAACGTTCGTATCCTCAGTCCTTGAAAACATTCATTAAACTACTTTTAAAATAAACACCATTCTACATTAATTTTCGAAGCGATGCAGGAAGACGATGACAGGATGTTTTCCCCTTCCTGGACATTGCATAGATCAAGGGCGATGTTTCACATAGATGCAGAATGGCATAAAATTAGTAATCATAGCAAAGCCTTGTTGTTGATTAACACACTTTATAACTTCACAGATGAATTCCCATTGGTATACCTGCAATTGATATCCTGTCTACTAAATTAATAAATGCTGTAAATAACTCAAGATTCTTTACTGCGTGTATAGAGTAATAGAGCTGCATAGATATATAAGATTCGGAAACGAAAAACTTATCAGACATGGCACATAATTTATTCATAGATTCAAAGCATAATTTTATTCCTTAATAACTAATTCTTAGTAAACATAATCTTCATTACACGTTATCATTATGATGATGTGTAAAGAAGCAATTTATAAATCATCAAATATTTTTGGTAAAAGAATTATCTTTTTTATTTTTCAAACTTTACTTTCTGAAATCGATTTAATAACTGAAATTTCTGAAATCAATTTTACTGTAAGTTCTTTTCTAGCAAATAGAAGGTGTGGTGTATTTAATTATGGCAAAGCACACTAGGGCTATCTGCCTAAGGGGAGGGATAGCCTTCGTGGAGGACTTTCTAAGGGAAACTGGCTCGTATACACGTTACACATGGGGAAAACCACGAAAACACCCATGCAGCCAGCCCGTTCGCGGGATTCGAACCTCGGACCGAACTACCAGTGTTCAGCGTCTTTACCGCTCGGCCGCTGGTGGGCCTAGCAAATAGAAAAATAAACATGTTGTTTTTCCTAACGTATCTTCGAGAAACTGTAAGAGATTATAGACATTTCTATTTCATAGCATTACCTTAAAATTGGCCGAGAGATGAAATCTTTAAAAAACAAGGAATTAATCAAACGTGTATCCTTTTTTTGTTACCATAATTAGTTGGGTATTTATTTATTTTTTATTTTATCTATTTGTTTTTGTGCCGAACTGTTCGAGATTAAATAACTTCTGACTTAAATGTATTGACAAGAGGCATTTAATGTACAAAAAATTATCGAACGTGTCGTATGTTCTACATTCTAAACCTCGTTAATTAGTCCTTAAATAAAAAGCTTTCGTTAACGTTTTGCGTTTTTAATAATTATCATATCGACCCGTTTCGAGATCGATACAGCGACTGCTAAAATTTTTTGCCGTCTCCGAGAAACCTCTTTTAGCAAGCAATGAAATCTTATGTAAACGCAGAGAAAGGCAGTCAAACCCCATTAGAACGATCTTCAAGGGAACCGAATTTTGATCCACTATATCCAATCGTATGAGAAAAGAATGGTTCGTCTCACAGGATAGTGTAAAAATTGATTTATCGATCAACACAGAAAAAGTGATTAGCATTGCCACATCTTCCGAAAGAATTTAATAAAATGAAAGAAAGAAAATCTCAAAGAATTCAGACTTTAAAATTGTACCAGAGGATTTGTTAATTTTTTTTATGCTCTTGCTGATCATCGCAAGTTACCAATATGCTGCTGGACTCACTATTGCTGACACAATTATTTGGTCTTTTAATTTTATTATTAAGAATCGCTTTCTTCGTCACTTCAAAACAAATTTACGGCGAATTTTAGCATATGTAGAACCATATGCTAAAAATTCCTGATATAGTGTTAACTGTTAGCACAAAGTTTATATTTTTCTCAGTTATTTGTCAGTTGTTTACGGTAATGTTCAGTTTTCTTACTAAGATGAGTTACAAAATTCTTTAGCCTTTTTATGCGTTTAACATTAATCACGTTCTTCACCTTTACGATACATAAAATTCAACAGCAAAATCACAAAATATTCAAAAACAACATGTTTTTAGAATTCGCGATAGAGCTTTAGGGGTTACCTACCGTACATTCTTAAATACTACTTCTATATTATTTTTTTTTTAAATCTAGCCGCCCGCGCTGCTAACCGCGTAAAATAGATATCATGAAAAGTTGTATAATAATTATAATGAGTCCTGCTAGTGTCATTTCATAAAAATATTTAACATTTCTTACTAGTTCTAATGGATTTTTACTTCCTTGCATGAAGTAAATATGAAGTATTGTAATCGCGAAAAATTTCGAGTATCATATTTCAACGAAAATATCTATTTTGACCGCTATCGAATGCAATTTAACGATGTTTTTGCGTGGCATCTGTACGTAAGGAATAAAGGACTCTTTTTCCACAAAAAATTACAAAACTGCTTTAAAATGAATTCTAAAGAGATATTTTTCGTAGCATCTGTACATACGTACGTATCTCGCATAACTCAAAAACGAGTAGCCTCAGAACGTTGAAATTTTGTACATATGAGTGCTATAACATGTAGATGTGCACCTCCCATTTCGGTTCCAATCAGCCGCACGAAAAATATGTAAATATATATATATATATATATATATATATATATCAAACCTGTTACTTGGCTCAGTGAACTCAGTTTCTTTATTATTATAAGTTTGTAAATTGCACATTTTTTGCTTTTGTTTACCATAGCAGTCATATTTGTTTACATTTGAAACTTAGCAGAGTCGTTGATTTGTTGCCAGTTTACGGAAACTAAGCTTCGCAACAAGAAAGTAATGTCTTCTTTTATTATTGCGTATGAAATTATGCTTAATTCATTCTGGAATTATCATTTAAGTTATTAGCTTGTTTTTGCGTAGAGACTGTAGTTTTAGTTCTAAAAGTTTTTTAAAATTGTTTTAGCTGTACTTAGTGCTCCATATTTTTCTATATCTTTCAATTTTTAATGAAAATAGTTTAATTTTTTATGTAATTTTGCCTTGCCGCGAAGTGAGAACTGAATTTATTAGTAGCGCATAAGTGGCGCTGAATCTTCTGTGAAAACTATTTCTTTTTAGTTAGTTTAATTTCTTTTATACATGGTTTTAGATTTATTATAGTTAGATATATTATTATAGTTATAATAATTATTATAGTTATTATAGTTTATAATTAATATTATAGTTTATTTATATAGAACATGTGGTAATTATTCAGATGATATAATTTTTGTGCACTCTGAATTATAAAATTAATGAGATGTAACTCTGTTAAGTGAATCTAGCGCCAAAGTGTCGCTATGGTAAATAAATATAGTGAGCTAAGAGTGCATTTTTCTACTGTGGTTTATGCGTTATCGACGAAGTAGATTTAATTCAAAGTCCGTTAACTTTTAATTCAATATGTTTAAATGAAAGGCAGGAAAATTGCGTGTAATTTAATATTTCGTACAAGGAAGTCCTGTGGCATGCACATCAGATTTTTATTTAAATCAAGCGTACTAAAATGTAGAAAAATATTCTTAAGAAATGTGTTTATTGGTTTTAAATCCCCTAGCTTGTGACTCATTAACCTCCCATTATTAAATCTGAAAGTTAAATATTTTAGGCTTTATTTCAGTCATGTATTTTAAATAAATATGGTGCTAAAATTTTAGAGACATAAAAATACGGGCTTGCTTATGTCCACGACTTGTATTGAAGGAAAAAAGGTAGAATGAATAGGTTTGGGGGCTTCATGTTTATCAATGTGTGCTCGCATAGTATCCTAGTCAAGCGCCATTCTGTGCGCCATTCCGTTTTTCGTGTAGTGCTTAATTCGCCATTAGGCCCGAAAAAGGAAGGGATGAACCGTGGAGGGCATTTAATGGAAATTGACTCGTATCCATGTTACACATGGGTAAAACAACGAAAACGCCCGTGCATCCAAAGCCTGCTTGGCAAATCTCGAACCCGGACCAAATTACTAGCGTTCAGCGGCTTTTGCTGGTCGGCTTCTGGAGGCACGTGTCTGGGATATAGTGGGAGAATTTCTCACGTTGATGCCGTCAGTAAATTTAGTTTTCCAGCCGACAGCTGGTAGCTCTTCAGTATTCTAAAATTTCCGTTTTTTCGTTTAAGATTAGAAGTATGTTATTTAGAGCTTAATTCTATATATTGAAGCACTTGATATAATTGACAGTCTAAAACTGAATATTTAGCTGTCAATACGATTACATTATGAACTAATAGACGTTTCTTGAAAGTACCAACCAATTTTAATTAATTTGAGTTTTCCCTTTGTGTTATTGTTATTATTGTTAGCATGTTTTTATAAATATTAAATAAGTGATTAATTTTTTTGTTAAAACTGTTTTTTACTCTGTAATGTTGCGCGCTCCCAACCTGCACGCAACAATAGTGGTGACTGCTATGAACTGGAAAGTACACAAAGTCTTGAGAAGGGTTTAAATCCCTTTTTATTCAACTTTAGAAATTACAGATGCGTGCTCTTGACGCTCACGAACTACGCCGACCGGGCGGTAAAATAAAAATAAGAAACTAAAAATGAATAATAACAAGTGACTACCTACGAGGCTCTCTAAACGTAACTAACCTAACCGCGTTCTGAGATACCGCTGATAATTCAGCAAACTTCTGAATATTACGTTGAAAGATTTAACTATCTGCCGAGGCAGGCACACAGGCCGAAACGCATGGATCTTCAATTTCTACCTAGCCACCTCCACCCTCGTGAAGCAAGAAAGCACACTTTCGAACTATTTTCCCTTCTATTTAACTCAGAATACTTCCGCTGACTATTTTGAATACTTTGCGCGTTCTACTAAAATTTACATACTCTGGCATTGGCAATTCCAGGAGAAAGTAAGGCTTGACAGGAAAGATAGTTTAAACTTAAAATAAATGTTAGTTAAAGTAGTAAATATAAACCCTACAATTCCCTTGTACGAAGTAAAAAGGAAGTGTTGTAATCGTTTAATTTTGTTAAAGAATTCTTCTGGCCCGTTAACTGTTTTCAGGTGGAACATTCGGCACGCAAGCAATTTGAATTTGTGGCCACTGTCTTCGGACATTGTTTCAAAGGATACCACTATCTACAAGGGGTGATCAAATGAAAAGGTACGAAACGACACGGTGGATACAAAGGTAGACTTTATTCAAAATATACACCATAGGCCTGAGCACAACGATCCCACTGATGAATAAGCCGCAGGATTCCATGTTTCCAGAATTTCTATGGCAGTGACAAGACCCAGTCATTCACAGCGTCTTTGAGTACGTCGTCCGAGTTGAAGCGCTTCCCTTTCAGGTGTTCCTTTAGTGGACCAACCAAACACATGAAAATCGCAGGGCAACATGTCCGGACTGTAGGGCGAATGGTCCAACGTCTCCCACTTGAACTTGGCCAGTTCAATGTGTGTGACTCTGGAGACGTGTGGACGCGCATTATCATGGATCAGAGCCACACCCTCCGTGAGCAGCCCCGGTCTTTTGTCCTTGATGGACCTGCGTAGGCGTCGAAGTGTTTCACTGTACACATCGGAGTTAATGGTTTTTCTGTGCTCGAGGAATTCCACAAGTAGCGGACCTTGAACGTCGAAAAAGACGGTGAGCAAACACCTTGCCTGCTGACGGCACGGCTTTGAACTTTTTAGGGGAAGGTGACGATGCATGCTTCCACTGCATGCTGTCCCGTTTTGTCTCTGGCTCGTAGTGATGGCACCAGGTCTCATCACCTGTGACGATCCGATTCAAGAAAGCGGGGTCTTCCTGATACCGAAACAGATGTTGCAGTGCTAGCCCCATACGCAGTTTGTTTTGCTGGTCGGTGAGCTGCTCCGGAACCCAAGCGGCACACACCTTCCAATATCGCAACCTATCATTCACACGGTTCCATAGCTGACATCCACCTTAACCGCCAACATTCGCAATGGGACACGCTGATCACTTCTTACTAGGTCGTTCACCTTCTCGATGAGATCGCTCGCGATGACAGTGTTTGCCTGGCCTGGTCTCGGGTCATCACCCACACTCTCACGGCCTGCACGAAAACGGGCACTCCATTTTCTGACAGACTTGTCAGAGACACATTTCGCCCTGTAAACTGTCTCCGTCCAGCGATGAATAGCTACCGGTTTCTCACTTCCGCTGCCATAAATCTGATAACACCTCGCTGCTCCTCAATCGTCGAATTTCGCAACGCGGACGCCATCCTGTCCTCATACGGACTGCCGCATCATTTGGACGCAGCTTTTGATAAGAGCCTCTGCTGTCTCCTGCGCATGCGGACGCCCGCGCATGCACCGATCCCAGTCAGAGATTCCAATCGCATCCCGAGATGTCTCGCTACGTTCTCCCATGGCGGAATATGTAAATATTTAACTGTTACGTTTTTACGTCGTTTCGTACCATTTCATTTGATCACCCCTTGTATGTTTGCAGGCGAACTAATACCGTATTTCTCCCGCCTTCCTAGCGTGCCTTCGTGGTGTAGTGGTTCTACACGCTGGGCTGGTATTCCAGAGGTCGATGTTTCGATTCCCGGCGAAGGCGATTGCTCATTTTTCATCTTGTCTGCTTCCAAAAATCCTAATGTCTCCACAACGTCTAGACTAAAATACAAACGAAAACCTTATTTACAGTGAAAATCATCAGACAAACATCTCAGAACACTGTTGTCTGACGCAATTCATTTGCACGGGGCTAACAGGTATTACAGTAGCGAAATAAAATCCTCTGAACTTAAATATCGGTAGAACTGTGCTTGAGCACCAGGGTACTTGTGCCCGGTGCTCATATGACAAACACGTACAAATTTCTAAATAGTGCCCGTAATTACTTAGCAGGACTTGCCAGAAAATTTCAAAAGAGCAATATTTTTCTAACTTGTTTTTCTGGTATAATATACTGGAGGTCCGTACCTTATAGTGTAAAGCTGTTGAAAGTTGTCGATCTGGAATAAAACACATACAAGACAGTATGACATAGTGCCCGTAATATAATACATAAATAGGAAATAACGTAAATATAAGGCAAAGTACATACAAGATTCAAACAATGCGGAAGGTAAATAAAGAATAATCAGATAACGTGAATTAATTTTCGGTAATAACAGATGGATTTAATACGGTAATGGGCGTTTTTACATGCAACATTAGTGAAGTCATAGTCACAGATTTTTGTTTTCGTATTATTTATGGTTCTTTGCTTTTCATGTAAATTCTTAACCATGTGATAAGAGTATATTCGTAGTTGAACGATTTTCAATTCTTTGTGAATTTTGTTATTCCTAACGTACCACGGTGCACTAGTAATTTTTCTTAAAGCCCTTTTTTGGGCAGTTTGTAATCTTTTTCTAATGGTTCTGCAGGAGTAAGCCCAGACTGGACATGCATAAAATAGCATGAATGGCAATATGGATTTATAAATTAGTAAATAATTATCAATAGATAGAAAGCTGTTTCATGCATTTAGAAGGTAGAAATTAGCTTTACTTGCACGAAACTTCTGGATAATAGATGTAGTGTGTGGTGTCCATGTGAGGGAATTTGTGAGGATTACCCTAAAATAAGGGTGTAGCTCAGCCCAGGGCAGAGCAGCTCAGTAGCATTTAAGGTTCCCAGGCCGTCCTCTTTTTCTTATGAAGAGCATGGCAACTATTGTAGCAACGTTGACTTCTATTTTCAACTTAATCAGCCAGGTCTCTTGTGCCAGTATGTGACTTTGTAGGGGTTGTAGTATTAGACTAACAGACGCACTTTGGGCAAGGATCGCACGTCATCAGCGAACATTGCTAGTATAGTATCGGGTGTGCGTGGAATGTCTTTCACATAAATATTGAATAGAGTGTGTAGGGTTTATATTTATTTTAACTAACATTTATTTTAAGTTTAAACTAACTTTCCTGTCAAGCCTTACTTTCCCCTAGAACTGCCAATGCCAGAGTATGTAAATTTTAGTAGAACGCGCAAGGATTCAAATTATCAGCGGAAGTATTCTGAGTAAATAGAAAGGAAACGAGTTCGAGGTGTGCTGTTCTTACTTCACGAGCGCGGAGGTAGTTAGCCAGAAATTGATGAACCCCGCTTTCGGCCTGTGTGCTTGCCTTGAAGTATTGTTAATCGTTCAACGTGATCTTCAAGTTTGCTGAATTAGCAGCGGTATTGTAAAACGCGGTGAGGTTAGTTACTTTTAGAGAGCCTCGTAGTTAGAGTCTTGTCATTAGTTTCTTTTCAGGTTCTTATTTTTATTTTACCGCCGAGTTGGCGTAGTTTGTGAGCGTCAAGAGCACGCACTTGTAATTTTTTACTTTGAATAAAAAGTGACTTAAACCCTTAACAAGACTCTGTCATTTATCCAATTTCAACAGTCACTTCTTGGTTGCGTGCAAGTTGGAGGCGCGCAACGCTACATTTGCGCCCGAGCACTTATTGAACTGAAATGGCCGAAAATCGGATGGAAGCCGCGGGACAACAACAAGAAATGGCAAGCCAATTGGAAGGATTTGGATACCTGGTTCAGACGTTGAGAGCGTCAATCAAGCCAACCGTCAATTTCGACGGAAAAAATTCGGTGGCGATATTTCTAGAAAACCTTGACAATCACTTTCAGCTCTACCCTGTGCCTGAAAGACAAAATGTTCCCATCGCCACATCTGCACTAAGAGGACAGGCCGCGCTATGGTGGAAGAATATAGGCAAATTTTTATTAGGGGAATTTGGAAGCCAGACATATACCTTTGAAAACTTCAAAAAATCGTTAGTAAAGGCCTTCCCCATAGTGAAAGATCGCGCACGGCTGGAAGCCGAACTATATAGTTTCTATCAACGGGATATAGAAAAGTTGACGGATTTTATTCTACGAAAAATTAAGCTGACGGATATGCTGTATGGGAAGAAACCCGACGCGGAGATTATTGAAATAATCTTACCAAGATTGTTACCCGCTGTTCAAGACTACTTCGAAATTAGAAACCCAAGCACATTGCAGGAGCTCTTCGAGTTTCAAAATCGCAGAATAGCGGAAAAAGCTAGAGGGGCATCGTATTCCCAAAGTACCCGAAGGAAAACTTCAAATGAGGAAACCAGAAATGCAAATCGCTCTTATGGGGGAAAGAGCTATCAAGCTAACTCATCGAACCTCGAAGGTCAAGGCCCAAAAAGAAAATTCAAAAATAAACATCCGCGTACCCAGAAGGCACAAATTGAAAGAAAAGCTATAAACGAGTAGAGGGGCCTGTGAAAGGGAGGGTCCAGACCCCGGAAGTTTTAAAAAAAACCCTCAAAAAGACATTTAAATACGGTCATCGTAAAAAACTCACATCTACCAATTATACAAGTCCTGGTTGGCGATGTACCAGTAGAAGCCCTCATCGATACAGGAGCAGAAGGAAATTTTATGAGCGAAAATTTCTTCAAAAAGAATTTTTATACGGTACGATTATTTAAAACGAAAAATACGGAAATTATAGCGGCGCAAGGAAAAACATGTCACTGCATTCGGAAATTATCATTAAACATACAGGTAAAAGAGGAAAGCCTCAAAGTATTAATTTTTGTAGTGAAGAATCTGCAAAATCCTCTTTTTTTAGGTATGGACTTTTTAAGGGCCGCTAGGGCCAAGCTGAATTTTCAAGACAGTTCCGTGGTGCTGGAGATGGACCAGAGGGTGGTGGAATCTGTGGAGAAACCGCAAGTGGACCTTAGCCATCTGAATGACCATGAAAGTCAAGCCATCCAGCAAATGGTGAGTAATTTTTCTAACTTGTTTTCAGAAAAGCCGGGTAGTTGTCAAATAGTTACGCATAAGATACAATTAACTGCCGAAAAACCTTGTAGGACTAAACCTTATCGTTACGACAAACAAAAAGACGTAATCATCAAAGAACATATTCAGGAGATGTTAAAGAATAAAATAATAACGCCCATAAATAGTAAGTACGCGAGTCAGTCGTACTATGTAGGAAAGAAAACGAGTTTCCTCCTTCGCATAAAAGGGCTTGGAGGTTTGCTATCGATTACAGAAAACTAAATAGTATTACTAAATTCCCAGTTTACTACCCTTTGCCGGTTATAGGGGAAATCATTAGACAGATCAAATCGACAAGATACATGTCTACTTTGGACTTAACGTCTGGCTACTATCAAATAGCTATGAGACCCGAAGACATACATAAAACCGCGTTTATAACAAAATCGGGCACTTATGCATTTTTACGCATGCCCTTTGGGTTGTGTGGGGCCCCATCAACATTCCAGAGAACTATGGACATTGTTCTAAAGCATGTCCTAGGAAAATCAACTTTAATTTATCTAGATGATATAATTATAACGAGTAGTACGTTGGAACAACACATTAATGATCTAGGACAAATTTTTAAATTATTAAAAGAGGCCGGTCTTACAATTAACGCCTCAAAATGCAAGTTCGCAACTAAAGAACTTAAATATCTCGGTTATAAAATTTCGCAAGAGGGTATAGAAACGCAAGATTTAAAAATAAAAGCCATCAAGAATTTCCCACCGCCCAACACCGCCAAGAAACTTTTTTCTTTCCTTGGGTTATGTTCTTACTATCGGTCTTTCATAAAAGATTTCGCTAATATTGTTGAACCACTCTTAGTAATCAAAAGAAAAAGAGGTAAATTTACGTGGACAGCGGAAGCAAATACAGCATTTGAAAGATTAAAAGAAGCGCTCATCAATGCCCCTGTTTTAAAATTCCCGGAGGGGGACGAAAACCTGGAAATTGCAGCAGATGCGTCAGACGATGCGGTGGGTGCGGTTCTTATGCAAAATAGCCATCCTCTGGCATTTTTTAGTAAAACGTTGAATCAGACACAAAGGAATTATACAGCTACAGAAAGAGAAACATTAGCCGTATTAATGGCTGTACACAAATTTCAAGTTTATTTCGGCAAAGCGCCAGTAACAGTCTTTTCGGATCATGCGGCTGTTGGTAGACTTTACTCGGGGAAAAACCTAACGCCCAGGTTAATAAGATGGGCTTTAAAACTCCAAGAATATAATATCAGAATAAAATATAAACCGGGTAAGGAAAACAATGTAGCTGACGCACTTTCTCGTATAAAACTGGACGATGAAGGAAATGAACTTAAATGCGCTGTGTTGACTTCAAAAATTTTAGATTCTAGAGGTACGATTATCACTGAACTGAAAGCTGATCCTGAATTTGGAAATATCTATGCATATTTGAAAGACCCAGAAAGCTTTGAGCACACAGATATCGATGCGATAAGAAATAGAGCAGAAAACTATGAAATAATAGATAATTTATTATTTTATACGAAAACAACAAACGAAAATCTTGAGTACAAACCAGTCATCCCAGCCTCGCTTCGATTAAGCATTTTGAAGGAATTACACGACGCGAAAACAGCGGGTCATTTAGGGGTCAGAAAGACTTTAAAAATGGTACGCGAGGTGGTATATTTCCCGCAATGATACAAAATAGTAACGGCGTATGTCAGGTCCTGCAATCAATGTCAGTTAATAAATGATATTAATTACAGCCCGGCCGGGTACTTAAATAGCATTCGCGCTACATTTCCGAATGAAATTTTAGGCATGGATCTTCTTGGTCCCTTCCCCCAGAACGAGTTAAATAAAAATCGTTTTCTTTTAGTAATAGTAGATCATTTTTCAAAATGGACAGAAATTGTTCCACTTAAACGCGCGTCAGGCAAAACAGTCGCAGATGCATTCTTACACAGATACATTTTAAAATACGGTGCACCGATAAATGTCATTAGCGATAACGGAAAACAATTCATTAGTCAAATATTTGAAAACATATGCAATGGACTTGACATACGCCACATCAAAACGGTTCCGTATAGACCACAGGCAAACATAGCAGAAAGAGTGAATAAAAACATAGTAAAAATAATTCGCAGTTACGTGAGCACACATCACAAGCGCTGGGATTGCTACATAAATGAATTAGCTTATGCTTTAAGAACGGCAAATCACGATACTACAGGAAAAACACCAGCAGAATTATTTTTAGGCCGAAAGTTAATTACGCCTCTACATAAATTATTCTTTGTGCAACAAAGAGAGCAAGAGTTTAAACAGAAAGATGTGCAAAAACTTATTGATCAGGCGCTTAAAAGCTCGGATACTGCAAGAAATAAGAAAAAAGCATGTTATGATAGAAAACGCCGTGAAGCAGATTTTAAAGTTGGAGATAAAGTATTGAAGCGGAAATTTTCTTTATCAAGTGCCCCAGACAATTTTACGGCAAAGCTAGCTCCAAAATTTGAAGGCCCCTATGTAATTCAGGAAATCAAAGGAGTCGTATTATACCTTAAAAAAGAGAGAGGGGAGATCTGTAAAGCAAGTCCCGACCAGGTGAAAAAATACTATAATCCAAATGATTTTGAAATCCTTAAAAGTTTCTTGCAGGACTCAAGTCTAAACGAAGTAGAAGGTCCAGAAATAACAACTGTTCCACCACCCAAGAAGCAGAGAACTGAAGAGAGACCTAGCCCTTCTACAACCCGGACGACGGTACCAAAAAGAAAAAATAAAAACTTTCAAACTCCAGCATTTAAGAAAAACAAGAAGGCAGTTGCACCGCGTAAATAAACCGTGGTAAAGAGCAAAACACCACATACAACGTATCGCAGGAGAAATTATACATCAAGGAGAACGCGCCCAGGGCCAGAGAGTCAGGTGCCAGCAAGGCCGCCGTTCCGGAAACTGAAACGGCAGCAGGAGGAACAACAATACCAGGAACAACAGAAGAAATTCAAGGACTCCAGACTGGAGGACGTCAAGACCAGCCGTCCCATGGAAAAACGGAAACGACAACAACCCGACGATTACTCCGCCAAGAGGCCAGCATGCAGAGGACGCAAAAGAAAAACTAATGTGGACGACACTCGGAGGTCAGTACGGAGAAGATTGACGTCCATGAAACCTATAACTTGAGAACAATATTGCCAGAAAAGAATGACGGAGTTTCAATCATCGAAAACTCAAAGATAAGTTAAAATCTTCTATAAATTTTTTTTTCTCTTTTGTTCCGAAATGTTATGCATAAGTACGAAGTTCTATGATTTGACGAAAGTCAATATGTCTCGGTTGAGACTTAGTTTTGTTTTACTTATTTAGCTAAGGCACATGTATTATTTTCTTTAAGTATAAAAGCTAAGAACAAGCATTTTCTGTTGGTCGAAAGACTAATTCTGTTATGTTAAAGCCAAAAATTGGCCGAAGACAAAAAATAACTTAGTATTCTTGTATTAATAAGAATTTTAGTTTCAGTGCCGCCAGCTTGGCGAAGAATGAGTAAAGTAAAAAATTTATTTTCTCTTATTCATTTTATGGTAAATTGTAAAAATTATATGTATTAAAATTTTGTAAATGTATGTAAATATTGAATGTTATGTAAAAGTAGAATTTAGTCTAGAAGCATAAAATTTTAGATGCTAAAAAGTAAAATGCTCAAAAGGAATGAATTCAAAATTTAAGTATTAAACTGTAGATAAAGTCATGCTTTAGAGCAAAAGCCTGCATGTTTAAAGATGAATGAGGGGAAGTTAGAATGAATGTGTTTTGTAGGGTTTTCCACCTACACTTGAATTTTAAGAATGTTAAAGTAGCTCATCGAGTTGTAGAATGTCGAGTAAGGTGTGTCTATTTGGTCGTTGAATTCTAACAAATCATGGTGGTTAGGGGAAGTGTTGTAAGACTAAAACACGAATATTCCCGTTTGACACCACACATGGTGGAGAGCCAGGGTAAAGTTAAATTAATGCTTGAAAAATTGAATGAATGTGAATTAAGAAATAACTAAGGAAAACGAATCGTTTAAAAACAAAAATTTATTCAGTGTCAAGAAAGTGTAAATTATAATGTATTTAGAAAGATACTGATACTTATTCCTTCCAGATGCTGGAAGGAAAAGAACAAGATTGATTGATGAAGTCCAGGAAAAGTTGCTGTAAGAAGAGAGAGTATAAGTATCCACAGAAATTTAGTATACAATTTGTTACATAAGATTTTTTTTTGTGTAAACGAGGTTCTCGAGTGTTAGTTCAGAATTATAGAAACTTACAACAGGTCGTTTGTAGGACCTGCTTCCAAGTTTTCCAAATTCTGGCAGCGGCAAATGTAGGGTTTATATTTATTTTAACTAACATTTATTTTAAGGTTAAACTACCTTTCCTGTCAAGCCTTACTTTCCCCTGGAGCTGCCAATGTCAGAGTATGTAAATTTTAGTAGAACGCGCAAGGATTCAAATTATCAGCGGAAGTATTCTGAGTTAAATAGAAAGGAAACGCGTTCGAGGTGTGCTGTTCTTACTTCACGAGCGCGGAGGTAGTTAGCCAGAAATTGAAGAACCCCGCGTTTCGGCCTGTGTGCTTGCCTTGAAGTATTGTTAATCGTTCAACGTGATCTTCAAGTTTGCTGAATTAGCAGCGGTATTGTAAAACGCGGTGAGGTTAGTTACTTTTAGAGAGCCTCGTAGTTAGAGTCTTGTCATTAGTTTCTTTTCAGGTTCTTATTTTTATTTTACCACCGAGTTGGCGTAGTTTGTGAGCGTCAAGAGCACGCACTTGTAATTTATTACTTTGAATAAAAAGGGACTTAAACCCTTAACAAGACTCTGTCATTTATCCAGTTTCAACAGTCACTTCTTGGTTGCGTGCAAGTTGGAGGCGCGCAACGCTACAAGTGGCTACCCTAAATGGGACCCTAGTGGCATACCAGCTGCAGTAGCAAGGCGGGTTGAGTATGTGTCTGAAATATGAACACCAAAGTATCTACCTGGTAGGCAGATTTAATTACGTGTGTGATATAGTCTGGGAAACCCAGACAGTGGATTTTGTAAATGATTTTGTCCATCCAAACACGATCGAAAGCCTTTTGTACGTCAAGAAATAAACCACCGGTGACTTTTTGTCCTGGAGGCCTCTCAAGATGTATTCTACAACCTGTCAAGTTAATTGAAGGTAGACAGATTTTGCCTAAATCTGAATTATTGAAGAATTATAATACTATTTTCTTCCAAGCTATCATGTTATCATTTTTAACAGGACAGCTTTCAACAGTCCTGAGACCTTACAGCAGGCATATCGGCCGATAATACCTTGGATAAACAGCGTTTTTTGGTTTCAGGATGGCTGTGATTGTAGCAATCTTCCATACCGCAGGGAAATGCTGCCATTTCAGCACAATATTGAGGATTTTCGTAAGCTTGAAGATCAGTTTGATCGGAAAAAGTTTAATAATTTTATTTTTGACCTTGTCCATCCGAGGGCCTTTTTCGGCTTGAAAGCTTTAGTACAATCAAAACCTCCCGATGGTCGGACTGGAAAGATGTTGTATACGTATAGATTTGCTGTGTGGGTGGAATAAAAGGTATAGACTATGTGTTCTGTTGTTGTCTTGAATGTTGTTGATGCAAAACTGAGATTCCAAATGTTGCGCTAAAAGTTCTGCTTTTTCAATTTTTCGTGTTGTGGATCTTGTTGGGATTTTTGAGGGGCGGAATTTTATTGCAGTATTTTTTAAACCTACAAGCGGCTGTCCAATTAACGTTATCATCCATGCCGAGCGAATTTAAGCAGTTAGTCCAGTTGTGTTTCAAAAATTACAGGTTTGTGATAAATAGGTTCAAGAAGGGCAAGGTCAACTTATGTTATCACCTCAAGTTTATGAATGATATTATTATTGGTATGGCATTTTTGCCTTCTTAATTTTAATAAATATTCAACTTTTTATGCAAAATTTAGGGAAGAAATATCTGTATTTATGTGATCAATTGCATGTTTGAATCTCTTCCCTAGTGATCAGCATTACGTGCTTAATTATGTTTTGTATAAATTATGTGCATGTTCTAAGGTGATAAAACTAACTATGGAATTAATGTAGGTAAGTTTCTCTTTGTAATTATGTATCAGCATTATGTATTCAAGTGTTTGGAATCAGATATCAGTTTTACTGAGTATGGTGCTGTACTTTTCTGTTTATGTTCACTTTAAAGTACTCAAGTCTATATTTATTCCTTCTCTGCATGTACTATGAAGGTCAGTTCGTATACTTGGCTAGGATTCAGACTACATAGCAGTACCTAATGATCAGTTTTATGTATTATGCTTATCAGTTTTATTTTTAGTTTTCATGTATTATGTATGCATTTTTAAGTGTTATGTATGCAGGCATTAGGGATCAGCCTTCTGTATTTCTGTACTCAGTATCATGTTAGTTTTTCACTTTAATATTCAGTTTTGTACTTATGTATGTATTATCCTGTCTGCAAGTACTACGAAAGAAAATGTAGGTGAATGGTTCAATTTGTAAAACAACTACAGTTTAAGTATGCGCAAAGAACTAAATTATGCAGGAATTTGTTATCTTAGTGATAACAGGTACACAATCTTTTAAATGTTCTTACATAAGAGTCAGGCACATGGAAAGTAAACTGCGTTAAATTATGTTTGGGCGCTAGGATTTTTTTAATCATCTTTTAATCTCTCTCTTTATTATTTTTTTATTATTTATTTATTTATTTTTTTAAGTTTACTATGTGCAATAATTTAATATGTTACAACTTTCCTCCATGCAGGACCAACGATTTCACAGAAGCCCCATAAAGATATGACGGTTGTGTCAGGATAAGCACCCGCATGTAGACATTTAGCAAGTCCAGAAAATCCACGGCAGTTAATTTTTCAGGCAAAGTCCTCCTATCTTTACTTTATCTAACACAAGTTTCTGTCTATTCTAACAGCGATTCTTAACAGTCTTTTGATTGCTTCTTTGCTTAATTTTAAGTAGTTCCTAACAGGATACTCTTTCCCCGTACAACAACATCCAAGCTTATATGTAGACTTTATGAGGCTCTTAGCCGTCTATTCGGCTGCGTTCCCGGAGCAGGATGGAACAGAGAGTAGATGGTTTCTGCCAGGAAGATAACACACTGTGAGGCTAAGGCCAGGTCAGTGGTCTTCCTTGGTGGCGCTCACTCACTCACTCCAGTTGTGTTTCTCCTGAGCTGCAGTAAGAGACCTGACGGCACCATTGAGATGATTTAAGCGTCGTCTGTCCTCAGTATATTCGGTGTGTTGAAATGCTCTCATAGCAGAATTTCTCTTTGTGATAAGAGTTTTCAGTTTCTTGATTCTTTGAGGTTTGGGGTTGCTGATTTTTCTTAGTTGCATTTTTGTGAACACATGATTGAATCAGTAAATTCATTGATTAAGCTATCAATATCATTCTCCAAAACTCTGGAGCGCACACCTCCTTTTATATTCGCGCAAAGTGGATAGTTCCCGTCTGGACTTGTGACATCTTTGTCTAGGAGAAACATTTCTGGACGTTCACTGCGTGTTTTTCTCTGGAATCACGTGGAAGGTCTAAGCCTGTTGCCTACATGCATGTAGAAAATGCGAAATGGCTCTCTTTACAGCATTTTTTAATTTAAAGAAATTAGTTTTGTAAAAATTAAGAAATCTAATTTTTAATATGTTCCCTGTGTTTTTATACTCATGTTTAGGGAAAATGTATACCTTCTTATAAAAAATATAAAACACAAAAATCACTCCAAGACAGGCTAGATTTGCTTCCGACATTTTGCAGTTCTACAAAATCAGGACATGTAGTCAGTGCGATGCATACTTTTAAGATGCTTGACGACGATAGCAATTCCTTTGCATCACATTAATTTTGTGAAATATCAATGTGCAACAGAAATTCCCTCAAATATACATATAAAAAAGCTAACTTTCTTTTCTGCTACTGCCTCAGTCTACGGAAAATTGTAAACGTTTAAACTGCATTTTAGTTTATTAGTTTCCGTTTTTAAGATTTAGCCCCAAAATACTGCGGTTTAATTAACCGAAGGTATATTTTCGAAACCTCTGTAATATATATATTAAATTTCTAAATTCTTTATCTGCTACTGTTGTTGCTATTGTTCTCTTGTCGATGAATTGCATAGAAGAATGGTTGCTAGAGTCTCGAGGAGGATGGCTTTCTACTTCCCCCCAATTTTGATCGAGGGCACCCCCGGGAGGGCCGAAGGTCTCTCACCCCTCTTCCCCTCCATCAAACTACTTGAGTAGATTTTCGGCTTGCCATATTTTTAGAATGCCCCCATGCCGCAAAGACACTGTACATTTACAAACATCCATGCCTTCTCCGGGATTCGAAGCCAGGCCCTTCAGTATGACAATAGACTCCCTAAACACTAAACCATCTGAACGGCTTATTTTTACTACTGTACCAATTAAGTGAAAATTCTTCTAATTAAGCGCTTGAATTAAGTATTAGTTTATTATTTTGGTATCCCATGTCTGAAATTTAGCTCAAAAAAGCAGCTACTTCAATTAACTAGGATTTCAGTGAAACGGAATCTACTATATTAGATACTTCTTTAAAATGGCCAAGCAGATTACATGTTTTCACACTGATGCTTTCTTTATTTCTTCAGGCGGAGGTAATGATATCGTTTAAAGGGTAAGTTCTGAAATAAGAATAAAAAAAGATAAATCTAATCTGGTAAGAATGCCTAATGATATAGTCAGTGACTAAATATATCCTAAAAACGGATCCCACTGCCGACACTAAAATATGGTGGTTGAAAACAGAGAATAAATTAAATTTTTTTCAATTATTTTTAATAATCATATTCTAATAACACCAAAGACAATTAAGGAAATGGGTTTGAATTAACCAGTTAACGAAGAGATATTTATCCTGATAAGAGGTTCGGTGAAGTTTCTTATAGTACAATGAGTTCTTGGAAAATTCCGACAAAGCAATTGAGTGGAAATATACAGAAAGAGGGATATAGCGCTTTCATTAAATTAAGTCTGTAATTATGTTTCAGAAGCTCAGAAAAGGAAAGTTTTCTTTCGAAACGAAGCACTGTTGTTGAGGAAAAAGAAAGAGAAATGTTTAATTTACCATGAAACGCATTGTTACGCATATTTAGTTATTATACATACTATTTCAAAATCTGAAGAAGACTTCCGCCATACTTCCACTTTTATAAAAGTAGTTCAGAAAATTTCATAGACATTGCAATGCCATTTTTCGGAATTAAAGAATGTTTTTGGAAGCTGCTTCTGATGATACTCTCTTTAAAGCCAAAGAACTGCGCTTAGGTCATGTTTAGTTCGTACCATTTTAGGCAAAAACTGCTAGTACGTAAGAAAAAGCACATTTTATAGATAGTGCATAGCTAAAAGAGCTTTCCTAGAGCTTGTATATCTCAAACCTATTACTTGATGTTCTTTAAAAATGCCGGCCAGACAGGAAGCGGTTAGTGACATTAACTGCCGTACCGAAAGGTCGGGGCTCGAATTCCTGGAGAAAGCAGGGATGTAAATTGTCTGCCCTTTCCTAGGAGGCAACCGTGGGGCACCTGTTACGTGCCTCCATAGTAAAGCGACCACCGCTTCCGGCTTTAGTAATGGCCCAATATACGGCTAGAGCCCGCTATTAGAAATTAAAAAAAATGTTTTACAAAAACCTTTTGTGCATTTTAAGATTGCACATAAAAATTCTTATGTGTACACCAAATGACTTCCTCGTACGGAATATTAAATTATAAGCATTTTTCCTGCACTTCATTTAAACGTATTGAATTAGCTTAAATCTGCTTAAATTAAATCTACTACTTCAATAGCGCATAAAACATAATATAAAAAAATACGCTTTTTAAAATTAGCTATATTTATTTATCATAGCGATACTCTGGTGCTGGTTCACTTAACAGCGTCATCTCATTCATTTTAAAACTCAGAATGAATATATATATATATACATCCGAAGAGTTATCTAATCATTGCCTCATGTTCTATTCAAAATACTATAATAAATCTAAAACGGTGCGTAAAAGAAATTAAACAATTAAATTTTTTTCACAGACGGTAAAGCGCTGCTTACCTAATGCCGATTCGCTACCCGTAAACATCTTGCTCTGTTCATTCTCTCTGTCCATTCTGCTCTGTCTGACTGGTGACAATATCTTCTGCTAATATGAAAAACTTATGTCGCCGAATTTCATTAAAAATGTATTTCTCATTCAATTAATTCAGTTCTCACTTTGCGGCAAAAACAAAAAATAATAAAAACACAAAATATCTTCATTAAAAATTGAAAGATATAGAAAAACATAAAACACAAAATACAGCTAAAATTTTTTAAAAAAAATTACACTTAAAATTACGGTTTCTACACAAAAACAAGCAATTTGGCCAGCGGGGAAGAAGACAGATTTTTCGGTGCACAAAACTGAAAGTTTACTTTTGGTCTCACTCGGCAAAAAGACACTGAAGGCGTAGAGACTTTCTTAATTTGTTGTGGACGCTATACTGAATCAATATATGAGATATTTGAATAACTTAAATGATAATTACAGGATGGATTAAGCATAATTTAATTCGCAATAGTAAAAGAAGGCGTTACTTTGTTGTTGCGAAGCTTAGTTTCTCTAGATTGGCAACAAATCTATTATTCTGCTGTTTCAAGAATAAAGAAACTGAGTTCATTGAGCAGAGTAATAGAGTGGATATATATAAAGTATATAAACATATACTCATTAATTTGGCCAAAAGTATATAAACATATATACGTTTATACTATATATAAACATATGTTTATATACTTTTGGCGTCGCCGAATACAACCGAAAATGGAGGTGCACATCTACATGTTATAGCAATCTCACATAAAAAATTTCAACATTCTGAGGCTATTCGTTTTCTAGTTTTGCGAGATACATACATACATGCGTACGTGAGCATGTACAGAAACGACGAAATAATCTCTTCTGAATCCATTTTAAATCAGTTTTACAATTCCGTTTGGAGAAAAAGAGTCCTCTATACTGTCGTTACGCGCAGATGTCATGCGAAAAATCCTTAAATTGCATTCGATACCTGTCAAAATGGATATTTTCGTTGAAATATGGTACCCAAAATTTTTCGCGATTACAGTACTTCCTTTTTACTTCGTACAATGAAGGAAAAAATAAGCTAAAAGCGTTATGGTTATTCAAATCTCTTGCTTCCTACAGCTTAAATAATATTGCAATAAAAAAGACTGAAAAAGGGAAAATTATCCTTCGCCGAAAAAATATAACTGCTGCACAATTTAAATATGAAAGATTAATTCAATTTCTATGAATTCAACATTTGATAAGAAAAATGAGATTTTTACCGAAAGCAAAATTATTTATTTCATAAAGAACAGTTTTCCAAGTTTTGTTCATTCGGAATTAATTATTCTGACATTACTGGTAACAATTAACTTACAATGCGAAACTAAATCAAGAATGAATATAATTTATTTGATAATTAGAAAGGCCTGCAGCAAACACCATAAAGAATTCAATGCACACTTCAGTTTTGCGCTTTTCGAGGAGTTTCTCATTAAAAGCCTTGAGCAGCATCTTCCGAATTTTTCGTAAATGTTTGAATATATTTTTTTTTTTGTTTATTCATTGAAAAAAAAATATGCTAATATGATTCGCATTCCCTCAAGTTATTTTGATTTGAGTGTCATGATTTCAAGCTGAATTTTGCATTGTATTTTTTTTCCTTTTGTAAAAAACATTCGAGTGTTAATAGATAACTACTTCTGAATATGGAATTAAGAATTATGTGAAGAATGCTGTTATAAATCTTCTTAAGGAAATTATTATATCATTAAATAAAATACATATAATAAATGTATTGCATAAATGTGATGGAAAGAAGCAGGTATTGAGTAAATCGAGCAGTTAACATAATTATTAATTAAAACTTAATGAAGACATTATATTTCTATCACTGTACATATATTGGTATGTATTACCCGTCTGTAGAGAAGTACATGAGGGCTATGTGCCTAAGGGGAAGAATGTCATTGTATAGCGCTTTCTAAGGAAAACGTGCACGTATCCACGATAATCATGGGGAAATCCAAAAAAATCGCTCATGTAGCCATCCTGTTCCTCAGGAATGGAACCCCGGTCCATTTACAAGCATTCGGAGACTTAATCATTCGGCCATTGATGAGTTTGTACATGGTGTGAAAATAGGTGATGAGTTTTGTATAAAGTGTTATAAGAATTCTTTAACTAATTATGGAAATGTTTTTAAATAAATCTTCCTCTTTTACAGGAGTAATATTTTTATGTCTTATTTTCTTAATGAAAACTACAATGTTTACATAATGAGATTTTTTTTACTTGTAACTTGATTTTTTAGTAAAATACACATATACTGCCTTCTAAAATTCAAAAAACGAAAATGTTTTAGTTTTTCACCGTACACTAGTAAGTAGAAAACGTTGGAATTCACAAAGCACAGTCATTAATATAAGCTTTGGTTCAAGTTTCTAAATACGCGAGCAAACACGAAGCGAGCGACAGGTTAAAACCGGCTTAGGTAATTCTAGGAGTTGGCCCTAAAATAGTACGAAGAAAGCAGTCGCTGCCGGAAGTTCACTTTTAAATTTATATTCTTATACACACGTTAACTATTTGCATTCTAGTAGAAGCCGATGAAAGTTGAAGTGACAATAAACATAAAAATAATAAGATAATGGAGCCAGTGGATAAGTGTTATGGCACCTTTCCACAATTAATGATGGAATTTTAGATTCAATTCCAATTTTTATGATTTCGTTAGCAAGCTCAAGTTTATAAAGCTAGGAAACTTTTTTCAGAAACAAATGAAAAATAGTTTCTAGCGTTTTGTTCTGAATGATGTAATAATAATTTAAGAATAAATTCCTTCACTCATTATTTGAGAAGATCCCTGTTCTCTACTCAGAGACAGCAGCTACTTCAAGTATGCAGAACCTACCGTGCCACGTCAACACTAGCCCTACAACAACTGGCAGGAATTCCTCCTCTATATTTGATAGCTGAAAGGGCGGCAGCTATCGTAAGGGCTACCAGGCTGGGGCAAATTTCAGCACTCTGGAATCATAGTTATCACAACTTGGATTACGAGGAGCATAACACCTGTAATAACTTTCATCCAGCTGTTTTTAATCTCTCCAATGGTATCAGCGGAAACGAACAACCAATTCAAAGCAACAGTAATAACCTTTTCACAGATGGCTCCAAAATGGAGAACGGAAAGGGCAGCGCCTTCTGTAGACTGGAAAATGGTTTTGTAACATTCGAGTAGAAGAGGAAACTAGGCTTGAACTCCTCGGTGTACCAGGCAGAGCTTCTAGATATCAGTACTGCAATTAGGTACGCGAACACATCAACAGCAGAAATTCTCCGTACTCACAGATTCGGCATCAAGTCTGGCGGCTATCGCAGGTCAAAGCAGCCGGAGTCTTTTGGTATACCGAATTCAGAAACAACTTCTTTCAATGCCTATATTGCAAAGACCCACTTTAAAATGGGTTCACGCTCATACAAGGATTCAAGGCAATGGAGCCGCTGACCTACGGGCCAAGCAGGCAGCCAACTGTACGGATATATTAGAAAGGACTATCTAAACTTCCTTGGTCTCACATGAAGCGAACAACTTTGACACTTCTGCTGCAAAACTGGCAAAGTAGATGGACACATCGCTAGGACGAAGGACATATCGCTTACTGCCAAAAGTTAACGTGGAAATAAAGACCCACTGTGCTAGCCTAACACAGTTCTTGACAGGTCATGGACCATTCCCAGTATACCTCAACAGATTCAGACTTAGGGATACTCCTTTCTGATTATGAGGAGAGGAAGGCGACACGGAACATTATTACTTTTATTGTGTACAAGAACCGGGCACTTGAAGAAACCAGCGGACTGTACCTGGGCAATGTGGACGTCTAACAGACACAAAAACAGTGTAGCCCTTGGTAAAACAGAGGAAATATCTGCGAAAGAATCGAAAAAAGACACTGTGTAAGTAGAAACAAACGTAAATAATATAATGTTTCAAATGTTCAGATTTTAAAGCATATAACCAAAACAATGCTTGGTGCCTGCAGTTATCAAACTATAGAAACTGTTATTAGTATGTAATATTCAACTTTGTTACTTTGGAGTTTTCCCCGTCGTGATGGTATATAATTCCGTTTAGTTCATGTCTGTGGTCGGAAGCCATCATAGCGGTGCGCTTACTCACAGTATTTCCTCCCACTTTTTTTCACTAATTTTATTGTTAGAAAGTCTAAAGGACAAGATTAAGCGAATAGTTTAAAAAATTCCTATTTTTAAAATAACCGGTTATTTTGTGATTAAGATCTGTACTATCACTTCTCTCTTAAGTTTCCCTACCAGAATGTAAATTAGTTCGAAAGTATATAACATGACCTCGAGAGACAAAAACACGCTGTGACTTCCAGTTTTTAGAAGAATTATAATTAAAATTGTTTTATTTCTCAGTGCAATGCAGCGGGAGACAAAATTTAAGAGAAAGTTATGCCGGCAAAGTAAAAATACAGTAGCACATGCATTTAACATAGAATAAATGGATATCTCGGTAATTTGTATTGAAATTGAATAAATGTAATTGACCACTATGTTAGCTGTAACCGTAATTTCATCTTCTTATTGCTTTCCAAAAATCTCGAAAAGAAGAAATTACTATAAATTTTTCGCGACCGGTTGAAATATGAGCTATCTGAATTAGCTTTCTCTTTGGATAATGCTTTGCATTGCTTGTGTTTTAACATTTTTAGTAGTTTGAAGTGTATCTAATGATTACACTGCGGGTATTCACATTATTTACATGTGTGATTACACACATGTAACTAATGTGAACACTTGTACGAATATCTCTGAGTAAAATTGAAGAGTTTTGCCATATTTCTTTTGATAAGAATAAATTTTTATTAACCAATTATCGGGCTTGTGCCTTCAATCTATTACGAACCTGTACGCACGCAACAATATATTACCTCTTGTATGGCTTACAGTAGTTTAAGATTTACACTTTCGGCTGTTTAAATGAACTTCTTTTCATTTTTAATACACTGGACCATAATGCATAAATTAAAGTCGAAAGACAGTTATCTCCATGAACAATCTTATACAGAAAGCAAACAGAACAGAAGTACGCTTTCAAAACGAATCGCTCCTGATATATATGTTGTGTGCGTACGGCTTCGTAACAGATTAAATGCACACAGAACCGGTGATAGCTTGATCAAATTTATTTTACCAAAAGGAACACTTTACTGTTTTAGAACTTTCCACAAAAATAATAAATACTACAATTTAACATAATGATTTCACTAAAATTATTTACATCTATACAAAATTCGTAACAACATACTATATATTATTTATTTATGAGTCAAGAACACTTAATTTTGTGTTACATATATGTATATATAACACAAACATGTATCTTGACTCATTTTACATAATATGGATTTTATTAATGCAATATTTTTTATTTAATATGTCTCTGCCAATTGTTTTCTTACACAACAAAGTGCTTTTCCCGTGTTTTACTCTGAAGTCTTTCAAGAATGAATTTACTTAGTTATTAATCATTGCAATAATTGCAGTCAACCTTAATTTCCCGTACTCTTTCATACAGCAGAGGAAAAAGTGTTTAAGGGTAAACACTTTTTTAGGTGTTAATATATTACAATTTGAGAGTTTAAAGAAAAAGTTTATTAACATAAGAAAATTAATGCGACGTGATTTATAAGATGACGCTACACTCAAACAATAGGTCTGATTAAAAGTCCAGGGCTTTTTATTTGTCGCGTTTCTGCTGCGACAAATTTGAGCGTATTTTTCTTTCCTTTTTTCTAACACTCCATTCTTAATTACTTTCCTTAAGCAATTTTAAAGCGAAAACCGACTCTTCTTTATAATACCGTGCTGCAAATGATATCTGACTGAATAATGTGCAAAAGTATTAGATTTTAAGAAATTTATCAAATTTCAGTTATTTAATAAACGCTTTAATTAACATTTTAGTGAGTAAGATTTTTAACAGAACAAAAACAAATGCCACGCCATTGACCCTCTGGTCATCAGGCGAAAGAGGAGAGCAGCAATCGTTGTAGCAGATTTAGCGTTACTCACTCTGCACCACGAGGAGGCTTACTACTTTACACCCGCTTACAAACATTCATACATTTTCCCGGATTCGAATCTGGTCCCATCTGTAGGAGCTTCGCTAACCACCATACAGACTGGGCGGCAAAATTTTGACTGATATATGTAGAGGAGCTAAGGGTTAGTCGTAACAATTTTTGGAAAATTGCTTACATATTTGAATACATTTACGATTCACTTATTATGACTGTTGTTTTTTATAATATAGTTATACCATAACTATTCGTTCATCATCTGCACAAAGCAAACGTTCTTCAATGTTGATGATTTTAGCACAAATGTTTTATCAAAACTATTCATGTTTCCATCAACTAATCATGTGACCTAAACATTCAAAACTACGATAAATCTATTAAAACTGTATCATCTAAACTATATTAAAATTTGCTCGGACTTGCGGTAAATTGTAACGGACCTGAAGCAAATAGTAACAATTAAAGCATCAATGTTTGAAAAATATTTGGTAATTATTATTACTTGGTATGGTGAAAATGAATGATACCAAGTGCGTTTTTAGAAAAACGAAGATAAATTTATTTAACCAATCAACATAAAGGTTAGCGTTTACTAGAGTTGCAGTTCATGCAAATAAGCATTGCTCCCATTTTTCTTCATCAGAGTTGCTGTAGGCGTTGCAGGAATCAGTATCAAATCTGACTAACTTTCCAAATTGTTGGTGTCAAATATTATCGTCCAGTGTTACATTTGAAGAAATTAAATATTAAAGTATCTGCATGAACATATGCACGTTCCCGGAATTGTGAATAAACGATGGTACCTAGAGCCCTCTAATTCTGCATAATGTAGTCCTCCACCAAGTATGAGAACCTGGGAATCCGAATTTGGAAGTTCGCATTTGTTTTATTCTTTATTTCATATTTTGTACAATTTTAAGGAATTTTTGATTAAAATCATCAACGATTTGAAAGCGATGTGTGTCAACACTGTAAGGAATAAGACATTTTTATCTCCAGCTGTATGCTGATATGCTGTTTTTAAATATTTTCAGCCGGAATTGGCGTTAGCCAAAGTTCTCTCGAAACGTGTATGTGTTTGTAAATGAAAAAACGCACGTTTGGGCTTGATATAAAATCTGAAATCTTTCAGATCTTTTTAAAATAAGGTATTTGTAAGTAAGTCTGTAGATGTAACCGAAATCAAGGTGCTGTCGCTGAACAGTTGTATCATACTCTTTAGAAAACGTGTGCCGAAAGGTTTGACAAATGACAAGGATTTTAATACATAATGGTAGGCACATTGAACACATTCTGCATTAAACTAACGTTCTATACTTAGATAACTAATTAAATGTGCACTCATTTTTCAATAATTTAATGAAAAACAAATGCGTAATAAACAAAACAAAGAGTATTATGGGAAAGTAACCCATAAATGATGCTTAGACTTCTAATATATTCAGTCGAACTCCGATGACGAAATCCAAGAGACCGGAAGTTTGCCTCCGTTTGATAAGAAAAATAAATTATCTCCAAAATATATAAAAATTTCTTTTTTGTATTCGTATTAAAAAAAGAGCAAAATATATTGACGAATTTATCTTTTACTGAAAATATGTATGATTGCCAAAGAAAGATTCAAAAACATTTTTAAAGAATATGCTGTATCTTTCAAAATACCTAAAATATATTTAACGCTTGTTATTTTAATTCATGCATTATGTTGTTAAAAATTATGTGCAAAAAATATAACTAATTAGCTGTCAGGAACATATTGTAAAATTTATTAATTTCTACTCCCGTCCCTTCTGTCTTTCATTACGGAATATGCATAAAGCAGATAGCTGGAAATTACTCATTGATTTGTTTGTATTATCATGTTTCATTTCCTTTTACTTTCCTGTGAAGGAGTAAAATAAAAAGGTAACGTTTAAATTACATCTGTTTGTTTAAAATCTACTAAGACGAAAGCTTCCATTTTATTTAAAGTTTACCGGAAGCAAAACTCATTAAGTCACAAAAAAACAAATTAGTACATAAGCAGTAGTAATCTATAATGATAAGTCTTTCAAGAAATATTTTTAATGAATAGAAACGATATATTTTTAACTGCGACTTGGGAGGTACACTGCGAAAAAAAAAAAGAAAAAGGCAGTTCTATGTCGCCCGTATTGGCCGATTGACGAAATTCAACTTTCTTTTTCCATGTCTCGAAAGCGTCACTTAGGATCCATATTAGATTTATGTATAGCATTGTTCTAATATAGGTATATTGACACAAAATCGGACTTTCTGAAATAACATGCCAATTTTTTTTTTCATATTTCGATTTTATGATTCAAATTATGCCAAAATGTTAAGTTTTTAAAAGTGGCACGAGTAGTTTTTAAAAAATTAGCTCGCAAAATTTTAGCTCCTCAATGTTAATTGAATTTGGTATATATTTATTAATATCTCTTTTTTATTAAACTAATTAAATTCTTCCTTTCATATTTCGATATGCAGGTTCATTCTAAATAAAATTCTTTCCCCCTTTTTTGTGATTTATTTTTAAAATTTGTGTTTCCAAATAATTTTTATAAATTTTCGAAAAAATTTTTGAATTATAATCTATAAAATTTTTACCATCATCTTAAAGTAGATGTATTTATTTCTAAGCATACCTGAAAAAAATTGAGGTTTTTATTCAGAATTTCCCACGATATACCTGAATTGGCGTATTGAGAATATTGGCGTATTGAGAAATTTGGCGCATTTATTATAAGCAATAATGACTAAAATGTGGTTTACGCACTTCGTTAAAATTATTTGAAAGAATGAACAATGGACCTTTCGTCTTCTCGTGTACAATGAAAAAGAAGAAAGGAGAATAGGTTATTATAAATTAAGACGTTCGCGAAGTAAATTATTCTTGGCGCAACCTGAAACAAAATGCGCCAAGATAAATTTTCCACTTTCTCTGTAAATTTCGCACTAAATTTTACAAAATTTAATATTTAAGCATAATTTGGATAGAATGGCATAGACTGGAAATATGGAAAGAAATCGGCATGTCGTTTGAGATAAAGTCCAATTTTGTGTTAAAATACCTATATTAGAACAATGCTATATATAAATGTAATATATATTTTAAGTCGCGCTTTCGAGACATGAAAACCGCTGTTTGAATTTCGTCAGTCGGCTGAGTATAACGGAAGATATAGAACTGTCCCTCTTTTTTTTTCTGCGCAGTGTACATCTTTTGCTACATTTTACGCGTTTCATATTAAAAGGTTAGCATGAAAAAATAGCAGGAATGTAGGCTGAAAAGGCATCGAGAATACAACCAGATGCATTTTTTGCTCTTTAATAGAAAATAATTTCTAATAATTAGAAATAATTAATAATTAGAATTAAATTTCTAATAATTAGAATTCTAATAATTTCTAATAATTAGAACAGGAAAAGATATAGAGATTGCATAAGATTAAAGGTTTCATGTTTTTACCTCCGCTAATCTATATACATAGGTAAGGGAGGTAATATTAATTTAGAAGTCAAACATCAAAATAAAATAAAGGGAGGTAATATTTTCGGTGTAAAAGTTTGATAATGGATTTTTAGTGAATAAGCATAAATTAAGTTCTCCACAATACGTTTTGACTACCGTATTCCTTCGCTTATTCCACCTTACCCTAGCTTAAGACCCAGGTTCCAGAAATTTTTTTTCAACATTCGCTTATTTTCCCCTTTTCTCAATGCGTTTAGAGAAAGAGGTCTCCCACATTTTAAAAATGGATTCGTTCACGTACTGGTGATTTTCATCTTACTAAAAAAGATAATATTCTCAAAGTCCTTGCCAAGATAACGCTGAATTTTTTCCTTCTAACTGTTGAACGTTATGCCAGTTCGAAGCCACAATAGCCGACCCATGGCAGCGAAGCAAACGTGAACTGACAGTGAGTCTTATGATTTCACCGATTCATCTGTACATTCCCCTTTTCTACTTACTTATGGATGATTTGGTGTCTAAGAAGTAGCAGAGACAGCTAAAGTATGTGCAAGATTTAAGTTATAGTAAAAGAGAAATGAAGCTTCTTATTAGTTATTGCAATGTTAATGTTACTATGCATTCTTACTGGAATGCAAGTTTTGTTTTAAGAAAATAATACATTAATAGTTACCTGTCGCTTATCCGTAGTTACATTTTATTCGCTATGTTCTTATTGAAACCGAGGACTTCTAAAATTAAATTATTTCCATAATTTTCTCTCGATTTTACAACGATAAAATTGGATACGCAATGAATACGCTAGGAAATACATTATTTATTGTATTACCTTTACCTTTACATTTAAATCTAAAGGAACTATTTTCTTGTAAGATAAATATATCATTATTATCAGAGAATGGATATATGATTATTTGTGTATCTTGCAGTTCGAAGGACATTTAACTCCATTAACAGCCAAAATCTTTTCCGCTTTGATTGGGCGTACAATCTGAGAACCCATTAACAAGCGGTTCAATATTGCAGTTAAGGGATAAAGTATTAAACGGGTATCGAAATACTGTACATACACAGTTGGGAGTTGTCCTCTAATACGAGGAGGACTTAATACTTGCGACCGACACGCTGTTCTGCCGAGACGATTACATGAAACTGGTTATCAGAGGAGAATTAACGATTTCCATATTAAACAGCAGATTCCCGTAGAAGATGCATATGCTCTCCTTGAGTATTGTACTATAATCAGAGATGAATCCGCTCGGTTGTGAAATACAGTTTCACTTGTGGTTATGTTCAAATGAAAGAGACCCTCCAAATATTGAAATATATGTGAAAAGATTCAAATACTGTCTTGGTCGTTACATGACTGTAGACATGTAATATTGTGTTGGTCGTTAAAGTATAGCAAGTGGAACCTCAATAAACCCACGGAAATTGTTTTGCGATATTAAGATTAGTGGGGTAGCTACCAGGAATAAATAGAAGGGCTAGGTCATTCCTTCGTTCGACTCCTCGCCGACGCGAACCTCATGGTGAGGGTTAACTGAAAGTAATCTGACGTGTCTGTGTTGCACCTGCTCTGACTTCGCGCGTTTAAAACTCTAGTTTCATTCAGTTGCGAGACGATTTTCTGGACGTCGCATATCCCAAATTAATTTTAATCATACATATATGTTTTCTAATAATGCAAATATTTAAAATAATTTGTATATATATATATATATATAGTTTTAGTCAGTTTTCCTTTTAAATTCAATATTTAAAGTATTCTTTATGTAATGTGGCTTCTTGTGTTGTAGCAACGTGCCGTAACTCTTATAGAAATACGAAAGGAAGAGATATTGTATTTCATGCTTTCCCAAAAGACAATTTGCTTTTGACGAAAGAATGGATACATAAATGTCGAAGACAGGATTCTATTAATGTGAAAAACGCAAGAATTTGCAGCGAACATTTTCTGTGCATGATTATGAAGATGGCATAAGAAATCGCTTGCAAGAAACTCTTGAAATGCAATACTGTGCCGAAAGTAAATTTATCGTGTGCAGTAAACGAAATAACACCAAGAAATCGGAGACATTTGAAAAGAAAACTAATGCAGAATGCTTTTGAAAGACTACACGAATTAAGACCAAAGAAAATTTATTTTGAGGCCGAGAACGAAATTGAAGCTGACAATAATAAATCAAATGTGAATGATTTTGAAATAAAACTTACAAGTGACAATGCCCTATGTGATAATATCCCTGAATGTCCTAAGTGTAAAGATAAGCAAGAATGTATTGACAATTCGAAGAAAAAAATAATATCCTTAGAAAATTGTAATAAAAAATTGAAAAATAGAGAAAATAAAAATTTTAGAATGTTTGCTCAGCGACAAAGAAGGTGGACGACATCTAGAAAGAAATTTGTATCGGAAATTCAGAAATTAAAATCCCAAACAGCGAAATTTAGGAAAAAACAGCACAGATCGGGGAATTTGGAAAAATGTCTAAAGCATATTTTTACAAAGACGCAGATTAACGCATTGCTAGAAAAGAAGGAAAAAATCAGCTGGACTAGTAAAGATATTTCACGTTGCATTGTCATAAGAGCTCTGTCATCTAAAAGATACGATTTTTTGGAAAGAAAAAAATGGGAATTCTTTTACTTAGCACTAGCAAATTAAGGAGATGGTGCGCTACATTTTCATGTAGTCCAGGAATTCAGAGTGATGTTCTTGCTGTAATGAAGGAAAGATGCGAATATTTGAATTCTGTAGAAAAAATATGCGTTCTCAGTATCGACGAAATGCATATACCGTATATACTCGCGTATAAGTCGAGATATTTTGGACAAAAAAAAGACTTCAAAGTGGGGGGTCGACTTAGTTGATAGTTGATAGTTGACGGGGGATGTGTGCACCATCCCTTTACCGTAATGGTTAATTGGCATATGCAACACGTCCACCTCTATCTTGAGCCAGATGGACCACACAGGCGCCTCGCACCATACACCGAAACCCAGCGACCAGGCCATCCAGGTGGCAGTCCAAAAGACCAAAGAAGCCCCCAGAAGCATGTTCACACCAACCGCCCGGGCCTAGTATTTATTGAGTCAAAGTTCAATAAATACATGGCCAGACAAGGGCTCAAAAAAAAATAAAATAAATAGATAAATAAAGGGTACATTTGAAGTTTTGACAAAGCATAAGATTACAAAGGTGCAAGTGCCAGTTTTGAATAAATACTAGAATCACATAGACATAATTAGAACAAAACACATACAGATAGCGATAACAATAGAAAACCAAAGGAGTAAACACCATTACAAAACTACTACTGCTACATACTACAATACTACAAAACTACTACTAGAATACTTACAAACAGTACTACAAACTGATACAATGCTAAATATTACAAAACTGCTACTGCTGCTACATACTAGGCTGATAATAATGCTGATAGTATGATATCGATGATGTAATGATCTTAATACTGATGGTAAGTTCAATACAATAGTTAGTGTACAAAGCAAGGATACAATACATAAATACATTATGCAACTACATAAATACCAATGCAAGGTAAAGAGGATACATTATACAACTATATATACACGCATACACACATATATACATACATACACATATACAGATATATACTAATACAAGGTAAAACGATACTAATGATTCTGTACGAGATGCAAGACAAGATAGATAATTCAATATAAGATCAATAAGCCATATTGTTCAATACAATAGTTAATGCAAAGTTAATAAAACACTATTTATATTACTATACCAACTGTATATTTCCTATATTAGTGCAATTTTATACGACGCATATCTATACGATGCTCACAATTTAATATATATTACACAGTACTGTATTGCAGGGAACTTATAATTCAATTTTATACAAGATGATACATATCTATACTATGCTCACAATTTAATGTATATATTATATAATACATTATACAGTACAATATGATTTACAACTAATACGTAAGATAATGGATGCTATATCATTCAATTACAAAAGTTAATGCAAAATTAATGATACATTATATATATTACGATACCAACTACACATTTCCTGTATTGCAGGGGACTTATAGTGCAATTTTATTATGTATACGATGCTCACAACATTGCAATTTCATATAAGATGATACACATCCATACATAGCTCACAATTTAATATATATATTATACAATACGGTTATACGATATAATATAATGTACTGCAAATACGTAAGATATGTGATACAATAGGTAAATTAACATGCTTACAGGGTTAGCATACAAGACACAACAATAGGTACAATACAATACTAAGAGTAAATAAATAGAGTATGTGACAGTATATAGACAAATGCAATGTAGAAAAATACATATTGTCAAGTAATTGGTAATAATTCTATGCAATATGCAATACAAGACATATGATACAGTATAAAATCGATAAGCTACGTCTATGATACTATTTATAATTTAATGGAATATTTAAAGCAAAAAGAGACCAAAATACTACTTTAACTTTCATACAGTATTTTAACACAATTGCTAGTTCAGTAAAATAATTAATACAATATTTAATTCAATACGTATCTCAGGGTATAAAAAGAAGTGCAATATATATATTCTTAATAGTATGATGCCTATAAGGCAATGTTCTTAATAACTAAAGCGAATTAAATGCAATACTTTGTATACAATACACAAAAGCAACACTTCAGTACAATACTGAGGATAAAAAGACATATTTTGCAACAGTATATATATACAAATGCAATGTATAAAAATACCTATGATCAATTCAATATTATTAATTCTGTGCAATATGCGATACAATGCAACAATATAGTTATACCAATATAATGTATAAAAAATACTTATGATCAATTCAATATTAATAATTCTGTGCAATATGCAAAACACGACATATAATTCAATATAATCAATAAACTAAATCTAAAATCTAAAGTCTAAAATTCTGCATGTAATTCAATAAAATAGTTAACGCCAAGTTGAATCAAGACTACTTATAACGTTATGCTAATAATCCAGTTTCTGTATTGCAAAGAATTTAATTTACAGTTCCATACTAAAGCATACATAGCGATACGATGTTCATAATTTCAATATGTTGCATCACATATTCTTAGGGTAGAGCTTATAACTCAACATAATATTACATAACTACCAACTTAATACAATAATTAATGCAAGAATTAAAATAATAAGTAAATTAAGTTAATAGACTAGTTAGAATATAATGCAGTACTTAGAGTGCAAATATTGTATATTGCAATTATAATGAAATATGATACAATGCTAATAGTTTGATACAATAGTTATTACAATGCTCGATACAATATTTTTGATATATAACCAGATTAGAATACTTAATATGTAGCTTGTAATTCAGTAAGATAGTAATACCATATGTATAGTTTGAGGTTACGAGTATAATACTTATTGTGCAATATCTTATAGTGCATTTAAAATACAATACAATTTTTAATAATATTTGTAACAATACTGGGACTATTAAAAAGAAAGAATATAGTTATAATATGTAAATAGACAAGAATGCAACTGGAGTGTACAAAAATACAATTGTATTATGAAAACACTATGTAAACAGACAAGAATGCAACTGGAGTGTACAAGAATACAGTTGTATTATGAAAACAGGACAAAACCATTAACATTAGGCAACCTGACATAGATCAGATCCATAACTGTGGAGAATGTCCATAATTTTTGAGAGTTTTCTGATAAGGTACTTCTGCTTAATTAAAAATTTACTAAATGCTAGTTGATTATCCACAGGGAAAGGAATGTGAAATTCCTCCGTTAACGGGCATGTAGTAATATAATGTTCAGGTATGCCTAGAGTTCCGCAGACACAATATTCACTATTTGCAATTCCATGCTTGTAAAAGTAGCTTGGAAATGGACCATGCCCCGAGATATATCTTACTAGTTGATGATTTGTTATCTGACGACATTGATCCACATACGTAATATGATTGTACGTTCGTCGACCAGTTTCATCAGTATCCCATTCTAGTTGCCATTGGGATATAACTTTTAAAAGAAGAGCTCGTTTTAAGTGAGATGTTGGCCACTTAAGAATCACTTCTTCAGCCTCGGCATCGGTATTTTCGGCAGCTGATTTGGCTAACTTATCTGCCAAAGTATTACCGTGATCCCCAGCATGGCCCTTAGTCCAAGCTAGCGTGATGTTATTTCCCACTTGATTACGAAATTCACATTGGATGTCCGAGATAAGCGAAGAAGAATGTCTGGGGTTTTGAATCGCTTGAAGCGACGAAAGACTATCAGTGATAATTATTGCCTCCATAGCACCACTTGTTTTACAGTGTTGAACTGCTTTGAGGATGGCTAGGGCCTCCGCTTGAAATACACTATTATTTCCATGGAGATGACCCAGCCACTGATAAATTGACTGACCATTATGAAAGGCTACAAGGGCACAGCCTGTCTGTTGATCTATTTTAGATCCATCAGTGTAATATTGAATGCTTGGGATAGGTGGCAGTGTTACGTCCTTAAGGAAAATCCGAAGTCCTGTTCCTTAAAGGACTGGATGCACATCCAAATGTTGTGAGGGTTGTTCATAGTGCAATGGTGTGAAAAGTTCATCAAATAGGATCAAAGGTTTTTTCAAAACCTTGACGGATTGTATTGCTGCTTCCTGCAGAATACGTAGATGAAGAGGGATCAGTCCCGCCATGACATTTAATGCACTGGATGAGGTAGTACGAAACGCCCTAGTTATCTGTAAGGCAAATTGACGCTGGAGACTTTGCAAGTGGCGCACTTTGCGACCCTTGCATGGGTTCAGCCCATATAGCAGCCGCATAGGTGACCATTCTCTCGATAACGGTGAGATAAAGAACCTTTTGTATATAGGGACTAATTCCCCATCCACGACCCTGCATTTGACGCAATTTACATGCAATTATAACAGTTCGTCTCTTTAGTTCCAAAACATGCGGCATCCAGTTCAGTTTCTCGTCAAAGATAACGCCGAGAAATTTGAGCTGCGGTTTGATAGGTATACGTGTACCATGAATGGTGATTCGAGGCCGTCGGACCAAAGATCCTCCTTTTTTAGGGATTAATAAAATTTGCGATTTTGGTTCGGAAATTGTTAATTTAATTCTAGAACATAAGTTATAAAAGAGATCACAGGTTTCAATAGCATTTCTTTGCAACTCTTCTCGAGTTCGTCCTTGAATGATAAAAACTGTATCATCTGCATACGCATATGCCCGGGTATGTGCTGGCCAGTTTGCGGCAATAACAGAATTAAATGTTATATTCCATAAATCAGGGCCAGCACAAGAACCCTGCGGACAGCCTCTGTTTTGTTGTCTTGTAATAATGCCATGATTAGTGGAGTAGATAATTTTTCTTTCCGACAAGTAACTTTGAAATGCAAGAAATAAATTCTGAGGACAATCAGCTTGTCGAAGTGCCTCCAGTATTGCAGGCCACCACAGTGAGTCAAAAGCATTCTTAAGATCTATACTGATGAAAGCACTGTGGTGACCATTGTTGCGATTACGATGTATATCTTCTGTAATTTTTGATAATACTTGTAGGGTAGACCTACCTGGTCTAAAGCCATATTGGTGATCACTTAAAAAGTGAATTTTGTGAAGATAATGTTTTAAACGGTAGACAATAATTCTTTCATAAACTTTCCCCAGAGCAGATAATAGACATATAGGTCGATAAGATGTGGATAATTGCGGATCTTTGCCTTTTTTGAGAAAAAGAACCACTCTTCCAGCTTTGAAGATACGAGGAAATACACCATTAAGAAATAACTTATTAAAATAATCACAGAAAAAGAAGATGTGGGAATTAATGATTACACGAATTATAGAATAGTCAATCCCGTCGGGGCCTGGGGCCCGTTTTTTTGGAATACTTCGAAGAGTGGTTTTAATTTCTGTAATTGTAATCTGTGGATCATCCTCTGTGTTAGGAATAGAAGTTTGCTGCCTAATTGACAAGTGCTCTGGGGAGTCATCTGTAATATCATCCTGAGGAAGAACTGATGCTAGAATATCATTAATAGTATTTTCTATTGGGCTAGACCCAGCAAGTGATGATTCTGAAAGATACGTTGATGCAGGCTGGAAAAGCTTATCTCGAGCGATCTTATAGGGTAAGCCAAATATTTCTCTATTTGATGTGCAGTATTTTCTCCAAGCTTCTATTTTGCTCTGCATAATCATCCGTTTATACAGAGCACGCTCTCTTTGAAAAACTTGAAGAGTATTAGATGTTATTCCATTGCGTCGTTCAGATTTTAATCGTCGCCTAAGCGCACGACACTTCCGCTGCTGTATGCGAAGATCAGAGTTCCACCAATGTAAAGTATGGAGCTGCTTGGTAGTTCGCTTTGGAAGTATTTCGTGACAAATATTTTGAAGATTTTGCATTAAGGACTCTGAAAAACGTTCAATATCTTCAGATATGGTTAAAGAGTTGATTTGGTGACGAAGACGATTAAGAGTTCCACGAACTTTTCGACTAAACTGATTAATTTTCCTGCCAGGAAGATTATAACGAGGTAAGATAGGTAAAGAACTATGTTGTGTTACTTCAAAAGTGATATATTTATGGTCAGATAATGAAATCTCATCTCTGACCGTCCAATTACTTGTTAAGTGAGAGGTATTGGCGGATGTAAAGGTCAGGTCCGGCCAACCCACAGCATATAGTCTGTCGAAAGTAGGAATTGTATTCGTGGCATTGAGTAATACATAATTTTTAGAAGATAAGAAGTCTTCTAACAGACGGCCTTTGGGGGTCTGTTGTTCGATAGCCCCAAGCAACAGAGTGAGCGTTAAAATCGCCGCTGATAATCTGATGTTTATTACCAAGAACTCTTGTATAGTGTTCCAGGAAAGAGATTGTAGTGCTGATATCATCTGAGGGACTGGAGTAGATCGAAAATAATGCTATAGTAAAATTTTCTAATTCTAATAAAAGTGCTACTTGATCTTTAGTAATAGTAATAATTGATGGAGAGAATTGAGGGTTACAATTAATTATTGCTGAGCGTGGATGATCTTCTGAATTTTCTTGATGATATACAGTCCATAATAAAGGAAAACCAACCACTTTGCCATGTCTAGTATATGGCTCTTGAACGAGAAGAAAATCAATTTTGTTGCTTAACGCAAACTCTATTGCCTGGGCAGTTGCAACTTGAGCTTTCTGAAGATTAATTTGCAAGAATTTGATGTTAGGAACAGAATTACATGAAACATTATACTGGGCATCTCTACTCATAGGTGGTGATGCTTCGGATTCTGTCAATATTACTTTGGTAGCAGTAACAGTTGTTGGAGTTTGCTGCGTGGTCAATCGGGACTTGATATCTGCTGCCGTTGTTATAATCGATGCAATTGATGCATGCTGCTGTATCGGCATCGGCCGAACAGTCCTTGGTATCGTGTTGTCCAGCACACAATGCGCAATAGTGGACGCTGCGGCAGTCTTTTTGCGGGTGCCCAAAACGTTGGCACTTGAAACATCTTTTGACATTAAAGTGCTCAGTGATAAGGTGGCCTTGCCAGCCGATGTAGATGCGAGGGTTGCACATGAAGGTTTGATATGCCCTTGGGCTGCACTCGGCAACCCACTTGACATTGCGTCGCTACTTTAGACGAAATATAAGTTTAACTTCGTCACTAGTGAGGCCAAAGTCTTCTTGTATGGTAAGCTGTAAATCCTCCTGTGTCAGATCTGGGGATAAATTATGAATTGCAATAAGGGGTTTTTTTGTTGTGGGATTCTTTACGTTAACAAATGTAGCTGCGTGATCAGACGTTAAAGTAGCTGCTAATTTTTTCCGATCTTCTTCCGACTGGCAGACCACCGCCAATCCACCCCGTTGGATAGGTTTGATCCGTTTAACTTGGACTCCAAGTTTCGGCAAAGGAAATTCCTGGGAAAGTTTATCTCTAAGCTTCCTGCTAGTTGTGTTCTCTTTTGGATATATTAGTAAAGTAGGTGTAAGAACTGACGGAAGGGATTGCTGTAATGCAGATGCGTAAGAGTGTCCAGGAGCTGGAGAAGGCAAAGCAGGGGGATTTGGAACTAAAGGAACTTGCTGCAGAGATGAAATAATAGGTGGGTTATGAATAACTTCACAGCAGACCACTGTTGATGTATTCACCTCAGCCTCAACTGTGGCTGGTTTCGGGATGTAATCCAGGCCCTGAAGAGCCAATTGCCGTAACGCATCCAATGAATGGAGCAATTTTTCTCGTGGTTCGAAAGGAAGTGTATACTTTCCTCCTCGATAGAGAGTTGCAATGGCACGAATATGATCGTATAACAAATTAACTTTGTCACTATAATTGTTATCAGTTGTAAGCAATGCAGTAGGATCAAAGTTGTCATTCACTGGGTCATCCGTAAACGAAACTGATTGTTGAGGCATAGCGATGCGTGAATATTACATAAGCTCACACTAGGTAATTAATTTCCCATAAGAAACAGACTGGTATAATATAATTACAAATGACGTTAATATGCTTTATATCAGTAAAACATAATGAATGTTCAATATAAACAGAGAAATAATATATTATTATATAAAATAATATATAATCAATCAAAAATATGTATACGATATGTAAAGGCACACAGAAAAGGCTCAGAAAGATATAACACAGTTAAAATAACAGTAAACAGTTTTAAAAACTGTGGAGAATACACTGTAAGGAGTTTGTCGAAATTGCACTCGACGACGTGAAGGAGTTGTATCGAAATTCACAACGTTTCGACAAAATCAAGTATCATGTTTAAACTAGTATTCCGAGCCCAATGAACAGACCCTTTGGTGTTACTAGCATATTTTATAAAGTTTCAGACAGCAATCAGAAAATTAAGTTTATTTGGGTCCAGATTTTAGCTAGGTTCCAGAAAAGGTTAGTCTTAAGATACTAATATCGAAGATAATGCAGTTATAGCCATATTGAAAATATAATATAATAGTATATGAAGAACTTACCAATTTGCCGAAAACCCGGTAATCCTAAGTGCATTAATTACGAAGATATTGATTTTTGAAAAGAAATCACAGATTTCTGGACTTAGAATTTTTTCGACGGACTTCCTAAGCCTAGTACGGCAACCACGTGGTGGCCAGGCGGCACCCTTCCGTTACAAGGACGGCATATGAGGTGAACAAAATTATTGAACACACTTTCTCACAAATTTTTTGAAAACTACGATGCACACATACTAATGCGATGTATCCTTGGATTCAGCTCCCATTCACGCACAATTTGATTTATCACACGCACTTCGCACTGTGAAACTTCCACTTGAAAAATCGAAAAATAGCAGGAGCGCAACGCAACGTGGTCTTCACAGGTTGACTGTCCAAACCGGCTCGGGGGGGGTCGACTTATACGCGAGGCCATAAAAAATTAAAAGAAACGGAAGTTCAAAAATTTCTTTATATAATGCAGTTGTTTTCTTCCCGACAACTGTGGCCGTAATTCCGGGAGGATTGACATCCGTCATTCAATCCCTAGATGTCTGCCTCAATAAGCCATTCAAAGTAAACGTTAGAAAATATTGGGTAGAGTGGATTAGTTCTGGTCGACCAACATTTACAAAGGGAGGCAACATTAAAAAGCCCGATATTACATTAATTGCTCAGTGGGTTAAAGATGCTTGAAACGAAATATCGTCTGAAATGATTATAAAATCATTTAAAAAATGTTATATTAGCAACGAACTAGACGGCACGGAAGATGATACTGTTTTTGAAAGTGAAAATGACGATAAAGGCTCTAGTAGTGATTGTAACAATACAGAGTTCGAAACTGAAAATATGTATGATGACGAGCCAATGACGACAGAAGAGTTCCATGAAATGTTTGGCGAATCTGACCATAAATCGGACGTTGAAGGATTTTGATTTTGTTTATTTACCAAGGTATTTTTTATCGTATATTTACTTTTTTTTCTCAGATGATTTTGAATAAATGTAGTACTTAAAAACTTTTTCTCGAAGTTTCTCGATGGATTTCGGAAGTGGGGGGTCGATTTATACGCGGGTTTCTTATTTTCTACCAATTTTTTATGTCGAAGTGAGGGGGGGTCGACTTATACGTGGTATCGACTTATACGTGGGTATATACGGTAAATTCTAAACTCTGCTATGACTCTAAACTGGACCAAATTCTCGGTTACAAAATTATTTAAAAAATATATGTTATTCTATTGAATTGGAAGAAAAATAAGCCAATGTAAAATTTACAATTAGGCTGAAACTCAAACTTAGATTAGCAGAAATTTTGCAAACTATGCCAATTTAAGGTTGTTTTTTGATTATTTTAAAATAGCTCTTATTATAGTTATCTTAGAAGCAGCAGCAGAGTTCTCTTAGTTAACACGCAAATAAAGAAATTATTAGAAATAAACAGGCATTTAAAGAAACAAAAATCCCTGCAAATTAAAAAAAAAGGAACTTTATGCTAAGAGTAGTGCATTTTATCTGTTATTTTAAAATTGAGTAAGTACTATTAATTTTTTTTTTTATGTTCAGTGTAAAATGCATACTGCAGTAACATTGTCTCTTTTAAATTATAGCTATCTTTCATACACAGCTCATTTTAAACGCTGGATCTTCAAATTTAAAACACTAATTTCTATGTTGTCAGTTGCATCTCCGCGCTTAGTGTCATCACTCCTCACTGCTTGCTTCAGGGGGAAAAGCTCTATGAGCTATCCCTTCTCTTTTAAGACCTGGGTAGCTAGAGACTGCACCGCCTAGGCGGTCTCCGAATTTGACGCTCTTTTCTATATATACAAAATGTCAAAATGACGTGTGAGGAAATAAATTAAAACTCAAGTTTATTTCTGAAGAACAGCTAGAATTCCAACATTTTAAAATTTTTATTTTCAGCTTTGTTTGTTAGGTATACAGTAGAGAAAGATTTCTTAAATGCACTTAATAACTTACTACGCAGCATGCCCATTCGCCAAGATTTGAGCCCGAGTCGAAAAGGTACTATTTATTGTTTTTACCTTGGATGTAAGAATAAAAGGAGGCGCCAACCCCGAGTGCTTAGCTTTGGTCTCCAGAATGGGTGTTTTTTGTTTACATCAAGATTATCCTTGAGAGCGCTTTGATAGTATTTCCACACGCGTCAGTTCCACACAAATCGAAGAGCGGGGACACCTTCCGCATAAAAGAAAGAAACATTCATTGTTGGATGGATAATAGCAATTTGTATTGTTTAGTGGAATTTACGAAAAAAATCACACCTTCGTTATTTTTCGATAACTTGCAACCGTGATTTTGATTATGAATTTGTTTTATAAAATTCGAAACTATTGGATTACAAAAATATAAAATTTAGCAAACGTGCTATGTGTAAAGAAGGAAAAATAACTTAAGTTACCTTTAAAATCTCAAAATATCACAAAAATGTAACACACTTTAAACCTCAATTTCCTTAACTGGTATAAGCATAAAAATTTAAATATTTTTTTTCGATACCCTTTACAGTATATTCATTATTTTTATTTTATGTTCCAAATAACGAAATGTTTTATAAAGTACATTTTTGCCATCCTCATAATATTGTAACATGCGCTTTTTTAAAACCTTTAGGGGAGAAGCTTAATAGTTGCTCATTTTAAAGTCATCATTTTATTTTTACATTACTGAAAAATAATCACTTTGGGCTTACATATCTTAACTGAAAAAATAAATAACCATGAAATCCTGCAATCCTCATCAAAATTAATAATTATATAGACAGATATGCTAATAAGTTAACTTTTCCTTCATTTGTAACACATATGTGTAAAATTATATACAGAAACATTTGCCAGTTCGGTGAAGGTAGCATGTGCGATAAAGATGATGTGAACGTGCCACATCATCAAGACAGCATAAATGCATGTAATTTTCATTCAATTGATATTTATACATATTTATGATGTAAAACAATTTAATATATGCTAAATTATTGAAAATTACTTTATTCGAAAAATATAGTGAATGCACCGAAATTAAAGATTTACACAAGAATATTACCGTAAATGAAAAATATTAAACATATATGAGTATTTATCAATATACTTGTAAAAAAGCATATATTTGCCTTTAACAAAATACGTAAATATTTATAAAATTGTTTATAAATGTATCTGGAAATGGGGGATTTATTCATTCATAAACTCCTTGCGAAGAAAACCAGTCATTAACTATAATTAAACTTATAATGATTATAAATATTATCTAAATGTATATTAACCTTAACATTTAATTTAAACTTAAATTGAAATTATATTGACAAATATGTATATAAAACTATTTAAGCAAGAATTGCTCGTACTTGAAAGCAATCTGTTAAAAGGTATTGTAAAGCAAAGTCTATGAGATGTATACATAAGGAAGAAAGAAAAACTTTTAGAATACGTGTTGTTGAAATTAACGGTAAAAAAAACTAATAAGTATTAAAAGAATTATTTCCTTACATTTTATAATAACTCAAGTTTTAAATAATATTAAAAAAAAGAAAAAGAAGAAACCTTTTTCCATTCTCTTTCAGAAATATTAATAGAACGTTTAGTACATGGAAATCAGCTGCACTATTTAACGTATTTCGCGATTTAAATAAAACGTACTCTAATTTAAAATGGGCCGAACAGAGCATTAGTTATAAAGTGCTTCTAATTCTTGATTTAAAAGATGTCTCAGAAGCTAAAAAATCTTTTCGTATTTGAGAAAGTATTCGAGGAGGAAGCTCTGTAAACAGAAAAGAAATAATGCATGCTTTTAATATTATAATATATGCTTTTAATATTATAATATATGCTTTTAATATTATAATCTATGCTTTTAATATTATACAATAAACTTTATAGAAATTTGATCTTCGTGTTTGCCATCGTTAACCGAATAAAATCAGAAAATGTCTTTCTAATGTAATTGACGAAAACTTGTGAAAATATATCATTCAAATTAAACTGTTCTGAGCAAACTACTCTGGGTATAACTCTGGGTATCTGTAACATTTAATTCCTTTTTCAGAATGGCGTGTTGTTTGAAAATGTATTCGTTTCACATACTCTGAAATCTTTGAGAAAAAGAAAGTATGTACACGTGATCATGTCAAAAACGCATTGATCTTAACGGCAAGTTACTAAATGTTTTGGTCTCCACGAGAGGTGCGCCACTGCTTTAAGGCAGTGCATGGGGAAAACCAGTTAGGGGCTCTCTTCTTATTTCCTACCTCCATGATTTTACAGCTCGACTGATAAATGGTCGACATTTATTGAGATAAATGCTATATTATTTACTGTCTATCATGAAATAAATCTTGGTCTGAAGTCCATAAAAATTTCTAAAACATATAAAAGCCAAGCAAATATCTATAATTTAAAGCGTTTTGTACAGAACTCTATTGAAGGACTTGGTTTGCTTGAAAATGCCAAATCACGCAAGACGGGAAACACCGCGAACAGACTTTACATACGGAAAAAACAACGAAAACCAAGATGTAGCCAGCTCGTTCGCCAGGGATTGAGCTCGGTATCACTACTAGCGATCAGCGATTTTACCGCTCGGCCGCTGATGAGAGCTATGTGATAAAGCAACGGTACCTAAAGCCATCAAATTTTGAATAACGTAATCTTCCACCGAACATGGGCATCTGGAAGCCGTAGTTTGGAATTTGTTTTATTACCGATTTCATATTTTAGAAAACTTCAACGAATAACTTCTTACGTTCTTCTGTAATTGGGACAGAACTCAAATATGTATATATGTATGTATGTACGTACATATGTGTGTGCACAAACATACGTACACACACCATACGCACGTACGTATTTATATACACGCATACACGAACACATGCATCCATACACAAGCGCATACATACATACATTTCTCAATCCTGTCCCGATAGCAAAAGTGCACCCATGTATGTATGTGTGTATATGTGTCTACATATACACATATATGCACAACTATATGTGTCTACATATACACATATATGCACATACTTACAAATACACGTTCGTACATTTCTGAATCCGGTCCAGATAACAGAACAGTACCAAGAAAACTGACCGAGATACTTAAACTCAACTATTGCGATATTTGACGTTATTTTGAATTTCCTTTAAAGGGTCAGTTAATAAATAAATTAGAAGCTTACAGTAATTAGTGTAATTATAGGTACAAATATATGTGTCTACATATACACATATATGCACATACTTACAAATACACGTTCGTACATTTCTGAATCCGGTCTAGATAACAGAACAGTACCAAGAAAACTGACCGAGATACTTAACTATTGCGATATTTGACGTTATTTTGAATTTCCTTTAAAGGGTCAGTTAATAAATAAATTAGAGGCTTACAGTAATTAGAGTAATTATAGGCTGATTTCCCCCCTTCAATGATATTTTAATTCACTAGTGTTTTATTTAGAATTTTGATACAGTTGGTATGCGGAAAGAATTTTCACATAAGTAATTCATGAATTTTCAAAAATTAAAATGTATTATTAGTAGTATTCTCGTGCAATTTTGTTACTTTAGAAACATAATCTGGCAACAGTAAAAAATCATTTAACTAGAAATAATTTCCTTTTTAATTATTGCAAATAATATTGTGAGTTGTCTGTGTGACAGTATTGAAGCCAACCAACGTTTTCTAGAATACGAATTCTATAGGATTCCGTGAATAAATTGCCCATTTTGAAAAAAAAATAGATCAATAGTTTGACAATAATATTTATATATAAAGGCTCTTTACTTAACCTCTAAACATCAGAAATCTTTTCTAAGCTGATATTTTATTTTTAGTTTCGTATTTCGTTTCGTAACATTTCGTTCTTCAATTTATGTGCAATCCTAAATATAATCTCCTAATTTAAAACGTAATATCTCCGTCAGTTTGTGTCGTATGGGGAGTTAAACTTATCATGTTTCACCTTTGCTTCCTTGTAGGAAGTAGAGGAAGTACTGTAATCACCCAAAATTTCGGTTATGAGAACTCAAGAGAAATATCGATTTTGACCATCCCCTAATTAATTTTGATTTTGTTTTTGCATGACATTTGTAAGCACGGAAGAATATTATTTAAAATCGGATTTTAAAAGAATTCAAAATAGATTTTTTCTCATGACCCCTGTACGTACGTACTTATGTATCTGTCATAACTCAAAAACGATTAGCTGCAGACCGTGGAAATTTTGTATACGGGAATGATACATCTGGTTTATCACCTCCCTTTTTTATTGCAATCAGTAGTAACAAAAGTATACATACGTTTATATATGTATAGGGTGTCTCAGTACTACGTTATAGATTTTTAAAAAGGGGTAGGGTGCACCACAATGACTCGGAATCATATAGCAATGCTGAGTCTGAAATGCTTTTCTGATGCGGTAGAGGGCGTCGCGCGAAAGTTCTGACAGCTCTTTCAGGGAATCGCCATTTCGCACAAGGACGCACAATTAGTAGAATGAATAATTAATTATACGAACGCGGAGTTAGCCGATATGCATTTGGCATATGGGGCTGGAGATTGTATTGGGCGAGCCGCATAGCGCTTGTACGCATAACGGTATGCTATGAGGAGTACACCTAGCCATTTCTTTGCAAGGCTGGCAGGTTAGCTAAAACAAGTTCCTTTCAAAGATCTGGCATGAATCGGGCACGACCACCACGACCTCCGCACATCGAAGAGAATGTGTTACATCAGGTACAGGTGACTCCAAATTTGAGTACGCGAAGTATAGCGCATGCAGGCGGGGATTCTCTTTCCAGCATCTGGAGGATTCTCGGAGAAAAGGAAATGCATACGTATGGCGTGCAGCTTATCTAGGCTTTTCAATCGGGTGATTATGCACCCTTATTGCTTTTGCACAATGGTATATTGAAAAGCGTGCTGCAGATCCCCGTTTCTCCGCTAATGTGTTATTCACAGGTGAGGCATACTTCGCAAGGAAAGGAATATTCAATAACGCCCATCTCGAAAGTTACAGAACTTTAATGCAACACGACGTCGTGCAGCGCACAGTCGGGTTTCGGTTAATGTTTGGGCCAGCATTGTGGGGGATCATCTCATCGGACCTTACCTGTTGCCTTTTCGTCAAACCGGTTGTAACTACATGGCATTTTTGTAGCAAGTTATGTGACAACGTTTAGATGACGAGAAGATTTCTGCATCAATGCAACAGACAATGTATTTCCAACACGATGGGTCCTCTGCCCATTTCAGTCATAACATTCGTACCCATCTAAGCGTCAGATTTAACCAACAGTTGTTCGGGCGTGGTTGTCCGGTGGGATGGACTGCTTCATCACTGGACTTATCATGTCTTGATTTCTTTTCATTGGGGCATAATGCCAAGGAGCTGGTTGCACGACTCGCAGTAGCTGCCGGGGAAATTCCAGATATGCCTGGAATTGAACACTACCTTTGACTGATGTTACTTTAGCTTATGAAAAAGTGAATATTTACTTACCTGGCCCCTTTTAATCACGGGATTGCACCCTAGCCCTGTTAGAAGTTCTGAAACGTTGTACTGAGATAACCCTGTATATATACACTCACCCATTCTTTATGCGTCTTAAGCGATCTTACCCCGCCTTCATTTTAGCAATCGTTGTTCGTAGTCATATACTTCGAATTATAGAAGTGTTTTAAATAACGAAAATATTCATGTTTTGACGGTGAAAATTTTAAAAAGAAAACTAATTACGGATAAAATTACGGAATTATTACGGATAAAGAAATGTTACTTTTAATGCAGTCTTCGATTTCCTATACTTATATTTGAGAAAGTTTTATACTCATTACAAAGAAATAAAATAAGAAGTTTGACTCCCGTACGACAAAAATTGACCGGGATATTTAATTTCGAAATTTACAATTTTTGATGTCATTTCCAACTTTTCTTGAGGGATCGATTAAGTAAGTTAGAATAATTCGAGGAAATAAGTTTGAATAAGTGCAGCAAAAAAATGTGTATAAATTAATAGACTGTACGTGGAAACCTGGTATGTGGTATATATTTATGAAAAGTATAAAATTTTCTTACGTATGATTGTAGGGTCCGAAGTAATGTATAAGAAGTTAGGTTTCTTAGTTTACACAAAATTAATTTTTAAAAATTTTTAAATGCAAAAGCACTAATCTTTGCTTCATTTAAAACTTTTCTTTGTAACTTGAAGTACGTGTCTGAAACTAACAGTTGCAAAAATAAAGGCCGGATAAAGAACTTTATGGACACGGTGTTTATATACCTTAGAAGTTAGACAGGCGACAACTCATATGTCCTTCTCTATGATTCTGTGAGCCGATACTTAAAGAATAAGACAGATGTTTGATAATAAGCATTTTATTATCTAACTCATTAGTAAGATATTTTAGATCGATAGAATCTGAACTCATTGAAATGGAGTTGCTCCCCGATATCTAACGAAGTATTAGTGATTTCAGCAAAATGAGTTTGAAAATAATGAAATTATTTATATAATATGATATGATTTGTTTCCACGCTGCCCTTTTCTAGTTTGTTGTTAACTCTGGCATACTTCGCTTTTATTTTTAAAACATTTCTGATGTTGTATCTCTTAAAATTTCCGTAAAGATGATGTTGTTTCAAATGATTGGACTCTTGCAACGTAATGCTTTCATCGGTAGTAACCAATATTCATCGGTCATTTAGCCGTCTCATCAACACGAATTTAGTGACCTCAGAGGTAAACCTAAGAGAGCCACCAGTTTTAGACCCTTGACAGGTGGAAAACCCAGTCTCTGTTTCGATCAAGAACAGTATTCTAGAAAATTAGGATTGTGCATAAATAAGGAAAAATATTACATGTAGAGTACTGAGAAAAATAGTACTTAAAGCAGAGATGTATTAGCGTTATTTCCTCTATATTTTCACCTTTTTTTACTTCCTTGTACGAAGTAAAGGAAGTATTGCAATCACGAAAAATTCCGAGTACCATATTTAACAAAAATATGCAATTTAATGACTTTTTTGCATGACATTTGTACGTAAGGAAAGAATAAAGGATTCTCTTCCCCCCAACGAATTATAAATCTGATTTAAAATGGATTCAGAAAAGATTATTTTCGTGAAGTCTGTACATACGTATGTACGTATGCATGTATCTCGCATAACTCAAAAATGAGTAGCCTCAGAACTAAAACATTTTGTATATAGGACTGCTATAATATGTAATCGCGCACCCTTTTTGGTTGCGATCGGCCACACCCAAAAGTATATATATATATATATACCCACTCTGTTAGTCGGCTCAGTAAGCTCGTTTTTTATTCTTATATGTCGGTAAATTGCGGATTTTTTGCTTTAAAAAATTGATTTATGTTATTCTTATCCTCCGTTTAAGGTTTTTATGTCTTGCGCTGCCGTTGCAGTTAATATGCGTGCGATATTTATAGAATGATCAACAATTTAAAAGTTGTTTAAGGGCGGCTAAGCCTAATTTTTGTTTACCATATCAACCATATTTGTTTACATTTGAAGCTTAGCAGAATAGTGAATTCAGTTTCTGCACCTTCAGTGTCTTTTTCCCGAGTAGCACTAAAATTTGCACCGAAAAATCTGCCTTGTTGCCTGCTGGCCGAATTGCTTATTTTTGAGTAATAACTCTAATTTTAATTGAAAAAAAGAAAATGTCTTAACAGTACTAAGTGGGTTTTTTTTTAATTTTTGAATTTTAATAAACATATTTTGAGGTATTATGTATTTTTGCCCTGTCACGAACTGAGAACAGAGTTAATTTAATGAGAAATATATCTTTAATGAAATTCGAGGAAATAAGTTTAAATGAAATGCAGGGGAAAATGCATATAATTTAATGTTCCGTACTAGGAAGTCCTGTAGTGAACAACACATCAGATATTTTAAACTAATTTTGTCGTCCGAAAATCGAGAAGGAAAAATTATGCGAGTAATATGTTTGCCGAGGAACGCGAATTTTGTAAGAACATAACAAACGTAAAGTATAGACATGGATAAAATACTGGTAACTATCACAATATTATTTCCTTAAAAGGAAACCTACATTCCAATACGAATGCATGGTAATATTAACATTATAATATCTGAAGGTTATTTAGTCGATATCTGATGAATATCTGCTGTGCTACTGTTCGGCTCAGTCACCTTGTAAAGCCTTAGAATCCTGTAATATGAATGAGTCATGACCTCAGTTTCCATGAGAGACATTCGCAGAAAAAAGAAGACGAGGAGAAAGAAGAAAGAGAAGGGAAGCGAATAAAAGATCCAGATTTCGGAAGCTTGTAGACATTAGCAGCAGATAAGGCTACAGCGATTTGGAACGTAAACAAGAGAAGTAAGGTAAAATCCCATGTTTGGAAAGTTTCTTAATTGTAAGAACTCCTGTCACGGGTAGTTTAATGAAGGTTCTGCAGAAAATATGTTTCAAATAATAAGTAGAAGAGGAAATAAAATGGATGAAATGCTATGACAAAACTGCAAATTCAAACTTAATGTACTGAATAAAAAATAATCAAGGAATATTTTTCACTTCGGCATTTTTAGTTAAGACGGAAATATGTGAAGAAGTACGGTGTATTCTAAGCATGATAATATTTATTTTATAATTTACAGTATACTTAGTCCAAAGAATGCCAAATAACGAACGTAACGCTTTATGCAATCCTGCCAATTCCTTTTCTAGAAGTAATAATGTAATTAGTTTACCTCCTTAATAGTTACATCTTATATTTTTATTTCAACCAAATCTGCCAACACAAATAACGTTAATGTATTCATAAACCGAAACATTATTTACCTTTTCATCAACTATCGTCTTTCTAACAATTATTTCGCTACTTTTGCATAACAAACATTTGCTTTGCCAAACTTCGTGAAGCTAAAGCTGAATGAAGCCTCTGTGACACTGAAAGGCTCGTAGTAAGTCATTGCTTTTGTTCTGAATGGCGGAATTAGCTGATATCGCCAAATAAATTCATTCTTTAACAAGGTTAATACTGATATTAGACTTATCGGAATAACGGATGATTCGTAATATAATGGAGTCGAACTTTCAGCCATCGGTTTATGACACGAACGGAAGAAAATTCGATGGTGTCAAGGGGGAATCCTTTTCATGAGTGAGTTATGACCGATTAAAATTAATAGCGAACTTTAGATTGAGCCTCGTTTTAACCGCAGTTTTGATTTGTCTGCGAAAAGAATGAGATAGACAGAGAAATAAGTTGAATACACATTTATTAATAACAAGATTTATGGATATGGGTCTTTAGAGAACATTTTTCGTGGAATAAAAATATCAGTTTAATCTTGCAAGGTGCCTAAAACATTTTTATTGAGTTCGGTTTATTCTTATCAAGATGTTTGTGACTAAAATCGAAATAATTAGAATGCAATGACTGTTTATTAAATCTAGGCGTAAGATAAAATTTATTGAAATCGTAAAGAATAGATTTGTAACATTTTATTGCAACGATCAAACAGGGTTTTGTAAGATTTTATTGCAGTCTCTTTATTAACGTTAAATGGATTAAGTGAGTTGGAGTTTAACTGAACCTTGCCTAAAATAAAATTAAATATGATAGTGGTCTCAAAACTGACTCCACGATCGAATGCGGACTCCGAAACTATTTTACGCGGCCTGCGTACACATATCAGTTATGCATTTGGCATAAATATTTCTAATTATTTATGTCCGAGTTTACATTATTTGGACTACCATTAACTTTTCCACTCCCAACGTAGAGAAACTAAATTTCCCCAGTAAAGATTATTAATATAACAAATATTATATTTTCTCATTTAAATGATTTACGCTCAATAATGAAGTAAAATCTTTAAGAATTTAAATAATAGCGTCTATTATATCTCCCTACCATATTTATACACAAAATTTTAAAACCCTTGGACGGTGTAAAACGCTCTAAATTCTAAACGCGCATTGTAAGCCTCGTGCGTTTCATTCGTAGAATGAAATAAATACTATTCATAGCAGCAAGGCTAACACTCAAGAAATTCCACTCGATAAGCTTTCGCAGCATTCTGAGGTAATTTAAGAGCATTTAAAATGTCAAATAAAACGTTCCGTTTTAGCGTACCGCTGAGCCATCAGTGACACTTCACTCCCGGATCACACGTGATACAGTGGGCCCACGGAGGGAAACTGAAGCGCGTATGATACTCTGGGAGCGAAAACGTTAAAAACAAACATGAACAGAAACACCAGAAAATCTACGTATTGAGCTAATGAATTTACAAAGTGCTATAAATCTTATTCAATTTATAGCACTTTGTAAATTCGTTGCAAAGTAATAAATACATAAATTCGTTATATATAAATTCATTATTATAATAAATATAGTCGTTGCAAAATAATAATAAAGTAATAAAAATTATAGCACTTTGGAAATAGTTGACTACAAACATTTATTGGTATTCGTCAAAAAAATAAGTGCGCTCAGTTTACAATTTTTGCGCTAAGAATAATCGCTTTGTTTGCAAATATGTATACCTGTGAATACATTTGTATGTAAACTACTTTTTTTCAAATTTGAAATTTAATAACAAAAGAACCCGAATGACCAATGATCAAGTACAATCCGTGAGGAAGTTTACACTCTTAGTAATTTTTCTCCATAGCAGGAGCATTATACGTGTATAAACAAATTTTGCATTTACTTTCAAAATTTGTAATTATTTGCATAAAAACATACCAATCTTAATTTATGTGTCGAAGAAAAATTTAAGAAATTAGAGAAGTAGACTATGTTGTCATTATTTATTTTTAAGTGCCGCACAGACGGTATAGCGGTTAGGGGAGCTTGACTGAGACACGAAAGGGCTCGGGTTCGAATCCTGGAGAAGGCATAGATGTAAAAATGTTTTTCCCTTCATAGGAGGTAACAGTGGCTGCCTATTAAATGCCTTCACAACAAAATGGCCCCCAATTCTGGCCTTAGGAGAGGCGAGTGCCGTTATAAGCAAGGGCCCGCGATTGAAAAAAGAAAAGAAAAAAAATACTCTTTTTTTTCAATTGGAAAGTTTTCATAATTTGTTTATTTTTAGTTTAAATTAAAGAAAGTTATTTAAGGATTATTTAAACATTTTAGGTTTATTTAAAATAAATTTGAAATAAATGTCTGAATTAAACCGTCATTATGTTTGAATTACAAATAGCAACCAACAAATATCTTGCGGGTACCGAAGTTCAGATTTCATATAAAAATAACTATAAATTTTAATTCATGTTTTTCTTTGCGCTATTATTACTAACGTTAATATATGTTGTAAAAAATATTTAGTAGGCGGAATTTAAAACTTAGTTAAAATATTTCATTTTGTTGCTAAAAAATTTAATTTTGCTAAAAAAGGCGAGTGGGAATGCTGGCCCGTCAGCTGTTTCTACCACTTGCATTTAGACAATTTTTTTTAAAATTTGCATACAATTTGAGACCACTGTAACACGAAATGATAAATACACTATTTCCTTGAGTATTTTTCCTCTTTTTATTTTACGTAGTTTATTGTCCGAAAATCAAGAGGGGAAAATTATGCCAGTTATTCAGTTTCGGACCGACACGGTTAAAGTTAAGTATATAACAGATGAAAAACAGTCAGGATTAAACAGCAGGTAACAATCACAATAATAGTTTAAATATAAATCTTTCTGAAACTTCAGAAGGCTCTTAAATATATACAAAATTTGGATACTACATAAAAATTAGGTATAAATTTGAATTTTTCTTATGATTTAATCGATGTTACTTAGATAGTTCCTTAGCTTTAACCAATATGTTTATAAATATAAACGCACATTCTGTGTATACAGGAAATAACTTAGGAGATGTATAATAATAAACTTCACGTGATCATTTCTAGAATCCTTCCCTAAGTAATAGAAGATGCCGTACCTTAAGTTAGGACTCCGTTTCTTGAGATATTTTCTCCATTGTGGGAAATAGGACCATAAATCAAGTTAGTCTCCTTGAGAAAATCCCTTAAATTGCTCAAAGCGTTCTGGGATTTACCTATCGCTTATTCTTCTTCGAAAGAAAATTGTTGCATCATTTCTTTTGGCAGGATGATAGATAAAAAAATTTCATTTCTTAAAGAATGTGTTTATTTATGAAAATGAATTTTATTTATCTACGAAGGGGGTAGCTATTTTTTTTTTCTTTTTGAGATAACGTCATCAGATTCGTAAAGCAAATTTCCGTTGAAATAAATCATCTTGAATCATCTTGAAGTACGATTAAACGGAGGAAAAAATTAGATAACATACCCAAAAACGGAATTAAGAATTTGGAGCCCCTTCGTGTATAACTCCTAATTCCATTTCTAGTATTATACCTTTTTGAAGCTTAAAATAAACGAAAATATTGATTTTAAACTATGGTTTTGTTTTTTATAGTTAAGTCCATGTTCACATTTGTAGTGAACGGGAAATTCATTACATTTGACGTAGTGCGTTATTCGGGGTGTATATAAATCAAATTCTGTCTAAAAAAATTAAATGTGTTTTATAAAATAGGTTTTTATTTAAAATTCCTAAAATAACTAACGACCTAAAAGAAGAAAAATAATTTATCATATATTTTAATGGAACAAGACATTAAATAATCTTGTTTACAAAATTCATGTACAGTATTATATCATAAATAATGAAAGCCTGGCGCCTAAATAACGAAACCTGTTAAATGAATTACTATGTCAGAAGTATAAAACTTTACCTTTATAAATTTATTAAGGACACCTGCCCTTTTATTGTTAAGTGAAAGTTTAAATAAAAAGGTTTCCTTAAACCGTCTTTTGACTCAAATACTATTTTCATAGACTGTGCGATAAGTTGCCTGACAGTCACGATAGGAATGGAGTTAAATTCCATTCCCTGGGATGTTTTCCTCCCTTCTTTTTCTCTAATTTTATCCTTCGAAAAGGGAAAGGGGAAACTACGCGAATAAGTTAATTTCCCATGGACACAGCTACAGTAAAAACATAACAAAGAAAAAGTAGCCGTGGATAAACTACAGGTAATTATCACAATATTATCGTTTAAAGAAAAAACAACATTCCTATAACAAGAATAGATTGCAATATTGCCATTAAAATATCTTATCTTTCTTTCTGCTTTCCTGTAACTTGAATCTCGTCCATTTCTGTTGTTTCTGTTACTCCTTAAGATTTAAATTATGCGTAAATAATAGAAAAGGTAAATGTGCAGCTAACTCTTCGAAATCCTGAACTGAATCTCAGTGTGGGCTTGCTTAGCTATGATGGGTTAGTTCTTGGGCATAACCTTCAAAAATTAGAAAGTATTGGCTCGGCGTGACCTTCGCAGATAATGGCGAAGTTCTATTTTTTGTAGAAGGAAAATAATCACTACGTGAACGAATCTATTTTAAAATTTAGCGGAGTTTTTTCTGTGAACGTATTGGAAAAAATGGAGGGATTACGCGAATATCTTTTAAATTGTTCAGAGCCTGAGTCTGAAACGCTAGAGGAGAACACTTGAGGATGAAAAATATGTAAAAAATAAGGTAATTAAGTAGTGGGACGCTACGCATTCTTAAATTGTGCGACTAATATCTCAAGCGTTTTTTGTGTTTAACGTATCTAGACTACCATATATAATTTATGCGTTAAATGTTTTACTATAAGGGAATTACTTGCAAAGTTAAATTTTATACGCTCAAAGTCATTATACCCTAACTTCTAAGTCTCTTCTTATAAAAATTCTCTAATTCAGATTAAGAAACTTTGCAATCGGAACTTCCTGTGTAGAATTTCTAAGAGAATAAACCCTATAAGACATTTTTCGAGTACTTTACATAACATCCTGTAATGAACTTATACGAGTAAAATTATTTTGAAGATTTTCTATGAATGTTTTTCAAAACTTTTTCTGTCACCTTATCTGATGTAGGTACAGGGTGAAGAGAGTGGGACATTATTATTTCACCAGTAATCGTACTGGTGTAATCCCGCCTCTGTAACTGTGCAGTTTCGCTCCAGCTTTAAGGAAGAACAACACCACCTGTCTGTCCGATGGTCTTTTTCCTCATTACACCAACTTCTCGAGACTAATTTCGGCTCGTTGTATATTTTGAGTGCATTTTGCCGCACAGACACTAATAACATAACGTCCTTTATAAACTTCCCTGCCTCCTCCGGAATTCGATTCTAACTTCTATAGCCTTCTTCCTATTTACATTTTCTAAACAGGGATTCCCAACCAGAGGGAAAATGCTCCCCTGGGAAAGGACTTCACGGTTTCACGAAGCGAATGGGGTCAACCTTTTATTTATCTATTTAAGTATTTTAATTTTAGTTTATGAATACAAAAAGCTGCTTTCTAATTCAAAAGGGTTATTAGTCTAGGAACACGATTTTGCGTTGCTTCAAATATTTCATTCGACTCTGTTACCATTCGAGAAAATGCAGCATATTATTCTTTCATATTTAATCTGTCTGTTACTAAATAAAAACTAAACTATTTAAAAGCAAGAGATGCAGTTCTTAAGAATGTTATTATTTGATTTACATTGTAATCGGACTGATTTAGATAAAAATGCATTTAATTAATTTTATAGTTAATTAAAATCATTGAATATTTTTATAGAATAACATTACATAATTTTTTTCACTTTTTAAATGTACGGAAGAAATAAATATAACGTTCCCATTTTAGTTTAAATGCATGTTCGTATAGAATGTTTCGCTATTTCACCTCAGCCATTTCATTCAATAATCTCTACTGATAAAACATATTAAACTTTAAAAGTGGCCCTGGGCGGTCGTTAAAATCTATTTGTTTCTTAGTTTTAATTTATTGATCTAAAAAAGCTACTTTTATTCAAGTTTTGTTCTTTAAGAACATTTTTCTATACATTTATTGTTTAAATTATGAAACACGCTAAAATAATCTAAATTTATATAAATGTATGTGTCTTTTTCGAGTTTTTGAAAGGAGGGCGGATGGGTATGATCAACTTGCAATTGTAAAAGGGACAAATATATGTTATGTAGCATTGAAAAGTGTCTGCACTTCTACTACATATGCTACACTAGATGCACTTTATAACGGGTAGATGTTATCCGAAATTAAAACAAACTATGTTCTCCAATTTTCGTATACAGACGATTATGATAAATTTCGATATGATACTTCAATATGAAATTTCAAATATGATAAAATACCTCCTCTGCCCGCTCCCTCTAGCTATGTCATTGATCATATGCCTACAACAGTTTTCTTTTCATCTGAACTCATTTCCCTGTTAGAGTAGTCCACACTATACTGTTCACTTTTTTAAATGCATGTAGAAGTCATTTTCACGGAAGTTTGATCCTGTTTCATTCAAATCGGATGCTTTAAATGTTTGACCAATTATGGCTTTAATTATTCCTTTAATCCGGTAAATCCAGATTGCGGTCTTACATTATGAAAACTAAAAAGTAAAGATAATCTAGAAAAAGGTATTTCTATTATAATTTAATACACTGCTATCGTTACCACACCAGTGACCGCTGAATGCTGGTAGTTTGTTTTGGGTTTGAACCAGGCAAACGGACAAGCTACATAGTTGGTTTTTCCCATGTAACGTGAATACGAGCCAGTTTTCATTAGAAAAATCTCTACTGTTATTTGAATATGGCAAAGCCGTGAGAGTTACCTACTTAAGAAGAGGGATGCTTTGGTGGTGGAATTTCTGAGGGAAACTGACTCGCATTCACGTTACACATGGAGAAAAATACGAAAGCCAGCTGTCCAGAGAGTCCGTTACCTGGGTTCAAACCTAAACCAGGGCAAACTACCAATATTCAGCGGCTTGTAGTGGAGTCGAAAGTCCTTTACAAAAGCATCCCTTTACTTGGGTAGATAGCTATCATGTGCTTTGTCATATTCCAATCGACATGTTATTACTAAGATTACCATTACTTCTGAGCTAAGGATGACTATGACTTGTAAGTTATACAATCCTGCACTGCAAATTAAATTTGCAATGAAGAAATAAAATGGAACGTTACAGCAAGGAATTTATTGAGTCATAAAAATATTCAAAATATTGAAAAGATATATTGATTGAATATATTCTACAGGATACCTCGTTTAAAGATGGAGATAATGTTAGGATGTGCAACTGAAATTTCCCCACAATGATCTAAAGATTACATGGTTTGATTAAGAAATATCTGCATTCCAGCAAAAACACCTCGCAGCTTTCGGAGCCTTTCTTGAAATTAATTCTTTCACAGTTGTGCCAGGACATTTCCGGGACGCATATAAACAAACTAGTGTATAAGTGTTGTTGTTGTGATTAACACCGCTTTCCTGCCATCAGAAGAGGCTCATGAAATTCGTCATGGGAAAGAATACAAGATTATGCCTATCGTTGGCAAAAGCCTTGGGCACCATGTAGGAAACAATATGATTTTGCCCAGTTCCAGCGCAATTTCGTGGGAGAGCACCTCAGCGAGGGTGGATCCGAGGATCACCTCTCTTCCTCCATCACCAGTCCACACGAGAGGACTTTCGGCTCGCCATATATTTAAAGAGCCGCCATGCCGCAAAAGCACTGTACATTTATAAATGTCCATGCCTTTCCCGGGATTCAGACCTGGACCCTTCGGTACGGTAGTCAGAGTGATTAACCACTATCTCGTTTGGGAGGCGCAAACTATGTATTGTTTGGACAATCGCTTAAATTTGGCTTGTGGTAGTCCGGAAAAGCGCCACTGTTATCTCCGCACACAATCGTGATACCATGAAGCCTGAAGTATGCTCGTATTTGGGTACTGCTAGAATTATTTTGAAGTATTACTGCTAAGAAACGCCATTCATAAGAGACATCATAATTCAAACTGAAAAGTTTTATATAAATCGACTTGTTGTACATTCTATCAAAGCGTGACATTTCGACTCATTTGGGTTTGATGTATATTCTGCAGATATAATTCGTAACATATGAACTTCCGGTAATATTACATCATTATTTATGGCGGAGATAATAGTGATGCTCACCTGGTTAAGCGAACACTCATATAAATGAATCGGTTATTTAGCCCTTCGTCGTCAAAGCATATGCTACGTTCACTATTTTTTCTATTAATTCAACAATTATATGCATTCGATTACGTTCTAATTTGCCCTAAAATTGCATAAACAAGTAACTAGAGAATATAATGAAGAAACTGTAGGTAAGAACAAGGGTTCCTAAGGTGATCAATATCGACCCCACTGGAGGTTGATGAAATTTTAAAGGGGTCAGTCATGATCATGGAATCGATTTCCTAGTATACATTGGCAACTGAGCGGCATAATCAAGATCCTATTAATGACAAGAAATGTAAGTAAAGTTGGTAATTAATTATTTATTGATATAAAACTATACAATGTAGTAATTAAGAAAAAATATTAAAATGTAAGAGAAAATAAGTGCTGAGACAGCGGTTTATCTGTACTGATATTATGATGCAAGAAGAGTTGGTTATATTGAACATGGATGTCCAAGCACAAGTCTTATTCAAAACCCGTGTTTTTGAAATTTTAAAGTCATCCGAGAGAAAAATCTATATATAAGCTATTACCGAATCTATGTTATAGACATTTCCTTCTTACTACCCAGTGAAATTAAGTCAGTGATTTACTATGAAAGAAAGGAAAGAGGCTGAATATTTTTAAAGAGGATGAAATTAATTAATTCAGAAATATTAAAAAAAAATCTTCAATACATCAAACACAGCCATCGCACTGATTAAAACTGTACTTTTCTCCTATTAGAGTCTGTGATTTTGTTTAGAAAACTTCTTTATATCTGTAAAATTAAAAATAATAATAACATAAAGAATAATAAAACATAAATTTAATAAACTATTCTTTCTCTTCAAAACATTTGTTTCTTAATTGTTACCTTTAAGTTATTTATGCGCAATTATTTGTATTATGATTATTTTGAATGCTGTATATTATACAGAAAACTGCTTTGGTACCGACGAAGAAACGCATTCTTTTAAAAGGGGTCGATGAAAGGAGAGCGTTGGAAATCTCCGATATCAATATTATTGTAACCTACAATAAAGTAAAACTTCTCTTTAGAAGAGATTAGCTATAATTTTGTTAGCTGAAATTGCCTGTCATTAATATGATATATTGAGACAACTAGGAAAAAAAAAAATTGGAAATTGCAACTACATTCTGGAAAAAACTAAGCAATGCGGCTCCAGAATCTATTGGAATAAAACAGCTGTGAGGTATTCGGAAATCCTCACCTATTTTCACTGTAATCCAGAAAAAATTCGCCTGGAGTTCCAGTGACTCTGAAACGAACAACAGCGGGGATATCAGCTGCTAAGGATGGCCAGGCCGCAGTGTCCAGTAGAGTGGAAAATGACCGTACCAAACCGCAGAAGCCCTGACGTCAAAGCCACCACATGGGGCACCTTGAGAACTCCCGAGGGGTAGGTGAGAGACTAGACGTTCGAAAAATCTCTTGCCATTTTCCAGATCGTCCGAGCTGAACCCAGATGTCTACGAATGTATAGTGAAAGTTATATATATATATATATATTATCTTCTTCCCTCTTTCTGAATCGAGTTTTTTGGGAATTGAAGCAGATTTCAACAAAAACTGGAAGTCGCCAAACGCTAGAAGAAATTTCTTTTCAGGTTGTAAGGCTTCGATTTAGTACCTTTCTAATGCCTAAAGCTGCCAAAATATTCGGAAGTTATTTTCCATGATAACTTCATTTTTCGAAATCTTGCCATTTTGATTTGATTGCACTTCAGTTCTAGTTATTTTACTGATAGCTTGATAGCTGGGTTTAGATTAACCCTTTATTTTGCGACATATTTTTTTTTTTTACTTCCCGCGGTTAATTAGTATAAAGTATCGAATTTTTTTTGTATTTGTGCCATATGCTTATTTTTTAGCCATTTAGCTGTTGGTGTAGATCAGCATTTCTTTAACAGTGGGTCACAACCGCATTTGAGGTCGCCAGAATTTAATTCAAATGCATGAATAAAAAAAGCATTAATCACAATCTCTTCATTACCTTTAATTTAATATTTACATTTTCTGTACAGCTCAATTATGAAATCGTAATACTGTATAAGTTGAGCTGCAAATTATATTTATTGGAAATATCACTAAGTACATCATAACAGGTATTTCGCATTGTAGTTTCAACGTGTAAATTATTTCAAAATAAGCCGAAAAAGTACAGAACATACACAGATGTGGGGCACAGAAACCTTTTCCTACATAGCCATTCTATTTCTATGTAACAAGTGTGTATATCTCAAGAATAATACAATAGTATTATTTTTCACCACAAAAATTGGTATTTATTTGAATAATTATTATGAGAAATGTTGTTTGATTTATTTTTTAGGATAAAAATATTTTTATAGAAAAATCAAAATATTCTTATCGTTGATTAAATAGTTAAATTTGAGAAACAAAGGTAATGACGTAAGAGGATGTTACAAAGTCTCTTCGAGCAGGATCTACTAATCAGAAAGAGGCATCTAAGATGCGAAAAAGAAAATATCATTAGACACTTCTACAATCTGGCTTTACATTTAACAACTGTGACGGTAATGTAGAATCTCTTAGCTTAATTTGCAATTACGTTTCGGCTAAAGAGAGTATAAAACCATCAAAATTAGAAGGCATCTTCATTCCATACAGACCTCATACGTCAGTAATCAAAAAAATATTTCGAACAGCTGTTAAAAATCTTCAAATAAAAAGATACAATATTTTGAGAAATTAATGACGAAAAATATTTGTGGGCCTTCGGGCCACACACACAGCTCTCGCCATCGTCCACTGTAAAACATCATGTAATCGAGCTGATATTCCTTTGCATAAGATGGAGGAGAAAACATGTTCTTGTACTAAGAAAGCTGCATAAATGAGCAATAAGAATTCAGGTAAACTTTACTGGTTATGCTGCGAGGTAAAATGGTTCCTGTGCTGTGATTCCACGTGTATATCCTGATAACTGGATTTTTCGAAGTGACGACCATGTGCGCCAAATTCAAGCCTATCTAGAAGAAATCTTCTCTCGCGAATAATTGCACCGCCTATTAATTAAGCTTCTCGCAAGATGCTAATAATGTGCCATCGATGCTTTAGGATTAGGAATTACAGTATACCATAAGAAATGAACGCTGTGAGAGTCCCGTAGGAGTACATGCCAAATGAAAAACGAGTAGGACAGCGAGTAGGACATGCCGAATGAATGTAGAATTCATGAATGTAGTTTTTTTTTTTTTTTTGTAACGTATATAATCTAGACTAATCAAGAAAAGTGTGTTTTGTGATTTAATAAATGTATATTTAAAAGAGAGCTACTGACTCATGCATGCCTTATTGGGTAAGTCATTTTATTCTTATTATTAAAGATCATGCAATGTACTAACCACTAAATTTTAGTTTAACTATTTACGCGGAATTAATTCGCATTTCATACCCTTAGTATCGTTACTTTAATACGATCACGGCCAACAACACTACATAATGGTGCCGTGAAAAAAAAAAGGAATTTAACTTTTAACTGTTTGATTTCAGGTAGAGAACCATTTTATGCTTATGCCTAAAAATATAACTACACATGTGATTCCAGTATGAATACTATTGATAATTGCTTAAATATTTTGAATTTTGTGATTATGTCTGATATTAAATAGGTGAATATTAGTAATGATTGGATAAAATTTTAAATTTTGTGATTATCTGATATTAAGAAAGATAAAGTTGAAAATTGCATATTAAAAAAAATAGAATTCCATATGACTATGTTTTCTGCTAATGTGAAATAATTTAATGATAAAAAATAGATATGTGAAAATGGTAATATCAATTCAAAATTGGTCAGTATTTAAGAAATTATTCCTGAATGTATATCATATTGTGTGGTAATGAGTATGTAATAACTTGTATCCATGTGAAAAATTTCGATAAGTTACAATAGTGTATTTATGAATATACTATATATTAGGAGTAATAATAATAGTAATTTATAGTGGTACTAAAGGATAGTAAATTGATTTAGAATGGCTAAAAAAATAATGTAATGAACATGAGTCTGGCTACTGCTCTGCCTACTTTTTCAGGGGAGCATGACGAAAATATAAATTTTTTTTTTAGATCGTTCATGCCAAATGGCAAATTTAGAGAACTGGAATGAGAACAGAAAAAATTTGGTGTTAAAAATTCAATTGAGGGGTAAAGCATTAAAATTTGTAATTGATAATGAATAGTGTAAAGATATGTCATTTGATGATTTAAAAGCATTACTAAGTAACAAATTTGCCAAATATCAGTCATTTGACACAATTCAAAATAACTTAAATAGACAGACCCCAAATCAGTCAGTCGAGGACTTAGCGGAAAAATTGAATACTTATGCTACAAAATATTTTGGGTGCTATCCTAGTTCGAGTGAAGAGGTACATAACCTCACACAAAAAGCAATGCTTTCAAAATTCTTAGAAGCTCTCTGACCAGATTTAAGACTGGAGGTTAAAAAGCTAGGACCTGTTGATTTTGCTAATGCTGTTAAACAGGCAAAGAACATAGAAAAAGCATTGGAGGATTCTGGTAATAGCTCACAGACACATGATTTTTCACCTGAATTAAATACATTAATTGTGCAACAAATGCAAAATAATAGAGCCATTGAGGATTTGTCAAAAATATTTAATGAAATTTTACCTAATGGTAGTGTAAACAACGTAACTAGACTAAAAAATAATGATACACAAAGTAGTAATAATAAAGAGTCTTGTCATATTTGCCAACAGAATCATTGGACTACAGAGTGTCCTTATTTTCCTTCAAACAATAATTTTCGATATTATACAGAGGCTAGAAACAACCACAGAAGAAATTTTTATAGGGGTAACTTTATCAATAGAAGGAATAGATATAATAGTCAGTATGCTTTCACGGCGAGGTAATAGACCACATAACAGTAATAGAAATAGGCCACAATACAGAAGATACAATACTCGTAGAAATAATTCAAACTAATGAAGGGTACTTGCAGATCTCCCAGATACACAAAGTATTACTCAAGTGGCCATAAAAGAATTTGGGGGAAACAAGACAAAATTAAGAAAATAAGGAACTCAAATAGGCCAAATACACATGAAAGATTCCGACACAAAATTAAAGAAAGTAATGAACAAAAATTGGTAGCTTCTTTCCAGACTAATAGTATCACAGAATTACCAGTAATAGAAATCAAATTTGGCGACTTTGTGGTAGAAGCATTACTCGATACAGGTGCAAATTTAAGCTTAATACAGCCAGACACCTTGCAGGTAATAAAAAATTATACAAAGATTCATTACTTAAACAGATCTGTAAGAATACATACGCTAAATAATGCTACTATCCCATATTTATCTGCTGTAAACTTAAAATTTCGTTTAGAAAATAAATGGCTTGCCAACCAATTTTTTGTTACACAACATAATTGGAACACAAAATATCAAATGATTTTAGGGTATGATTTCATTCAAAAAAATAAGATACTTATAGATGCAGATAAAAGTCAGTTAATCATTGATAACACATATTTTGATCTGGACAAAAGAAAAAATTGTACTAACATTAATGCAAAAAAGGTAGACAAGAATAGTAGACCAGAGGAGTCGGGTATTGTAAGAGTAGTATTGAATACCAGAATTGCGCCAAATACAGCAGAGATAGTAAAGTTAAGCATTCCAATTAATATGCAGAAAGAAAAGCAAATAATGTTCTCACCAGATAGGCGAAAAGTGGGCAAGATAGGTATGACTGATTCAATTCATGAGATAAGTGACAGGCAAAATATATTCACCATAATTGAAAACAATTCCAATTCCACAATTATTCTAAGAAAGGGTGAAAAGATTGGTAAGGTATATAAAGACGAAGAAAAACAATTTGAAAAACCTGGAGAGCAACAAAATTTGCAGATTAACCATATAACTTTAAAAGAAATTAAAAAATTAAGAAAGGAGGAATTAAGCCCAGATGATTTTGATTTAAATCATTTAGAAGCAGAACAAAAAAATAAGATGATTGAAATGCTCATGAAAAATTCATCTGTGTTTTCAAAATCCTACACCACTCTGGGTGAGACTGATGCTGTCGTGCCACAATTTAATTTGTTACATAACTTTTCAATTCAAACTAGACCATACACGATTCCTCGCATTGCTAAAAATATGCCCAAGAGGAGATAGCCAAATTGTTAGAAGCAGGTATTATAGAGCCATCGACATCGAGTTACAGTTTTCCAGTAATTTTTGTCAAAAAGAAAGCACCACCTAATAATGATCATAGCAAATTAAAATTTAGAATGGCAGTAGATTATAGATTGCTAAATTGCATAACTGAATCATATCAAATATGTCTACCTAAGATTTCAGATATTTTGCATAATATAGCAGGTAAAAGTTATTATTGTGTGCTAGATCTTAAGTCAGCATTTTTTCAAATAAAGTTAGATAAGAAAGATAAAGAAAAATTAGCCTTTTGCACGGAACTTGGCAATTTTCAACCAACTCGGTTACCTTTTGGTGCAAAAAATTCATCTGCTTATCTCCATACTCTAATATCAAAATGTGTAGGTGAATTTCAGGGTCCAAATTTACAATATTTTCTAGATGACATAATTGTTGCAGCTAACAGTATAAATGAACTAGTAATTATTTTACAAAAGGTATTTGACAAGTTAAAAAAGATTAATTTAACTTTATACCCTGCCAAATTGCAGTTATGTAAACAAGAGATTACGTATTTAGTTTTTTCGGTTAATAAGAATAGTTTTGCTCCTTCAGAGGAGAATATTCAGAAAGTAGCGAAATTTCCTAGGCCAAGAAATGTGAAAGAGGTTCAAACATTCATAGGCATAGTAAATTATTTTCGACACTTAATTTTTAATTATGCAGAAATTGTCAAGCCAATAGTAAATTTAATACGATCATGGCCAACAACACTACAGGTTTATATGAACTTTAATATCTGAATGCTAAAATAAAAAGCCGTACATTTAAGAGGGTACTATATTATCTGCTGCTATTAAAATGATAAGAATCCTATATCATAGAAGTAAAGATCAACATCGAATAGGGTGTAAAATGGTTAATTCAATTATTTTCCATTATCAAAAGTTTTTTTTTTGATAGCGGTTACCGAAGCTGATTACCATAGCGAAGGGATGGAGTTCGAATCCGGAGAACGCATGGATGTTTGTAAATGTATTGTGTTTGTGCGGCATTGGGACATTCTAAATATGCGACAGGCCGAAAGATTATTTGAGAGGCTGGTATTAGGGGAAGAAGAGAGACCTTCTAATCCGTCTTCCGGGAGTTCTCTGCATCAAAGTTGGGGGCGGATCGGAACAAAATCGTACTGTTACTTGTATGGTGATCAAGACTCATGCCAACGACAGACGCAATCTTTCAGACTACGAAGAATTTCGTGGGCTTGTTCTGAAGTTAACTGTCAGAAAATCGAGTTAAGTTACAACAACTCAACTTTTAATTTAAAAAAAATCATCGTAAAAATTTAATTCCAAAAAATATTATAGATCCCTTCGAAGTCCCAGAAATAGAAATTCGTAAATACTTTATCTCGACTTTTAATTTCAAAAAGTTATCTAGGATTCAAAAACCATTTTTGATTGACTTTAATGAAATTAATCGCATGCCATATAAAACCCATGAGAAATCTGTTGAGTTATCGAGTGACTCAAAACCTCAGTGGCCACGAAAACTCTTAACTATATTCTGGACGAGCTAGAACTGAATTTCAAACATTTTATGAAATGGCATTAAATGTTCTTTTGCCATTCAGCTCTACGTACTTAAGTCAAACGACGTTTTCACCTATTAAAAATATTGCTGAACGCTGAGAAGCATCGAAGATATTTTATGCTCATCAGTGTCAAATATTGCACCTCAAGAACTAACTTGCTATGCAGAAAAAGTAATCTTATCCGTCTCATAAAAACGTAATTCTCTTTCATTAATTTTTTTATACTTGAAACAAAATCTAAAACTACTTCTTTTCGTACGTATTTTGCTTACCAAATAAATAAATCATTTATGGGAGAATATTTATTTTTGTATCTTTATTTTATATTTAATATCTGGGATCGCGAAAAACCGTCATGAGTGAAAAACGTTTAAGAGCCGCTAATAATTAAACAATTAGGTATTTTATATGTAAAATTATAGGAATTTATTGGTTTCAGTATTCACTTTTGGTATTACTAATCGTTTTATTGTGTAACTCCAGAAATCATCATTGTCCTAACATGGCTAATCTCTCAACGATACGTTACAAGATGTAATACACCTCTTTGAAATTCTTTTGATTATTCTGTTCTCTTACACTTTCCTGAGTTCTTTTTTAACCTCTTTTCCTTTTTTTTTTTACTTTGATGTATCAAGTTCTTGTTGATCCCAAAACAAAATAAATCTTTAAACTTCAATTCAATAACATGTGAATGGAGAATTTTTGAAGCTTATAGACATAAATATGGGATTTTTTAGTTAATTCATTATCTGATAATCTAAAAATATTATTTTCTTTAAGCCTCAGTTTCTGAACTTGGATGTATGGAAAACGAAAATAGCAATGAATAAATTAGGAATCTAAGGGTACCCATTCTTTCACATCACATGAACTCAGGATGAATTAAAGTACCTCATCTTTATTTATTCAAATGGGTACTTTCAGTTACTCTGGATACAGTTATCAAAAACACTTTTATTAATCAGTAAAATAATGCAGAAAATTTTTAAAAATTTCCTTTTTTGTTAATGAAAATCGGTTTCAGTTATCTTTCTTGGTGATAAATTACATAATTCGACTTTTGAAATTTGTTGCCAGCTGCAGAAATACTTTTAAGGTATTTCCTCGTGTATATTTCCCCTCATTTTTACTAATTTTATCTCCCGAAAATCGAAAGGGGGTAATTACATGAATAATTAAATTTCTGGACAACGAAGTTACAGTAAGAGCATAACAAATTAGAAGCAGTTCGGATAAACTGAAGAGAGCTACCACAATATTATACACACACACATACATACATACATATATATAAAGAAATATATGAATAGGCAAAAAATTCGAATTAAAAATTGAAATAATTTTTTTTTTAAACTCGTCCTGCAATATAGCTGCAGGACTGAAGTACAAGCAACTTAAAGCATCTAAATTAATTAGTATATTGTAATAAAAGCAATGCAACTTCTCTACAATACTATAATAATTGCAACTGTGTATAAGAGTTATAACCTATTATCATAACTATTAGAATTAAAGAGGGAATTCATAGTAGAACAATCGCGAAAAATAAAAATGCAAAAGGGAAAATATACAAAACTATACAAATAAAAAATTAATCTTCTTTTATTGAGTAAGTGAGTGAGATTTTTTGGCGCAAAACCAAAAATGATTATAATGCGCCAAACACAAGGTAGATGAAATCATGAATGAAAAGTGCTTTGAAATTCCTTACCAAATCCAGAGGATGAAGTGATATAAAAACAAGGTAAAAGCACACATTAAAATACAATACACAATCTTCAAAACAGATTGCATTAAATAATAAAAGCCAGTCTCTTTTAAATAATAAAATAAATTAGAATTGAACTCTCTTCCGATTAAAGGGTCGAGAGGTAAGTCACAGCTATTAAAATATTTCTGACGAAGATTATTAAAACTTGGACACTCAATTAAAATATGAAGGACAGATAGACAAACATTACAATTTAAACAAATAGGCTCAATTTTAGCTTTCAGAAGATAGTTAAGTGTCACTATAGTGTGCCCAATCCTGAAGCGAGCCAAAAGAACTTTCTTCTTTCGATTTCTATTGAAATCCCAACGCTCAATTCTAGTCTTTACATTTCTCAGCTTGTTATCAACTTGAATGTCCCAAAGTTGCTACAGGATTTCATATCCACGACTCGTTAAGTTTATATGTATCTTCAGAACATCCACTATTACAGCATTCTAACTTTTTTTTTTATCGAAACTCCAATTCAGAACTCATCAGGGGAAAATGAATTAAAGCTTCATAAAAGTCGATTAATAGGTTTCATTCTCCTGGTGCATTTAAAATCAAAAACCGTAAAAATATTTAATCAAATGTTTATTGAAGACTCTAAAATTGATATAAAAATTAAACTTTGAATCTCAAATGTACCAGAATTTTCCCTACACATTTTCTAAACACTTGGAAAAAAGGATAAACATACATAGTGCCAAAACGACAGTTAAAAACCATAGAACTTATCATTATGTACATTAAAATATAGCAAAACTCAAAAAAACTAATTGGTCTAAAACCAATATATGAAACATAGATTGTGCCAAAATGAGAGTTAAAAACCTTAGAACTTTACATTATGTGCATAAAATTTCAACAAAACTAAAAAAAAAAAAAAAAAAAAAAACTAATTGGTGTAAAACCAATATACGCTAATCCGAATTTAAAAGCAAGTATAAATAAAGAGCAAAACTAATAGTCATTTAAAAAAACTAAAAATTGGGAAGTCCACGATTATGCTAATTTTTTTTTTAATATCAAGAAAACGAAAAACTGTAATTAGAGTTTTTTATATAATAAAAAAGGTTAAAACTGAGGCAAACAGGAAAAACTGCAAACCTATTTGAAACAATAATTGAAAGAATTGAAAAGTCTAAACTTGCTGAAATTTTACTGAATGCTAAAGATGACCAAACTCTGTTTTTTCTAAAGAAAGTAGAATTCAGATTGCTCTGGAAAAGCCGAAATTTTGTAGTTCTTGGGAAAAGTATGCGATAAGTTCAAACTGTCCAATAGCAGAATAAAGTATTTCAACATGTGTTGAAAATGTCCTAACCTGTTATATTTCATTTCTACTTCCCAGTAAACTGAACCTCGCCGGTTCTTACTGTTGCCTCTGCTACTCTTTACGCCTCAGTAAATATTAAACAGGTGAATGTGAAGTCGACTCGGTATATCGAAAGTAAGTTCGTGTTTGCTTTGCTGTTATGTGTCGGTTCTTAGTTTAGGCACTAAGTTCAACAGTTCGGAGTGACATTTGCAGGTAATTTGCGAGGATGTTTTTTTTTATTAGTAAGACGAAAACAGTTGCTACGTGTATGAATCCTTTTTAAAATTATAGAAGCTCCTTCTCTGAAAGCAATGAGGAAGGTAAAAATTAGGCTAATGTTTTTTAAATTTTCGAAACCCGGCAGTAAAACCTAGAGGAGAAAATACAGAAAATACAGTATTTAAATTCATTATTTCTTTTCTTAATTGAAAGAGTAGTCTTAATAAGGAGTGTATATCAAATTTCATACGTATAGCAAATGAGGCAATATATTAGTTCAGTATATGCATCAAAATGAAATTTTCTGCTTTTTGTTGTTTGATTATTCTAAATTAAATCGCAATGTTTATTAAAAATAACCCAGATTTTTCTAAATTTAAAAATTTTAAATCCTAAAATTTGGTGGGGTCGAGTGTATTAATAAAAGAAATATGATTTTAATAAATGTATTTCAATAAATGAAATTGCAGAATGAGAGAAAGCAGTTGATTATTTTTATGCATAGAATAATTCCATTCTTTAAATGGTAAATTAAGCATACAGAATTCCGCGTACTTATAAACTGCATAACTACCTCTAATCGTAATATATAGGTCTCGATCGCTAACTGAGCGAATTTAGTTCGGTTCCATCAAATTCTTCATACATCTAGATTTTTATTTCTCAAACGTTGCCCGAAAATATAAAGAGGTCTTGTTTTCTGGTTGCTTTTCAAAACTTTTAAAATTTCATTATTATAGCATAATAAAAAGAAAACCAAATAAATATAAATTTCAGGAAAGCAGCTAAGTTACATGCTGATAGCAATTTCGGTAAACATAGGTTTTAAGCATGAATTTGGAAATTTTTAAGAAAACCATTTTTCTTTAAATTCTATCCCAAATGGATATTAAATGCGTCCGTCTGCGTCATCATCATCATCATCATCAGCGTCGTCTGCGTCATCATCATCATCATCATAGTTGTTGTTTTTGTCCTCCTCCTTTTTCTCTTCCTCCTACTTCTTTTCCCTCCTGCTCATTCTAATTATTCCTTCTTTTTTTCACTCTTCTCATTATTTTTTATTCTTACTATTCCTTCTCCTCATTATTATTCCTTTCTCTTCTTTCTTCTCCTTCTTATTATTATTGTTTGCAGTGGCCTTTACGTGCTGCTTTTGAGTCGTTCCAGTTCTTTTACGTTGAGTTCAGTTTAATACTTCAGAAAGTAAAAAGAAAAATGACCACCATTCCAAATGAAGTAAGCGAAGCCATGGCTTTCCAAATGAAGTAAACGAAACCATGGCTTGGCTAAAGGATAAGAAGATTAAAGAGTTCTTAAGTAACATCATCGAGCACATTGAGAAAATTAGAAGTGCAAAGATCATAGCAAAAAAGACTATCAGTTGGTTTCAGAGCCGCAATGTATATAATGAAAGTAGTAGAGGTGAAAGAATAGTTCTGATATTCCCATACTAACTGAACAAGCTAAAATACTTTATCTCATTTTTCCTTCACAGGGTTCTTGTTTTCCAGCAGCATCTCTCGCGTGGGAGGGTCACATGGGAAGATGACCTCCCACGTGACTGGCTCCGACGAATCAACGTGACCTCCCACGAATCAATGTGACAGAGTGTTTCTACTGTTGGAGATGATTTTCAAGCTCGACTTCATGGCTTTGCCACTTCAAGATCTTTTACTTCCCCAGGACACACCTTTTAGCTAAATTAAAAATTAACGTGATCGCCTAAGGGCTAAAGAATTACTGACAAGTACTCTTAGAAGTAGTCACCAGAACTGAAACTTAAGATTCCAGATTCCAGTCCTCCACGTGGTCCACCAGCGACCGAGCAGTAAGAACACTGATCCCTGGTGATTGCTTCCAGGTTCAAATCCCGGTGAACGTACTGGTTTTCTCAGCTTGCAATATGGCCTTCTCCTGGAAAATTCCCTAGACAAGCATTTGTAATTTTAGAAAAATAGCCCTCGTGTTCTTTGCTTTAATGATCAACTCAGTTTAACCCCTCCACGTCTTTATTGCTTATTTCCACGTGCTTCATAAGATACCGTCCTGAAATACGGTGTCTTATGTATGTCTTACACCGTATTTTAGGACGGTATCATAAGATACATACACGTATAATACAGTATCATAAGATTATAAGCCATGTATTTGCCCCAAAATACGGTATCACGAAATTTAAAAGCTCTTTAAGCCTCTTTAGTTTAAAATCTGTGCATGCAATTTGCCCATAATTTCCTTCAGGCTGAATTCATGATCTTGTAAATTATTTGTTCTCAAGCTTTGTTGAGATCTAATCGATAGAAAATGTTAAAATCTGAAATGTCTTGCGGACGGATCAGGCGTTCATTTGCATTTCGAGTGCTAATTGATGTTTTTCGCGCGCTGTAGGAATACCATGAGATAACTTGTGTTTTCTACCTGTTATCTTTATATGCCATCTGCTTTGATATATTATATCGGCTTCGTCTGTTTAGGTGTTTATATCAACAATCAATGTAGCAAACTCTACTGCCTCCTTTTCTTCCTTTTTTCATTTCATTTATTTATTTTTTTGTTCTTCTGCTGGTTTTTATTGCATTCTGGTAATTTGAATAGCCACTATCTTCAAGCTCTTCGTGCTCTTTTTATAAATGGCCTCTTTGAGGAAACGGAAGAAAAAGATCGAAAATGACAGTGTTTGATTTTGGTGATTTTTGTCCCTGCTTTAGTTAATAATTTGTTTTGTCACAATAATGAAATTTATTGGTCTGAAATTAATATTTCACCTAGCTTAAGAATGCTTCAAAGCCATCCTTGGGTCACTCTGTCTCCATTTTCCATTTATAGCTTCTGTGACTAGCCTGGTGATGATTTATTTGAAATATTTTGCAATGACTTAAATATTTATCTTGAGTAAAATGTAAAACACTGCCGCAAGCACACAAATAAGTATTACAAACTTTTGATAACACGGTTGACTTATTTATAAAACAGTGACTAAAAAAACCTGAAAACACTGCCAGGAAAATACGCTGTCACTATCTTGAGTTAGAAAAAATAATTCCGGTCTTTAATGTAGTGACTATTAAATTAATTATCCGGTCTTTAATGTGGTGACTATTAAATTAATTATCCGGTCTTTAATGTTATTACAATTTACTCAAAACAGTTTAAAAAATTATTCGCTCCTCTTGAATGTTCATAACTCGATACTGGTTGTCAAACGAGACATTTTTTGTTCAAATAATTTGTTCGTGAACCAGTTTGTTCGTGATCCGAGATTCCACTTTGCATGCAAACTTTTAAAAGTTTAAGTATTCTTATTTCCTATTTTCTTTAATTTGTGAAGTCATTAAGTTATTTAAAAGCAGAAAGCATGAAAAATCCACATTGGCCTAGCCGGGATTCGAATTCCGGACCGTCCATATTCTAGCCGAACGTGTTTCTAATTATGCCACTAAGGCAAGTGGTAATAAAAAACGAAATTCTTTAAAAACTATTCCGTAATAATTACGATTTTGCGCTAATCATGAATTATCCTTTTTGAAATTACCTTCGCTAATAGTAAGTTCATGTGTTATTAACTCTGCGTAGAATCATTAATTTGTATCGACACCTTCTAAATTAATGGCTTTCTTCATCGACCATCTTATGTTTCCTCTTTCATTAAGTAATAAATGGAGTATACAAAAGTAGAACTCAGGAACAAAAGAATACGAAATTGAAAAAACATATAAAGCAAATCTTAAGAACAATAGCAAAATTAGCGCCTGAAATTCATTCACCCATCCGGCCGCTGAAATAGGTTAACAAATTGTTATAATCAAATAGAAATCCCATCATTAATATATATAATGTATTTGACAAGAATATTACAAGTATTGTATATTGTGAATAGAGAATATTACAAGAATATTACAATATATTGTATATTGTGCATCCCCGGTCTAGAACTGTCTGCTCCAAAACAATTTTATGCGCCCCGCGAATACCTTCCAATTATGCATTTGTTGCAATGACACTATTGCAAAGATTTCATTATTTTAGTTACTCGAGGTCTGAGTTTACATTATTATCATTATTATTAAATACGCACATGAAACAACAAAAGAGAAAATCTTTAGAAATAAAAGTAATTAGTTTAGAATGTGATATAAATCTTATTCAAAAATTTGAAGACACATATTTTATTAACATTTATTCGTACATTTTATTGATCAAAAAATAAATACTCCGTTACGACATTTTCGCGTTAAGAATCTCTTTGTTTTCAAATACATTTCTGTGTGAAAACCTTTTTTCCATGTTTGAAAATTAATAAGAAAGGAACTCGATTGACAGATGAGCATCTGCAATCAGTGATGAATATAATTTCTCGTAATTTTCAAACTTTATCAGAATCGAAATGCCATCAGATATCAAGCTATGGTAAGAAATAAAGAAGTGTATAAATATTTACATACAAGCATATATATTATTTTAATTTTCTGTCGAAGAAAGGTTTAATAAATAAGAGAAGAAGGCTAAATTGTCATTATTTATTAAGTTTTGTTCCACTTGAATAGAATTTTCAGAAAATTTTCAGGACTTTACAGAGTGATTATTTTTATTTTAAATTAAAATAATTTATTTAATGATTAATCGAGCGTATTAAAATTGTTCGAAATTAATGCCAGTCCTAAAATTTAATATTTAGCTGTCAAGATGTTTGAGTTACGAAGTTGTTGCCAACAAAAATGTCTTGAAGGTACCAAACTTTAATTTTCATGCAGAAAATAAACATAAATTTGTATTTTTTCCTTTTGAGGTGTTCCTTTTATTATGTATGTTTTTATAAATACGTAGTAAACCAAATTTAAAATTTAGTATAATTATCTTTTATTTTGCTGAAAAATTTTTCATTTTTTGAAAATAAATAAATAAACAACTTCTCGACCATCAGCTGTTTTCAGATCGTTTAATGGGCCTACAGGCAATAAGAGTTTAACTAATCATTAAATTACATAAGTGCACCAAGCGCAGCCATCACATTCATTAAAATCGAAATTTTATGCAATTAGAATCCGTGGGTTTTTTCTGAAAGTCGTTTACATTTATAAAATTTAAAGTAATAATACTACTAATAATAAAATTCATAAAATATAAATTTAATAGACCCTTTATTTCAAAAATTTTGTACGTAAACTTTGTCTAATTGCTGTAAATATGTCATTTATGTACAATTATGTGTATTAAGAGTATGTTGTATTCTATATAATATGGAGAAAATGCAAGGAGTTCGAGGAATAGAACAATGGTTTTTGAAGGGGTTGATGCAAGAAAAAGGTTGTGAATCTTTGCTCTTGAGAAACTGGATTACTAAAATGATACTGCTTATCAACAAGAATAATTTTCACATAATTCTGTCTTTTGAAGTCCGTTTTTATTTTATCTTTCACGTTCTCTCACTATTTCATTCCAAAAATTAAGCGAGCTAAGCTACTGACATTCATTTTCAATCCTTTTTTTTTTTTCAGTAATATTTCTTACGAAAAGGTTCATTCACTGTCCGGAAGCACTCACACTTTATCGCCATAAACTACAAAAATTGGAACCACCGAACCCAAAGCTGCGGAATTTTCCCCTCATAATTCTCGACAGAGAGAACTAAAGTTTCCTTTCGTCTTAAATTAAGCGAAGACTGTCATAAATCTATCGGAATAAAAAAATTCGCAACAAAGAAACAAAACTACTTCGGAAACTCCTTTGCGCTTGGCTTCCTTGGTAATGATCAGAGAATATGACTTGCGTTTTGCAAAGTGAATTGAAATTCCATTTGTTTTCGGATATTGTGATTACCCTTAGAAAAATCGTTTTTTTTTTTTTTTTTTTTTTTTTTTTTTGATTGTGTCTTGACTTAGATTTTAGATAAAATGTATATATGAGGAAAATATATGCTTTTATTTTATGGAATAATGCATTATCGTTATTGATTGGGAAGCAGCATTTCGTCTTAGATGACAATAATAAACAAGTAAATGTGTTTTCCATATCTTATAGCCTCTAAACCTCTTTAAATGATGAGAGGAAAATATAGTACTTTATATGTTTTTAAACTATATTGAAGAATATTAATTTCTGCAAAATTAGATAACACGACTACCTTGTGTTTGGTGTTTTAATCAAGACTATCGATTTTGAGGGCGTACAGGTGTCTCTTCATTAGGAGCAAAGAAACTCCGTTGCAGATTTCGGTTTATTTTCATGCACAAAATGAGTAAAGCGGAGAGAGGACACCGCCAACTGTCAGCAGAAATAGCAACGAAAATTGAAAATAGAATTTTAAAAATGTTAGAAAAGGCTGGGTTGGAATTAAAGTCAATAACTTAAACCTTTGTGAATGTGAAAAGCTGCGACAAAATCCAATTCAGTAACGGAAGAATCTTTTTGGATATTTTTACGTTGCATTACATTGCATTTTACAAGTCAAAATTGTATTAAATATCCGACTAAGATTAGCTGTCGAAGACTTTCGCTTTTTCAAAACATACGATTCGTATTCCTTGATGCGAACCTTCAGGCGCTCTTAATTGGTCGGTATATCTCAAACTCACACTGACAAGATATGCTTTAAATTCCTGAAGAATTGAAATCAGAGATGGAATCTTTATGAATGAATTTTATTGATAGGCGAGATAAGTATCTAAAAACAACTTCTAGATAATCCGTGCAATATTGTAATTGAGAGAAAGATGAAATAGAAACAACTCTTTACTCCTTGTGTGTACATTAACTCCGTTAGTTCAGTGACTTAGATATGTGTATTAATGAACCATTCAAATAAAATTTAAAATGACAGTGGAATACGGGGTTATTAGAAGGGGAAATAACATTTACTAGAGGCCAAATTCTTCATGCCAGTCTACAATTAATGTATGAATGGATAATAAAAGCATGGAATGAAATTAACCTCGACATAATTCAAAAGTCATTTAAAAAAAATCTCGTCTATATAACAGTCTAGATAGAACAAAAGATAATTATTTATTTATTCAGCAGAGTAGCATTGATGGTGAAGATGAAACAGAATTCGATGATGTGCCTGAAGATATACGGAAAATGAATACGACGAACGTTTCATGTTATCCGATCAATAAAATTCTGAAGTTCTTATGCCATTTCTTTTAAATAAAAGGCATATAGGTACATGTAAAAACCTAACATTTGTATGCTCATTTTTCCTTACTATTAAAAGGATCAGTTTTATAACCCGCGTATAACGTAAATTAATTATTGTGATTTCATTTTTCTTATTTTTTGTATCTTATTACTCCCTTGCACGAAGTAAAAAGCAAGCACTGTAATCGCGAAAAATTTCGGGTATCATATTTCAACGAAAATATCCATTTTGACAGCTATCGAATGTAATTTAATACTAGAAGCGCCGTTGGGGTCATTTTGACCTTTTTCTCAAATTTTCCGTTTTTTTTTTAACATACAGATGAGCTTCCAAGCTGATATTTTTTTACTTTTTCTAAAATGTTTCCAAGTATACTATGCCAATTTTTCATATTTCTACGTTAATTATTTAAATAAATAATCGCAGATATACCTAAAATAGCCAACTGGGGTCATTTTGACCCTCATAAGAAAAACGACATATTTTTAAGCGAATGTCCGTTTTCGAATTCCCGATGCCACGTTTTCGTTTTCTGTGCATTGGGAAACACTCAGCTCTTATTGCGATTACTTAGGGAAGAAAAATAAAATCCAGAACGGAGCATATTCTCTCTCCATTGCAATGCCGAGAGGAAGAGAATTGAGTACACAAGAGTGCCTTGCCCTCCTTGAACAGTTGGAATCAGATATAAGTGGTGATGATAGCAGTGACGAAGATTTTCACGTTGATGTGAACTTACAGAATGCGTTGCTCTCTGAAAGCAGTGATAGTGATGTCGAGCACAATTCTGGAAATGTGATCCCTATGCGGGAAGCCGGAAGCTCACGTGGACGTGGTCGTGGTCAAGGACGAGGCAACAACGTTGCTGGCAGCAGTAATGAGAAGTATACCTCATCCAGCGGTATTCTCTGGACACCTATGAACCTTAGCAGCATCGCTTCCACTTCAGGTCGCACGCGAGCTCGAAATATTGTAACCACTGCAAATGGACCAACGTCATTTGCTTGTCGTAATATAAGAACAAATCCTGCTTCAGCGTGGCGTTTGATGGTGAGTGAATCAATGGTGAAACACATTCAATCCTTTACAGTTGCTGAGGCACGACGCCAACTTAGAGATGATAGTAACTGGCATGTTACTCTGGAAGAACTTGATGCCTTTTTTGACCTTCTGTATGCCCATGGAGCACTAGGCCATTCAAAACTTTGTGCAGATGATTTGTGGAACAAGAATTGGAGACCACCTGTGTTCTAAGAAACAATGTCACGCAATCGGTTCCGTGAAATAATGCGGTATCTCAGATTCGATGTCCAAAGCACCAGAGCTGATCGTCTCGCCACTAACAAATTTGCTCTCGCTTCTGAAACTTGGTACAAGATAATGGAAAACTGTTATTTATGCTATAATCCTGGACCAGAAATAACCGTTGATGAACAATTGTTGCCTTGTAAATCAAGATGTAGATTTATCCAGTACTTGGCGGATAAACTGGACAAGTTTGGCATAAAATTCTGGCTACCAACTGACGTAAAATCCAAATATGTTTTGAATGGTTATCCTTATCTGGGCAAGGATGAAGAACGACCAACTAATTTACAACATGGGGAAAGTGTAGTTCTCAAATTACTGCAACCACATCTGAATTCCGGACTCAATGTCACAAAAATTCTCACAACTGACAATGTTTTTACTTCTGTGAAACTTGCAGATGAACTTTCTGTGAAAAAAACCACAATTGTCGGGACGATGCATCTGAATAAGCGAGAATTACCCCCTATTGCTCGTGACACTTCTTCGGCACGATATTCATCTTTTGCACTGAAAAATGGAAACAAAACACTCACAATATATAGGTGCAAGAGCAAAACGAATATCGTGATTCTGAGCACGATGCACAGTAACGTGTTTGTTGACGATAGCATAAAGAAAAAACCGAACACTGTCACTTACTACAACAGTACAAAATGTGGCATTGATGTCGCAGATCAGATGCTGAGGAAATATAGTACAAGTAGTGGAAGTCGCAGGTGGCCTGTACATGTTTTTTACAACGTCCTTGACATTGCTGCACTCAATGCTTGAATTATCAATTTCCCGTCGAGAATTTATTCTTGCACTCGTGGAAGAACTACGAGTTGGTGCACTACGCAACAGATGCCCCCCGATTGCTCAAATACAGACACTTAAACGAAAGAAATGTGCATTTCAAAGTTGCAAGGGACAAAACAAGACTTGTCAGCTCTGAGGGATGCCAGAAACCAATTTGTGGTAAATGTGTTGCTGTCATTGTCAAGCAAGCGTTCATATTGTATCACCTGCGGTAATGTATAACAAACTTTGGGAAACATTGTGTGTTTATTCCCAATTTATTTTATTTTATTTTATTTTATTTTATTTTATTTTTTTTGTAATTTTTTGCATAAGTTCTATTTTCCACTTTTTGCATTTGTATCTTTTGTTTGTTTTTCATAGATTTTGTTTTTGTTTTTGTAATCTTACATTGAAAGATATTGTGTGCTAATTTGCACTAATTGCATGAAAAAAAATTCTAAATTATAAAAAATAAAAACCTCTAAAAACTCTTTTATGTGGACATTTCAGCATCATTTCAATCATTTACTGTGTTTCTACTTACATTTCTTATGAAGGTGAAATTGACCCCCAATCGCGGTTTTCGGTTAGTCTGAAATTCGGCTCTTCTAGTATTAAGGTTGTTTTTGAGTGACATTTGTACGTAAGGACAAAATAAAAGACTCTTTTTCCCCAAACGAATTATAAAACTAATTTAAAATGAATTCAGAAGAGATTTTGTTTCGTGGCGTCTGTACGTACATGTGGAACGTATGTATATACTATCTCGCATAACTCAAAAACGAGTAGCCTCATTTTTTATTTTTTGATTATTATGAAATTTTGTATATAGGACTGCTATAATATGTAGATGTGCACCTCCTATTTTGGTTGCACAATCGGCAGCACCAAAAGTACATAAATTATATATATATACCCACTCTGTTACTCGGTTAAGTGAGCTCAGTTTCTTTATTCTTATATGTTTGCAAACTGTGCATTTTTTGTTTTAAAAATGCTTGAATTATGTTGTTCTTATCTTCTGGTTAAGGATTTTATGCTTTTAGTTAATTGCATGTTATAGTTGTAAAATTATCAACAATTTAAAAGTTGTTTAAGTGAGGCTAAACGTAATTTTTACCACAGCAGCCATATTTGTTTACTTTTGGAACTTAGTAGAATAGTGGGTTTGTTGTCAATCTAAAGAAACTAAGCTTCGCGACAACAAAGATAACGTCTTCTTTTATTATTGAGAATTAAATCATGCTTAGTCCATTCTGAAATGATCATTCCAGAATTTAAGTTATTAAATTATCCCATATATTGACTCAGCATAGCATCCACAACAAATTAAGTCAGTGCACCAAAAAATCTGCCTTCCAGCACGCTGGCCGAATTAATTGTTTTTGCGTAAAACCTACAATTTTAATTGTAAAAAAAGTTTTAAATTGTTTTAACTTTATTTGATGTTTTATTTTTTTCTGTATCTTTGAATTTTAATATAAATATTTTGAGTTTTTATGTATTCATGTTTAATGAAGTTTGTTATAAAATATTTTATGAACAAATACTTGCGTGTTACTTCTTACACCTTCTACAATTAGCCCTTATCTCGCCTTAGAGTTCATAAATGAACTTTTCCGTTACAATTCCAGATAGTCAAGTGTTAATGATTTCTTTCCTAAAATGCTGCAAAAATACGTATATATACTTTTCTAGTTGTGTTTATATCAAATTAGTTATGAATTCCAATGATATTTTGAGGAATATTTTTCTCATTGCTTAATACTGTCATTCGGTTAAAATTACCGAAATATCAATAATATTACCAAACTCATATTAGATGGCGCTTAACTGTAGTTAATTTTGAAAAACTTTTATTACTTTTTTCAAGCACCCATCCAACGGTCCTTTATCTGAGAGTAATTCAGTGGATATTTACGTGATTTAGGTACAAGTATAAGAAAGACAGGACAATAACAGAAAATAAATCTCAGTGTCACAGAAATTGAAACCATGTTGACCTGATGAGATTCCAGAAACGAAATCTGGAAAAGACGTTCCTTTCCGGAAAAGATGTCTTTTCTTTTGGGTGACTGCACTCAAATTCTATCTTCATTCAAGTTCAAATAAGAATGAGAACAGAACAGCAATTTTTCCTTTGATAGGTGAACGTCTGGAATGACAATCTCTTAAGAGAACATTTTTGAGCTTCCTTTCGGTCCAAAATAGGAAGACCTTTGTCAGCAGTGGTTGTTTCAGGAAGAATGGTATAAGTTTAATTAAATTTAGCAGAACAAGAAATCTTTTATTTATTTAAAAGAATGCTTCTCAACTCCGGAGTCTCCTTTAGCTTGTTCAGATATTGTAACAAGATTTCACATTTTGTTTACATTGCAAAAAGTTTAAAACGTACTCAGTTGCCTAAACCACAGTGTAATGATATAATTTGATACACGTTACTAGAATTCTATTTTTTGAATTATGGTTTTTGTCTCCTTCCATTATTCCTAGGGTGCCAGTGGTATTATTAGTTTCGATCCACGCGTTTTTATCCGTTTCGCTTTTCAAATAAAAGGATGATGACACCAAATGTAATCGCCATGTAATTTTTTAAAGAAACAATCAAACTAAATTAAAAAATTATATGTCAGAACTTCACATTCTAATGGAAGGTCTAAAGATATGTTGTTTTTAAATATTTTGTGATTTTGCTGTTGAATGTTATATGATGGAAATGCGAAGAAAGTGATTTTTCACAAGTAAACTTCAGAAGATAAATAATGAACGCTAGGAAACGAAACCAGTTCTGTAAATCAACATACTAAAGAAAATGAAGATTAACATGATAGCTCGGCACCTAGCAGCGGCCGAGCGGTAAAATCTGCTGAAGACTGGTAGTTAGGTTTGAGTCCTGGCGAATGGGCTGGCTACATGTGCGTCGTGTTCGTGGTTTGTCATTTGTGCAACGTGGATACGAGCCAGTTTCCCTTAAAAAGACCTCCACGGGGCAACCCTCCCTTTCCATGTCTCGTGCCTAAAGGCAGAGGAATAATCAATAGAGATGGCCCAGGTGGATAGGGAAATTAAATATTTTAAGGGATATTAGATGAATATGCATAACATTTTAGTTTGTTAATTAATAGCAGACAAATTAAAAATGAAAGATTTGTATTTTACGTTTTACGAATAGCAAAAGACTCGAATGAAGAGTAAAACAACGCATTAAAGTGAAGCCAAAAAAAAAAAAAAAAAAATTGCGTTTCGCGACTAATACCCTTTTGGGCTAATAAAATAATTCCAGCACTTCACACTATACCGAAAATTCTCACCATATGCTGTTTTTAATACTTTTGTTACTTTTCTGTTGAGTTTTTATGTGACATAAGTGTGAAAAAGTGGTGCTTGAAATCACGTCAAAAAGGCAAGAAATTTTGTGTAAAAAATTTAATAATGATAACATAAACTAAGAAAAGACTGAATAAATAGAAAAACGTCTAGCGACACTTAATACACTATGGGAAATTTTAAAGCCATGTTGTTTCTAAAACTTTTGTGATTTTGCTATTGAATTTTATGTGGCGTTAAATTACATGAATTTTATGATATTAAAAAATGTGTTAGCAGGAGTGAGTCCACGACCAGACTGGTACACTGCGGTTTCAGCAAGAGAACAAAAGGCCTTAACAAATCCTCTGTTACGACGGTTAAATTCTGAATCCTTCTTTCTTTAATTTTTCCTTTCTTTATTTTTTCTAATATGTTGTTAATTATTAACTTTTGCTTTGTCTCAGTTCTGGTTTCTTTTATTTTAAACTTGCTGAGTTTCGATAAACTCCGCAAGGCATAGCTCTAGTTTGTATCTACAAAATATGTTATTGCTAAAAATATTTAATGCGTTTCGCCATCATTGCGCTTATAGCAACTTGAGAATATTTTAGAATAAGCATTTCAAGACCACGTTTCTCCAATTATGACACATAACCATGGTAAAGATTCCTGTAGAAAACAGATCCGAGTCGTCTAATTTGCTAAAATCTCGATATTCCCTATTAATGATCACGTATGTTATGATGGTAAATGAAGGGAGGATCACTGTCACTTTGAAATGCTTATTTTATAGTAAGAGACATTTAACATAGTCAAGTTTAACTAAAATATTTTTCTTGGACAACTTATAAGGTATTTTTTCCACTTTCCTAGCGTCCGGCGAAAACGGTTGCTTATTTTTCATCTTGCCTGCTTCCAAAAAAATACCTAATGTCTCTGCAAACTCATTACAAGATTAGTTAAAAGAAAAAGAAAAAAGCATTTCGTCAGTTTGTAAATTCATAGCTTGTGATAAAAATACACGTCAAGAATATGAACAGAATAACTGGTCAAGAAATTCCACTAGTCATTGTAAGAAGACATTCTAAGAGTAGTCATTGTAAGAACACATTCTAAGACTAGTCATTGTAAGAACACATTCTAAGACTAGTCTTGTAAGATTCTACTAGTCAATATAAGAAGTCACCATAAAAGACTAGTGAAAGTCTGATAGTCACCAGTATAAGACATAATAAGATAAGATATATCTTATAAAATACTTTCTGTTTTATTTATACAATTATAGATCTTTAAATTTTACATAAAATTTGCAGGCCGTGCTTCATTTCTGATTCTTTTGAAAGTTACGTAATGGAGTTGTGTATATTTTTTAACCTTATATTGGCATTATTATCTGTTTATACCAATTATTCTAAATTATACAAAACTCAATGGTTGGTTATGCATTATGCATTGATCCCTCTACTCCGATATAGCAGCGCCATGATAGGCAATTTATATTATCAAAGATTTAGTCATTTCTTATTTGTTGCTTTACTTTCCCATATTTGAGTTTAACGTTTTCTTTAACTTTTAGTATTAACATTTACTTCAGGAACCACCAGCGGCCACGCAGTAATTTACTGAATATTGGTAGTTCCTATTCCAAGCGAATGGAGTGGCTGCATGAGCGTTTTCGTGCTTTTCCCCATCTGTAATGTGCATACTAGCCAATTTCTGCTAGAAACACCTTCACGAAAGTATCCTTTTTCTTAGGCAGATTGCACTAGTATACTTAGGTGTTAATCAGTTAAACCAAACCAAACCATTTACTTCATATTCTCATCATTACTTTACTCTCGACTTTATATTATCGTATTTCTAGAAGCAAATATATTCTCATGTAATTTACATGAGAATTTCGTGTTTTGGTAAACTGCTGGTTTAACTTATTTACGCAGTTATGCATCATTTCGGGTTTTTTTAACCTCCTTATACAAAGTAAAGGAAGTATCGCAAAAAGTATTGCAATCGCAAAAAATTCCAGGTATTGTATTTCAACGGAAATTTCCATTTTGACCGTTTATGAATTCCTTTTGACTATTTTTTAGCGATGTCTATGCGTACGGTCAGAATAAAGTACTCTTTCTTAGAAAACGGATTGTAAAATGGATTTAAAATAGATTCAAACTGAATTTTTCGTCATGTCTGTGCATAACTCCCAAATGATTAGCCGTAGAACGTCGAAATTTTGTATATTGTACTGTTACAACATTTAGTTGTGCACCTCACTTTTTTTATTGCAATTATCAGAACTAAAAGTAAATATAAAAATATAATCAAACACTTTATTAAATAAAATATTGACAAAATTAGATTAAACCATCCTTTCCTATAATAAACCAATTAAACTTTAAAAATATAAAGTAAATGTTAAGATGATCCCACACAATTTTGGAAATTTTTTTAATTTATTCAAAATGTTCTTATAAATCATTTTAAAATTGTAAAATACATTTCAGATTATTCATATTTTTATGCTGCAGATCGACTTCTCAGGGGTAATAATTTGAAATATTAAAATCTGAATATTATATATAAATATCCATAATAATATTAACATTTCGTAATTTCATTTTTCAATAGTTTTAAATTTCTTTTCCTAGGAGATAATCATAAAAATATAATTAATGCCTAAATTTATATATAAATATGTACACCAACCACTCCCATACTCGGATACAAAGTCCGTAGTATTCCTTTACTATCTCATTCGTTGGGCGTAACCATACACTTCCAATTATAAAAGTATTTTAAGTGGCGTTATTCAAGTTTTGGAAAGTTTTATGTGTATATAAAAGAGTGTGTGTGTATGATTATGGCAAAGCCTCGAGGGCTATCTGCCTAAGAGGAGGGATGCCTTCGTCGAGGACTTTCTAAGGGAAACTGGCTCGTATACACGTTACACATGGCGAAAACCACGAAAACGCCCATGCAGCCAGCCCGTTCGCGGGATTCGAACCTCGGACCGAACTACCAGTGTTCAGCGACTTTACCGCTCGGCCGCTGGTGGGCCATATGTATATAAAAGAATTTATATACAATATATATACAAAAAAGTCTTATATTCCTAAAAAATTAAAACACAAATTTGACTCTCGCACAACAAAAATTAATCTGGATATTTAATTTCAAAATTTTAAATTTTCTTTGTCATTTTGAACTTTCTTTGTGTGTTCTGTTAATTACGTTACAATAATTCGAGGGAATAAGTTAAAATGAAGTTCAGCAAGGAATGTGTGTAATTTAATAATTCAGGTAGTAAATGTGTATAATTTAATGTACATGAAGATATAAAGGCCAGAAAAGGTATTAAGTAACTTACATTCTTTCTAGTGGGGGAGTTGGTAAAGTGTTCTCTTCGTGTCTGACTCAGAAGTGTAGGGTGTCCGAAAATTCTTAGCGGCAGTAGGGGCTTTGAATAATATCAGTCGGTAAGACTTGGGTGAAGTAATTTATGGTAGTGGGTGGGACTTGGAATTCTTGAGGGATGTATTTTGTGGAGTTCTTATCTGAGAGAGACCGTCTGTTAAGATTTTTTGAAAATACTAGTGAATGGAAATTAATTAATTTCTGGCTAATTGTCGTGTCGCAATGATTAAGATTTTAAGAAAGGAAAAAGGCATTTTCACTGTCCAAGAGCTAATAGACAGTCTAAAGGCATGAAATAGGCCCATTTTTTTAGTAACAGTATATGTCTGAAGACAATTAGCTTTTTACAATATATACAGTTGATTAATTACACTATATACAAATCTTCCAACTGACAGTCATCTAACTTATATCACCTTCTCAGGTTTAGGAATAAATTATCATATCCCTATCAGTTAAATGATTTAGAGTGAGTATTTAACGCCTGCTCTTTTGAGGCAATGGTTGATAAATTGAATGGGAATTAGATTATTTTTGAGAATTTTGATAAGGATCAAAATTTCGCGTTGTAAATCTATTGTATCTGTGCATATAGTTTTAATTCGTTGTATTTGATTAATTATAGTATTGTTAATTACTTTTTTGGATATGTTGGAGTTCCAATTTATTAATTTGTTAGTATTGAAATTGAAGTTTCTTGTTTTGTCAAAGAGTAAAATTTTTTTGTAGTTAATGATTTGAAGATCTAGAAAGTCTATGCTATTTTGTGAATTATTAGTTTTATTAAGTGTAAGACAATTCGGATAAATCTCGGAGTGTTCAATTTTACCAAAATTATTAATTGTAATAAGGTCATCAATATATCTGTAGGTGTGTTTGTAGTAATTTAACTCTTGTGGTTGTAGATTTTTTTGGAAGTTAAATTCTTTGACAAATAAAAAGATATTACAGATCGAGGTGCTGGAATGTAAGCCCATTGGCAATCCTCTGACTTGTTTAAAAAGTTGATTTTGAAACTTGATGTAGTTATGAAAAAGTGTGCATTTTAGGTAGGTTTTCCATTTGTCAAGAGTCATGATATTGAGTATATTAGGGAAAAGTTTAGGTAGATCAAGTAGACTGGTATAGATTTCTTCTAGAGGAAGTGAGGTATATAAGTTTTCAAAATCATAGCAGTTAATGTTTTGGATGTTAATGGTTTGGATGGTATTAATGACAGGAGTGTTATTATGAATGATCCAGCAATAGTTATGATTAGTGTTACAATCATTGAAAATAAATTTACATATTTTATTAAGTTGAATTGAAAAATAATAGTCTACATTTTTCTTGTAATTATTAGTTCCATTAGCTATAAATCTAAATTTTAATGGTGTTTTATGGAATTTGGGAATCGCATAAAGATTAGTAAATCTGTTGTAGTTTGCATTGAAAGTAATATTGAGTTTCTTATGAAAAGTTTTAATCCTGTTTATTATAGATGTTTCTGTAAGGTTGGCTAATTGATCAGTAGTTGCGTTGAGAAGTTTTTTATGAATAATTTCAGCGTAGAATTGTTTTCATATAATGCTAAAGTTATTAGTTGCTTTATCTATTTTTGTAATAGTAAAAAGCTGTTTTTATTTATTAATATCTGATGTAAGTTGCGACCAATTCAGTGTACTTTTAAATTTGAGGTGACTGATTTCGGTGGATATGCATTGAAGAATTTTAGCTTTCCATTTTAAGAAGGTATCTATGGGTAAATTCAGTTGATAGCTTGCTTTAACTATAAATTCGTTGATGTTGTTTTCGAAAGTCTTGTAACAGTAATTTGTAGTCATGTTTCTGACTGGTCTAAATTTTGTACCATAACTCATTAGTGTTCTTAGTTGATGGTTTTGTATGGTATTCAGGTTGCCAGTAATTATGTGCTGAGAATTATGTGTCTCATGGTGATGCGAATCTACGTAATTGCTGTAAATTGGTGTCTTACAATGCCATTCTGCAGTTTCATCTATTTCATGGTGGTTAGTGAGCAAGTTGCTTAAGGTCCTTTGATATTTAAATGCAATCATTGGTATTGTGTCAACTGCGGGGAAGTAATCTTTACAATCTCTGATGATTCTTGAGAAATGAATATTGTCAAACTGCGGATGCAGAAAATTGACTTTAAAATAAATTTTGCGTTGAGTGAGACTATTAGAGAGTCTGAAAAGACTAAAATCAAGAATCATGTCTTTAATGATTTGTATGTCGTCGTAGCTTTCTTGAATGAATTTTTTTAGTTTGATAAGGAATTTATTAGTACAGGAGTGTAACCAGTTGAGTAGTTTCTTGGGAAAGCAGTCTGAGTCAAAAAAACATTTCAATTGCTTTTTCAATGCAAGTGTATCCAAAGTGGATAAAAATCTCGCATTATTTTTTATTTTGCTTCCTCTTTTTCCTCTCTGCGTTTTGATGCTGTAGAGCTTAAAATGGCTGAAAATAGACTTCTTAGAAGTATCTCTATGACTATGTATATAAGTGTTAAGTCCATATGGATAAAGTGAACGTTGTTTTAGTATATAGAGAGATTCCTGAAAAATTCGTGTTTTGTGATTGGGTATTATATCTAGTATCTGAAGTTGAATAGAGTTGAAGTCATGGTGTTTAAAGTGTTCTAATTCTGCTGTATTAAGTTGTGATGGTGTACATATTTTCATGCTATTTTTTTGTGCGTTGAATTTTTTGATTTGAGCTCTATGGTTATTGATTCGAAAGTTAAGATTGTTTTTAGTCTGTCCTATATATTTAATATGTCAAGTACCGCATGTAATCATGTAAATACAGTTAAATGTTTTTCATAGAAATTGTTTTTTGGGTTTACCTGTAGCAGGCATGGCGTTAAATTTTCAAGTTTGTCATCTAGTGGAATGACATTTAATGATTTCAATATGAGTTAAACTAGCAAGATATAAAAGTAAGGAGGCTGCTAACCTTCAATACAGTAAAGTTTTTGTATAAGAACTTTAAAACTTAAAAAGGATGGAGATAATATATAAAGTGGGTACATTAGGTAAGAGATAAATAGCGCTAATATCTGCTATTTAGCATATCAAATGTTGTATGATCTTAAATCCATTTAGTGCAAATACAAGTTATTATTACTTGCGCAATTGCTGCAAAGTTAGTTAATAATAATTTATTTCCTAAACAGTATTGATTAATTGATTATATTATCTCCTAAGTTTAATTAAAGTAGAATTATTTTAAAAGTGTGCCTCCATACTGGTAAGTTATATTTTGAAAGATGTTTTGAAGTAGTTTGAAAGCAAAATGTTAATAATGTTTTAACGGGGACTGGAGTTAAATCATCACGAAGAATAAAATTTCAATTGTAAAAGGAAAAGTTAAAACATGTAATCATTGTGTAGCTGATTACTAGGCAATAGCTGTGGTAGAATTGGAGAGTGGAGAGTAGAAAATATTGCTAGAAATAAAGACATTACAGACAGATGTTTGTTCGAAGATAAGACATAATTTTTTCAACTTATTCTTAATCCGGAGATCCTTCATCCCACATCATCATGGGTGCGATAGGCACCCCAAATTTTGCATAGCTTATGACATGGATGAAGCAGACAATGGACGAAGCAGAGAGATGTGTGGCACATATTAGCAGAGCAAGGAAAATTAAAAAAGTCAGTCCGGATTTAGCACCAACGAGAAATTTTGCATCGGTTCACTGTTAAAATCGTGATCTGCGATTGGATAAAAAATATCCGAAATGCTATGCGTTACAAAAGACGGCATGATAGATAACGCATTTTAGATTTATATAAATATAAACATAAAGTAGTAGTTTTAGGGCAGTAGGGGAGAAAGTGAAATTCAAATGAAAAATTAAAAAGGATTATTGGATGATTAAAATTTGAAATTTTTTTCATGTGTTGTGTCTCTCATACATATGCATCATATCTTATACAAACATCAAATTTTATTATATAAATTATGCATATATATATATATATATATATATATAAAGTAACCATACAAATTTGCTACTTTATATATATAAAAGTATATATACATATATACAGTAGCAAATTTTTATGGCGTAGCAGGTACATAACTTAGACCGTAGATGCATACTGAAGAGGAAGAATTTTGATGGCGTAGAAATGAATAGAAAACTGGCAGCTGAGGCAGATTACATCTTCATTTTATTTCAGTAAACATGATAGGTCCGCAAACAATTTGACACATTATATGTGTCTATTTCAAAATGTTTACATTTTTGATAACTTTGGAGGAAGTAGGAAGTAGCAGAGAGCAGTCCACCTAGGCCGAAGTGTAGCAAGCGTGTGCGTTTTGTTCAGGATGAAATCTTAATTCAGAGTTAGTTTCGATTTTCAATGCATTTTGATTGGATAAATAATACTGCTATAAATTATTTTTGGCTGTTTCAGTTTTAGTTCTATTTACATCAACAGAACTATGTAAGAGTCACATGTTATGGATTAGTCTCGAAATGTTCTTTACTGTACTATAATAAACCAAATTATTAAAATTCAAATTTCTAATGCTGTAAAATTTGTAAGATATCTTCATTAAAAGGTGCAAAATGTTTAAAATTCTATAAGACATCATTACAAGAAAGACATCATTACATATTTAGTTCAAAATTACTTATTTCATTGTTATGAAAAGATGTAAATATACATTATTAGCAAAATAATAAAATTAAATGTATTCACGAAATTTATAAATGCTAAACTTCTCAAAGGAAATTTTAAGTTTTATTCGATAAACTATATTTTTTTATGTTTTTCAAAACAGAATAATTAAAATACCTTTAAACAAAAATACTTGATATGAGCTTTAATGTCCGTAGCATCTTTCTCATTTCTGTCTCACTAAACTAATTATAATTTTACATACTTATATTGAAAGAAAATAAGTATCGAGTTGTATTGTAGATAAATATCATGTTAACCACCAATCAAAACATGAAAATGTGAAGTGGATGAATATCGTTTTGAGGAGGTAGTTGAAAGCATCTTCGTGTAAACGCCGAGATTGGACTAATGATTGATCTCTTGAAACATTAAATCACTGATTATTTGGTGCACTATCTTTTTTTTTTCATTTCTAAACGTTGGAGAGGTGTCTGAATAAATAGACTTGATCAAAAAACGTTTGTTTATTCGTCCACATTCTTGATAAGCATAAACATGTTCACACATTATTATTTTGGGTGCGATAAGCTCCCGTTAACTTTTATATAACGGATTACATTATTAGAAGCAGAAGCAGAGGCATGAGCAACAAGCATTTGCACAGCGAGAGGAACACAACGAAAAGTGTGCACATTTCATCAAAGCGTAGTTATAACGTTTAATTGTGTAAATTTTGAACGGTGATATGAGCCGTCGCATTGAAGATGACATAATGCGGATTAGTTTTAGCAATTTAGATTCCAGAAGGGGGAAGTAGCCAAATTTAACTGAGGAATTAAAATAACTATTGCTAAATAAAAAGTTAGTAGTTATATTTCATATTTTATAATGTGTAATATAGAAGAAAAAACTTGTAGGGCTTGCGGTCTTCATTTCTTTGTTTAAATTCGTGATCTGCGTTTGGATACGAGCTGTCACAAAACAGGAGGGTTTTATAAGCAAACACGACATAATTAATTTAAAGAAAACGCCGTCCAGAAAAATTATGATATACAATTTAGAACATTTCTGTATTTTGTTGATAAGCATTTTCAGTGCTGTTTTAATTTATTTATTCACAGCGCTTTTTGCTTATATAAACAATTTTAATTTTTCATTTTTTATTCGGACTGAATGTGTAGAATTTAAACGTTTTTAATGTTTCAACATTACCACCAACTGTACAATGCATAACTGGGTTAGGTTTAGAACTTCTCCTTTTAAATTGCATCTATACGTCAGATATATATATATATATGAAATTTAATGTGAAAATTAGGGCATTTAAAACTAAAATCAAGTACTAAAGCAGCTAAGATTAGGTAAATAATGTAGTTAAGAAAATAAGCCACGACTCATAAAGACAAAAAAAATTCTTTTCACCCTTTCAAATATTTGTTTAGGGGGAGGCTTAATTTTCATGATTTTTTAAGTTTTCAGAACATTAATTTTCCCAGAAAGGAATAAGTGATTCTTTCAAACTAAATTTACGAGAATTGGATATCAATGCAAAGGTCTTCTGAAACTTTTAGAGCCTTTCTAACAGTGATAATCATTTATTGCAGCAAACTCAGCAAAGATGAGAAATCTATACTCACATGATGTGAAAAAAAAATCAGTTGAATATATTTTTTAATTCCGATATGCTGAGAGCTGCTACCTGCATGGAGTTTACGTTTGTTCTCATGTGGAAAGTGAATACGAACCCATTTACCTTTTGAATTCGTCCACGAAGGCATTCCTACCCTTAGGCTGAATGTCCTGTAGTTGCGTTTCCTTAATTACGAGTAATTAACCTAATTACACTGATATACTGGACTAGCGTTCGAAAAGGCGAACAACATTTTAAAAATTTTCTTTTTAATTTCCAAAATGGTCATATTTTTTCATCTCCTTTCCGAGGTATTGCATGCACAAACAGATAAATTGTGAAATTTTCCAAAATGATATGTAGAATAATAATACTATGAAATGCCTTTTCATGCTGAATTTCGGGTAAGATGTATGAAGAATGCGAGATAAAAATACTATTGATCCTCTCAGAACTTTAAGGCTGGTATTATAGGTATGTGAACTACGTACCATATATATATGACAAAGCTTTGATAAATGGGAAAACAGCATTTCTCACAGCAAAGCAATAAAGCGCTTGAGCGAAAGGCAATGTTTTAAGTGGAAAGAGAAGTAAAATATCATAGTTGCCTTCATAAAAATGCAGGCAATTCAGATGAAAAATACTGTAACATTTAGAATTTGGTAAATGCCATATTTCCTCTTGCAATTTAAACTTTTTTTAGCTAATACACATTTAAATATATCTTAACACATGAAAACCAAGTAACAAAGAAAAGCACGGTAACTATCATAATATTATTTTTTAAAATAAACATACATTTCGATAAGTAATATTAACTTTATCTGTCATTATAATGTTAGTAATATTAATATTACAATATCTGGCATTATAATGTTAGTAATATTAATATTATAATATATGACGAATATCGAGTCTCTGTCTGACGGGAACTGAGCGAACACTTCGTGCTAAAGCTCTAGGGGCACCTCACATAAGCACACATTTGACATTCGAAAATCTATAAATTATCCTGAAATTGTTGCAGATTATAAAACGAACTTTAGGAAATGTTTTTAAAGTAAGCTGACGGGTATGAAAAGGGCTATGGCTAATAATTTTTTCTCCCTTCTTTTCTTGTCTATTGGTCATTCCGTTTCTTGACTTTCTTATTGGGATCTACTCTGAGTTTTTATGGTCATGCCTATCAGGTAATCTTTCATGTGAACATGCAAAAGCACACTTGCATGTATACAGGTTATTTATCAAATTATCCAATTATCCTACAGTTTTTGAATACGCCATATGAAATACCTGCAAATACATATGTACTTCGTGTGAGTTTTTGAGTTTTCTTTCTTCCTTTCAATGTTTTTATCGGAAATCTGGTTGTTCTTTTCTTTTTCTCTTCTTTTTAATTTAATGTTGAAGTAAAGTTTCAAAAACTCTTCTTACCTTAGATTTTGCTTGACGATTGAACAAATTGTTGCAAAAATTGATTCTTAGACATTAGCTGATATATCTGAAACTAATATATTCCGTATGAAATTTATGATGACTCATAAGACAGTGTACCAAATATTTCGATCAATATGTGCATAATATTTTCAAGTCTGATGTTCTAAAACAAAAGATTTCTTGGAGGCATAGTTAATTTTCTTTATTAATCTTTTTTATTATTTATTTATTTCTGCAGTCTTTTTCAAATATTTTTAACGACAATGTTTTGTCGTAGTTTTTTTACCGTTCTCCGAGCAAAGAATTCATACATCGCTTGTTTCACGAACTTTGTTTGCTTTATTTTTCTTGCTTTATGTCACGTGATAATTTCTCAACTTCTCCACATTTGCAAGCCCATCAGTGGTCTATCGGTAAAGTCGCTGGACAGTGGTTAGTAAACCTGGGTTCGATTCAAGTCGAACAAGCTGACTGCATTGATGTTTCCGTAGTTTTCCCTATATGATAAGTGTGTACGAGCTAATTTTGTTTAAAAAGTCCTCCACACAGTCATTCCTAGCCTTACGGAGAGAGCGAATGAACACATCGCCGAGGAAACAATGCACAGACGAAACCGTTGCCGTAAAAAGCATCACGGGAGAAAACAAAGCAAGGGGGAAATAATGTAGTTCTAAAACACCGTAATACAGAACATCATCGTTGAAAAATAAAGCTATTAAAAAACTTCGCAGCTTACAATCACCGTCGTCGAAAATATCGTGGTAAAAAATAAAACACATACAAATCATAGCATTTTCGTAGCAACATCGCGTTTTCCAATCATAGCAACATCGCGTTTTTCAGCCTTTAAAAGTTGTAAATGTATATTTACATAGTGCCTTCTAAGCTCACTAAGGAATGAGGAATATTTTTGGTTTTTAAATTTTTGAATTAACTATTAAATTTTTGCTGAAAAGTTAAGATACTCTTTACTGCTGCAACAGGGAAACTTAAGCTTTCAGAAACTGAAAATGAGTAGAAAACTAATTCTGCTTATAAACGTAATTTTATAATCTGATAATCATTTAAACAATTTTAATCGAGTTAACCACATGCGTTTACAAATTTTAAAGCCTGAAATATAGAAGCCTGCGATGTTATAGCCTTGCGATGATTTGTAGGTGCTTTATTTTTTACCACGATATTTCGACTATGATGTTTACAAACTGCGAAGTTTTTGAACCTCTTTATTTTCGATGAATATGTTTTGCACCATGGGATTTTTCTCCTTGCTCCTACGTCCGACGATTTTTTTTGCATTGCGTTGCTTTCTCCGCGATGTTTTCATAGGCGGTGTTTTCAGCGGACACCATTTCGAAAATTTATGTCATCTTTTTAAATAGATGAACTGTTACATTTAGCAAAAACTTTGTCGTTAATTTTAACGTCTTGCCGTGTTCACGTCAGTATGGAGCAGTTTATATATTTTATTAAATAAGTAATAATTTCCATTAACCGACGATAATTCTTCGGACGTATTTTTCATTTAAAACAAAAAATTACAACAAAAAGCATTATTTACTGGAGCATTTCGACAAAACTTTGGAGTATTCAAATAATCATATGAAATACTAATTAACATTTTTATAGCAAATTATTTTATTGCGAGGAATATACTGACGATATTTGTTTTATAACAAACAACGGTTAAGTAGAGAAAACATAATGTATTAGAAAAAAATTAAAGTCTACATTTATTATTTCAATATTTAGTGCAAGATGCGTGAAAATAAATTTCAGAAATGCAAGTATCTGAAAACAAAAGGGAACCACTATATATTATTACATTATGCATTCATATTTTTTGAGATACTAGTTCATTATTATATGTTTAATTTTAACTGAGACTTTATTTCCCATGTTAAATCTTTTCTGCATTTATACTGTTGCGTCTACTCCACCAGAATATTTAATGAAATGAGTTTTAAAGAGAGCATATGTTACAGCCACTTGCTGCGGTCTACAAACTGCGAATTTGTCTTTAATTGAACACTAAATCAATGCTCGTGTAATAAAGCAGCCAGGAAATTAGGCTTTAATTACTAAATGTTTTGAATATATGCTATCTGTCTATCTGAAGATGAAGTTAATGTTTTATTACTTTAATTCTATAACTTTAAGTTGATGTTCAAATAAATTTAGTTGCTTTACTTAACTGTATTTTTTAATACTCTGGTTACGGCAAAGTGAAGACGGACTGTGATTCAATCAGCAGTCTAGCAGAATACACTGTTACTTACATTAAGTCAAAATGAGTTTAACCTTATAAGAGACCCATTGTAAACGATATTTCTAGAAAATAAAACTTATATAGATTTGTATGCGTCCAAAACAGAACTCTGTTAATTATGTATACTTTCGTAATACTTGTGATTTTCTTAAAATATAGCGAATTTAAAATCATTAGATTATATGGAATAAGGAATTACCGTATTTACTTGCGTATGAGACTCACTTTTTCTTTGAAAATAGGTCCGAAAAAAGGTTTGCTTTATTTAATTATGGCAAAGCACACTAGGGATATCTGACTAACGGGAGGGATGCCTTCGTGGAGGACTTTCTAAGGGAAACTGGCTCGTATACACGTTACATATGGGGAAAACCACGAAAACGCCCATGCAGCCGGCCCGTTCGCGGAATTCGAACCTCGGACCGAACTACCGGTGTTCAGCAGCTTTACTGCTCGGCCGCTGGTGGGCCTGAAAAAAAAAGGACTGCGTCTTATATGCCTATACTTAGTTTTTGATGACATTCATCTTTCGAAATTTTCTCTGTTCGGAGTTATGCGATTTTTTTTCTTGCGGAGTGTAAAAAATTATAGTTACATCGAGTTCAGCGAATGCGCATGCCCTTCATCGACGATCACAGCTGGGTTCGTTTAAACTTTCCAATTTTTTGTGAACAACTTTTAAATGCGCGAAATTTATACTGTCAGTTTTTTAAATTTGTTGGCAAGTTATGTCTGAAAACCAATGGCAGATTGGGTATTTGTAGAAAGTATTACTTGTATTCGTATAACTTTATATTTAAAATACTGCAAATTCATTATAATGGTCAATAATAAAGTTTTATCCTTCAAAAATATGTATAAACAAGGGGGTGCGTCGTATGCGCCGGCAAATATGGTAATTATACGATAAATGGATTTTGGCAAATTCTGTGAACAGTTTTATAATTGCTACTTGAAGAATGTTTTAAATAAAATGTTTCTCTGATCTTTACTAATATCAATTTTAAAAATAACTTTCAATGGAAATATCGAGTTTGGCCGTTCCCGAATAATTCGTTGCACGACGTTTGTACGAGCAAACAGAATAAAGAACTTCTTATTCCAAAACAGATCATAAAATAGATTCAAAATGTTTTTTTTCTTCAAAATCTATCTCGTATTATTCAAAAACAGCAGTAGAACGTTGAAATTTTGTGTATGGAACTGCTATAACATCTAGTTATGCACTTTCCTTTTTATCGCATTTGGCTGTATGAAATGTATGTATGCATATATAAATATATATTATATAAATATACCATATAAATATATATTATATAATATACGTTAGGAAAAATATATATTTGTATATACCCACTGTCTAACCCGGCTTAAAATTCCTTACCAGGCTGTTATTTCCGTAAGCATTGGTCGTAATCATATACTTCCAGTTAAAGAATTGTTTTAAACGACGAAAATATTCCTGTTTTGGCAATGCCAATTTTTTTTTTAATTTTCTTTTTCGACAAATAACGAAATATAACTTTTAATGCATTCTTCCGATTCCTATACTTACATTTAGGAAAGTTTTAATACTCGTTATGAAAAAAAAATTAAAGTTTGACTCCCGCATGACAAAAATTGTGTGGGACATTTAGTTTAAAAAAATTAAAGTTTTTTATGCAATTCCAACTTGACTTAAGAGATCGGTTAATATTACAATAAACAATAATTCGAGGAAATAAGTTTAAATGAAGTGCAGCAAAAAATGTGTATAATTCAGTAGTACGTAAAAAGAAGTCATGTAGTGTCCACTTCAAATTTTTTACTTTTCCGAATCACCATGAATTGCTTTGATTATGATTATGATGCTATAATGAAGAATGGCTTTGATTATGATGTTATCATGAAGAATGATAATAATTCTTGTTCTCAAGAATGTAAAGGACATTTTAGAATCGCGAAAATTTCGGTCATCAAATTTCAGCCAAAATATCTATTGCGATCTTTCTCGAATATATTGAGATTATTTTTTTGCGTGACCTTTGTATGCGCGGACGGAATAAAGGATTATCTGTTCCAAAACGGATTGTAAAATATATTCAAGTTGGATCCAAAATAAATTTTTTTGACATCTCCAAGTGTATATAAAATTATATATATGTAAGCACGATTGTAAATTATTTAATTGTTATTAGACAAAATATCTATTGAGAAAAGGGCAACAGCTAATTTCTGGATGTCGTTCTATTTATAATTTTAAAAAATATATGCAGATGATGTACGCTTGAAATGTTTAATGGTACGATGCAGTAAGTACGTTTGTTATGTTATGTACGTTTACGAATACGTTACGTGTAGGTTATTAAGATTTATCTTTAAATAAATGTTTGTCTTTTACAACCATTTTATGATTGATTATTTTAACATATGTATATTTATCTTGAAGAACTCTAAACCGATTAGCTATAGAATGCTTATATGGGATGGCTATAGCATTTTTGCGCACCTCCAGTTTTTATTGTGATCGGCAGTACCAAATTATATATATATATATATATACTATGCTTTTATTTTTGCAGTCGTTGGTAGTAGTCATTTGCTTCTAGTTACAGAAGTGTTTCAAATGACGAAAATTTAGATGTTTCGAAAAAGTCAAATTTAAAAATAAATTAATTTTAAACAATTAACGAAATCTAACCTTGAATGCAATCTCGCGGTTTCTATATTTATATTTGGGAAAGTTTTACACTCGTTATGAAAAGATAAAAATATAAGATGTTTTAGTCCCGCACGACGAAAATTGACCGAGATATTTAATTTCAAAATTGTCAATTTCTGATGTCATTTTCAACTTGCTTTGAAGAATCTGTCGATTAAGTTAGAATAATTCAAAGAAATAAGTTTAAACGAAATGCATAAAAAATATGCATAATTTAATAGGCGTTGCAAGGAAATCATGTAGTGCCTACATCAGACTTTTTTTAAAATTTTATTCCTTTCCTCTCAGAACCGCTTCTTGTTCTCAAGAAACGATTTGTGTATTGCTTTGCTAATTGCCCCACCAGTGGCCGAATGGTTAAGGTCTCGGAGTACTGGTTATTCGTCCCAGATTCGAACCCAGAAAGATGGGCAGCTCTAGGGTTGGTTTTTTTCTATATGTAACTTGCATATGAACCAGTTTTCCTTAGAAAGTCCGTCCCGAAGACAACCCTGCTTTTATAAGAGAGCCCTAGTATGCTTTTTTACGTTCAAGTAATCTAACCTTTACTAATCTCCTGAATTGTGTTTTCTGTTCATGACTGTGCACTGTATTAGAACTTTTAAATGATAATAATTTCTGAAAATATTTTCCGTGGAAATTTTATTCAGAAGTTTTTAATGTCTTTTAGAGGTAAATAATATTGAATTATTTTTTAAAGTACGTGTTATGGAATCTTGAATAATATTATATTTTAAAAATATCCCAACTTTTAGTTGAATTTTACTTTCCTTTAGTAAATGTTTTAAAGGAGTTCGCTTGTATTTTAACATCTTGAACTCTGTAGTTTAGAAAATACTTAATTCCTCTGACTGAGTTTTATTTCGCATGAACAAATGAAGATGCATGACTTTTCTCAATAATAAAATATTCTTTACTGAATTGAATTCTCTTATTCTAGCTGTATTCTGGCTCTGTACACAGTAAACACTAAGAACTTCATGTTTACACATATCAGGAAGAGTAGCGTTAGATTTTTTTTTTTTTTTCAGACAGTCAGTCTCGAAGCCGTTTGCGATTCAACTTAGTCTGATGCCAAGGCATTTTATAAAGTATTCATTAGCCGTTGGCAGATATTTTGTAAAAATTATTATGACGAAGTGATATTTGAGCATAAAATTTGTTTTCGCCATGCTCTCGACACTTTTTGCTCGTTTAAAAACATAACTTTCTTCTTTCACTTTTAACTAGCTGTTACCCGTCATGCGTTACAACGCTACTTAAGAAAGAAAGTGTTTGTGTTTTAATTATGAAAATTTTTCTTTTTGCGTATTCTGTATACTTCGATTGGCTTGCGTCTTTTGATACCAAGACTGATAAAAGTTCGGGTGGTAAATTTATTTATGGCGATTTCAATTTTCCACACGCTCAACACATTCGCAGCGCTGCATTCTTAAGTATGATGGCTCTGCAATACATGCATAATTCATCCACCTTTCCAACGGCCACAGTTGGATGAAGACTGTAATCATAATTAACATCGTAATGGAATGCATCAAGATTTAAATCCGCATATGCCCAGTGTTCGTCTGGATCGAGCTGATCAACTCGGATATTTTCCAGTCGTGCTTTCCATTGCTCGTCTGTTTCAGAAGAACGAACGTTTTCCTGTCTTGCTTCTCGTTGCTCGTTTGTTTCTGAAGCTCATCATGCCTTATTCTTTCATGCTCGAGGTGCAGATCGATTTTTATCTTCGTGGCATAATTGATTTCACAGCGAAAGTTATGCTTTGTGACTTCTACTAAAATTCACTTTGAAAAACGAAAAAAAATACATGTGATGTGGCATAACTGATTTCACCTCGAAAGTAAAACTTTTTGACTTCTATTAAAAATTCATTTGATAAAAAACTTGATCAATGAAATTGGAATCACTTGATTAATAAAATTGAAAAAAAAAGAAAATGCGTGTAATGTAGCATAATTGATTTCACAGCGAAAGTAATGCTTTGAGACTTCTAATTAAAATTCACTTAACAAAGAAAATGAGTGTAATGTAATAACACCCATGTTAATGTGCGCGAAAAATTAAATATTTTTCGCTTTGCTGAACGATAACACAGTTTAAAATATTTGAATTATGCAACTGGCAACACATTTCTCTTAAACTGCTGAGCTTTTTTATTAAATTCAAGACATATTAATATAATTGCGCTTTCACGAGTTAAAAGAAAATTTTGATATCGCCGAGTTTTCTGATTAAATTTGAAGCATATATATAGTTGCTTGCGTACGGGTTCGTAATAGATTTAAATGTAAAAGTCCGATTATTTCTACATATAATAAAAGAAAGAGTTTGTGTGTCTTTCGATCGTGCTGCGCGTGAGCTAATAGACCCAGGGCTACGAAATTTGGTATATCTAGACAAAATTCGAATCAGATTTTTTTTTAATTTTATCTTTTCAATTTTATCGCAATATTTTGAATAGTTTCATTCTTCTAGAAATGTGTTTTTGGCAACAGTTTTTCATTCAATACTTTATTTACTGGATTGCTGACTTAAAAATATGAAATAAAATGCTGCTTTTTGTCTTTTAATTTTTGGACACGCACATCGCGATCTTCTAATTCTGATGCACATGTGTCTCGCGAGGCACTACAAAAAGAATTTCCTTTTTCTTTTTCCTCTTTTTCTTTTTCAGCTAATGGCAAAGAAGTTTGCCATTTTAAATTATGTCATCCGCAATTGCACAATTTTGTCATCCACAATGCACACACGATTGGTTATTGCTTTCTGATGATAGTTTCATTCTTTTAGAAATATGGTTTGAGCAACAGTTTTTCATTCATTGCTTTGGATACTGGATTGCTGACTGTTTTCTCTTGCAAATATAAGATTTATTGCTTATTTCATTGTAATTTTTTATACTATGTTTTAAGTATATATAATTTTTATAATATAAAACTTTTGGCTAAATCGCAGAATAGGCTGCATCAGTCGATGTTGTGTTTACTTCTCTTATGCTTGGACACGCCTTTTTATGACGTAATATTGGTTGCGCCTCTTCTTAAAACAAGTTATAAGTATGCTATAGCTTCGTATTTAAAGGAAACTTAAACTGTATTTTAACTGAGTTGAAATGGTAGGTTTATAATGTTCTGCGAGAGATTTTTTTTAATTATAAATCTACTTTTGTGTGTTGTGTGGTAGTGTTAGCATTTAACGCAACGAATTATCTCTCACAAATGTATTATTAAGATACCAAACGATTGAAATGACCATTACCAAACGATTGAAAATATTGAATGCATGAATTAAAAATTATAACTGTAACTTCTGAAAATACAGAAAAGAATTCTTTTGCTTAAAGAATGTTTTGATTATTGATGAGTGTGTCAAAATCGGTGCTTACTGCAGAACGGATGAGTATCTGAATCTGGATTTTTTTATCAGTTGGAGTGAAGAAGTAAAAAGAGCGTTATTGAGTGGTGTATGGAGAAACGTTTGATAGCAATATCGTATAAGTGCCCAATTTGCGGAACAAATATGAAACTGAGCGAAAAAACCGTATAGACGGTTTTGAGCGGATGTGGAGTTCTTGGAGGCGAATGTAGGCATCTAAATTCAAGGTCTGTCCGAAAGAACTCCTGGTTTCTGAAGAGTAAATTCGACAACTCAAAACAATGGAGTTGATTACGCGCGAGTTTCTGCAATTCTCTGATTTTTTTTTTAAGTGAAAGCAGACTTCTGAGTATATGAGCAATGGAGAATTTATTCAATGTCTGATTTTTTAAAAGTAGATCGATGTGCACATGGGCAAAGCCAATGTGGTGCGCAATGCCGAGGTTGTGCGCGATGCCGGGGTTGTGCAATTCTGGCATGTTTTTTAGGTGAAAATAGATCGATGTGCACATGGGCAAAGCCAATGTGGTGCGCAATGCCGAGGTTGTGCGCGATGCCGAGTTTGTAGGATTCTGGGATTTTCTTTAAGTGAAAATAGATCGATGTGCATATGGGCAAAGTCAATGTGGTGCGCAATGCCGAGTTTGAGCAACTTTCTGATTTTTCTTTAAGTGAAAATAGTTCGATGAGCACAAGGACACCGAGTTTGTTGAATTCTTTGATGTTTTTCGAGCGAATACTGATCGTTGTGTAAAAGGGAAAACCAGGTTGTGTGGGATGCCGAGCAGTAATGTAACTTTATTTATGTGCAATGTTTAACATATCGTTTGTGTATTTTAAATTTGTATTGTTGTTTTAATTGTGAATTATATTTAAGACATCATTTTTCATTTAAATTGTATTTTTAATTTTTTGTTTTTGATATGATTATAACGCTTTCCAACTTACGGTATATATCGATAGCCCGACGATCTACTCAACAGTAGCAAAACTGTAAACTTTAACCCTTTAAGTAACGTTTACCTTATATTTTAATACGTAGTGTTTGGTATCATAATTGCACTTGATAATATGAGTTCATTGATAATATGTGTGTGTGTGCGTATGTGAAGCATTGCTTAGTGTTCCAAGTTTGTGGTATTTATTTTATTATATTATTTTCTTTCATTTTGAGAAATTAGATTTTTTTTATTTATTAATGCGTAGAATTATAGTATGCCTACACAGAATATGGCGTGATTTAGGAATTTTAGAAATTGATATGAAAGCTGTGTAATGATGTTCATATGCAATAAAAATATTCTTCTTTTTTTATTAATGTAAAGTTAAAAATTCTTAGAAAATAATGAAAATTGTCTAATTATTCGTATGTCCGGAATTATGTCGTTACGTAGCAAGAAGGTAATTTGTAAAAATGATAAAATTTAAATGTTCCACAATATGAATTTAAATTAAAAAAAAATTTTTGGTATAAATGCTTTAATAAAAATCTTTAAAAATGTTGAAGCTCTACAAGTATTAGAAACTGAGACTTTGTTTATCGTTTTAATAATTGGTAGAATTCGCTCACTGTATCTTGGTGATTTTAACTTATTATCATTAACGCCTAAGCTTATATGTTATAAATGTAAATTAAAAGCAAAGAATTTGATATTAATTTACAATAATAAACAATTCATTATTGTTATTTTTAAGAGAAAATAGAAAGTACGCGTAGTGTAAATGCAAGACTACCATGGACCTTACAAGAAATAGACTAACCCAAATGGGTTTTCTCCCTCGTCTGAGGCGTTACCGGCTGTCACCTTGATCACATCCGGAGGAGTAGGGACGACTTCCAGAAATTTAACAGTGGTTGCCAATTGCAGCGTGTATAATCGTCAAGAAAAAGCTGGTTGTAGCGCCTCATTTCACAAATTAGAATTTCTACATATTTTTATATTTGAAATTGAGATTCATTTTTAAAACATTAGCAGATTTATCAAGCATAATTAACGTTCCAAATAATTATAAAGCTGTTGCTTGCTTTCAGGGCTGGATGTTTTTTTAGCTTTTCCTATGCTGTAAGGAAATTTTAACTACTTCTTTTATAAAATAATATTTTAAATCTGAACTAATAGAAAATTTCAAACAAGCAATTTTCTCTTGCAATTTTTATGCTTTTTATTTGTGTAAATATGTAAAAAATACTAAAATATTTAAAAACGAATTTTTGAAAGTTTTGTTTAAAATTCTAAATTGTGCTGCTTTTTTTAAAATTATACATGAATATTATAGCACAATTTCTATAAAGAAATTTTATTTCAATTATATTTCATAATACATCATAGTGATAAACACTTTTGTCTCCTTAATAACTTTTATACATTTAATTCTAATATTAAAATTGTACTTAACCGTAATAATTAATTTTGCTTGTATTTTATAGTGACTATTTTTAAATTTATTTTTAGATCTAGGTAAGATTTTTTTTATTTAATGTTAATTTAATTTATTAGCCCAAAGGGGCGGTAGCCTAGAAAGGCTGTTAGTTTCGAAGCGGCATTTTGCGCTGTTTTACTATAAATGTCCGTGTCTCCTTGCAAACTGTTGTTACCAAATATTATCGCCCTGTATTATATTTAAAGAAATTAAATAATGAAGAATCAGCATGAATACATGTATGTTTCTCGCACTGTGACAAAAACAACAGTATCTAGAGCCATCAAATTTTGAATAATGTACATGGGCATCTGGACGGCTGAATTTCGAATTTTTTTTAATCTATTTCATATTTTGTAAAACTTTAACACATTTTTGATTAACAAACGCAATGAGTTCAGAGAGAGCACTGTACGGAAAAGAACAGTTTTATCTCCATTGAGTAAATTCTAAAGACATGTTGTTTCAAATGTATGTGGTTTACGGGCGAAGAACATGATATTCAATAAATATAGGTAACACCCCAAACGTTAAGAAAATGTTCCTTTTGGCGCAATATAAAGTCTGAGTGCTTCTAGATTTTATTTTATCTTCCCCCCCCCCTTCATTACACTCAGAAAATTTTATGCTACGAATTTTATAAATTACTAAAATCAATATTCAACTTTAATGCTAATAAGTTAATGATGATATAATCAAATAAATTATTGTTTTGTAATGTTATTACAGTTTTGAAAATCACTGCCTGAAAATGGTCATTAAATTAAAAAAAAAGTTATCTGATCTTGTTTAATTCTACCTTATTGATTTCAAAGCATCCCGTACTATCAATCTTATTTAATTTTACGTTATTTGCACGCAAAATTAAGTTCATAAATTTTGTGCCTAGAGTTTTTACCGTTTTAACAAAGTAAAGATGTTTGTACAAGAATTGCGCGTGAAAAATAATGCGCGAAATGCAATAAAATGTGCTTTAATGAGAAATATTAAATCCTATTTGGAAAAAACTCTGGTTTTCATAATCTCATCACTATACAACGTATCACATTTAATAATTAAAAAGAGTTATGTGATACAAACGCCATAGGTTTCAGTGTTAACTAAACCAGATCGTCCCTACTCTTTCTTGCCGACATGTCGGTGACGCGCGCCCCGCCCACTGGGTTAGTCTATTTCTTATAAGGTCCATGAAGACTATATTGTGACGTCACAAGCTTAATCTCACCCATTTATGGACGTCACACAGCTCCGTTTACTGAACTTTGTTGATGCAGCCTATTCTGCGCTTTAACCCTGGACTGCTGACTGTTTTCTCTTGCAAATATAAGATTTATTGCTTATTTCATTGTAATTTTTTATACTATGTTTTAAGTATATATAATTTTTGGTAAAAGCGCAGAATAGGCTGCATCAACAAAGTTCAGTAGAAGGAGCTGTGTGACTTACATAAATGGGTGGGACTAAGCTTGTGACGTCACGGTAGTCTCCAGTCTCGCATTTACACTAAGCGTACTTTCTATTTTCCTTAAAAATAACAATAATAAATTGTTTATTATTGTAAATTAATATCAAATTCTTTATTTTTAATTTACATTTATAACATTTAAGCTTAGACATTACTGATAATAAGTATAATAAATAGTTTATATTTAAAATTACCGTGATACAGTGAGCGAATTCTATCAAGGAGGTTAACCTCCTTGAATTCTACCAATTATTAAAACGATAAACAACATCGCGGTTTCTAATACTTGTAGAGCTTCAATATTTTCAAAGATTTTTATTAAAGCATTTATACAAATAAAAAAATTTAATTTAAATTCATATTGTGGAACATTTCAATTTTATCATTTTTACAAATTACCTTCTTGCTACGTAACGACATAATTCCTTACATACCAATAATTATACAATTTTCATTATTTTCTAAAAATTTTAAACATTACATTAATTAAAAAGAAGAATATTTTTTATTGCATGTCAACATCATTACACAACTTTTATATCAGTTTCTAAAATTCCTAAATCGCGCCATATTCTCTGTAGGCATACTAGAATTCTATGCATTAATAAGTAAAACAATCTAATTTCTCAGAATGAAAGAAAATAATATAATAAAATAAATACTACAAACTTGGAACAGTAAGCAATGCTTTTCATACATACATACACAAACACATATTATCAATGAACTGATATTATCAAGTGCAATTACGATACCAAACACTACGTATTAAAATATGACTTCAAGACAGTTTTAATACTGTTGAGTAGATCGTCGGGCTATTGATATATATCGTAAGTCGGAAAGCGTTATAAACATATCAAAACCAAGAAATTAAAAATACAATTTAAATGTAAAATGATGTGTTAAATATAATTCACAATAAAAACAACAATACAAATTTAAAATACACAAACGATATGTTAAACATTGCACATAAATAAAGTTACATTACTGCTCGGTATCACACACAACCTCGATTTCCATTTTTCACAACGATCAGTATTCGCTCGAAAAACATCAAAGAATTCCACAAACTCGGTGTGCATGTGCTCATCCATCTATTTTCACTTAGAAGAAAAATCAGTTGATTGCTCAAACTCGGCATTGCGCACCACATTGGTTTTGCCCATATGCACATTGATCTATTTTCACTTAAAAAACATCCCAGAATTGCACAACCTCGGCATTGCGCACCACATTGGCTTTTCCCATGTGCACATCGATCTATTTTCCCTTAAAAAACATCCTAGAATTGCACAAACTGGGCATTGCGCACCACATTGGCTTTGCGCATGTGCACATGGATGAACTTTCACTTAAAACATCCCAGAATTGCACTAACTCGGCATCGCGCACAACCTCGTTATTGCGCACCACATTGATCTAATTTCACTTAAAAAAATCCCAGAATTGCACAAACTCGGCATCGCACACAACCTCGGCATTACGCACCACATTGGCTTTGCCCATGTGCACATCGATCTATTTTCACATAAAAAAACATCCCAGAATTGCACAAACTCGGCATTGCGCACCGCTCAAAACCGTCTATGCGGTTTTTTTCGCTCTACTAGTTTCATATTTGTTCCACAAATTGGGCACTTATACGATATTGCTATCAAACTTTTCTCCATACACCACTCAATAACGCTCTTTTTACCTCTTCGCTCCAACTGATTAAAAAAATCCAGATTCAGATACTCATCTATTCTGCAGTAAGCACCGATTTTGACACACTCATCAATGATCAAAACATTCTTTAAGCAAAAGAATTCTCTTCTGTATTTTCAGAAGTTACCGTTATAATTTTTAACGCATGCATTCAATATTCTCAATCGTTTGGTAATGGTCGTTTTCAATCGTTTGGTATCTTAATAATACATTTGTGAGAGATAATTCGTTGCATTTAATGCTAACACTACCACACAACACACAAAAGTAGATTTATAATTTAAAAAAATCTCGCGCAGAACATTATAAACCTACCATTTCAACTCAGTTAAAATATAATTTTTCTTCAAATACGAAGCTATAGCATACTTATAACTTGTTTTTAAGATGAGGCGTAACCAATATTACGTCATAAAAAGGCCTGTCCACGCGTAAGAGAAGTAAACACAGCATCGACTGATGCAGCCTATTCTGCGATTTAGCCTAATTTTTATTATATAAAACGTTTTGCATGATTTTTTTAGGAAATAAAGCTTTTTAACTTCCTTTAAACCATTCGAATTCTTAACAATTTGCAACGGGAAGTTGGTTAATTTATTTATTAGAATAATTAATATTTGTATTACGGGATATTGCTTATTTCATTGTAATTTTGTTATATGTAATTTTTTTTTTATTTGTGGAGGTTTTTTTTATGTTGTTCTGCAGAATAAAATTCTCCACAGTTTTTAAATTTAACGCTTGGTGTTCCCTTTAGGCATTTTTCCGGTACATTTAAAAGCCAGACGAAGGCTAGCCGCGTAGCTGCTAGTAGGTTAATAAAATTGATTCTTACCAAAAGAAATATGTCAAAACTCTGTAATTTTCTTATCAGGTATTTCGTATAAGTGTTCACAATATTACGCAATATCATAAGTAGTTATACTTCAAACTCCTAAAAACGTTAAATTTGACTCAATGCGAAGCGCACCTAAAGAGAAAGCTAACTCTGATATCTCAGTTCATGCGGAACTAAGTAATTCGCGACAACAGCAACTAAACTGAGGTGCTGTCTCTCTCAGGCTTTTCATAGTTTTCGACTTGTCGCGAAATGTTTCTAGTAATAGCAGCTTCTCGAAATTACTGGAAAGCTGTAATAGGATGGAATTATGGTTACAGCTAGCATAGTGGTCAATTACATTTATTAAATTTCAATTACAAAAATTGCTGAGATATCCTTTTAGTCAATGTTAAATGCACGTGCTCCTGTAATCTTACTTTTCCGGTACAGCTTTCTCTTCGAATTTATCTGGTGTTGCATTGTACTGGGAAATACAACAATTTTAATTATAATTCTACTAAAAGTAGCTATTCAAATACAAAATACGTAACACTATATCTTAAGCTTTGCTGAGTGGCAACGCAAAGCATTTAAGTCGTTTTTTAATCAAAAATTCGTTAAATTAGCCTAAAATATATGTAAATGATGCAGCCAACATGGGCTGGATTTTGAGAAATCTTATGTAAGCAATGACCTTTCTTTTGTTTTGAAGGTCGAGCGTGAGAAATTCATAACGATCGGAATTAAACTGTAGATCTGTATAAAAGACAAACAAACAAACAAATTTTTTTTTTTTTTTTTTTTTTTTTTTTTTTGTGTGTGTGTGTGTATATAGATTATTACCATATTTGACAATGCAATGTAAAACGGAGTAAGGTATATCTAAAACTAAAAGAAAAAATACGAATTTTTTTAAAATTTTAACGTCGTACCAGTGGATTTGTTCGGGAGTTTTATGTTCCTGTTGAGTATCTCAAGTTAGCAATCTGCTCTTGATTCACTAATACACTCATGTCCATAAATTAAGGATAATGCAAAATCAGGCAAAGGAAGAGTTAGAATCAAAACAAATTGGACTTATATGTAAAGCTTATTTATTAAACAAAAGGTAAGGAGCAAAAAAAGATGCTATATGTTTGATATTATTAAAAAAATTAGCGATTTTTTCTCCCTGGAACAAATTACAAAAAACACTTATTTACAGAAAACCAATATTACATGGTTGGTATGATTGTTAATACATTGTATGTCTTCCAGACGATGCAATACAGTACGTACAACGCCTAGGCATGCTGAGTATCAAATTATCGATCTGATCTTGGGGAATATTACACCACTCAAAACGCAATGCTCTCCGAAGTTCCGGTAGACATGTAGGAGGAGATTGACGGGCTTGAACTCGTCGGCCAAGCATGTCCCACATGTGCTCTACTGGATTCCAGTCCGGTGAGAATGCTGGCCAGTCCATGCGGGTGATATCCTCCGATTGAAGGCATTCGCTTACGATGTTTGCACGGTGAGGACGGGCGTTGTCATCCATAAATACAAATTGTGCGCCCATGGCGCCCCGAAACAAACGTACATGCTGTTCCAGAATGACGTCCCGATAGATTTGGCTTGTCATGGTTCCAATTTGAACATGCAGGTTAGTTCTGGAACCAAGAATAATTCCACCCCAAATGAGCACTCCTGCACCACCGTCACGGTGTCGTTCAATGATGTTTTCTTGGTGGTAACGGGTACCTGGAGCTCTCCATATGAAAGTCCGGCAAGAATCAGACTGCAAGCTAAACCTGGACTTGTCGGAAAACATCACAGAAACCCACTGTCGCGGTGTCCACAATGCATGCTCTCTACTCCAGGCTAACCGCAGGCGACAGTGAGTTGCAGTAAGTGGAACGCATCTGACAGGTCTACGAGCATATAGATCAATCTGCCCTAAGCGTCTGTACACGGTCTGCCTTGAAATTGTCGTATCAGTGGCTGAAGAGAGCTGAGGAGACAGGTCTGAGGCTGTGCTCCGCCTGTTTCTTTTAGCAGTAACTGCCAAATACCGGTCCTCATTCGGCGTTGTAACTCTGGGGCGACCTGTGCTGTAACATCTACTCGCATTACCATCATCTTGGAATCGTTGCCAAAGCCTGGAGATGACACTCTGGGCAATTCCAAGTTCGTCTGATACTTCCAGTTGGGTACGCCCACATTTCAGACGGCCGATAATTCTGCCACGTAAAAAATCATCTAAATGCGTCCTTTGTTTCATAACTATTCGGTTATTGCACTGAAATGTGCTTATAAAGCGCCTGCGAACAATTTTACTTCTTTGCCTGTATTCCTTATGTATCACTCTCTTATACTCTCGTCATTGCGACGTACCATCGGTGTCATCTGGTTACTTCCTGAAATTTGTATATGATTCTTGAAGGTATGTGTAATGATTTTACGGGTGATATATTTATTTTAGTGTTCGATTTCCGCGTGAATCCGAATTATCCTTAATTTATGGACATGAGTGTAGTATAGACTAATAGTATATATCTAAAAAACAAAAAACTTGTTAGCAGGAATTTTTTTTAAACCTTTATTTTTAAGTATCGCTTTCTTCAGGCTTACGCCACATAAAATTCAACTGGAAAATCATAAAATATTTAAAAACTGCATATCTTTAGGATTCCCGATAAATCTATTGGAGACTGGCATACACTTGTTTACATTCGTTACATTATTGCTTGTAAAATAGCCGCTCGAGTGTCCAGCCGCCTGAAAGACTTATAGCCTCCCTTAAAAAGGTATAATGATTTTAATAAGTAGAGCTAATGTCATTTATGAAAAGTATTTAATATTTATTATTAAGCATCTCATTTAAATGCATTTATATGTAAAGCAACCAGATTAAAAAGTTAAAAAAAATCTTTCTAAAAACTACGTTTATTTCTTTTCGGTCACTTGATTTGCTATTCAGGAAGGGAAACATTAAATTTGATAGTTAAATATCTAACTATCTTACACTTTAGCAAATGACAACATTCTTGTGCGTTGAGATAATAATTATTCCATTTGAGGCTGTGGCAGTACATTTCTTCCAAATAGCTGAATATGTAGATTAAAACTGAAAGATGAGTATACGATCGAGACTTCTGCATTTGCAGGAGCGCCGGAAATAGAAATATTTTATTTGGAACACTGCTTGCTTTCAAATCGCTGAGTTTGTTAATCAAAAACTCATTAAAATCATGAAAAATAGGAAATAAATCAGAACAGGGCTTCGAGTTTCCCATTATTTGAGCGGAGGAGTACGTATATTAAATTTGGATGTCTCCAGATGCCGTCGCTTTTTCCGCAATGATGGAGCAATGATGGAGTACATACATTTACACGGATTATTATATCATTCATTCCTTTTCTATTGAAGACTGCAACATAAAATGTCGATTATTTATTAATGATTGGATATTTATAAATTCCTCAGGTAAATAAACTGAAACTAAAATTTTCTTCGTAAAATGTTTCCACCAGTTTAATATTTGAAGATTTCTTTTGAAAATTTCCAAAGCATTAAAATGTAACTATTTCTTAAATTAAGTCCTTCGGAAGTTAATTAACTGAGTTCAGATTCAAACGCATTTTATCGATATTTTCCTCTGCCGAGCTTATTCCTGTTTGATAAATATTTATTCTTTTTTACTTTAATTACAGAATTTAATTACTGAAATAAGAAAAGCAATTACGCAATTTAATGTTGGATTCCAAATGAAACTTATTAAAACAGTGATTAAGTAAATGAATTGCAGTAAAACTTGTTGATCTGGAACTTGAATGAAAAATATTGAATCGATTGTGAAAAACTGTTCCATTATTTTGTTTTGTTTGCTTAATTATACATATCTTGCTCGATAGATTTAAGTTTAATCTCGCATTTAGGCTCTTGCACGGTTTCATACAACGTATTACTCATTAAAAAATGTAAAGCACTATATATAGAATGTTTATACATTTTTAAAAACGAATATATGGCTGTTTAATTAATGTTTAAAATGTAAAGAGTATTTTTTTAAACCTTTGATCTGATAAACTTTTTTCTGGATGTACGTCTGCAACTTGATTTCCATGAGAGAAGGGCTTTTTGTAAAATTTCCAGGGGTATGAATTTCCGTTTCTGTTCCACAACTTCCCAGAATACATCCATCGTGGTGGGTTTGCGCTTAGAAACTGCTCTTTTCAAGAGACCATATGCACAATAGTCCATAGATGAAACATCAGAGACTTCGCTGGAAAACATTTAAAAGAAGTATAGCAATAGCTGTGTCAGTCCTCATTTTTCTAAGCAATGGAGTGGCACTTCACGAAGTACGACTTGTAGCTTTGTCTTGATGATGTAGCTCTCTTTGAAACTCATTGGCAAAAGGAAATGGAATTTCTCCTGCAAATATTTGAAATAAAACTTTCTCTTGATAATACGTTGAGTTCATTTTAACATTTTTATCCAGAATCCTGGGATAATCGTAAACCCCTTACTGAAACGTTTTTTACATTAATGGAAATAGATTTTATACTGTTTTTACTTCCTTGTACGAAGTAAAAAGGAAGTATTGTAATCTCGAAAAGTTTCAGGCATAATATTTCAGCGAAAATATCCATTTCGACCGCTATCGAATGCAATTTAACGATGTTGTTGTATGACATCTGCACGTAAGGACAAAATAAAAGAATCTTTTCCTCCAAAAAAATTATAAAACAGATTTAATATGAATTCTAAAGAGAATTTTCCGTGGCATCTGTACGTACATACTTAAACACACAAAAACGAGTAGCTTCAGAACGTTGAAATTTTGTATATAAAACTGCTATAACATGTAGATGTGCAACCTCCTATTTTGGTTGCAATCGACTGCACCAAAAAGTATATAAATATATTTATATGTTTATCCACTTTGTTACCTGGCTCAGTGATCTCAGTTTCTTTACTCTTATATGTTTGGAAATTGTGCATTTTTTTGCTTTAGAAATAATTGAATTATGTTGTTCTTATCTTCCGGTTAAGGTTTGTATGCCTTTAGTAAATCTGCAGGTAATATTTTTAGAGTTTTCAACAATTTAAAAGTTGTTTAAGTGCGACTAAGCCTCATTATTTTTGTGATGGCGGCCATGTTTACTTACATTTGAAACTTGGCAAAATAACGGATTTTTTGGCAATCTAGAGAAACTAAGGTTCCCAACAACAAAGATAACGCCTTCTTTTATTATTGCGAATTGTCTTAATCCAATCCGGAATTTATTCGAGGAAATAAGTGCTTAAAATTTACTTCGTAATTTTTAATATAGATATTTTGAGTTTTTATATATTTTTGCCTTGTCAGGAAGTGAGAACTGAATTAATTGAATGAAAAATATTGAATTGATTGTGAAAAACTGTTCCATTATTTTGTTTTGTTTGCTTAATTTCTTTTATACATTGTTTTAGATTTATTATAATATTTGAATAGAACATGTGGAACGATTAGATAATTCTTCAAATGATATAAATTTTGTGCATTCCGAGTTATAATATGAACGAAATGTAACGCTGTTAAATGAACCTGGCGTCAGAGTGTCGCTATGGTAAACACATACAGTGAATTTTAAAGAGTACACTTATTCTATTGTGGTTTATGCGCTATCGACGAAGTAGATTTAATTCAATCCAATAAGTTTAAATGAAGTGCTAGAAAAATTACGCATAATTTAATATTAAGTATAAGAAACTCATGTGGTGTACAGATAAAAAATCAAAAAATCCATTATAATTTATGAGAAATCAATAGTGCGAACAAACAAGCAAACACACAAACAGACATTATTCTTTATATAAATAAAATTTTGTAAAACTTACAAATTTTAGATTCACAAACTCTACGATTTGAAAGCGAGCAGTAGCAACACTTTTCGAAATAAACATTTTTATATCTAACGCGCCAGACTGTTGCCACTTGGAAAAATGAATGTGAAAATTAGGGCTTTCAGAGTTTTTAATTAATATCTTGGCTGCTTAAAGTCGTACGAAGATGGGAACAGTCGAAATGGCTTCCCATGAATTTTTGGAATCGGGAATAGTATATTTAATGTTTGGAAATGCTATTTTTATTTCATTGTAAAAATTAGAACACTTTTATTAACAAAATCTACGATTTGAAAGGCAGAAGTGCCAGCACTTCTCGAAATAAAAATGATTTTTTCCTCCAACGTGCGAGACTGTTGCTACTCGGAAAAAAGAGGGTGAAAATTAGCATTTTCAGAGTTTTTAATTAATATTTCTGATTTTAGATTTTTAATTAATATTTCTGAGATTAGCTTTTTTTTTTTTTTTTTTTTTTTTTTTTGAAAAAATTGGACGTCAACCTTTTTCAGGACTCAGAAAAGAATTGTAAAACATTTGGTGACAATAGCTATACTAGTGGCTGATTTAATCGCGAACAAACACACAGACATTCTTCTGTATACATATAGAATTTACGAATTTATTCAGATTTTCGTTAACAAACTGAGCGAGTTAAAAACAGTTTTTTATCAGTGCTCGAAATTAAATATTTATTTTTCCGCTCGCCATTCGAGAAAGATATTTATATTTCAAATTTAAACAAGGAACTCAGCTGTATGGAAGCAATATGGTGCCGCTTCCAAGGGAGGTGGGGCTCAAAATTTTATCATCCATGGAGCAGTGTGTTTCCGTTTGGCAGCAATAATTTCTATCAAGGCAAATAATTTTATAATTTTTTCTTAAGTGTCTAATAGTTACTCGCAGTTCACTCATGACTACTTTTGATTTGTTATATTCTTTAGAGTGATCGCGATCTTCGGAAATTAATTGACTCGTGTAATTTTCCACTTTAAATTTTCGGACAATAAAATTAGTAAAAATCTGGGACAAAAGAGACGATGAAATAGGATATTTACTTATTCATTTATTTAAAATTTTATTTCATTATTTAATATTTAAATAGCCTGATTTCACATTATTTTTTAGGCGGCTCGCGGCTGACCTTGAATAGGGGAAGGGAAAAAATCCCTCCTTTCATTGTTGCTACCAAATACGTGTTCTCGCCTTGTGTTAAAGAAATTAAGTAATGAAGTATCTGCATGAATGCACGTATGTTTCTCGCACTGCGGGAAAAAAACGCTACATAGAGCCATCAAATTTTGAATAACATAGTCCTCCACCCGAATGTGAGCACCTGGAAGCCCAAATTCAGAATTTGTTTTATTTTCTATTTCATGTTTTGTAAATTTTTAGCGAATTTTTGATTAACAAACTCAACTATCTCAAAACGAGAATGGAAACATTGAACCCCTCCCCCCCCAAAAAAAAATTATCTCCAGCGAGCGAGACTGTCTATCGGAAATTCTAGAGATATGCTATTTTTAAATATTTTTAGTCGAAAGGGTCATCAGCCCAAATGCTCTCAAAACGTGCATCAAGGAGGTTCGCAGTTCCTCAGATGGTCGGAAGAGGAACAAAGCAGAAGGTGGGCGAACGAAAGACACGGATTTCGAAAGCTCGAATATGTGTGTAAATGAAAAAAAAAGTCCCTTTAGGCGTAACATAAAATCTGCATTCAGATTTTATATATGTATATTCAAATTATTAAACCATGAAAACGCCCATTTAGGTAGCCCTTTTGCCTGGATTCCATCTCCTGACCGAACTATCAGGTCTTAGAGACTTTACTGCGGGATCGCTGGTGGGTTGTACTTTGCAAAATGGAAGAAATGTCGTTTATCACCATCAGCTGGAATATGCTTCGTTGGTGCAATAAAAATTTGGGTTTGAACGACGAATAAAGACGTGTATAATGATCGTCTCATGAGGTCAGTTATTCTGTCTCAAAAAACAAAACCCATAGGTAAAACTTTCTTTTTCTTTTAATCTTCTTGAAAAAGAAGAGTTATGTAAAGACCTTGCTTTCTTTCTCCCTTCGTTTCAGTCAGCTGATTCAAAAAAGAGTTCAGCCTGGGATAAGAAAATAACAGAAAGCAAAAAAGAAAATAGTTTGAGAAAGTAAACCAAGAAATATCGAAATATGCACTTGCCTGTAGACAGATATTTATTTTAGTTGCTCGATCACAGCGTGCCCCATTTTTGGTACACAACACCGACGTCATGGCAAATCCTGGCACAGAAGTCATCCGTCAAGCAGCTGACAACCGAATTTTTTACCCCGCCTGATTCCTTTGGGATTAATTCTGTCTTTCGGAGGGTATTGTAGGATCAACAAGTGATTCGGATTAATTTGCGACATGCTTCCGGCTGCTTCTGTGAGAAAACAATGCACTTATTTTTTTCTTGTCCTAAAGACAATATTTATTTTCTCATTTGTACTTAAGGTACTCAACTGGTAGGCCTCCGATTCTTTAACGAATGGAATAAGCGAATGCATGCCGCGGTACGAATTGTAAGGGAATGTGAACAGGAGAATTAAAAAGTTTTCGAGCAAAAAAAATCTAATTTTAAAATTGTATACTGGATTTATTTGAACTTGTGGCTTGGTAATAAGATTAAATAAAATTAAATAACAAATAAATGATATTAAATAAAGGTTAAACTAAGATGGTTAAATTATTATATTGTTTTATTTACAATATAACTCAAACTTTGCTCTACAAATGTTAAATAAATAAATCTAATCATGCAATTGTGTACTGATAATCTCTAATCATGCAACTTATGTGTACTTAATTTTGCGGTAAAAAACATTATTAAATATTAATATACATATAATATAAATGTACAGCATTTTAAATTAAATGTAAACTTAGCAACAGAAAACTCGCCTTTGCTTTAACTAATGTCTAATAACAAATTGCAGCACAATTAGTGCTCAGCAACGTACACTCCCTTTTTATCGCGGAGCAGGAAAATTTCGTTCATGCTTTTATATTGAGGAGGAAAGGATACAAATAGAAAACCTCTTTGACTTTGAAATGAGCTGAGTGCGTACCCAGAACAAACTTTCGCGATTTTACGAGCATGGGTACGTAAACGCTGTTGCATTTTGTAATATATTTCGATTTGCTATACGGCACGATGGCTTACCATAGTAAGCTTTTATTCACTAATATTTAGTGTAGTTCCTCGTGTATTTTACTCCTTTTTTTAACTAATTTGATCGTCCAAAAATGAAGAGGAGAAAATTATGTGAGTAAGTTAGTTTCCAAACAACGAGGTTCTAGTAAAAACATAAAAAATGAAAAGCAGTCATGGATAAAGTACAAGTAAATATCATAATATTATTTCTCTAAAAATACCTGTATTTCAGTAAAAATACTTAACAATATTAGCATTACAGTATCTGATGGATATTGAGCAGATAGCTGAAGGAAAATGACCCTGTTGTGCGACGTGTCCGACTCAGTTATCTTGTGAAGTTTAAAATTTTGTCGACCATCAGGGGTGCAATTTCTACCTCGTTAAGAACGCCTGCTCTATTCTATGTTTAGTTTTATCAATAATATTCAAAGCAATTTTTTACATGAAGTACAGAGAAAGATCTACAACTGACAATGAACAAACAAACTGAGCGAACAAACTTATCCTGAAGCCGTTAGGCTAAACTTATCTCCATTTAATTTTAAGTTAATCATTACCATTTTGAGTTAAGCCCAAAGTGTTGGTTTTTGTAAGCACCAAATAGTGCCATCTGTGAACTTTGATTTAAGTTAATAAAAGATTATTTACACTCTTATCATGATTCTGTGTTATCTTAAGACTTAGGGATAATTCCTTACATAATCTTTAACGTCCAGTTATTTTATGCTACCAATGTATACCAGACGTTATACAGTAATACATAAGATGTAGTCGTAAAACAGTATAGCCTTAAATATAATCTTAATTATATTCCTTAAAACTGCCTTAATGCAAATATTTTTTAATAAGTAATACGATCTTAATTCGTTTAATAATAAATATAATACAGTAATTTCATAGCGATTGTAGAGACATTAGGTATTTTTTTGGAAGCAAGAGAGATTGAAAAATTAGCAACGCCTTCGCTGGGAATCGAACCGCGGACCTCTCAATTACGCGCTGAGCGTGTAGACCAGTGCACCACGTTAAGAAGGTTAAGAAGACAATGAGCCAAGCAGGCTAATGTTATTTTATTCTACTTGATACAAGTCCTTGCCTTCTCTTGCTAGCTTGTTCATGATATTGTTGAATTATTTTATTAAGGCTCGAGTTTTAATGATAAGTCTTTTAAATATCGAGTCAGTGTTTTGATTATGTTTCGGATGAAATTTCTTAGTCATTGGGGATTAGAAGATATATTGGTTTGAATATCCCCGTTCCTCACATATGTAAATGTAGTAGAATAAATATGTGGGGAAGCGATCAATAATATACTAGGAATAAATTACCTAGTATGTAATTGGTCGTATAATACACAAGGTATTATTTCCCTTTTTTCAGCATGCCTTCGTAGTTGCTGCTTCAAAATACCTAATGACTCTATAAGTGGCGCCCTAACTGAAACGGGTTGCGGACGATAATTGTCACCATCAGAATTTGTCGACAGGGTCCCTTAGTTCTCAGTCGCTCTTTAAAACGGGAAGTATATAAGGTATTTTCTCCTTCCTTTCAACATGCCTTCATAGTGTAACGGAAACACAGCGCGTATTTGAGAGGTCGAGGTTCGAGGCCCGGTGAGGGTATTGTGTATTTTTCACGTCTCCTGCTTCAAAAAATCCTAATGACTATACAAACCAAATAGATCCCAGGTAAGAAACGAGTTCGAAATTGTTAGTTTCTCTGAAACATTTTGGAACGAATCATGTGTTCTACCTTTTGGCGCAGAGATCCATTCTTCTGGAAAAATTCCTCATTAAGAGAGAAGTAATTGAGAGTTTTATTTCCTTTTTAAGAAAAACGAAAAGGAACGTGTCAGGAACCTTTTGAAATTTTGCAGTTTTTCTAAAATATAGTCTTCAGAACTAATTTCGAGGTATTATAATACTACTGTGAACTTAGAAAAAGTATTTAATAGCTGCAAACTTTTTTTTTTTTTTTTTTGAAAACCGTCAATGGTGGTATAGAGGTTTGCTCGATTTATTCAGTTGCTCTTATGTAAATAGTATAGAAAGATTTCTTAAACGCAAGAAAAAATAAATAAATAAATAAAATAAAATAAAAATAAAATGCAGAATAATAATATTATTTTAAAATTTTGGAAATTAAAGTGTTTTTTCCTTAAAAATAAATACATGGTTTTAATTTATTTCTCTAGATGTCATTTTGATCCTTTTTAAATGTTTTTCTTTGTATATCAAGAAGAGGGGGAAAATCAGAGACCACTCCAGGAGTCTTTTGAGCGATCCCGGACTATCTTTGACACCACCCCGGGCAGACTGAAAGAATATTAACACTCTCAATGCAATGAAGAAAGCTTTAGTTCGCCATTGCATTGAGAGTATTAATATTCCTTCGAACATTTAATTATTTAATTAAATAATATTACAGATTGGAGTTGTCAAGACTAATAGCTTAAATTACAAAGATACAATTTTATTTGTCTTGAAATACTACCATCGGCAAACTTCACGTTTGAATGAATTTTAGCAATATATTTACTCAATCTTGAAAAGATAAACAGTCCTTCTGTTCAACTTTCAGAAATTTCTAAAATGAATTTCACATTGTAAAGAAGATGTATATGAAACTTTAACTTCATGTCCGTTGCATCAGTAATTCCGGGTAAATATTTACATTTTCTAGCTATTAACTTATTTTGACACTGAAGAGTTTTATTTGCATTGCGTATAAATTTGTAGAGCTTATACTGAAGACAGTTTCTAACTGAGTACTTTTTACTAGTATACTAGAAAATTTACATGTAGTACGTATTACTTACTGCGTGAAAGAAGCGTACTATATCTCATGCTAACTTAAATTTGTTCAACTCTCTGTTACAGAACTTTAGCAAAGATGTAATGTGGGAAAATGTCGCTTATCATTTTTGCCAGGGATTAAACTACGGGTTATACCACGGGTTGGCAAACTTCCTTGCCTAGAAGGCATGTTTCAGAAATGCGGGAGTTCCACAGATACTGTGGAGAGACTACGATAATAATAAAAATAAATATTAAATAAAAATAAATACATGATATGGAAAAAACCTGAAAGGATTCAGGCTTTAATTTCAGACTAGAGGGTTTGTGCTAACGTCTTTTATGTTCTTCATGAGCAACGAAGGTTACCCAATCTGCTATTGGACTCCTAACACATTTTTTTGTCTTTTTAACATTATTACTAAGCATCCCTTTCTTCGACCTTACGTCACATACAATTCGACAGAAAAATCGCAAAATTTTTAACAGCACCATAGCAGATATTTGTAATTTATGATGCAGTGTTTAAATATTGGCATATATTTTTTATACTTTTTTTCAGTCTTTCCTGAGTTCATCACATCAGTGTTCAATTTTCTTAGTAAGATGGCTTACAACGTTTTTCTTTTCTTTTTTGATATTAACGTTTTGCGCTTTGAGCACTTCTTTCTTACTTGTGCCACATAAAAATAATAAAATATATGAAACTTCATAACTATTCAAATCTTTGTAATTTCTGATAGTGTTATGGGTTGCCATACACTTTGTTTTATGTTCGCGATATTAATTCTTCGAAACCTAGCCCCTTCAGCAGCCAGCCGCCTAAAAGAGTTATCATATAAGAAGAAATATATGTAATGATTTTAAAGAGTCCAAGTAGTGTAATTTCATAAAATTATTTAATATTTCCTATTAGACGTCTCCTGAATTTAACGAAGTTTTGTTTAAATCAATCAGATTAGGGAATAGAAAAAAAATATTTTTAAGAACTGCATTTACTGCTATTCAATCACCTGGTCTGCCACTCAGTAACAGAAAAATTAAATTTGAAAGTTGATTAACTTACGCTTTACTGCATAGCAACATGTGGTGTGTGGAGATTATTCTGTTTTAATCAGTGGCAATAAATTGGTTTCCTACAGCCGAATTTGCGCATTAAAACTGAAAGACAGAGTAGATATCTTACATTTTGCCAAATGGTAACAGTCTGGTGCGCTTGAGATTAAAATGCTTTATTCGAAAAGTGTTGTCATTTCTCGCTTTCAAACTACCAAATATGCTAAATACAAATTCATTAAATTTGAAAAAAATACGAAATAAGTAAGAAAACAAATTCGAAATTCGGTCTTCCAAGTCATCGTGTTCGAATAGAGGATTACGTGTATTAAAATTCGGTGGCTCCAGGTGCAGTCGCTTTTCCACAATTTAAGGAACATCCTTACATATACAAACACTTCCTTAATCAATTTTGTTTGCCAATAATACATCAGGATGACATTTTATGGCAACAATTTAAAACCGATTCGAGCACAAAAGTGATACAGGTAAAAAATAAATTTCCAAACTAATATACCCCCTGGTGCTAACAAATATATAATTTTATCAAAATATGGTTAATTTACATGAATTACAAAAGCTGTAGTGTTCTAACAATTTGCTTTGTTATAGCAAAACGTTTGTAAGGGAATGTTTCTCTAGCACATTGTTCATAAATATTGCTTGCAGAGCAAAAAAACTATAGATTGTTATTGCTGTGTAACTGAAATAAATCATTCACGTAAACATTGAGCTAAAACTAAATTATTTTCTTAGCACAGACCGTTTCAAAAGCAATATTGCCTATATCTTCTCGTTATCTTTTAATACGAATTGAAGAATCTGTACTGTCTTTACAACTCGAAATACAAAGTCATGAAACGACAACTTTATGTACGAAACGAAAATCACGGATATAAAGCTATGAACGTTACCTGGGCAGAGTACATGAGGATAATGGAAAAAGAAAACACTTTATTGTATAACGGAATCAGGTATTTTTAGCAATCGAAAATTGATTCATCTAGTCCTGTAGATGTCGCTAATATTCAATTTTTGTACAAAGCATAATTTGCCAATTCGCACAACTGTTAAAATGGGGAAGATAAATCATGAATTTTTGCCAAAATTATTCAATATTTTACGAGTACTTATTTCGAAGTCTGTAAAACTTAAGAATATAGACATTTGAACAGCTGGGGGGTGCTTTAAATCTGCTCCCTTGGTGCCCGCGGGGCACCAGGCTGTGATCCTTGATCTAAACTGTAAAGACAGAGCACATTCCTTGTAAAGTCAGAAAAATCGATCCTTGATCTAAGGGAAAAATAGAGCATTTATAATAAGCTTTGTTCACGCGCCTGTTTCAGTTAGCAGTGCGATAAATTTATTTCAAATTAAGCATTATAAACTATAAATAATAATAATTACAAAAGAGTTTATCCAAAGTGATGTATGAGAAAGAACTTCGAGACTAATTTCAAATATTTAGATCTGTAAAGTTATTTTAATAATAGCCTAAACAATATTAAAAATCTGGGACAAAATACTCATATAGTATACAGGGTGATCCATAAAAATCAGAAAAATTGAAAATTCAGTAATTCGAAAAATATAGACAGCACATGCAGTTTCGACAGAAAGACATTTTTGTAAAAAATGAAATGTTTTATTTCCGAAATAGTTTCTTTTTTCACCCAGAGGTTACTTTTTCAGTTGTGTCAGAAGTTTGTGCATTGGCTTAGAAGGCTTCTGAATGCAGCTGAGGTTACACATGCCATTGTAAAGGCCATCAGAATGATCCTCAGACGTGGTATATGACTCTCTGAGAAACAAGAGCATTCAGCTGTAATTCCTGTTACGGGATAGCGAATATTTTCTTTAAACATGCGCAACAACGCAGCTAACCTTTGTAGACCTATGAAGTAATAGTATAACTATTCTGGCAATAAAATGTTTTTTTCCTTAACATAAACCATCGCACGTTTCTCTGTGCCTTTCTATGAAAACAGCATCGTGCTACTCTGAATTCTGAATTTACTACTAAAATTAACTGAATTTTTACTTTTTATGTACGTCTGGATCATCCTGTAAATATTTACATAAATATTGCATAGTTGCATAAATTTAAAATATATGTTAAATATATATAGTGAATTTATGTAAATATCTGTGTTTATTAGCTATAAAATGGCTTTAAATCTCGAAACATGAATTCGCGCTGATTTAATTTTCTTTCGAGTCTGTTGCCAGTCGGATGTAAGGTATTCATCTTTCCAGCTGAATTTGCCTGTTATATTTCCTTCACATTTCAAATATACCAAAGACGCAGATTGTTGCCATATTAGTTCAAATTTAAAATCATGTTAGATCCTATAAAATATTTCGTTATTCCCCTTAGCCATCTTTCTTGATAATCTCTGCTCATTTACCCTATTCCATTTGAGTCATCGTTAAATTTTGAATCCTCTCTATTAATTTTCTCTTATTCTTTATTTAAAATTTTTATTGGATTAGTTTTAGAATTTAATTGTTTGTAACATATTTTTCCTTAATTATTAATAAACACATTTTTTTGACATTTCATGAAATTTTCTTAAAGCCAAAGTGATATTGCATTTATTTTTAAAAATGATAGCTTACGTATTTTTATTTAGCTTGAAATAAGACAAAAAAACATAAACTAGTTATTTGCTATGGAACAGTGAATATAAATTATCTAACTGAAAATAAATGAACGGTATATTTGAATATGTGAATACTTCTGCAGGATCTCTTCAGCTCCGTAACGGAAATGTATTTTTATTGTCTTAATGAAAAGAGAATATCGTAACTCTACTTTTTCAAATTCCTTACAAATTCCTTTGAATCCCTCTTTGAGTGTGTTAGGTTATATATATATATATATCTGTTATCGAAAACGTACGAAACACCCGTATTCTGTAGAAAACTCGGCAAATTCCCAGATATTTGTTCTACGGAATTACATAATGGAGTTTTTAGGCAAAGTACGAAACATGAGAATTATTATATACCTAAGTATTGTATATAACACCTAGGCATTATATAGAATGTCAAATATCACTTAATCAAAGAGTGAAAATAGGTCATGATAAGGCTATTATTTAAAAGACGTGCATACCTTAATAATGCAAATATTCTTTTGATAAACATTGAACGATGATGCCATTCAAAAACTTTTATTCAAAATAAGTAAAGGAAAAAATGATACACAAAATAAAATTTATGCCTTTGTAATTAAAGAAATAATGCATGAAATGTGTGAAATGTATTTATTCTGTATGATTGTATTAAATGCATAGATATTCGAAACAAATCCGTGATATATTTCATACTTTGCTGGTTTATGATTTGGCGTTCTGTAGAATGCCTAGGAAATGTATGAAATGTTAACCGTTTAATGCATTGCTGTTCAGCTTTCTGCATTCTATTAAATGCCTAATTGCTCTGTAGCATGCCAGCGATCATACATTATTATTAACATATATAATGCCGCATTTCTTTGCATATTTCCTTTCTTCCTTTTAATTAATTTTATCGCCCTTAAATCTATAAATAATTCTACGTCCGTAATTTAATTTCCGATTTAATTTATTGTTCATTGCCTTAGTTTCCACCATAAAATTGAAAACTAAAGCATTAAAATGATACTGCCCGCTTAAAAATATCACTTTAAAACAATGTACTTGAAACATATTTTTTCGATGTAAACTGTAATAAGAATAAATAATAATATTAACCTCAGATATATCAGTAAGATGCTATGAAAAGAAACCGAATCTGCTTCTGAGCAGAAATGTTCTACCCATCACTCGTCAACATTTTGATATGAAATCATAGTGATTCTAAAATGCAAACAAAAGCAATTGAAATTCTTCTCAGAGACATTCAGCACTGTTTTCCAGAAGAAAGGACAGCTAGATTGATATCCTTCCTTAATATGGGTTATTTTTCCCCCGACGAGACGCTTGGCTTGTCTTTCAATTGCACCTCAATGTCAGTTATTTCGGAAATGGGAAGAATCATTTCGTCATTCTCAAAATGTGAATGCCTTACTAGGTTATTTAAAATGAATACAAGTACATACTATGAGGGCCATAACGGTCTCAGTATTTACAGCTGGGCTGTGATTATTGTTTTTTAAATAATATTTTATGTAGAATAGTCACGATAAATCAAAACGGAGTTAATTATACTTTACATAAAAATACCTTAAATAAAATCGCTCTGAGAATACTTTTAAAAAGAATATACGCTTGCGAATATGCATCATATCATATATTCTGTAGAAGCTAGTTTCTGTTGACTAATTATTATTTATTAGCAAGCTTCCGAATCTCTAATGAATCGAATATTGCTTTAAATTAAATTAATCAACTAACGTACATATGATCTGTTAAACATTTAACCCTTGTTTTCAGATCCCAATGATCTGTCTCGAATAGTTTTTTATGTGATAATATTGATGTTAACTCGTCGAGAGCACCCAGAGAAAATAAACTTTTTTGACTGCTCGATGCTATGTTAACTATGAACTTATCGAGACAACTAAGTTTTCTGAAACTCGATAATCGCCCTGAGATTCCTTTTGATTACTCTCATTTTCGAAGACATTACCTAGAAAAGTAAACATTGTTCGGCTGAATGCGTCCACGCTACATATTTTTTTCGCTTTGCCATATTATTTTTCCTTCACCTTTCTGAATCATATTAACCAAGATGCTGATGTCCCGTACTTTAAATCTCATTCATGTCATATCTTAAAAGTGACAGCTGTAACAATAAAAATAAAAAAGTTACATCATAACAAAAAGGTTTATAGTATTCTAATGACTGTATTAGCAGAATCTAAAAATTCTAAGTTTTAAATACATAAAAACGTTTAACCTGTTCTCCAAATTAAACTTTTAAAACTCTAAACTTCCACTTTAAAATTGTTTACAAATTGTCATCTATACCTTCAAACCAAAGAATATTTAAATGAAACATTTCGACACTTTTCAGTGTTTTCAGACACTAAGTTAGTAATTTTTCGTGATAATATTTCGTATAAACGTTGCAAATAAACATGCGAATAAAGGAAAAAAATGAACCAAAAATTTAGAACTTCAAGCTGTAATAAGTTTTACAGGTGAAAACAGGTTACAGGTGATACGGAGCAAATCTGGATATCTTCATCATCCAGATACTCTCATCAATTTACATCCCTATTATAAATAGTAATCCGAATATATATAAGAATGGCAACGCTGAACATTCGCGATGTGAATCAGCTGTCTCTATCCTCGCAACATGCATTTTTTGCCCTCTACGTCATTTTAATACATGGTAACGAGTGTAAACTGACATCATAGAAATATTTGACATCATAAGAAATACTTGTCATTTAAATGTCGGTAATAAAGTTTAAAAAGTTTTTTTTTTTTTTTTTTTTTTTTTTTTTTTTTTTTTTTCAGTTTGAAACGTTTATCTCATTTAACACGCTATTTTTTTAATTAAATCTTTCTTAAACTAATTAAACTAATACCAGAAATTTCTACCAGAAATTAAAATATTTTAGCTTCAGTCTTTAAATAAAGCAATAATTTGAAGAATTTTATTTAAATTTAATTTATTTCTTTTTAAATTTAATTATATTTATTTAAATTTAAATAAAGAATTCTATTTAAATTCAGTTTAAGACTTTAAAGAATATTTATAATTTCAAGAATTTGACTGTTCTTATCACATTGTGTTGTATTCTGAATTTCGTCAGATAGTTTATGAAATATTTAAAGAATATGCGATTTATGTAATCTTTCAAATCAAGTTACCAATATAGTTGAAATGAATTTATTTAACTTATTGTTCCAAATAAATAAGTGCTTTTAAAACTGTGATTTTAATTATAGTATATAAATAATATATGAAATTTATATAGAACAACTATGTAGAGTCATTAGGTTATTTTGAAACAGAAGGCATGAAAAATGAGCAATTCCCTAACCGAATCTGGGACTCACGAGTATGCGCCAAGTGTGCTGCCGTTACACTAGGAAGGTATGCGGGAAGGAGGGAGAAAATGCGTTATATATATCTTTTGAAAGGTCGACTGGGGATTAGGGAACGCAATCGCCAAATTCTGGTGGTGAAGAATCATCATCCACTACCTTTTAGTTCGAGCGCCACTGTAGAGTCATTGGACTATTTTAAAGTAGGAAAATGATCAATGTCCTCGCCGGGACTCGAAACGGGACCTCTTAAATATGCTGTGAGCGTGCTATCGTTACAACACGAAAACGTGCTGAAAGGAAAGGGAAAATACCTTATAACTAAAACAAAATTATCGAATTTTAGTTAAAGTTTTAAAGCATTCTTTACTAGCCAGTTTGTTCGACCAGCCACCTAAAGTATTTCTTCCGAAAAACGCATATAGTGATATATATATATATAATAAAATAAACGAATACGCAGTTTTATTATAAGTAAAATTATCGGAATGTATATAATACTTTTAATGAGTTTTGCTACTGCAATTCCATTGATCTATTTAGTAATTGATAATAACAGACATGAAAAACAGTAGCATTTATTGATTTTAAGTCTTTTACTTTGTTAAGGCTGGCAGATTAAGAGCTCTTAGTTTATTTTGCATGGTAATGCCCGGTTACGCCGAGTCCTTCCCGTGAAACAGTTTATGGCCTGTAGAAAAACTGAAGTGTTCGATCATCCACCATACGCACCTCATCTTACACCAGCAAATTTCTTTATTATTCTCGCCCCTGAAATAATCCTAAAAGTAAATGGATTTTTGATTATACCAGACATTTAAAGCAATGTGAGGAGGGATTTCCTTAGGACACCTATAGAGAATTTGGACCCCAGTTTCTACGAACTGCACAGTTATTATCAAATGTACATTGCAGACGCGCATTTTAGAATAAAATAAATGTTTTTTATTCTGACTTGGGTAAGAATTGTTTGTTTTTCGAACACTTTCATTGCGGTTTTTGTCATACCTTTTACACTTGGTATTTAACCGTTTTTCCCCTTTCACATCGATATTTAAAAAATGCATAACAAAATATTGGATAAAATCATCGTTATAATAGAGTGCAAATAGAATCGTCTTAAGGCATAAATTTGAAACTGTTTGTTTGAAATTTTGCCTCTGCCATGCTATCCATATGCCGACATCATATATGGAATAATGCGTTTCACGAGGGTCAAAAGATCATACTTTATCCCTCTTTTCCTTCCGCATTCGTGAGATAGTTGTTCAGGTTTCCTCCATGTATGCTAAATGCTAATCCGCAGCGCATTCATACTAGAAGAAATGAGTGTTCGTTATTTAGTAATGAATTTTGTGCGATTTATTATTCGTTTTATACATTACTATTACTCAAAAGCGAGGTTTTTGTTTCGAAGTTTACATTTAAATTATTAAGTTTTGTTTAAAGTTATCTTAATTTAATGATATTTTTCTTATTTCTGGATTTCTTTCAAAATTCTTTATGATAATGCATTAATGAACTGAAATAATGTAATATGAGCTGAAACATATTAATATTAAGTGAACCATTTCAGAACTTAAATCTGGTGAATTCAAAATTTTTATTGCGTGCACTTCATCGTTTCAATCCTATGCAGTATTTAATAGAATGTAAATACGCAGATAGTGGTGTGAACTTTCATTCCAGCACCATGCCCTTATGAAAACTCAGGGGGATACACCTCACCCTGAGAAATGGGTTAATCGCCAGTTAGCAAGTATGTCTTCAAGTCAGTTCTTACTAATGATAAGAATACAATAAGTTAATATAGATCTTAACATAGCTAAAAGAAAAGCATCTGGTAAGTTAAAACGTCTCATATCTTGAAAATGTGAAACTCGATCTTTTTATCATTTTGCTATACAACGGATCCGTTTCCAACAATAGAAGCCATCTTTCATCCCATTTCCTCTTGAAAACATCGTCCAGCTTCGTGAAGAACTTACTACATTCTGTATATAAAACATCGCTGGTAATCTCCCTGGTGATGGCGATACGAAGTTACACAGCATATTAAAAGCAATAGTGAAGCTGCAGACACACAAAAGCTTTGTTTGGTTTATTGAAATTACGGCAAAACACACAGAGGCTATATGCTTAAAGGGCCGCTAGTGGATCTCAGACAGACAAAAGTTTATTACTGAGAATATATTTTGGACCTTTATCAAACTACGGATGATCTTGACATTGAATGCATACAGCCCGATATCGCTGCGATGGCGAAACTGTAACAAAATCGGCTTCTTTCATCATTAGTATGAAGAGCAAACAGTATCAAAAGTAAGTGCTAAGATGAGTGAAAATCAAAACATTGATACATTTTCTGCATTCACATTTTGAAGATTTTTAAATTAGCATTCAGCAAAAGGGACATTTGATGTTATTATGATGCAGTATTACGTAAACAGAGAAACGTAACATTTCAGTTGAAATGCAACCTTAAATTTCTTTCCTCTAAGAAATATCTTCCACCAAGCTGATGAAAGACATTATCATTATATAAAATATATCCATTATTGCTAGGGCTCTAAAAAGAAACGAAGATAACCGCGTAAGTTGCTAAAGGTCTGCTTCTTTTACAAGCCATACGCAACACAAAAGATCGAAGAAGATTGTATTTACTCAAGTTTCCATATTGAGTATTGTATTTGTTGCAACGAACTGAATTTTACTTTGTATGTTTCAATGCCAAAGTTTCGAGCCTTTGAATTAATTAAAAATCTGAATTTTTAATAATTCAAATAAAGATACATAAAACCTAATTGCACTGCTGCTGGTTGAACAACATTGTTAACATGAAAGATTTGCTTCAAACTTATTTCCGACAGGCTTACCAAATGATAAATAAGTAGGATAATTACCCGTTAATAAATACGAGTTCAGTTCTTATTTCATTAATGAAATGAGATCTTTTTGACGCATTTAATTATAAATGGGATAAAGAGGAAAGTACTTTGCTGCAAGTTACGAATTTAAGTAATGGAATAATGATCAAAGGCAAATAATTCTTAAAGTATGTAATAGAAATTGAAATTTCACTCTTGGAAAAAGATTGAAAGCGGTTTATGTGAAAAGGAAAACTAAAGGAATAAAACTCTAATGGACTCTAGTAAACAGAAATAACTCTCAAACTATTTCTAAGAATTATTTTCGAAGAGCATAATATTTCCGACGTATTTGCACATGACATAAATTTGTATTGACAAGATGGTGTAAATTAGTCAAAATACCCTCCAGGGATGCGGGGTAACATTCTAGAGGCCCGAGATAGTATTTTAATTTTTTTGTTTAAAATAAATTAAATAATCATTTAAAAATTTTTCGCGCGGAAACAGGATTTGTAAATCATACTCTTTCAGTCTGGATAATATGTCGGATGAAAAACTGAAGGAAGAGCTTACAGAATAGAGCACAAATAAAAAATACAGTTAAAATGCAGTTTGAAGTACACAATTTGTTTGAAGCGATGCTTTGGAACAATATTGGTGTTCGGCTAAGACTATGTTCCAAAACTTAATGAAAAGACACTAAGTTGCTTATCCCGTTTCTGACGACATACTTATGTCCCTCTGGATTTAGCACCATTTTGTCAATCAAAATAAAATTCAGAAATCGCTTCGATGCACAAGCAGGTATGCGAATTGCTATTAGCAACAGTGTGTTCCGATTTGGAAAACTCTTTGCAATAAGCAGGAACAAAAAGTTATTAATTTATTTTGAGAGATTTATGCAAATGCAAATTTTTGTAATATTTGCTTACTTCCATATTTCATTTTTGTCATTACGCATACCGGACACATCAGTATAAACATCATATTCACCTATCTGAGGAGGATTTACTGGATTTCCTCTGTGCAAGGTGTGCTTTAGTGGTATCAGATTTTTAATGCAGAGTAAATGAAATGTGAATAATGAAATATTTTTGAAAATAATAGCATGTTAGGTCTATCAAGCAGGGAGAATGAAGAACCATTACGAGTTTCTTTCGGCCTTTGGAAGATCGAGGTTTGGCATCAAGTACATTTTTCAGCAAATGTATTCTTTCTTGTTTTAATACTTTCAGACGAATATTTTGTTTTTAGCTTCTTAAAGATTAGAAACGACTCCTTTCATTCTTGGGGGAAATCAATCAGCAGTTTCATAGTTAACAAGTACTCCCTAAAAAACTGTAATCACTTCACTGCGGGTCGCCATTATTATTTTACCATAGAGCGATTATAGAGTCAAACATAAAGATGACATACCTGTTTTTACACACACTGCTTTAATTAAATTAGAAACTATATTAGTTTAGGACATATAAACACATAACAAACATTAATATCAGATTTGAGTCGCTCCACAAAATCAAAGAATAATCACAGGCGTGAATACACGTTAGCAAGAAGCATGCTAATTCGCAAGAAAGTTAACAGGTATTATGCAACTGGAGGGAGGGTAGTTTGACGCATCCGAAAAGTGAACTATCGAAAATGAGTTTAAAAATTTTCTCTTACTAGACGTGAGGGAGAAGCTGGTAAAAATATCTTTTGGGATCTGGCTGCTATTACTTAAGAGCTGTCGTCCTTTCTTGGTTTATACAGCAACGCAAGTATGTTGCTCTATTTATCGCTGTGTTAATGAAACAGAAAGTTCTTTCAGTATAAACTGCAGCATATTTGTTTTGAAAAACAACATTGATTGAAGTACATTTTATTTTATTAGGAGTTTTTAAGCGTTCAACATTTTTCGCAGACGATGTTGCGATATTTTTGCAACCTTTAATCGCTGAAAACGCTTGTGCTAAAATAAAATCTGCGTCAATGAAGATTGTTTCTTTTAACTTTCAGTTTTACTCGGAGCAGCATTCTTCTTCGTGCTTTGTTTGATCTACAGCGTAATTTCTAGCTGGACACGTGGATATAATTGGTTTGAAAATTCTTCAGCATTCATTATGTCGTCGAATATATTCCATAGCTTGTGATAATACCGCTTTCAGCTCCTCTCTTAATTAGTTTCATAGTTTCTTGAGAAAAGTTATAAAAGAAGGAAGGAATTTTACTACAAAAATATATATTATATATATGATTGCTACGGAACGATTATGTACATTGCGTTTCCCTATATTCAGATTTTTCAATAAAAGCAAAAGCAAAATAAAAGGAAACAATTGATATTTGAGAAATATCAATACTGCCGTCATGTACTGAAGATTACTAAAAATAATGTAAATATAATTAAGAAAATCTGAAGAAATGAAATAAGCTAATCCGTATGCCTTATTGCGTAATAAATTGTTAAACAATAAGATGCTTTTTTGCTTTGGAACATAAAATGCTTTAAAAGCATTTTTTTCATTGCAAGCCTTTTCGGACATAATTAAATGTAGTCTTCATATTAAAGAAATTGTTAGTTAGCTTCAGATTTCATTAGTTCGTTATATTTTTTATTACATGTAAGTCTAAAGTCGTTGCACTGAAACAATAGATTAAACAAATGTAAATAAAGAAATACCCTTTTTTATTATTAAAAATCATTAAATATTTTATGACACGTACTAGCTGGGCCTAACAAAATTACACTAATTGGACTTATTAAATTCATTATATATAATTTCATTTTTGCAATAACTATTTTGTGCGGACGATAGACGTGTAGTAAACAAATGAATACCTAGTATTTTAGTGCAACTGGACAAAGATTCTTCTTATCATTAAACAAAATCACCCTTTTTACATCGATATCTCCTTAATCTTTGCTTTGACTTACTTTCAAATTACTACTACAAAATTTATATTTATCGTGGTCCACTCACGCTTTTATTATTCACAACATAAAATTATCTATTGTTCCCACCAAACTGTATATAATTTATTTTTCTCCTTTTAGTGTAGTAGCTATCACATTCATTTTAAATAAGAGCTTATTTTATGAAAAACCTTCTTTTAATTGCACTTTTTTTTCAATCACATTGCATTTTGAGAAAACGTTTCAAATTCTGAAATCGCTAATGTATAACGCTCTGTTTCTTATAAATCGAAATATGCAATCAATTATTTTGAATTATTATACATAATCACGAATGAGAATTTTTATCAATTTCTAAGGCGAACGAACACAAAACTGTCCTTTGAATGATTGTTTTTATATAATTATGACAACAAACAATGATAACCTAAACAGAACATATTTCAGTAAATCAAATCATCAGATTTTCATTATTAGCCTGCAATCTCTGTAGCGTACAACTCCCCTGCATCGGTTTTGCGTGGTTTACATTCAAGCTGATTTCTAGTACTAAACGGGTGGGTGTTTAATCATTCACAAACTTACTGTCGTATTTGGCATTAAATCGATGTGGATGCTTTCACGAACAATCCGCGAATTAGTCACATACAATACTCGTCGTGTCACCAACAGGTATTAATTAAAACTGGCATTTGTAGTGTTCTACTTGCCAATTCGAGCAAATCGCCCTATTCATTTATGCACATTGCATATAATTATGCAGCAAGTACTAGCAGATTTGAGGAATAGCTCACACCCTACCAAACCTACTGATAATACTTCAAAAACTTTCCTACTTAAGTGCGAATCATAACGGGATAATCTTGTCAATCGACAGAATACTACTAGGGAAATAGGTGACGGTAAATGGAATTATAAATGATTAACAGGTAATAAACCAGGGTTTCTCAATCCTTTTCTTGCATGGACTCTTTTAAAAAAATAGTTTTTTTCATAAACCCCGCCTTCATTTTTCTATTTAATGTAGAGTATACAATATAATCATAATACAAGTAAATGCACATAAATAACTTGAAAGATAACTGTTAGATTAAGAGTAGGAATAAAGTTCTTTTTAATAAAATAATATTTAGATTTATGTTTTATTATTTTTGTATTATCATTCATTTTAATTTAACAAATTTAAACAATATTTCAGGCACAAAATCACACAAAAGTTCGAATTTATTTAATGTGATGACTGCGCTTGATGCACTGACGCAGTTTGTTTAATATTTGATATAAAATTTCCTTAATTTAATTCCTAAATTCCCTACTCAAAAATAGTCAACCCATTTCTTGTTTGCCACAGTAAATTATTGGCATCGTTGCATACTGCCCTTACCGCATAAAAATTTATACATTTAAAAATACAATTGATTTTTAAAATATAAAATAACTTGTGTGTATTTTTATGATTTCCTCTTTATTACACGATATAACTTTATATATCTACATAAAAAAAAAGAAACAAAAATCCGAAAGGTTTCAGTCAAAAGGGGCGTTTTTTTAACTTTTCTGTGTTACCTTTATTTATTAAATATCATGTTCTTTGCACTTAAATCATAAAATTCAGTTCAATAGCAGTGTCGCAAAATAATTTTAAAATGAGCATACCTTTGGAATTTTCGATACACAGTTGCGCGCGCTGGTGATAAAAAGGTTCTCCTCCCCGTAGAGTGTCACCATTGCTCGCTTTGAAATCCTTGAGTTTGTTAATCAAAAATTCGTTAAACCTTTACAAAGTATGAAACCGATAATAAAAGAAATTCTAAATTTCAAATTTGGTCTTCCACATGACCATATTCGTAGAAGGATTACGCCATTCAAAATTCGATGGCTCTATGTACCGGTGTTTTATCACAATGCGAGAAATATACATTCATTTATGCAGATTTTTCATTATTTAATTTCTTCAAATATAATGCAGGACTCTAACATTTGGTGGCAACAGTTTGAAAAGTGAAACGGACATTTATAGTGATTCAACGCAAAATCGCAAAACGAAAACAATAGTCCTTCAGAGACAAAGCCCCTTTGGCCTAACAAAGATATTAATAAAATTGACAAAATAGCTTTGCTTTTAGTCCAAAGGCGCTTTGTTCCTAAAAGACTATTGTTTTTTTTAGCAATTTTGCGTCGAATCACTCTGAATGTCTGTTTCACATTTCATACTGTTGCCGCCAAATATTATTACCCTGTATTATATTTGAAGAAATTAAATAATGAAGAATCTGCATAAATATATGTGTGTTTCTCGCATTGTGATAAAACAACGGTAATTAGAGCCACCCAGTTTTGAATTACGTAATCCTACTGCAAATATGGGCATCTGGAAGACCAAATTTGGAATTTGCGTTATTATCGATTTCATATTTTGTAAAAGTTTAACGAATTTTTGATTAACTAACTCGAGGATTTCAAACACAGAAAAAACATTTTTAACCCCCAGCGCGTGAGACTGTGTATTGAAAATTTTAAAGATATGCTCAGTTTAAAAGTATTTTGCGATATTGCTCTTGAACTGAATTTTATGGTTAATATGCGAAAAACGTTATATTTAATAAATAAATGTAACACGCAAAATGTAAAAAAGCCTCTTTGGACATAATTTAATATCTGAAACGTTTCATATTTTTTTTGGTGGGGGGGGAGGGGAAGGATTAACAGGATCTTGATTATGCCGACCAGTTGCCAAAATGCATATTCGGCTCTCGACCCAATCGACCCCTTGTCATCATTGAACCACTTTAAAATTTTACCCACTGCCAAGGGTCAATACGGAGCCCTTCGAAACTCCATTACAGTTGTTTTAAACTAAAGGTACGATTTCAACTAATCAAAGCTAATTCTTACAGAAACATGTATCTTTTTGCCATACATAGAAAACATAAAGAGAAAGATATATTCTTTTACGACTTACTTGCACCCTGAATTACAAAACAGCCTTTATACGGTCTTCAGAATTTTTATTACTTTATAATGTTGCGTGGCCCCAACTTGTCAGCAACAGTGGTAGTGACTGCTTTGAACTGTAAATTACACAAACTCGTAAGAAAGGTTTAAATCCCTTTTTATTCCACTTTAGAAATACAGCTGCGTTCACTTGACGCTCACAAACAACGCCGACCCGGCGGTTTAACAAAATAGAAAAGTACAACTAAAAATAAATGACAGGATGAATAAATAACGAAATCACAATCTACGAGGCTCTATAATCGTAACTAACTTAACCGCGTTCTAAGATACAGCTAAGATTCAGCAAACTTACTGATTAAGAAGTTGAAAGATTCAACGAACTGCCGAAATAGGCACACAGGCCGAAACGTGCGGTTCTTAAATTTCTACCTAGCAACCTTCACGCTCGCGATTCAAGAAGCACACTTACAATCTCGTTTCCCTTCTATTTAAACTCAATTTACTTCTGCTAAAATTTGAATACTCTGCGCGTTCTACTACAATTTACATACTCTGGCATTGACAATTCTAGGAGAAATTAAAGGCTTGACAGAAAAGATAGCTTAAAATAAATGTTAGTTAAAATAAATATAAAACCTACATTTGCCGCTGCCAGAATTTGGAAAACTTGGAAGCAGGTCCTACAAACGACCTGTTGTAAGTTTCTGTAATTCTGAACTAACTCTCGAGAACCTCGTTTACACAAAAAGAATCTTATGTAACAGATTGTATACTAAATTTCTGTGGATACTTATAACTCTCTCTTCTTACAGCAACTTTTCCTGGACTTCATCAATCAATCTTGTGCTTTTCCTTCCAGCATCTGGAAGGAATAAGTATCAGTATCTTTCTAAATACATTATAATTTACACTTTCTTGACACAATAAATTTTTGTTTTTAAACGATTCGTTTTCCTTAGTTATTGCTTAATTTACATTCATTCAAATATGCAAACATGAATTTAACTTTACCCTGGTCCTCCACCATGTGTGGTGTCAAACGGGAATCTTCGTGTTTTTGTATTATAACACTTCCCCTAACCACAATGATTTGTTAGCATACAAACGACCAAATATGACACACCTTAATCCAATATACTGAAACTCGATGAGCTATGTTTAACATTCTTAAAATTCAAGTGTAAGTGGAGAACCCTACAAAACACATTCATTCTAAATTCCCCCTCATTCATCTTTAGACATGCAGGCTTTCGCTCTATAGCATGATTTTCTACTGTTTAATACTTAGGTTTGAACTCATTTCTTTTGAGCATTTACTTTTACCATCTAAAATTTTATGCTTCTAGACTAAATTCTACTTTTACATAACTTTCAAGTTTTACCTATATTTACAAAATTCTAATACATATGGTTTTTACAATTTACCATAAAATGAATAAGATAAAAATAAAGTTTTACTTCACGCTTTCTTCGCCAAGCTGGCGGCACTGAACCTAAATTTTTCATTAATACAAGAATACGAAGTTTGGTACTTTCGCCCAAATTTTGGCTTTAACATAACAGAACCAGTCTTTCGACGAACAGGAACTGCTTGCTGTTAGATTTTACACTTAAAGAAAACAATGCTTTTGCCTTAGCTAAATAAAGTAAAACAAAACTAAGTCTCAACGAGACAAATTGACATCCGTCAACACATAGAACTTGTTGACTTCCGTCAACACGTACAACTTGTTATGCGTATTTACGCATAACATTTCAGAACAAAAGAAAAAAATGTATAGGAGATTTTAACTTATCTTTGACTTTTCGATGCTTGGAACTCCGACATCCTCTTCTGGCAAAATTGATCCCAAGTTATAGAATTCATGGAAGTCAATATCCGCTTTTGGGTTCTTCGAGTTTCCTTCAAGGTGACTTTTCTTTTTCGCCCTCTGTAGGCCGGCATCTTGGGGTGGTAGTCTACGGGTTCCTGAGCCCCTGGTCGGCTGGTCTTGGCGGCCTCCGGTCTGGATTCTCGCTTGAATTTTTTCTGTTGGTGCCAATCTTTTCGTTCCTCCTTCTGTCTTTTTCTTCTCGTGAACGGCGGCCTTGTTTGCTCCTGACTATCTGGCCCTGGAAGTGGTGTCCTCGACTCAGATTTTCTACTGTGGGAAGTTGTAACTGGTCTTTTCCTATTTACCAAAGATTCTTTACGCGGCGGCGTTGATTTCCTGCACTTCTTGAATGCTGGAGCGTGACCATTTTCCTTCCTTCTTTTCGAAGCCCTAGAATAACTTGTAGAAAGGATAGGTTCCTCTTCTGTTCTCTGCTTCTTGAGTGGTGGAGTGGGTGGCGTGGCGTTAATTCTGGAATTTCCTGTTCTTTTGCGCTTGAGTCCTGCAAGAAACTTTTAAGGATTTCAAAATCATTTTGATTATAATATTTTTTCACCTGGTCAGGACTTGCTTTACAGGTTTCCCTTCTCTCGTTCTTAAGGTACAATACGACTCACTTGATTTCCTGTATTACATAGGGGCCTTCAAATTTTGGAGCCAATTTTGCAGTGAAATTATCTGGGGCACTTGATAAAGAAAATTTCCACTTTAAAACTTTATCCCCTATTTTAAAATCTGCTTCACGGCGTTTTCTATCGTAGTAAAGTTTCTCTCTATTTTTTGCCGTATCCGAAATTTTAACCGCCTGATCAATAAGTTTCTGTATATCTTTTTGTTTGAATTCTTCTTCTCTTTGTTGCACAAAGAATAATTTATTTAGTGGCGTAATTAACTTACGTCCTAAAAATAATTCTGTTGGAGTTTTTCCAGTCGTATCATGATTTGCCGTTCTTAAAGCGTAAGCTGTCTCATTTATGTAACCATCCCAGCGCTTGTGATGTGTGCTAACATAGCTTCGAATTATTTTTACAATATTTTTTTTAACTCTTTCTGCGATGTTTGCCTGTGATCTATCTATACGGAACCATTCTGATATGGCGTATGCCAAGTCCAGTGCAAATGTTTTCAAATATTTGGCTAACGAATTGTTTACCGTTATCGCTAATGACATTTAGCGGTGCACCATATTTTAAAATGTATCTGTGTAAGAATGCATCTGCGACTGTTTTGGCTGACGCGCGTTTAAGTGGAACAATTTCTGTCCATTTTGAAAAATGATCTACAATTACTAAAAGAAAACGATTTTTATTTAACTCACTCTGGGGGAAAAGACCAAGAAGATCTATGCCTAAAATTTCATTCGGAAATGTAGTGCGAATGCTATTTAAGTACCCGGCCGGGCTGTAATTAATATCATTTATTAATTGACATTGATTGCAGGACCTGACATACGCAGTTACTATTTTTTATCATTGCGGGAAATATACCGCCTCGCGTACCCTTTTTATAGTCTTTCTGATCCGTAAGTGACCCGCTGTTTTCGCGTCGTGTAATTTCTTCAAAATGCTTAATCGAAGCGAGGCTGGGATGACTGGTCTATATTCGAAATTTTCGTTTGTTGCTTTCGTATAAAACAATAAATTATCTATTATTTCATAATTTTCTGCTCTACTTCTTATTGCATCGATATCTGTGTGTTCAAACATTTCGGGGTCTTTCAAATACGCATAGATACCTTCAAATTCAGGATCAGCTTTCAATTCAGCAATAATTGTTTCTCTAGAATCTAAAACTTTTGAAGTCAACACAGCGCATTTGAGTTCATTGCCTTCATCGTCCAGTTTTATTCGAGATAGTGCGTCAGCAACATTGTTTTCCTTACCCGGTTTAAATTTAATTATTAGATTATATTCTTGAAGTTTTAAAGCCCATCTTATTAACCTGGGCGTTAGGTTATTCCCCGAGTAAAGTCTACCAACAGCCGCATGATCCGAAAAGACTGTTACTGGCGCTTTGCCGAAATAAACTCGAAATTTGTGTACAGCCATTAATACGGCTAATGTTTCTCTCTCTGTAGCTGTATAATTCCTTTGCGTAGAATTTAAAGTTTTAATAAAAAATGCCAAAGGATGGCCATTCTGCATGGGAACCGCACCTACGGCATAGTCCGACGCATCTGCTGCAATTTCCAGGTTTTCGTCCTCTTCCAGGAATTTTAAAACAGGGGCATTGATGAGTGCTTCTTTTAACCTTTCATATGCTGTATTTGCTTCTGCTGTCCACGTAAACTTACTTTTTTTTCTTTTAATTACTAGCAACGGTTCAACAATGTTCGCGAAATCTTTTATGAACGACCGATAATAAGAACATAACCCAAGGAAAGAAGAAAGTTTCTTGGCGGTATTGGGAGGTGGGAAATTCTTGATGGCTTTTATTTTTGAATCTTGAGTTTCTATACCCTTTTGCGAAACTTTATAACCCAGATATTTAAGTTCTTTATTCGCGAACTTGCATTTTGATGCGTTAATTGTAGGACCGGGCTCTTTTAATAATTCAAAAACCTCTTCCAAATCTTTAATATGTTGTTCCAAGTACTACTCGTTATAATTATATCATCTAGATACATTAAAGTCGATTTTCCTTGGATAGGCTTTAGAACAATGTCCATAGCTCTCTGGAATGTTGACGGGGCCCCACACAACCCAAAGGGCATGCGTAAAAATGCATAAGTGCCCGATTTTGTAATAAACGCGGTTTTATGTATGTCTTCAGGTCTCATAGCTATTTGATAGTAGCCAGACGTTAAGTCCAACGCAGTCATGTATCTCGTAGACTTAATCTTTCTAATAATTTCCTCAATTACCGGCAAAGGGTAAACCGGGAACTTAGTAATACTATTAAGCTTTCTGTAATCGATAGCAAACCTCCAAGCCCTTTTATCCGGAGGAGGGAAATCGTTCTTTTTCCTACATAGTACGACTGGGCTCGCGTACTCACTATTTATGGGCTTTATTTTCTTGTTCTGCAGCATTTCCTGAATGTGTTCCTCAGCAATTTGTTCTTTCTGTTTATCATACCGGTAGGGTTTAGTCCTACAGGGTTTATCGGCAGTTAGTTGTATATCATGTGTTACAATTTGACAGTTACCAGGCCGTTCTCAAAACAAGTTTGAAAAAGTACTCACCACTTGCTGGATGGCTTGGCTTTCATGGACACACAAATGACTAAGGTCTACCTGCGGTTGTTTCACTGGCTCCACCACCCTCCGATCCATTTCCAGCATAATCGAATAGTCCTGAAAATTTAGTTTGGCTTTCGCGGCCTTTAAAAACTCCATGCCTAACATGACTGGATTCTGTAAACTTTTCACCACAAAAATTAATACTTTATGGCTTTCATCTTTTATCTGTATTTTTAATGGGCTGGCCGCCGTTATCCCGTCAACGCTGTACGAAGTGTTTTCGCGAGCTCGCTTTTCGCCTTATTATTTTAAGTTAGTTTTGATATAGTTTACACAAGAGTTATATCAATTTAAAGTTCTTCAAAAGCTGAGCAATTTGATATACATCTGGAGCGATTCCGTTTATTAGTGGTGGATTAATTAAGTCTTTAAAGCAGAAGTCATTGTTCGTATCGCGATCTCGTGATATCTGCTGAGGGTTACCGTGACCCCGTGAAGTGCCGTTTTGTGGTGTTTACATCTATTAAGATTTCTCTGGCACCTACAGGCATCCAATTTCAATCCTAGTACCATTGGAAAGTGGAAGATATGATCTCTTCATTGATACCAGTCCTGTGATTGTGAAGTGTTTGTGCGATTTATTACAGTGTTTTTATTGTGCGACATAAAAGTGCCATACTTCTGGATTAATCTGCGCTTATCTCCGGTCTAAGTGGGAATATCGATACCATTCTTAGACGATAAGGTAGGCTTTTAGATTACCTTTCTTTTAGTGTATCATTCGTCCTGATAGCTTAATTAGTGACTGAGCGCCGTAAGATTTAATTGCAATTTTCCTGTGTGACCTTGTTCTTTTCCCGGTATCCTCACCCGGCTCGTTTTTACGACACAGCGGTGAAGGGTCGGTCCAGCAGGACAGGTTGCCTTTTGAACTTGTCGGACAACTCCTTGTCAAGCTCTTCTAGCGCATGCGCGCATAGTAGAGTGCAGTTCCTAGAAGTCTTGCACGTGCTTTTGTTTACAATTTGAACTTAGCTGCACGGTAATTAGCCAGCCTTTAGTACACCCAAATTTTTAACCCTGCTCTAGTTTTTCACTGTGCATTTAACTTTTATTCTATTATATTTATTTTTTTATTACTTTATCATCATTATTATAATTTTTATACTTATTTAATTTCATCTTCCTGTAAATTTTTGTTTGTGCTTATTTACTGATAGCCATTTATTGTACTCTGTTTCCATACCTTGTTAAGTTCGTTTAGATTTTATTTCTGTATATGCAATTATTCTGTGTATTGTATACATTGTATGAGAAATAGGCTCTGTGGCTGGTTTCTTCACAGCATTCAGTTCCGTACATTTAGCATTTGTGACGGAAATTAATGAGTTTTCTGTAAATTCCATTCACTTCTCATTTACTTGTCACCTTGTACCCGTGCACGCTAACTGTTGGCAGCGCTTTCATTGCACGCACTTATATTTAATTGTATTGCCTTAGATTATGTAACTGTACGCTTTTTATTATAATTCTGCATATTAACTGTCATTGTCTGCATTCATCCTAATTAATTAGACAAGCTTTAATTAGCTATAACTGATTCCCTTATATTTCGCTAAACATAACAACGCTAGTTCTCTCTTTTTTTTTTTTTTTTTTTAATCTTTATTTTGAACCGGGGAATATTCAGTAGACACTTAAATTTTGCAATTTAAATTCAGTTGTCTATACATGTATATATGATGTAAGAAAGGCATACTAACTTAACTTAAAAGAAACTTCATATTAAAATAATAACTACTACAAGCTGCTATTTTTTTGGTTTATACTATAGTATTATAATAATATGTATAGTGTAGTATTAGTGCTATGGTGTTTAGTATAGATATATAATAATATACATCTATATGTAACCTCTGTACACGCATTGTAATATTTGGTTTATAATAATAGTATATACATTATAGTATTTGTGCTGTGGTGTGTATTATTATAGTGTATATATTGTAGTATTTATGCTATATTTTAGTATACATATGTGTTATATTTAGTAATTTCGTGTGACACTCTGTGATTTTTGCCTTTACTTAACACTCTCCTACCTTGCACATGTGCCACTCGGAACTGTGAATCAGCGTAAGTACTCATTACCTGGTGAAAATAAGTGATTAATGACCTAGCGAATTAGTGGCCTATTGACGAACTCTGATCTAGTGACAGTAACACAGATCTTCGCAGTGCTACTTTTCAGTGATTTAGTGTAAATTCGGCTGACAATGATTAATACAGATACCTCTGCAGTTCTAAATACATCCAACCTCGATTCTCTAGTAAATTCCAGTGTCGTGTCTCACGAAGAAAAGATTGAAACATTGCACGCAGAGTGCACTCGTATAGCGTAAGTAAAACGAGGAGCGAAACCTCTGCTTCCCTTATACATACGGAGTAGCTTACTGGAAACACTACAGGCCCTTAAGTCTCTGGCACTAGAAGGTCCCTTCTGTAGGGTATCACCACAGATCAAGGAAGCCTCAACCAATACGGATCACGTGGTTACTAAGAACGCAGAAGTTGCTGTTAACTCAGACACACTGCAAGAAGCATCTCATATTTCTCCTCCTCATCCTACCTTTGCTGAAATCCTCAAACAAAGAAGTCCCTCATTAAGACAGACCAAACAGCCCAGCTTGCTGATTGCGCCAAAGAAGAACATTTCACACATTGAGCTAAGAGAAGAATTACGCGCAAAGGCGCCGATTTCTAAACTTTCAGTGGCTGTGGAAAAGATTGTAGTGCACAAGAAGGGCGGCTTCGAGGTGTTCTGCAAATCCTCGGATGACCTCACACTCCTGGAGGCACAATTACAAAGAGCGGAAATTCCGGCAGACTTTCAACACCCTGCAAGACGAAAGCCACGTTGTACAGTACACAATGTTGCAGAGGACACGAAGCCAGAGGAACTCGTGGATGAACTCAGTACAGCCACGGCAGCCCCAAGAAACACCTTTAGACCGCTCTTCAAGCTCAAGGAACGCAAGGAAAAGAACGTCAAATGGGTCTTTGAATGTGACCCGTATAGCTTCGCAGCAGCTCTCCGAATCAGACATTTATACACAGGATGGCATGCACACACCATCCGCGAATATCTCGGGATCAAGCGCTGCTTTAAATGTTAACAGCTTGGCCACCTACAAGTCTCGTGTCCTTGCAAATACCAGCACTGCGCGTACTGTGCAGGTCCACACCACGTGCGAGACTGTCACGCCACGAAAACCAGCATGCATCAATTGTGGGGACGCAAATCATAAGCACGGAATGCAGTACGATACCAGGCACCCAGCTTACCACCATGCCTGTCCTGAGTATAAGAGAACAGCAAAATGAGTCAGAGATGCCACGGAATATTAACACAGACAATAATGTCAACGCCCAGACGCAAGACACGTCTGTTCGTCATTTCCCTACACGAGCAGATCCAATGACTGATTTCAACATACGACACATTGACCAAAGTGCACTAAAAATAGTTCAGATTAACCTGCAAAGAGCTAGAGCAGCAACGGCGCAAGTCATTCAGTACGCCATGGAAACGGAAACAGACTTCATCTTAGCCCAGGAACCTTACCTTTACGACAACAGAGTGTTGTCCGATTTTCCTCTCTCGTGGACTGCATTTCAGGGCAATACTGCCGAAGGCCCGCGAACGGCAATAATATGCTGCCAACAGAAATGGTCTCCCACCATCGTTCTAGCCTCACGCGATGTAATAACTATAGCTGTAGAGACATTAAACATCAATGTGCTTATCACGGATGTTTATCTTTCACCATCTGAAGACATGACACACTCCTTGGAACTAATTCAGAGAACTCTTGTACAATATCCCAGTGCGTCACATCTGCTTGCAGGTGACTTTAATGCGCACTCGAAAGTTTGGAACTACCCAAGCACAGACGCAAGAGGGAGAACCATAGAAGATTTCGTGGCCAGCAATGATTTAACTTTGCACAACACTGAAGACAGTCCTCCAACGTATGAAACGGTTCATGGTAGGGGTTGGCCTGATCTAACCTTGACCTCAGCTTCATTGGCCCCATTTATCCAACAATGGACGGTGCAAGACTTACCATCCAACTCTGATCATTTGTATATTACTTACAATATTTGCCATCCACATACGAGAATGACCCTCAAGCGCTATAAGCTTACAAAGCGAAAGACTGCACAATTCATAAACAAAGTTCGTTTTTCCCTTAGAAGCGAAGAGTAAGATCTCACAGCATCCACTACATCCCAGGACCTGGAGTCGTTCACCAGCTCTCTGATCTCCACAATACAGGACATCTGCAACAGTACTTTTTCCCTGAAGACACGGAAAACGCTGCATATGCCGAACTGGTGGACGAAAGATCTCCGAGCGCAGCGCAGTAAAACACGCGCAATGAGAAGGCGCATGAAAGCAGAATACGACCAGGAAGCTAGGCTGGCACTCAGCATCTCATACCGAAAGGCGCAAGCGGAATATAAACGAGCAATTCTTAATGCAAAGCTTGCGTGTTGGAGAAACTTTTGCACTAATAACACCGATATTTATGGTGCGCTATTCAAAATAGCACGAGGTAGTGTCTTTAAACCGCCACAGCTTCGTCTTTTTGACAGTTCACCACCCGAGCAAGAGACTACAAAGGAGGCAGTACTCTCCAAAATCCTGGATGCAGTCTTTCCCAACGACAGTCAGGAGGAATTCACAGAAAATTCTCACCTGGCATACCAGCTCTACACGACGGCAACTGACGATCCTCCCTTTCAGAATCCGGAAGTCAACGCTATCATGCGTATTCTGCCCAAGCGAAAAGCACCAGGCCCTGATTCGCTTGATTACAGCATAGTCAAAGCTGTACACAAGGCAAAACCCGGATTCCTTTGCAAGTATTTCAACAAATTGCTGGAGCACAGGTATTTTCCAGTGGCATTCAAAACGGGGCAAGTAGTCCTCTTTGCCAAACCTGAGAAGCATCCGAATTACCCTACCTCTTTCCGCCCGATATGCTTGTTGTCGGCAATAGGGAAGGTTTTAGAAAATCTTGCAGTCACCAGACTAAAGCATCACCTCACCCGGAAAAAATTCTTGTCGCAGCTACAATTCGGTTTCAGGGAAAGCATATCAACGGTTCATGCCCTTGATCTTCTTCAGAAAGAAATCACGGAAGCTCGCAGTAACAATCAACACGTAGCAGTACTAAGTTTAGATCTCCAAAGTGCATTTGATTCCCTGTGGTGGCCTGCTGTGCTAAGCCCTGCACACAGCTGATATTCCAAACAATCTTTTACAGTTTTTTAAAAGTTACCTCAGCAACAGAAAATTCATAGTTGTGCACGACGGTGGAATCATTACCAGACAACAGACCAGGGGCTGTCCACAGGGATCATGCGCTGGTCCTGTCCTATGGAACATGACTTTCAATTCGATCTTGTGCACTCAGTGGCCGGAAGGAGTGAAGGCATTTGCATTTGCAGATGATGCTACATTCATCGTCAGAGGACACAGCAGGCACGTTCTCGAAGCCCGCTGCAAAGACGTTATCTCGCAGTTTGACATGCTCTGCAACCAAAAGAAGCTACGAATCTCGGAGCTCAAGTCGAAATATATAATATTCCATAAACCTGGCCAGACACTCCTTCGCAATCCATGTATTAATCTTAGACAAAAGAGAGTAAAACGAGTGAAAGAACTAAAGCTTCTCGGCTTATTAATCGATGAAAAACTCTCCTGGCTCCCTCATTTGCGAGCTCAACGCATTAAAGCTCATAGAATAGCCTCCCGAATAAAGGACATGCAAGGCTCAGACTGAGGGCTCCGGCCCCACATCCTAAAGATACTATACAGCACAGTGGTAGAAAAAATACTGATCTATGTAGCGGCCATATGGGCACTTCCAATGACTACAAGGAAGCAACAAATTTTGAACAGCGTTCAACGCCCATTTGTTTTGGCCATCACGAGGGCCTACAGGACCACAGCGACTGCAGCAGCCACACTGCTGGCTGGACTTATTCCACTGCACATACGGGCCCAAATTGAAGCGGTCATCGAAAAAGTTACTCTCCTTAAGCAACCTGCTCAATACCAGAATCTCCATTTCTCACCGGAGGACTTTGAGAGCAATCTACAAGTTGCGGAAGTACATCCGGCCCTTTTCTGCAAGAATGTCCATGCTTATACAACGATGCTTGAAGATAACAACGATCACTCTAATGCCCTTAAGATTTATACAGATGGCTCCCAGGTGAATGGAACGACAGGCTGTAGCTATACCATCAAACGAAATGGAAGCACCTTAAGGTCTTGGAAAGGCTTTCTGGGCGCAGGCAACTCGGTCTTTCAGGCGGAAGCCGAAGCCATACGCCAGGCAATCCTAGCAGCGAGTCAATTTAGCTACTCCACCGCAGAAATACACACCGACAGCATGTCAGCAATTCATGCAATTCGGAATCCTTTTCACAGGTCGCCCATCATAGGGCGCATTCAGCAAACCCTGCACCAGTACGAAGGACGCATCCTCATCTTCTGGATTAAAGCACACGCTGGACACCAGGGGAATGAGGAGGCAGATTTACTAGCCAAAGAAGCCGCGATCAATCTCGATGCGGAACAACTGGCAATAAAATTACCAAAATCCTATGTAAAGAAGGCTGTTCTAAACGCCGCACTCAAGCAATGGCAGGAAGAGTGGAATTCTATTCCGCAAGGAAGAAGGACCTACGAATTCGCTCACAAAGTCAGCCTTGAGAGACAGATATCTCAGCCACACATCACCAGATTTATAACGGGTCATGGTCCATTCCCCGATTATTTTCTAGAGCGAAGAATAACAAACACCAACATCTGTGTGTGTGGCCAGCCAGGTAGCCCGGACCATTATGTCACCTTCTGCCCACTAACACGAGAGTGGCACATGCCGTTTTACAACACAGATCCAGCCTATAAAAGATTCTTCATTCGCCAACCAGCGGTACTTAAAAAACTCAAAAGTATTATGGACAGACTGCAAACATTAGGCCAGGACTTGTGTGATTCGGCTTAACCACAACCCTATCCTTTATGTAAATGTATATTAATGTATAAGTGTATCATTTCTATTACTGTATGTATAGCCACTTAGGATGATACACGATTACGTGTTACCATTATTCTCCATCTATCGTATAATGTATAAGTGCCATTTTCAGTATTTCATTTCCATTAATGTATAAGTCTTTAAGTGTATCATTTGTACTAATATATATGTATAGCCAAGTAAGGTAATACACGAATATGTGTAACCTTTAATTGTCATCGTTCACACTGATACACAATTTTCATTCTCAGTGTATCATTTCTGTCAACGTATAGGTGTGTATGTATCATTTTTATTGATGTGTGTATAGTCCAGTAGAATAATGTATGATTATGTGTTTTCATTTATCGCCATCATTTGTATGTGTTTATGCATATCATTTCTAGTAGTTTATGTATAGTCATATAGGATGACACACGATTACGTGTATTCATTAATTGTCATCTTCTGCATTATTGCGCCAGTTGCGTCAGTGTTTCATTTCTTTTAATGTATAAGTGTTTATTGTTTGCCTATCTCATTATCCCCTTAGACCAATATACATATGTATCCAATGTACCTATACCACCAATGTACCTATGTATGAAACTTTTTATTAATTGTATACTGAAGCATATATATGCACACGCCCTTGTTTGGCCACGTCAATACCACATATTCTCCATTAATATATTTCCGATGCAGCCCTTTCAGGAAGTCGCCAGGGTTGTGTTGTTCTAAATAGGTGCGGGTACCGGACGACACCCGATTTGTCATATTAAGCCGTCCAGGTGTCCGGGCCCTGCATTCACCTGTCACCTGTATTTTTAATGATAATTTACAGATACATTGACAGGTTTTTCCTTGGGCCGCTATAATTTCTGTGTTTTTATTTTTAAATAACCGTAACCTATTAAAATTCTTCTTGAAAAATGTATCACTCATAAAATTACCTTCTGCCCCTGTATCAATGAGGGCTTCTACTGGTACATCGCCAACCAGGACTTATATAATCGGTAATTGTGAGTTCTTTACCACGACCGTATTTAGGTATCTTCTTGAGGATTTTTTCGCAACTTCCGGGGTCTGGACCCTCGTTTTTACAGGCCACTCTACTCGTTTAAAGCTTTCCTTTCAATTTCTGTCTTCTGGGTACGCTGACGGTTGTTTTCAAATTTCCTTTTTAGGCCTTGACCTTCTAGCTTCGATGAGTTGGCTTGATAGCTCTTTCCCCCATAAGAGCGATTTGTGTTTCCTGTCTGTTGAATTGAGGATTGCCTTCGGAGACCTTGAGAATACGATGCCCCTCTAGATGTTTCCGCTATTCTTCGGTTTTGGAACTAGACCGCCAACTCGAAGAGTTCCTGCAAAGTGCTTGGATTTCGGATTTCTAAGTAATCTTGGACAGCAGGTAGCAATCTTGGTAAGATTATTTCAATTATCTCCGTGTCAAGTTTCTTTCCATACAGCAGCTTAATTTATAGCAATAATAGCATATCCGTCAGCTTAATTTTCGCAGAATAAAGTCCGTCAACTCTTCTATATTACGTTGATAAAAACTATACAGCTCGGCTTCTAGCTTTGCTCGGTCTTTCACTATGGGGAAGGCCTTTAATAATGATATTTTGAAATTTTCAAAGGTATATGTTTGGCCTCCGAATTCTCCTAATAAAAATCTCCCTATACTCTTCCACCATAGTGAGGCCTGTCCTCTTAGTGCAGACGTGGCAATGACAACTTTTTGTCTTTCAGGCACAGGGTATAACTGGAAGTGATTTTCGAGGCCTTCTAAGAATATCGCCACCGAATGTTTTCCGTCGAAATTGACGTTTGGCTTGATAGATGCTCTCCTCGTTTGGACCAGGTATCCAAATCCTTCTAACTGGTTCGCCATTTCTTGTTGTTGAAGTTGTACAGGAGCTTCCATCCAGTTTTCGGCCATCTCAGTTCGTAAGGTGTTCGGGCGCCAATATAATGTTGCGTGGCCCCCCAACTTGTCAGCAACAGTGGTAGTGACTGCTTTGAACTGTAAAGTACACAAACCCGTAAGAAGGGTTTAAATCCCTTTTTATTCCACTTTAGAAATACAGCTGCGTTCACTTGACGCTCACAAACTACGCTGACCCGGCGGTTTAACAAAATAGAAAAGTACAACTAAAAATAAATGAATAAATAACGAAATCACAACCTACGAGGCTCTATAATCGTAACTAACTTAACCGCGTTCTAAGATACAGCTGAGATTCAGCAAAATTACTGATTAAGAAGTTGAAAGATTCAACGAACTGCCGAAATAGGCACACAGGCCGGAACGCGCGGTTTTTAAATTTCTACCTAGCAACCTTCACACTCGTGATTCAAGAAGCACACTTACAATCTCGTTTCCCTTCTAGTTAAACTCAATTTACTTCTGCTAAAATTTGAATACTCTGCGCGTTCTGCTACGATTTACATACTCTGGCATTGGCAATTCTAAGGGAAAGTAAAGGCTTGACAGGAAAGATAGCTTAAACTTAAAATAAATGTTAGTTAAAATACGAGTAAATATAAACCCTACAACTTGATATATATATATATATCAAATTATATCCTCCATTTTCTGTATCACGTTACAAATAAAAGGATGTTGTCACCCAGTGTTACCGACATGCATGATTTTTTAAAGAAATAAAGCAGCGAATGTAAAACAAATATGACGATACCATTTAGCGAGAATTCTAAAAAATGGCTTTTTTCAAATATTTTGTGATTTTGCAGTTGGTGAATTTAAAGCTGAATTTTATGTAGTGTGAGTGCGAAGAAAATAAAGTATAGCAACACAGTAAAAAAGAAACTGTGTTAGCAGGAGTGACTCCAAGAGCAGATTTCTCTAAACTACGAGCTTAGCTCTCGCTAAACTACGAGCTTAGCGAGAGCATAAAAAATTTTAACAAATCCTCTGGTGGTACATTAAAATCTGAATCCTTTCAATTTAGTGTTTTCTTCCTCCTTTTCTTTTTCTACTTTTTTGTGTATGTATTTCCACATAATTGTTTTATTTACATCTTGCATTACTTGATGGCGTAAATATCATCTCGGTGATTGGAAACCTGACTATGTAATTGCACAAATTTAGCTAATACAGACTTTTTAAATGCAGTTTTTCAGAGCAGATTCAAACGCCGCGACAGTCAGACGGTTATTATTGCACTTACATCCTTAAAATGTGCAGCACTTCCGGTTGTAAATAGAGATGCAAGATTTTGTTTCAAAAATTCAGTTGAAATTGAAAACTGGTACAGATGTCTAATTTAAAACATCTTATAAATTTTGAATTTTATATCGCCAACAAGGATAATTGTCAGTTTTCTATACTATATGAAGCGGAGTGCCAATTCACTTTGAGCTTTGATTCGAAACCAAGAGAGGTGAGCATTTCAGAACAAATGGGAACTTCGGGCGCTTAATTTTCCTCTTCCTGAACTTTCCGAAAATTTAGGTATGCGAGCTATGTGTTTTACATTGTTTCTCAGTTACGATAACCGTTTTCTAGCAAAAATAAAATTTTCCTCGCTTAGTTTCGCTTTTGCAATTATGAGTAGAATGCAATTCTTCACTTACGCTATACATTAAAAGATGCTCGGACAGAAAAAAATCGGTTATATATTCCGTTAAAATAAAACCATATATTCGGTTTAGTTCAAGCTAATATTTTTCACTTTGGCTGAGCAGTATTATGGACTAAATTACAGTATCTATGAGGCGGGGCAATAACAATAATAGATGATAGTATCTATAAACTATCTACGGAAGATGCTAGTATCTACGAGAAGTGCGATAACAATAATAGCGATCAAATAAAAAACGTGATATTCACTTGGATTTACCTAGAAGTAGTTCTGAGTTTTATTAGAAAATTCGTATGCTGATTTTGAGAAATGCCGCCCTGATCAGTATAGATGTTACAGATGCAGTTTATGTTATCGTTATACTCGGTTTCGAATTCGAGAGAAGGCTTGAATGTTTGCAAGTACATAGTGTCTATTCGGCATGGGGGCAGTTAAAATACTGGTGAGCCGAAAGTAAACTCAAGAGGTTTGGTGCTATGGAAAGGAGTGGAAGACTTTCGAATACGTCTCTTAGGCCATTCTTCATCGAAATTAATACGGAAGTTCCTCGTTCTCTCAGACGTAAAATCAGTTGTTCCCTGTGATGCTCCGAAGTAACGTCCTCGGAGACTAGATAGCTTGTAGTGTTCCTCACTTTGGAATTCTAAGTTAATGTTGGAAGTGAGGTATGCGTAAATATCTTTAAATTCCGGGTCCTTTTTCAATTCTTCGACTATTGTTTCACGGGACTCAATAACGCTTGAGGTGAGCATAGCACACTTGATTGTGTTTCACTCTTCATCAATTTTTGTTCGCGAAAAGACATCGGCTACCAAGTTTTCTTTTCCTGGAGTGTGTTTTATGGTTAAGTTGAACTCTTGTAATTTTAAAGTCCTCCGTATCAAGCGAGGCGATAATTTTTTTCCTGAATGCAAGCGACCCACTGCCGCATGATATGAGTAAACTGTTATCGGTGAACTTCCGAAGTAGACACGAAACTTCTGAACTGCAAATAATACAGCGAGCGTTTCTCGCTCAGTAGCGGAATATTTCCTCTGAGTAGCATTCAAGGTTTTCGAAAGAAAAGCTATAGTTTGCCCATTTTGGGAGAGCACCGCTCCAACTGCATAATCGGATGCATCCGCTGAAATTTCTAGACCTTGCTCGCCTTCTGGGAATTTAAGGACTGGGGCATTGATTAGGGCATTCTTTAGTTGTTCAAACGCGATGTTCGCCTCGGCTGTCCAAGAAAATCTACTTTTCTTTCTTTTTAGCACTACAAGAGGCTCAACTATTTTCGCAAAGTCCTTTATGAACATTCTATAATAGGAACATAAGCCCAAAATGAAGACAATTTCTTAGCCGTATTTGGTGAAGGATAACTTTTAATGACTTAATTTTTGAATCATCAGTCTCGATGCCCTTAATAGAGATTTTGTACCCGAGGTATCGCAATTCCTTTGCCGCGAACTTGCATTTTCTTGCATTTATTTTGAATCCGGCCTCGTTAAGTAAGGCAAAAACTTCTTCCAACTGTTTCAAATGTTCCTCTAATGTTTCGCTGGTAACTATGATATCGTCAAGATAAATAATTGTACTTTTACCTAAAACTGGCTTTAATACTATGTCCATAGCTTTTTGGAACGTAGCTGGCGCTCCGCTTAAACCAAAGGGCATTCTTAAAAAGGCATAGACGCCTGATTTTGTTATGAATGCGGTCTTCTGGACATCCTCCGGCTTAACGGCGATTTGGAAGTAATCCGAAGTGAGGTCTAGGGTTGTCATGAATTTAGTCAAGCGAATTTTTCTCATTATTTCGTCAATTATTGGTAGGGGGATACGTGGGATATTTTGTTATACTGTTCAACTTACGATAATCAACTGCAAACCAATACGCGGCCGGGTGTTCAGGCGGTGGTGCGTTCTTTTTTCTACAAAGGACCACCGGACTTGCGTACGAACTCGTGCTAGGCACGATTATTTTGTTTTCTAGCATTTTTTCAATATGCTTCTCGATAATTTTTTCTTCCGTTTGATCATATCTATAGAGCTTCGACCGGACTGCAGGGACATTCTCAGTGTCTATCGAATGATTAACTGCCTAACAAAAACCAGGTTTGTCGTTAAACAAAGAATTAAATTTCCTTACCAGTCCTTCAATCTTCTTTTCCTCTTCCAGCTTCAAATGTTCTAAATGCAATTCCGGCATGGAAACTTCATCTTCTTCTACCATGAATGTCCATGTGCACCTGAAACGTAGAATTCTGAAAATTAAGATTTGCGCCGGATGCGCGTAAAAAATCGACCCCCAATATAACTGACGTGAGTAAATTTTTCACGATTAAAAAATTAATTTTTAGAACTTCGTTTTTAATCTGAACATGCAGTGTGGTTTTCCCCAAACATACGCACTGTTTGCCTTGGGCGGCAATTACTTTCTGTCCCGTAGCTTTAAGGGGTCACACGACCCTTGAATGAGTCGAGAGATGAATTTTTTTACCTTTTTTCAATCTTGTGCAACTTTTTTAATTCTTATCAAAAATACTCAATATTTTGTTCATTATTAATTTAATGTCTATTCTTTAATTAAATGTACTTGAAATTTGAAAATTATAATAAAAATTGTAAAAACAAATGTTAAATTATAAGACATTTTTCACATCTAATTAATCTGTACACACACTGCACGCACATGTACAAGAAATGTTTTGTACCAAAATGTTTAATTTTTCTTTTTTTATGCAGAAGAATGTTTGAGAATATAACTGAACTAAAAATATTACACAATTCATGCATTTTTAATTTTTTTATGATATATATATTAAATATAATTTTTTGCTATATTTTGATTTTTACATACCTTATAAAATTGAAACATTTCATTAAAATACCAAAATTTTAGTTTAATTAATTTAGTGTAACATGATAATACTATGGTACAAATTTCAGAAAGATACATTAAAAAGTTTTTGAAATATCATGCGCGACGCATTAAAAAAATACGTTTTGAGATAAAGACCTGTAAAGTTTGCATCGCTATAAAAATGAGTAACATTGTGACTTAATGAGTCTTAACTCGTACTATTTGGTACCTAATTTGTATTTTATGCTTTTTGTTTGTGTTTTGAATAAAGTTAATGACAGAATGTATATTTATAATAAGGAAACTGCATCTAAAAAACAATTAACAATGCATTGTTTAATGAAAGTGATGACACAGTCAACCGTTATCAAGGATACATTATTGCAGATAAAGATATATTTTTCATATACATGAAAGAGAATGCAATGTGCAAACTGTGTTATAAACCTATAAATATTTCTGAGAATAAAAATATATTAATAATCAGTTTCTTGAACAAGATGTTTAAATTTTTGTCGACACACATAACTTATCACAAAATACTGTTACTATTTATAATATTTATATACACAAATTAAAAACCTCCAGGTTCATACATTATTCCTTCTTGATCAATTTGCTGATGTTCTAAACTTGTTTTGGATCTTTTCCTTGCTTTTCGTGCTTCTATAGTGTTTTGCATTGCTCTCTTCTTAGCAGTATTTACACGTTTCATATCACTGCGAAGTTGAGATTTTATTGCATTTATACCTGGATGGATACCCATTTGCCTCATGACAGATAGCCTACCCTTTTTGCCCAAGTTAAATAAAATTGCTGCTTCATATACAGCAATTTCTGCAATTCGTTTCCCAGATCCAGAAGTTTTCGGACACATCTGCCATATGAGGGAATTAAAAGATTCATTCGGATTCTGAGTGAAGCTACCAAGGCATCGTTTCAAAAGATCTGGACTTGATAAAGCTTTAAAAACAGGTTTTATAACATCCATGACTGAAGATGGTAAAGTCACTTTATGATGAAATTTACCCACTGAGCCATTTGAAACTGCTTGTTGATATTTACACCATGAGTCTGCACCAGCAGGACAAAATGTATGTAACGGTTCAACATCAGTTGATCTCGTATGAAAATAAACTGCCCAAATACCCTTACGCATTTCATCAACTGACAAAGCATTTGAGCGAATTGCATTTCCATAATACTGAGTCAGCCTATTTATCATGGTGTCTGTCAGTCGTCCTTTGCCTGATAAAGGTTTACCGTCCTCCAGCTTTTTACATCTATAGTCTTGTTTTAGCTTTCTCAGTCGAGTTCCCACTCTTTTTTGTACGTGACCAACACATTCAAGTTTTGAAACAGTTTCATCATCATATGGTTTGCTGTCACGTATAGCAGGGAATGTTCTAGAATCACCATCACCAATATAATTAATATAGTATTTGAGACCTCTTTCAGCTTCTGATCTGTGAAAAATTTTTATCATACCATCGACTTCCATTTTTCCTGAAGAACCGATATGATTTTTCTGACAATTTGGCAAATGTTTCATTTGCCACTCTTCGAAAGCTTTCCCAGATTTTTTTGCTTTCCATAGATCACATCCTTTACAAGTGGACGAGAGAACTTCAACATCTAAAACCTTCCCTGTTTCAGCACCTATTACAGAACATACTCCAATATGTGAAGTATGTCCTCTCGTTTTCCATGTTCCATCACCACTTACGGTTACAGAATTTGATGCAGTTTTGCATGCCTCTTCTTCTGCAGCAATTTTCATACTTTGAATGGCGACAGTTTTTGAAGCTGCATTTATATGTTTGCAGATTTTGTCATAAGCATTCTGTGTGACAGGTTTACCTAGATCCATTACACCACAAAATGTTTCCAGAGGTTCCAGACCTTGACCAATGCATCGCATAGCATAAACAATTCGTCTGTTTAATTCAGGAACATTTTTGTGTTCACCAATCAACTTTGAATTATTGAATTCTGTTTTAAAACTACACTTTTCACATTTCAAAGAAATTGTTAAAAATAATCCAAAGGATTTTCTCTCAGAAATATTGACAGAATTACAGCACAATTTGCACAGTACATTCTCTTTCAAAAATGTAAACATATGTCTTTATCCATAATTATATAGCCATGAAAACGATTCATAATGTCAGTATCACTTTCATTAAATAATGCATTGTTAAGCTTTTTCTCGGATGCACTTTTTACATGTTCAATTTGAGTATTATGGTCATCATCTGATGAAACCAAGCTTTTATCAGAAAGTTCAGATCTGATATTCGTGTAGCGGTTGCCGTGGAAGCGACGTTTTTTAGCTCGCTTCCCAGAAGCTCTTTTATTATTTGCCATCACAAATATAATATATAAATATACTTATTATTGCAGCAAAAAGACTAACGCATCAAAAATTCAATATACACCAAATAAATGCTGCAAACGTCAATACAACTTTGCAGAATCAAACAACGTAGTAATACCTTACGGAAACACGATGTAAACATTCAGAATAAGTACTAAGTTGAGTAGAATCATTGCTACTGATTGCTGACGAAATAAAAATAAGACTTGTAGGCTAGAATGTAGCAACACTCAGTTATATAACGGCTATGACAGCTGTGAACAAATGACGTGTCCCTTTAAATGTTTATTTACATACGTGATGAAGGATTCTCGTGTCAGTGACCTTTACGTTTTTAATGATATCTCCTAAACTACACGGAATATTTTAACACGGTTTTTTTTAAAGTGCGCAGAAATGTTCAAACTAAAATATATATGTTTTTCAAAAATTCGATATTTTTGAAGATTTAAAGGTCGTGAGACCCCTTAAACAGTCTGTAACGACGAAAATGCTTTTTAAAAAAAATTCTCCGATAGGAATTAACATTGTGCCCCTGTGTCCAGTAGTGCAGTGGTTGGTACATTATTTACCAGAATCTGTACCTCGGGCATAGCTAGATTTTGTACCACCACTGTATTTAAACAAATTTCTGAGGGGTCTTCTTTCCCACTCGTTGACCGTTGCCCCTTCTCGATCACCGATTTGCCTTTAAATTCTGGTTACCTGCCGCCTCTTTTCGCTGATTTTTATATCCACCGCCCTTAGATTTATCTGCGCTCTTTTTATTGAACTTTTCACTTTTTCCCATCTGCCGATACGCCTTGTACTGAACTTGTGGTTTCTTTTGGGGAGTAAATCTTGAGTACTGGCCAAACGGACTTGCACGCGCTTTCTCTGAGTTTCTTCTACTTTGAAATTTCACTGCAAGTTGAAATAGAACTTCTAATGTTTGCGGATTACGCACTTCGAGGAAATCTTGCGCTGACTGTAGAAGACGCGGTAGAATTAGTTCGATAATTTCTTTATCGGGCCTTTTCCCGTATAATAGATTAAAAATATGAACTTTTCTTAAAATGAACTCCGTCAAATCCTCGAAAACACCTTGGTATTTACTATACAATTCTGATTCAAGCTTCGCACGAACTTTAACGACTGGAAATGGTTTTAGTAATGCAGACTTGAAATTTTCCCAGTTATATGATTCAGATCCTGGGTCCCCCAACAAGAACTTTCCTATACTCTTCTGCCAGCTAAGGGCTTGACCTTTTAAGGCTGTAGTAGCGATGATAACTTTTTGTAGCTGATTCACAGAGCGTAAGGTGAAATGTAGGTCCAATTGCTCCAAAATTGTCAGGACTGAGCCCTTGCCGTCAAAAGTTGATGTTGGTTTCATAGATGCATGCAACGTTTCCACGAGGAATCCAAACCCTTCTACTGGATTCGTGGATGCTGTAGGGACCTGAAAGGTCGGAGGGGTCAACGTAAACTTCCCGGATTCTAACGACATGGTCCGTTAAAAAAACTTTTCGGGCGCCAAATGTAGTGTGTTCCTCACTTTGGAATTCTAAGTTAATGTTGGAAGTGAGGAACATAAGAACTGATAAGCGAATAATCGCTAGAGTTCGATGACAGGAAACAACAAGAGAGAAGAGTAACTAACCCTTTATTATTTAGATAAGATTTAACAAAACTCCGCCTTGGAGTGTACAAGTAAAGGCCGCACTTTGGACTTGAACTTAAAAGACTAAGAATTAAACTAAAACTAAGATTATCTAAAGAAGTACAGCCGAAGCTATCAAGGTACAGTTAGAGTTGGCCTCTTAACTTATTTTACTACGAAGCTTTAGCAAGGGCCTGAGTACGGCCGAGCGTAATAACAGCTTTGAGAGAGAGAGCGGCCAAAAAGGCAGACGCGCGTAAATCAGAAACTCTGATTCTCTCTGACTCATTAAGTAACTTCGTGGTTTAAATACCGCTCCTCCTCATTAAATATTCAGCAAATTCCAAAACTACGTTCTGGCCGGAAGTAGTAAGTTGAAGTTAAGAATTTGACAGGAAAGGAAATTTAACTTAAAATTTAACTGTTAATAAAATTAACATAATCCTTACAAGCCAAATCAACGATTAGCTTTTTCCAACGAATGCATTAAGTTGCAAGTCTTCTGTTGCTGCTAACAACGTACTGAGAAATTTGAAATAATGTTTACAAAGATTAAATAAAAGGAAAATATTGGTTTCAAATAACTTGACCTATTGTTACGAATTTTTCAAAATGTAACATGAACGGTCTCAAGAAAGTGAAGCTTTGTCGGAAGATAAGATTTCAGGGGCAAGTCTATTTAACACTGAGGTAAATGGGTGTCTTGCTAAATTGGAGAGATATCACCAAGGTGGAAACTTTATAAGAGCAGAGAGAGCATCAGTTCTCAATTTTTAGTTCAGAGTACTGAGAAAACTCCGTGTGAGCTTGCCTCTTTTAGAAACACTTTACTCTGTATTGTGTATAACGTTCTTAGTAGTTAGGAACAGTAACTACTGATTATGCTTTGTTATACCAAAACAGATGTACGAATACTTTTGTGGAAACTTCTAGAACTGCAAAATTTTCCTTTGGGGTAAATAAATTTTATCAAGCTGTGTGCATTCAATCCATAACGAAATCGTACGCATGTAAACATTTTTGGTGTCAGAAGTGGGATTCGAACCCACGCCATATTCGTGAACTGGGAAGATCAGAGATGCCAACGTAAGTGATAAGGAAGTTATTAGGAAAGGCGAGGTGGTTGCAGCATGTAATTCAGTGGCCTGCATTAAACGAGCTAGCAGTCCTTCAGTCTATGTATCATCGGAGTTTTAGCAGAATGTAAAGCTAAGCGATAAAGACAGGAGTGCTGAAAAGCATGTCATTCAAAAATTTCAGGACGTGTCCTCCCGCTCAGCTTCTGATGTAGGTCGAACCAGCTTGGCTCAGCATAGAATTTATACGAGAGAGCATTCACCAATAAAGCAACATCTAAGACGTTTATCGATTACTAAACAGAAGGAGGCAAAAAAACTAGTGGCTCTCTTACGGAGAGGAAGTTACCAGATATTGAGAACCCTCATTATAAAGCGCTTCAGATTTTTGTACTGAGCGGCCACAGTAATGGACCTTTCATTGTGGGACATATAAATGGAGTCCCTGCAATATGATCATCGTTACAAGAGCCAATGGTACCATCATCTGAAAAGATCTGGCTGAACGACTGGAAGGTAGTGGACGCCTCCCTGCGATACCTTCCAGATTACATCCGGAGATGAAATCGACATCGATGGAAAGTTAAATGTTAAAATCACGTATGATAGTGCTGCCTACTATTACACGCCATATGTGGCAGATATTACGGACCTTCGTACGTCGGATTAGAATTTGCAAGCTTTTCCATGGACTTTAAAAACAATGAACTGTATTCTATCTCTGAGTACATAACCCTATTCGGAATTAATGGCGAAGGATTTAAATCTGCCGACCAAATCATAGCTGAAGACGATATCAAAGTATCACAGACGAGAACAGAATTTTTACTTCCTAGATCCATAAGCTGAAAATAGAAATTTCTTATCCGGCATAGTGGAATATCCTAACAGCTATAACAGCCCGAATAGTTATTAATAGTCACAGCAGTCATCGGCCTACCGATGATAGTCATCTCAGTGATAGCTGCCAAAGTAAGTGAAAAGGTCAAACTGAATAGGAAAGGCGAATGCAAATGGGTGGGATTCCGAAACTAACTGCTGTGATCTGGCCGCTTTTTTGAGAACAAGTGCATCCGTCAAACTCTGCTCCGAAACCAGAGGTTAGATTCCGAAGCTGTATCCGGTGCGTTGAAGCTGTGCTTTGGCGAGAAAGTCTTCAGAGCAAATCTCGTCAATAGAAGCTCACGGAAAAACTCCAGGAGCTCGACAATGATGCTCGACAATGATTGGTTGTCTCTTCTCGGACTACCCAACGCAAAGAAGAGAGATCATGTTCTTGTAACACTTCATCGACCGCATCCGGGATCCTAAAAGATACAGAAAGCCTTACGAATGACAAATGTCAAGAATTTGAAAAGCGCGGTAGGAACGCCATGAAGTGCGAGGCAACTCATCATGCAACTCGCAAACTCGCAGAGACTGTCACCAAATGAGAGCTGCGCAGGTCCAGGAGCCAATGGATCAAATAACTGATGATCTAGACGATTTCACCATGACAATTCAAGGCTCTGAGGTGGAATAACAGAGGCAAAAGTCTGACCGTAAAAGTAACTCGAACTGCTGTGATTAGCGCTACGCACGAAGGAACTGCAGATCACCCCATGGCATGGAAGGTAAATCCGCTCCTCAGAAAGGAGAGAAGAAACAAATTAGTGATCATTTCGCCGAGCGGAGGTTGCCAGAAGGAAGCCCCATTTTAAAGTCGCATTTATGAATCGTCCCATTTTAAAGTAAGGATATCTTTTTTCATAGAATAATTTGTAAATCATCTTGAAATTATACGTAAGGCATCAATAAAATTTAGCACGAAATTTCTAGGCTTAGTCATGGAAGTATATCTTAAAGTAGAAACTTAATGAATTATTTGTTAATTACTATATTTTTTTAGCTTAGTAAAATATGACATTCTCTTCAATGAAACATAATAAACAAATATGTTTACATTTTACAATAATACACTGTTCAATATATTGCGTATATATACAAATTCGAAAACCATTTTCTGTGCATTTAAATTAAATGATAGTTTAGGGGGCAAAAATCATGTCTGTTAATTTGGCTCAGGTATAACCAGCTTATTTCTTCAGGCGAAAAAAATGTTAACATGTCTTTTATTTGCGCTAATTCCCACCTTTCGATAAAAGGAAGTCTCCAAGAATGGAATCAAAGAGGCTTGTCGAATTTCTTTTGTGCGACTTGATAGCGCCAAGTAATCAGTGATAACACTATTTCGGAATCTCTGTTAGTTTTCTGATCGTCAGTTGCTACATATCTCAGAATCAGAAAAAACATTTTATAACTAACCTCATTTGTAAGTTTGAACTAATATTATTTTATTACTGTAAGATATTGTTAAATTTTCTAAAATCATTTATTAAGAAGAATTAATATTTATTTATAATTTTAAAAAAAGGAAATCTGAAAGGATTCAAATGTTGATGTCGAACCAGAGGATTTGTTGAGGTTTCGTATGCTCTGGCTGAAAATTGCAAGTTACTGATCAGCTTTTGGATTCACCTTTACTATTTTTTTGGTCTCTTTAGCTTTATTATTAAGCATCGTTTTCTTTGTACATATGCTAAATACAAGTCAAGAGCAAAAGCAAGCAGTCGGGCGGCCAGCCGTCTAAAACAGCTATCATCATAAAGAGAAAAAGCATAATGATTTCAATTAATACAGCTGGAGACATTTCATAAAAAAATTTACATTTTTAATTAAATATCTCATGATTTGAATGCATTTTTATTTACATCAATCAGATTAAAAAGTAGAAAAATATTTTTAAGAACTGCGTTTATTGATTTTCAGTCACTTGGTTTGCTACTCAATAACAGAAAGACTAAGTCTGAAAGTTAAAAACCTTACGTTTCACTGAATGGCAAATCATTGTGTTTGGAAATAATAACTATTCTATTTGAGGCAATGCAACACATTGCTTTGAAAGAGCGAAACTTGTGGATTAAAATTGAAAGATAAATATCTTTAACTTTGCCGAATGACAACAGTCGGGAGCAGCAAAGATAAAAATATTTCCTTTCAAACAGCGTTCTCGGCGTCTCACTTTCGAATTGTGTCAAGTCGTTGAACAAAAACTCGTTAAATTTGTCCAAAATACGAAATTAAAAAAAAAAAAAAAAAAAAAAAAAAAATTAGAAATACAAAATTCAGTGCATATATTCATTTGGAGGACTACGTGTATTTAAAATCTGACAGCTCAAGTTGCCCGTGTTTTAACAGTTTGCAAGGAACAGATATAAATTGATAAGAAACGAACATTTCACGGCCAGGAATAGGATTTACTGATTAACTCGCAGAGGCAAGGAGCCAGCTAGTTGATGAAGAGAAGGGCAGAGAGAGAGTGAGTAAGAGAGACTCTTTTTTTTATAATAAGGTTTACCTTTTATTAATGCTTCACTGGTAATTACTTTCAATTTTAGGATCTTTAGCCTTTGTATTTTTCTCTGTATTCTAGCTACTGTATTATGTATATAGTTCCTACAGATCCTAAGCAATTTCCGATTTTATGTGCGAATTTAGATACAAATTTTTAATTTCTAACATATGTTTTAAGCTTCATAGCTTAATATGTACTCTTAATTTTAATGTATTTATTATATTTCTATTCAAAATGGCATATTTATTTTCCATAGTCTTAATTATATTATAATTTTTATTCTTTCTTTCATTTTACGCAGAACGTTTTTCGTACATTTTAGCCAATATATTCTTAATTTATTTAGTGTACTTATAATAGCCTATTTATTTTCTGGAAGCTTCATTAAATTACTGATTTTTATTTTTTATTTCATATTACTCTGAAGGTTTACGTACGTTTTAGCAATATACTCCTAATTTTATCTTATTTCTTATATTTTCTTATCATATACATAACCTTTTGTAGATTCATTAGGATTTTTGAAGCAGGAAACATGAAAAATGAGGAATGCCCTCGCCGGAAATCGAACATGTACCTCTGGAATACTCGTCGAGTGTACACCTCAAAAGGCATGGTGGAGGGAATTAGAGAAAAAGTTCATATAGGACCTTATATACCCCCTTTTAAAGGGCGACTGGGGATTAGAGTACCCAATCGGCAAATCCTGGTTGTGAAGAATCATCATCCACCACGTTTTAGTTCGGGCACCACTGTAAAGACATTAGGTTATTTGGAAGCAGGTGTCGTGAAATATGCGCTATCCTCTCGCCGAGACTCGAAGATGGACTTCTCGAATACGCGCCGTGTGTGCTAACCGTTACACCACGAAGGAATGCTGGAAGTAGACAATACTTTGCACTTTATTTAATTTTAAATACAATTTTTAACCCCCTTCCTACTTTTTATTGCTTGCTATTTCTAACATACGCTGAATTTCAACTAATTTGTTATATTTTCACACTATATACTTGACTTTCACACTATATAACCTTCATAATTTGCAGCATATTTTTAATTTTAGCTTAATTTTAACTTAATTTCTACATTTTCTGATCATATATATATATATAATTTATTTAATTTTAGAAGTAATTTTTAACTAGCATCGTTCATTTTAACCCTTTTTGGCAGAAAAAAAAAAAGGTAGGCAGTCTAATTAGGCCTAGAGGGGTACACAAGTAAAATTTTGTGAAGATAGCACTTATCGTTTTAATTTTGTGGTACTGCCTAAAGTGGCACACTGATTGAATAGAGCTTCGAAAAGAGTGCTGAAACGAGCATTGTCGTCAATAAACTGACCGATGAGATGCGGAGAAGCAAAGAATACAGACTCTCAGTTGTCCTAGATTATCAGTGAACCAGGTCTGCGCACACCTAGGGTTCGCCGTTTGATTTTAGGCAAGATTTCAAGGTAAACATTTAAAACTAATATAGAATAAGGAGATTAGCATACAGCCAAAAAAACAGTATGGAAATTTCCTTTCAAATAATTCCTTTTATACCCACCAAAAAATCTGGAAGATTTCTTTGAAGAATGAGGGTCTTAAAAAAAACTAAACATAGATAAAATATATGGACTGGTTTGTGTTGAGATACCATCTACTATAAGTAAAGGATGTTCAGAGTAACCTATAGTAACTTATAAATCCTTTTTCATTCAATTTTTCTGTGCGTACAGAAGGAAATTTTTAGGTGTGTCCAGACCGGACACACTGTGCAAAGGGTTAACCTTCATAATTTTTAACATATTTATTTTAGTTCTTACAGGGCCTGACCTACATGTTCCCATATACACATTAACTTTATTTAATTTTAGACGTATCGTTTTTACTTTTTTGGCACTTCTTCTTTCTGTAGTTTGCAACATACTCTGAATTTTAAAGCAGAGTTAACAGCCTTCAGAAACGAATTAAATTCGTGAATCGAAATTATGCTACTAAAATGTTTTCTGTCTCGAAATATTTGCAGTTATATCATACTTGAAACACTGAAGATTATTTTAATTTATTGAGTTTAACAAAAGAAATATTGTAGCAGATAATTGATCTCATGTCAATGTTTCATTATCTAAGCATTTTTCAGTATTTAGAGTACATCGAAAAAAAAGGAAATTTGTTTTAAAATGAAGGTTTTATCCTTGCATATAAAAATGCACTTATCCCTTCAGCACAGTTAACTGTAATGAAGAAAACTAACTAATTAATACATTAAGCTAAATCCATCTGCATTAAAGAAAACTTTTGTATTATTAGTTTTAGAGCCTCTACTTAGAGTGTTACATTTTGTAGATTTGAGTTACTTATTAATCAGCTTAAAAGTACTTATCGCGTTGTTTATAATGCATTTCGGTACTTCACAAGTTAGTCTACTGTAATTTTTTGTGTCAATATTAAGTAACATTAGAAAGGATTCAGGATTTTATCTTTGTTATTCTTGAAGCACAAATTCGTATTAAAGCATAAACATTAGTTAAAAAAAGAATAAGCCTTTTGTTTTTTAATAGATAACATTTATTTAACAACAATAAATAAAAGTATAAAAAGTAAAACAAAATGAAATAATTAAATCTGCTTATTCAATAAAACATTACAGTTTTAAACAAAATCTTAGGAGACCTTTGTAAGAAATTCATTTAAAAGTTATTCTATAAACTTGAGAGACAGCCAAAAAAGTGATGTTTTAAATAATTTTTTAGGTCGCTTAAATGCTGGTTCGTCGTAAAATAACAATATTTCTAGGAAATTCATTTTGAATATAAGTTTTATATTATTTTTCTTTATGCATTATCCTTTATCAGTTTATGCTTTCAGCTTATACTTACTCAAAGCTTATACTTGCTCTAAAGAAACAAATTTTTTGTTAAATTTTAATTGCATTTCACCGCTGGTCAACTGTTTAAAGTAACAACCAAGAACCAACGAAAAACAAACAAGCAAGTTACCTACAAGTTATTTAAATTTATTTCCTAAAATTTTTCTGACATTTAATCGATCTCTCAAGGTAAGTTTAAAATGACATAAAAAATTGCAAATTTTGAAAATTAAATATCCCCGTCAATTTTTGTTCCCGGGAGACAAACGTCTTGTCTTTTATTGTATAACGAGCATAAAACTTTCCCAAATGAAGTATTGGAAACGGGAGACCGCATTCAAATTCAGATTTCATTCTGTGTCCGAAATTTGTTTTTTATTAAATTTGAAATTCTCAAAACAGTTTCGTCATTTAAATACCTTCTGTAATTGGAAGTGTATGACTACTACAATGACTGCAAAAATAAGGGCTTGTGTTTCTCCATACTGGCATTCTATGCTGGCACTTCTTGTCATTAATACTCTTTGCAAATATTCATCTATTAATAATAATTTGCATTGAGACTTTATATATTTTGTTTTCGAAAATATCATTTTACATCTGCAAGTACTCCTAAATAAAGATATAAATCCCCGTGTATATATTTTTAATCGACCGTATTTATCTTCCAAAAGATATTTATTCGTAGAATTGGATTGAAATCATTTATTTAAACAATATTTCGTCTTTATTTTAACTTCGTTAACGAAAATGGAAAACAACAAAACGCGAATATGTGACGCCAATAATGCCACATGCAGTCATTATTCACAATTTCATAAATATATTATGGCAGTTGTTTTAGACTGATTTATTGAAAACGTTTTCAATGTGAAGAAGGATTATTAAGCCGCGGAATGTATTAAAACAAGAGATAGGCCGGATTTGTCCATCGGGCTGTAATTTACCTACCCCTGGTCTTATAGCATCCTAAAAGAACGTGTACACTAAAAAATAATGTGTTTGCTTTTTTTTAATAGAGAAGGGAAAAGTAAGCATCTTTTTTTCGGTGGTGGTGGGGAGAGTTTGCATTTTAGGTCCTGTATTTGCTGATCTGTGAAATATGAACTTCTAAACTCTTTAGAGGCAAAGCCCTCTGTGCAATACTTACGATCATAACAGCTATATCGTATTCTAAGAAAAATTATATACGCATATCTCCATTCACGGAGGGAATGTTGTCATTAACCTCTGTCTCCCGCCCGAAGGAACGTATCAGACTGCAAACTACAGTTAGTCGAATGTCACGTGCAATGACAGTTGATATAAATTATCTACATTAGTAAATTCTACTTTCTAGAGCCCAAAAAGGAAAGTGAACATAAAGTATTCTGGTAAATTACTTTTTTTATACGTGCAGATTTCTAAAGAATGACATTGAAATGAAAGTGAGGCAATTTTGCTACAGTGTAATCTAACTTTTAAATCAAAGAGCAAATGTCAAGCATAATTTCTCTTGAGATTGCATGCTATCATCAGTAACTGTCTAACGAGTGATAGAAATTAATTTACCCAAGAAAATATCACTTTTAATGCCCTGGTATGATTAAAAAGAGAGAGAGAAGAAGAAGAAAAAGAAAAAACTCTGGAGGTAGAAAATGACATTAGAACAAAACAATTTATTGCAAAGAAACTGACAGTTATCTCCCTCATGTGACAGAGTAGAAGATGATTTAATTAGCAACAAAGAATTAGCTAAAAGCTTGCCACCAAAATTTTTTTTGTTTTAGTATTTACTGAAATACTTTAAAAATGTGTTGCATTATCTTAGAATCTTTTCTGGGAGGTGGGGGTTTGACCGCCTGCATGAAGTTGTGAAGTTTTTGTGTGTGTGCGCGCGCTACCGCTAAAAGCATCATTGGATGATGTACCCAGAGAATTTTCCCAATTAATTGGCAAAATTTTAAAAATGCCGATAATACAAGAGTAAAAAGAGTCCAAGTTCGGATAAAATGGCGATTTAGCGATTAAAACAGTCCCTATGTTATATTCACTGTTGCTATTCTAATTATTATACCAAAGGGCGTTAGCCCAGAAGGGTTATTATTTTCGTTTCGGCATTTTGAGTTGGTTCAATAGAAAAGTCTGAATAACTTTTAAGATTGTTGCCTCCAAATATTAGAGTCCTGCATTATATTTAAAGAAATTAATTAATGAAGAATCTGCATGAATGTATGTATGATTCTCGCATTGTGGAAAAACAACGGTACGCTGCAAAAAAAAAGAGGGGGGACAGTTCTATATCTCCCGTTCTACTGGGCCGATTGACAAAATTCGAATTGCGTTTTTTATGTCTTGAAAGCGCTTTAGGATATGTATTAGATTTATATATAGCGCTGTTCTAATATAGGTATTTTGACACAATATCGGACTTTTTCTGAAATCACATGCCATTTTTTTTCCATATTTCGATTCTACGACTCACATTATGCCAAAACTGCCAAGTTTTGTAAAAATCGTACGAGTAGTGTTTAAAAAAGTAGCTCTTAAAGTGTTGGCGCCTCAATGTTAATTGAATTTGATATATATTTATTAATATATCTTTTTTTATTAAACTTATCTAATTCCTTCTTTCAAAATTCGAAATTTAGGCTTACTCCATTCGAACATTTTTATGATTTATTTTTTAAATTTGTATTTTCTAATATTTTTTATAAATTTTTCGAAAACTATTTTGAATTATTATCTGTGAAATTTTTTATACAAGGTACACAATTTTTAACATCATCTTAAAGTAAATGTATTTCTAGGCAGACCTGCAAAAAATTAGAGTTTTTTATTCAAAATTTAAGGTATACATGAATTTACATATTGGAGCGTTTTGAATTTTGGCATCTTTTTTCGAGCAATAATAACGCCAAGCGATAATTCGCACTTTGTTAAAATTATTTGAAAGTATTAACGATGACTTTTTTTAGCTCGTTTAAAATGAAAAAAAGAAAAGGAAAATAGGTTGCTATAATTTAAAAAATTCGGCAAAATTGAAAAAATATGCCAAGATAAATTTTTGAATTTCTCCGTAAATTTCGCACCACATTTTACAAAATTTAATATTTAGGCATAATTTGAGTCGTAGTATCAAAATATGGAAAAGAGTTGGCATGTTATTTCAGAAAAAAGTCCGATTTTGAGTCAAAATACATATGTTAGAATGATATATAAACATGATGTATATTTTAAGTCGCACTTTCAAGACATGAAAACACGATTTGAATTTCGTCAGTTGCCAAGTAGAATGGGAGATGCCCCACTTTTTTGGGAGGGAACAACGTACCTAGAGACATCAAATTTTAAATAAGGTAGTCCTTCACTCCAATATGGGCATCTGAAGCCCCAAAATTGGGATTTGGAATTTGTTTTATTATCTATTTCATATTTTGTAAAACTTTAAAGAAATTTTTTATTAATAAACTCAATGATTTCAAAGAGTTCCATTAACATTAATCTTGCGTGCGTCTTCAAATAGGTTCAAGCACGGATTTTTATGCGTGAGAATTCTTTATATTTCTAACTGGTATTATGTTGATAATGTAGCAACACAAAGACATTAAAATTTCTAATGGTATTTTGCGTCGAATGACTTTGATTGTCTGTATCACTTCAGTTTCGTATCCACCCGTTTAAAAAAAATCATATTATAAAATGCATATATAATGCATTAATTGTAAAAATACTAATAATAAATATAAATTAAGTTTTTACGTTAAACCTTATCAAGTGTTGTCAAGAAATCTGTCTGTTTTAAAAATACCAATGGACTTAATAATCATAAAATCTGATTATGGTTTTTAGAACTCAGAAATGTTCCCGAAAAGTCGAGAAACTAAAAAGATGTATGAAAAGTTGGTTATTAGTGAATGCGAATTAAAATATAAACCTCACTGTGCAGGTAATTAATTAGCGTCACCAATTATTTCTTGCGGACAACAGCAGAACGATGCTAGATTTAACGTACAATTTGCTAAATATTAGATAAGACAACTGGAGAGAAATAGTTGAAAACAAGTAAGTTCCACATTCTCTAAGAAATCGAATAATGCAATAAATTAAAATGAAAAACCAGAATGCCTAACGTCCTGTCCAATGTTCAACCTTTATTTTCAATCATCATTTAATTGTCTGAAATAACTTTTTGATGCTTTAATTCTGATGTTAAATCTCCCAGTATACGGAGAATATTAATAATTTTTTACTGCTCAGTGTTCACGTTAAACTCGTGGAGTGCACTTAGCGAAACATAATTTTTCGACTTCTCAGTGATCTCTTTCGGACTGTTTTTTATTACTCTCACTTTCGAAATCATTACCTTGTAAAAATATCGTCAAGCTGACATCAAAACTGTGCCAGAATAAAAATCATAAAATTAGATCAATATAATAAGGATCAGAATACCTTATTGATTGTATCTGGAATCCTAGCAATTTTAAACATATAAAAAAGTCTTACCTGTTTTTCAAAATAAGCATTTAAAAACTTAGGATTCTATTTAAATTGCTTTACAAATCATTGTCATCAACAGCTTCGAAAGAAAGAATAATTAAATTGAATGTTTTGATATTTTCCAATGTTTTCAGATACTGAATTAATATTTTTGTGTGTTAACAGCTCGTATAAATTTTGCGAACAAGCATGTCAGAAGAGAAAGCAAATTGAACGAAAATACGGAACATTTGTTACAACTCCAAGTAGTAATAATTTTTACAGGTGATGATATTCGGAGCATATCATATGATGCTTTCATCAATTAACATTCCAAATGTAAATAGTGTAGCAGATATAAAAAAGTAGTATGGCTACCATTAGCGCTCTGTAAACATGAATACTAATCAGCTGACTGCACCCATGACACATATTTACGTTTTTATTAGATACCGTTTCACTCGGCTAACGCAGAACTGCAAGTTGGTAATAATTCTATAAATAAGTCATGATTAATCGAATTTACTATCATCATCAACCTTTAGTGAAACAGTAATGGCATCTGGATACTAAGGTATGAAATTTAAAAATGGGGCAATATTATCAAAATCAAATCCATTTTTTTGGTTGCACAGAAAAAGGAAAAATCCCTGAGCGAATAGGCTCCAAATGGACAGCTAAAAAATAAACACGTGAATGCCGCCTTAAATAGCAATGCGATGGGAATTGCGTATTGATTCAATGGGGAATATTTCTTATTCTGTTGTATAGGCAAAATTCGTAAACAATGACGAATGCAAAATAGGATGCCTACTGATTTATTCATGAAGCGCCAATTCTTTGACTTAGTTCTTTTCTACTGAGAAAAAAATTTGCATACTAGTCACATGACGAAAGGTATTGTGATGTCCACGATAGACGCTTGCAGATGTTTGAAAATACAAAATCAAACAAAAGTTTTAAAATGCCATTGAAAGCTCGAAAGAGAAAATGTTTAGTTTGAAATAGGTTTTATAGATATTGAAGTAAATTCTTTAGCATAAATTTTTTGACAGAAATCTTTTTTTTTTTACCTCCTTTTAATAATCCACTAATTTCTTTAAACTTTCAGATTCTGTAAAAATGTACTTAAAGTATATTGATAAGAAATATTTCTAAAATTAGGTTAATAATTAAGTAGTTATCTAGTCCTTAATGGTTAGAAAATGTAGAAAATGCCGTCTCATCTTTTGTAACACTAATCGCAGGTTAAGATACAAAAATGAACAGCAATTTATCATTCCAAATGAGGCTATTTTTCAATGCCATTTGACAGCTCAATTGAGGAGGGGGGGAAGGGTTTAGAAACTGCTTTTGTTGTTTATTAAGTTACAAAAAATTTTAATCCTTTTTCAAACACTTTTTTATGTATGCTTTTTACTGTATACGTATTTGTTCTATATTAGAAACAATGATTTAACATAGAGGAAAATTAAATAAATAAAAATTTAAAGCTCAGTTTTCAGTAATTTTGAAGCGTGATAATTATGTGACCAAAAAATCGAAATAAAAAAGAATATGTTATAATGAAACGATTGTTACTGAGATTGTTTTAAGTAACAATTTATTTTTATTTAGGGAAGAACGTAACCTTCGTCTGGCATAGATTTTGACTAAAACTCGATCGATTTCAAAGGAGATCAGACACAGATTCCTGATCCTGAAGAGCGGGTTCTTCAGAAGTTCAAGTTGAGGGTCATTGTCTCACTTATAAGTCCAAATAATTCAAAATTTGTTCTTCAATTCTTAAAAATTGTATTTTTGACTTTAAATACTCGTGGAATTTATAACATCTTTTGTTAGTGTATTTTTGGGATATATCAGTCAGGATAAAACAGCGTTAAAATTTCGCTTTAAGCAACAAAAATAAACAAATAAACAAGTGAATAATAAACAAATCTTCTATAACTAATCATATTTGGAAACTTCACTAATTACAAATTTGTCTTGGGTTCTGCAAAAGTTATCCACAAAGCTTCTTCAGCTGATAAATTGGATTATTTGAAGATTTTCACATTCATATTTTTGTTTGTTCTTTAGTTAATGAGATTAATTTCAATCCAGCCCTCCGTAACGCTTTTAGAATTCTAATAGCTTAGTTTTTTTTTTCATCTCATTTCAGCCTTCAACAGATGTGCTACGTCCTTTTTCGCTTTTGCGCTGCCCATTACTTTAGATATACCGCATTTCCCAGTGTATAACACGCAGAATTTGTTTATAAATTTCATGTCTAAAAACTAGGTATATCTTACACACCGGTAGAGGTGGTGGCAACGGAAACGCCAACGGTGTGACGGTGAACGAAATCGAACGCATTATGCGGCTTGTGTGCTCTTAAAATGCGAAAGCCTTCGCTCACCTGTTTCTTTAAAAAACTATATTTTTCCCTATCAGATCGTAATCTAGCAGGCTAATAAACACCAATGCATCGATCAAATAATGTATTAATTTTTTTTTTAATTTGCTCGTCCTCAAATCAAGGTACCTCTTATACGAGGAGAAATATGATAAATATGATTGTCACACCTCCCATTTTGAAAAAAAAAATAAAAATAAAATAAAATAAAATAAAATAAAATAAATAAATAAAGCATTGCTCCTGAAGGCGTAAGCCTTTATGATCACCGAAAACGGTAGAGTTTAATTAAAAAATTATGCCAAATTAAGGCTGCGGATTTGTCTAATTTTATATTTTATTTTGGTGAGTTTCTCTTCCAATTTAACTATACCTTTTGTTTATTTCAACGTTTCTACTTTTTCTGAGATTACATCTACATTAGAACTTACGAAAGCATGTAGGAATATTTTTATAAAATTCCTCATAAGTTTCAAACAAACTGTGGCAAAGAAGACAGAACAGTTCATGTTTCAAGTAGAGGATTCTAAAAACACATAGTTGAGACAACTTCATTCTTAATTTAATTTAGATAAATTATAAAATAAACTTTTTAAAGGAGTAATTTACAAGTTTACTTTATGAAATAATCTATGAGGCGAAATTACTTTACCGAGTCATTGTTTGCTCATTTTAACGAAGGCCATTTAAAGAAATTCAAATGCCTTTAAAGAATATGCGTAACTTTCTTAAACCTTTAAAAGCGTTAAAAATTCCCTGGAACTAGATATATTTTATGACAGCATATAAGAATGTGCAAATATTAGTTCACGAAAATTAATAAATGCAAACAAGTTAAAGGGCTTTCGTTGTTTTAGTTATGTTCCGTCTCTTCGCTTTAAAACTTCAAATAAATTCAGCGATTTATAGAGGAAAAATGTATTTCATTGCGAAAAATGTTTTAAAATAATTCGATACTAAATTTCTAAGTATACTAAATTATAACTAAAAACTGTACAAAAATAAATACTTCGAATTAAATCCTGCGCAAACATTTTGAGATAACTGCTTTTCGTCTCTTAAGTTTTCAACGGAAAGTTGCTTTATTACAGAATTTTACACTTGTTATTTTTAACCTTTTGAAAGTATATAATTCATAGAAAATTTATTTCAAAAGTACTAAAGATTCCTGATCTTTAAGTTTTATGTCTTTCAGTGTCCAAGAGGCTACAGACGCAGAATATTGGCGGCTTCAGCTCAGGTTCGATTCTCGGGAGTGGAACGGGCTAGTTACATGTCAGTTTAGATGTTTCTGCTTGTAAAGGGAGTCCCATAAACAAGCCAAACTTTCAAAATACCTGCCATTTCTGTTCTAGTTATTTAATTACTTGATTTCATCAATAAATTTGTATGTTTTATGCAAAGCTGGTTTTTTTATGGTACACCCTTTATCGCAAATACAAGCCAGTTTGTCTTGAAGAGAAGGCTACATCTTTCCCCAAAGTTTTGCCTTATTTTTAGACGCATGACTTACTTTGTATCAATTTATAACTCGTTAAGTTATGACTCCAATTTATAATTCCTTTAGTTCCTTAAATTCTACTTCCTTTATTTCACGTGATAGGCTGCTTAATTAGTCAATCGGGATAATGCCAAATAGCCTGAAGATTTATCTGCTTTAGGAGTGATGCTTTTCACAGAGAAATGCGCATATTCATTTTACGTAGACGAAAAAAAAAAAAAAAGAAAAAAGAAAAAAGTAATAGGTAGGCTGCTTTATCAACTTAGTACAGAGGGTGCACAGACGTTTTTAGAACGCTTTCGGGCCGTTTAATTTATGTTTAAAATGTAGAGTATTTTTTTAATTGTTTCATCTGGTAACGAAATACGGTAAATCCTATGTACACTGATTTTAAAAGTAAGACGTAGACATTTTAGATTGGGCAGTATAAGCGGCGCACTTTTCAGAGTGAAAGCTAGGAAAAGGAATGACGTACTTGCTGTGCCGAGAGTATTTATACTAAGTCTGATGTATGAGTACAGCTAATCTGTGATTGGTTAAATTTAGGCTGATATATAATATAGAAGAATCTCGAATTTAGGAGAACAGATGGATTTAGGGAGAGAGCACCAAATCTAGAATGGTTATTTCAAGATCGCGAATTATTCTTAAATCAGCTATCGTATTTCATTATATCTTACATATGTCCTTTTCAACGTATGCTGCGAAGTTCCCTGATGTTTGACCTCTAGACTGCTGTGCATTTTGTGTCTCGAAAAGATCTCTTTCTACACGCAAACTCACCCTGATAGTTAAACGCTGGAAAGTAGCGGGAAAGAAATAAAAATAAATACCTCTGGAAATTTTATGAAAGCACTTTATCATACATAGAAATAACGATATATAGTCCTGTGAAAACGGTATCAGTTCCAGCATTTAAAAAAAATATTAACATTTTTAATATTAGTTAACGGGCCTCAAAATTATTTTAGAGCATGTAAACACCATTTTTAGCATTCTAAAAAATATTACGATTTTCCATCTGGGCCATCTTTATGGATAATTTATACTAATAATCCATATTACGAAAATATCCATTTTAAGCGACCGTTAAAATCTGAAACTTTTCAGACTTCTTTTTAAAAATTTTATTCCATTAATATTGTGCACAGAATAATGAAGAAATTTTGCAGACATTTGCGTTTTCCTGTTATGCTTACACGTCGAAATATCCACCAGACGCTCATTTAATACGCTTTTGTTTTATCAGCACATTTATTTGAATTTTCACAAATATATTACAAACACATATTTTAATTTACCGCTTCGTTTCATTTTCTTAATTAACTTTTCTGTCTTTATTTTAAGCTCCTGAATTTCTGACAATTATAACGTCTTGTGCGTTTTAAAATTTTGTTATTAAGCAGTAATTTTCATGTGTTGTTCTTTCCCTCGCTTCTGAAAGGGAAAGTCTCTCTTTAGAATCGTATAAATCAGTTGTTAAAATGTTCACATGCATCTGGAATTACTGCAATTAATGCTATGCGCACTTAATTCACCAATTGTTTCGGCTCCGTTTGCTGCAGCTTTTAGAAATTCGAAATTCTCATGCTCGAGATTAAATTTTGTATTCCGTTAAAAGTACACTTAGTGTTCTGTTCGTAAGCTATTTCTTTTCTTTTCTCTCGAAGCTTTGATATATTTTCGTTGACATTTAAAAGAGATATATTAGAACGCGTCAAAGTAGTTGAATTTAAAATGTTTTTTTCTAGTAATCTTAGTAGTCTGACGCTCGAATCTTTATTGTACTCTTTGCAACGGAATTTCTGCTTTATCCTATCAATCTTAACAGCATCCGCGCCTTTTGTTCATCATCTTTGCAACCATTCTTTGTTAATTGGATATTTATATACAGAAATCAGTAATATATCCCATTTTTCTCCTTCAAATTCCAATATGCATTATTTAATGCAACAAATCTGTTTACTACCATTTCCTATATATATATATTTATTAATATTCTGAGTTATTATTTTGAAATATCTGAAAGTTCATTTGCATTACTCTCTTGGAGTATTAAAGGAAATTTCTGCTTTTTCACCTGTTGCATTTATAGTATAATTGGAAGCATATCCAGCTAGCAGTCGGGAGGTCCGGAAATTGAATCCTGATAGGACAAGCTGATTTCTCATGTTTCCCAAATTTAAAAAAGTCCTGAAAGATTCCGTAAGTGGCGCCAGAACTAAAATTAAGGTGGATGATAATTCGTCACAAATAGGGTTCAGTAAATTTGTTCCCTCCTCTTCACTCGCACTTGTGTGAGAGATTGCAAGGAATGTTCTTCATCCTCACAGCGTGCTTTTGTGGTGTAACTGAAAGCCTATCTGATTAACAATCGGATGATCCGCAGTTCAAATCCCGGCTACGGCATTTCTGATTTTTTATGTTGCCTGAAAAGACTTTGCAATATTACCTGCAACTTACAACTGCCATTTTAACCTGCAGAATCACCGCCTAAATTACACGCCACGGTGTTAATCTATAAATATATTTCTCTTGCAGTACTATGTTTCGTAACTGAGGCATAATAAATGGCATAATAATAATCGAAAAGTACTGGGAAGACTTTTAGTGCTTATCAATTACCACACAGCAATTTCTACTATTGATGCATATAACTAAATATCGAAATTATCAACGAGTCTGTCGTAAGAAAGGAAATCATGTATATATATTACTATATTATTCTAAGTTAAATAAGCAGAATTATGGCTCTAATTTCACTGCAGAATAAATGAGTAGAATTTTAATCATTTCGAATAAAAAGCGTAGCGAAATACTCTGATTAAAAGCAAACAAGCAAAGAAGGGAGCAATCTTATTTCGCTCACTTCATTAAACTAATATATTGATTGCACTTGGAAGAATGTTTCATATTGGATACTAAATATTCTGAAAGAAAATATGTTTGAAATGTTTAGACGTTTACTAATAAGTTCTAACGGCATGTTTAAAAAATATGTAATCGAATATGTAATCACTATGTAACAGAATATGTAAATAGTAATTAACTGGAGATGCAACCGAAATATCCCATCAATATGTTAATATAATCGAAATACAAAAACATTATCGAAATATATGAATATATATGTAAGTATAAGCCAAGTAGTATATATTCAATATGTAGAAATAAAAAATATGTAACTGAAATATGGAATATGTAACCAATATGTAAATTTACCAAAGACATGCAAAGTGTTTCAGGAATATGTAAACATATATATATGTAAATATAACTGTAATGTGTAAACGATAGGAAACAAAATGTAATTGATATGCAAACAATATAGACCGAATATGCTTATAAGTACCGACTTTTCTTCCGACGTCTTTAGGAAAAATATATTAAAAAAAGTGCTATATTTCCACTTTCACTATTGCATATTTTAAATATCGATAACTTTATTATGGAATCGCTGTTAACTGAGAACACCTTCAGAATTAATTATTCAGTTAAAATACTTTGAAAAAAATGGACGTTATGGAGCAATGAAAGCATTATTACGATAGAAAAGGAATCTATGATCCGAAAAACTATTTAAATATTGAAATAGTGATATCCGCTATGCGTAAATTATTACCTGACGTTTTCATCCACCTTTGGAAATTAAGAATCTGTTAGGGAGATGCCTTTCTCTTTGAATATAAAATATTCATTTTGACTTCCATCTACCTTCGCTCTTGTAAATTTTTAGGAAGCGGAATGAATAAAAGTTACAGAGCGCGAAAAAATAATCTTTTGATTTTTTTCATGAAAAATGCATAAAACAAATGATAAATGAAGTTTTTTAATTGTTATTTTCGTTATCATTTCTTGAACTGTTACTTCATTTCATAAATATCCACTAAGTTGTTTTTTCCTTCGTTTCAAAGTGTATAAACATAATTTGAAACAGAATCATAATTTCTTTAATACGGAAATGGCTAATAAAGTAAAGCATTCAAACGTTTTAATACATATTTAGAACGATTTCTGCGTCGCCTTTTTATCTATTTGATGCCTAAAATGTAAAAATAGTGCTTTCTTTGTTAACCTGGTGTAGCTTCTCTGGAAAAAGTTTAAGTTCGTATATTTTGGAAGGATGGAAAAATGACCGTCACAAGCCATCAGCATCACCGAAAGCTGCCACGGAAAATATAAAATAGACGAAAAAAAGTGAGGTGGTGGTATAACAGGCAGAGAAAGAAGCTATGCCAGCGCCTTTGCAATATTTCAAGTGATTGAGGTATATTGTTGAATATAGCTAAGTGTTAAGCTAAGCTTCGGTCCAATTTTTGAGATACCGGGGGGAAAATCAGAAGGTCTCCCATCTCTTTGCTACTCTCAAGAGAACTTTTGGCTTGGTATGTATTTTGAGTGCTCTTTTGCCGTACACACACAGCTTCTCTGGGATTTGAACCCGGAGACATCTGTACGGCAGTCAACGTCAACAATCACTACACTTGTTGGGCTGTTGCGTGGGATAACAGAGGATGTCATAGTATTTAGAAGTTGTTTTTCTCCATAACCTGTCAGTTCTACCTAGTTTGTCCCCCCCCCAGTGGCTGAGCGGTAAAGTCGCTGACCAATGATAGTTCTCCCACTGTTCCGTTAGAGACGAATGGGTTGGCTTCAAAACATTTCTGCAGTTTTTCCCATATATAACATAGATACCAACCAGTTTTCTTTAAAACGTCCTTCACGAAGGCATCGCTCTTCTAGGCAGATAGCTCTGAAGTACTAAGCGGGTAACGAGCGGTAAAGTCGCTGAACACTGGTAGTTCGGGTCCGAATTTCGAATCCCGTGAACGGACAGGCTGCATGGGTGTTTTCGTGGTTTTCCCCATGTGTAACATATATACGAGTTAGTTTTCCTTAGAGAGTCCCCCACGAAGGTATTCCTCTCCTTAGGCAGATAGCCCTACGGCTTTACCCTAATTACGTAAAACAAACGAAACCACGCCTACTTCTGTTAGGTGGTTGCAGGCCACGAGGCACGAATTCCTGCGCCGGAGCTCTATCTCAGATGAATAAATATACGATGTCTAACGAGTAAATAGCATTCTGAGGGTGTGAATAGCATTTCAGAAAGAAAAGTAGTTCCAGTCTGGCGAGGAGTAGAGCGAATCACTCTACTTCCTGACAGGTAAAGGAAATTTCATTAGTGGGAGGAGCGAAACGGTTTTCTACTGGAATGAATGTAGTATGATGTGCTGAGCAAAGTAGTAACGAAATGTTAAAGTATTAGAAATCTGAAAGGACTGGGAAGAGCGAGACTCATTGTCGGCTTGATGTCATGTCGGCTGACTTTCCGTATCGGCAAAATGTTCTGTAGGCTAAGTGTCCTTATCGACTAAGTGTCCCGTCGACTAAGTCTCGTGTCAGCTAAATGTCCTGTCGGCGAACTGTCCTTGTTGGCTGAATGTCCTGTCGGCTAAGTGCCCATATCGGCTAAGTGCCCATATCGGCTAAGTGTCCGAGTCGGCTAGATGTCCTGTCGGCTAAGTGTCCATGTCGGTTAAGTGTCCTGTCGGCTAACTGGTGTCGGTTAAGTATTTCGTTGACTAAGTGTCCGCGACCGACGACAAACTATGAGAAAAATATATTCTTCAAATTCGTAACAACATTTAACTAACCTACTATAAATATTATTAGAAACATATAGATACGCACTTTAACAGTAGTTTTAATAGGAAGATGAAAAAGTTCATTTATGAATTGTTCATAATGTTTCTAGGCCCATCAGCGGCCGAGCGGTAAAGTCGCTGAACACTGGTAGTTCGGTCCGAGGTTCGAATCCCGTGAACGGGCTGGCTGCATGGGCGTTTTCGTGGTTTTCCCCATGTGTAACGTATATACGAGCTAGTTTCCCTTAGGAAGTCCTCCACGAAGGCATTCCTCCTCTTAGGCAGATAGCCTTCAAGGCTTTGCCATAATCACACACACACATAACATTTCTAGAAATTATTTGACTTGTGCTTTCTCCTAATTTTAATACTCGGAGGGTATTCCTCATTAGAAGAAACCCTGCCAGTGTAAAATTTAAAATTAGGCAAAAAAGTAGCAAGTTTAGTTTGAGAAAGATGTTTTTACGAAAATGAAATTCTGCTACAAAAGCTTCTTATTCCTCTTGAAGATACGAAACCTGGGTCTGTTCCTCTCAAGATCGACAGATTTATTGAAAATCTGCGTCAAACTCATATAATTATTTGTCCCTCATTGGTTGACTAAAATTGAAACGAAGATACTTGGAGATATTATTCTCTAACTTGGCAAATTTTATAAAGCATTTTAAACTTATTTGGCAACTTTATTTGAGTTAAAAAAATTATTCTATAATATTTTAAGCATACTTACCGAACTGTCGAGCCCAGTAAGCGATGTAATTTCCACGGTTTTATATACAAACTGCTAGGATTTCGGAAATTCAGTGTTAATATCCGAATAACAACATTATCGTGATTACATTAACCAACGTCTATTGTATTGGCAATTTTCAAAGGTAATGCATTCCACTCTTGTTCAACTTCTAGGTTCCATCAACTTTTGTAATTTTATATTTTGCTTTCTAACAAAATATGAAATATGAACGTACTTCGCAGGAAATAGATTGAAAAAGTTTACATGCAATACTTGTAGTAGATCTCACCTTTTTTCAAGGAACACAGAGGTAACCTTTGAAGTATGTCTTGTGTATTTCTTTTAAAGCTCATTGGAGGTATTAGGGCAACAAGAATCATCGCGCCTTCTTTAATAATCTGCCTTTACCACCAGCTCTTAAAGCCCCAAAACAGGCGAGAGGTAAAGTCCCTGAACACTGGTGTCGGACAGGGTTCGAATTCCGACGAACAGGCTGGCTGCATGGAAATTTTCCAGTTTTTCCTATGTAACGTGTATACTAACCAGTTTTCCTTATAATGATCTTCACAAAGGGATCCCTCCCTTTAGGCAGGTAGCCCTCGAGTGCTTTGCCAAAATCAAATAAACAAAACCAAACCTCCGACTTTTAAGGGAATAATTTTATAGCTGTTCTTCTTTTTTATCCATAGATATGGCGTCTGTAACTTGATTTCTTTCCTGTTATTGTTACTGTCTGAATACAGGCTTCTCTTTCGCCATTTGCACTTTTGCAGCTGTAGAAGGAGGCTTTATATTTAAACCTTCAAAACTGCTTCTTTAAATTTAACAATTTATGCTAATTCTTGTTGTCTTAATATGTCCTATAATTGTTATTCGGCGAGTTACTTTATCTTACATTTTACAGGTCCTAGAAATAAAATTTTATTCTGTGAATATAGAACGTATGTCATCCTTTTGATTTTTAAAAACATAATGAGTTTATTTTTAACATTATTTCTCCTCTCTCTCTCTCTCTTTTTTTTTTTCATTTCGCTCACTAGTGGTATAGGGTCTGAAATGTGTATCAATTCTTAACCCACTTCTTGACAAGCTACCGTTCAAATTTTCTGCACACATTCTTTGCCCACTGCAATGCGATGTGATGAAGTGGAGTTCATAGTAGGGATTTTTAACGTAACTTCTGATTTTGTGACAAACTCTCTGTAAGACCATTTCAAGTAACAGAATTATGGGAAGTAAAAGAATGGTTAGTCATTGTTGAAAAACGATTTTTCAACTGAATAATTTGATTGAATAAGGTGTCATTGAGACTAAAAGGATAAAAACTAAAAGATATTAAAAGAGCTGTTTATAAAAAACAAGCTTTTGTTTTAAACTTATGAATGAACTAAAAAAGAGAAAATAATTTATAATAAAGTTTACTGGGAACAATATATTAAATAATTCTCTTTATGGAATTCATCCACAAATTTGTATCACTAATATTCCTAAAACCGCTGGCGACTTGCTTGCTTGCTTCCTTTTTTATATCGCATTTCATGAGAAACCTGCAAAATCATAAACGCCTCATTGAAATTTTGAGTTGTTGAGACAATCTTTTTCCTCGTTTCCGATAAAAATAAACTTTGTTTCTTGCCTTTATTTAAATAAAGTTTCGGTTCAAAGTATTTTTCCCATAATAAATCTATAGTATTAACGTAATGTAAATATGTTATCTGTTAAATACGTAGTACGGACTTTACAATATTTTAGAGTGATAAGCCAAACGTGCCTTTGCGAAAGTCCGTGAATATTCTGCTTTTTAACTTTTTTAAGCAGTAAACTCGTTTTGCTTATTATTGCTTTAACTGCATTCCAATTGATTTTCCGTTGCCTCCAGGACTTTCGCTTTGGTTATTTGAATATGGCAAAGTACACGTAGACTATCTACTACTATAGGACACATTCTTCGTGGAGGGCTTTCTATGGCTTGTATTCATATTACACAGGGAAAAAAATCCACGAAAATAAACTACGCAACCAGCCAGTTTGCCTGCGGTCGAACCTATGTCAAACACCCAGTGTTTAGCGGTCATAACCACTTTTCCACTGGTGGGGTGAAAATTACTATTAGAAACATTTCAAAGAGTACGTAGCTTTTGGGAGATTTCATTTGGAGTCTTTTTTAAAGTAAAAATAATGATTGAAAAATTTTCTCTTTCAAGGAGATGTTGCTTATTCTACATTTTAACATTTTAATAGATAATAACGATAATTACATCTTTTTTATTAAAGCTCTGCGAGAAAATAATTATTTTGATATTATTTTGGCCTGTTTAAAGATAAGTTTTAGAGACCAGTATAACTATGGCGTACCAGTCGCCAAACGGTAAATTCCCTGAAAACTGGTAATTCGTTACGGGGTTCGAATCTCAGCGAAAGGGTTGACTGCATGGGCGTTTCTATAGTCTTCCCCATGTGGAAAGTGTATATGAACCAGCTTATTTTCGAAAGCCCTCCACGAAGGCATCCCTGTACTTAAGCTAATAGCCCTCGAGTTCTTTGCCATAAACCAATAAGTAAACCAAACCTGTACAACTAAAAAGGCATCTTTTTATTTTTTAATTGCTTTATAATATATAATTGCCCTTATTTATATTTGAAACTGATCGAATTGGATTGAATAACGATAATGCAATTTCCTTTATTTATAGTTTGAAAAATGAAATTATTTTTATTAACGCCTTCATGAATTTTCATCGTTTTAGTATTTGTAAAGATACTTTTTAAGGCAAATATGCATACAAAATACCTAGAAAATGCATCTTCTTTTATTTTTTAATTGCCTTCTAATAAAGAATTACAAATCAAAATTCTTTCTGATCTTTTCCTGCTTAATCAAAGGAAAGTTCTTTATCTGGCAACGGATTTTTATTCTTCTGGCAATGACTTACGGTCTTGAAGTCATAAGAAGCTGCTGTTTAAATTTAGGAACCTTTATTGCAAGAAAACAAGCACACGAAGCATTTTTATGTTGTTTAGTAGCATATATAAATCCAAATATGATAGCAATATATTTAACACAAGTTCTACTGTCAGTGCTGTTAAAAAATTTACCCCTTACATAAAAGCTTTTTTGAATCCCCGTGTAAACATTTTCACACAATACATGCTCATCTAAAATGCAAGTATCCATTTAATGGTGGCAGAAAGAATGAAAAGTTTTTTTCTGGGAATGGATAAAATATTTCCAAGTTCCTGTGAAGAACTGGAGCTTTATGTCATACGGCCGTTATTCTGGCGAATTGTAAAAGTAGTTCTTTACGTCACAGCTAAGTGAAATTGATGAAGCTATTTTAAGAAAAAAAATGATGCTGATCATTAGGAACCGAAAATCGAAAAAATGGAAATTGTGATAGGTGTCGGAAATCCGATACCATTTTGAAAGAATATTTTTGCAGTTTGATTTACCACATATTTCTAAACCCGCTCATATATTTATGTCAACATCCTTGCATTGTATGAAGCATTTAGTACTGAATTCCATGTATATTATGAATAACATTTTAATCCGAATTTCTCTAAATTTCAAATCATTCATCCTTTTAACACACTGAAACTGTAAATGTGAATACCTCCTGAATCATGATTGTATATTACTTTACAGAAAAGCGAATCGTTTTTAGCTGACGATTTTGAATTGTTAGCGAGAGATCGCTTCTGGCAATAAAGTCTGGTGGCAGTAATTTACACTCTGTGTAAAAGTAATATTCTGACTTCGTCATTCTCGCTAGCTGATGCTTTAACTGCGGCCGGTATAATACTTTGAGTCAGCTTATTTCTTATGTGTAGTCTTAGACTACATTATAAGCATTTGAATTCATTAGGCTGTTCTTGCTTAATTTCAGTAACCACGAATAGTGGTTTGGTCTGTAACACACGTTGTGCCTTTATGTTCAGTTTAGACTATAAAATGCAATTTTAAATCTTCTTCAGTACTTTGTGGGTATTTAAAACACAGCGATAACTCGCTGTCTTAATAGTAGGATCTGTAGAACGTAACTTTAGTTTCTAGTTACAAGCGTAAACTTACGATGACTTTCGAATTATCGAACGGTTTGGTTTCACGACTTCTTCATGAACAAGAATAAATTTACGAGATGAAATTCTGTACCAGAATTAACCCCTTTGAGTCAACCATAAGAACTATGTGCTTTGATCAGCAAATGCATTTACTTGAGGTTTCATTGTAAACCTTGTAGAGTTCCTCACTTTGTAATTCTAAGTTACTATTGGAATTGAAGAATCTTAAGAACTGATAAATGAATAATCTTTTGAGTTTGTGTGACAGGAAACAAGATAGAAGGGTAAACTAGTTTTTTATTATTCCAACTAAAGTTTAACAGGATAGAAGGGAATAACAAGAATAACAAGATAGAAGGGTAAACTAGCCCTTTATTATTCCAACTAATGTTTAACAAAACTCCATTTTGGAGTGTGCAATAAAGCTGATACTTCGGCTTGAACTTAAGATACTAAAAATTAACCTAAACTAATCTAAACTAAAGAAGTATAGCCGAAGCTTTCAAAATTCTAACAGAGTTGGCCCCTTAATGTAAATAGACTGCGAAGCTATCAAGGGTCTAAAGTACGGCCGAGCGGGGTAATAGCTTACGAGAGAGTAGCCTAAAAAAGGCGGACGCGTGCAGACAGAACACTTAGTATCTCTCTCCCTAAGACCAAAGAATTTCGCGGTTAAATACCGCTCTTCCTCATCACGTATTCAGACGTGATTCTAAAACTACGTTCTGCATGGAAGTGGTAAGTCGAAGCTAAGAATCGATAGGAAAGGAAATTTAACTCAAAATTTAACTGTTAATAAAATTAACATAATCCTTACAACGTAACTACATTCGGTTGATCTCTCCGCCGTTATAGATGAACCGTAATTCGATGAAAACACTATGCAACCGGGTCAGGAAATATAAATAGTTAAATATAAGCTGAAAATAAAAACTAGCGTAAAATTTTAGTGTTAGCCGCATCTGAGTTCCCATGTTACTTGACGTTAAAATTACAGCTACGGACATTCGGCGAAGTTTGCGGATGGGTTTTATGTTACAACTTAAACATGAACTTAAACTGAATGAAGCAGATTTGCAGACTTGTCAACCTCTATGAAGAATTCCATACTTCGCATCATCACTGCTGTACTACAAAAATGTGTACAAACAGAAATACAACTAGAGGAAAGAACAGAATATTCTCCCTAACTCTACATTATGTAGGTAATGTATGCAGTTAGGTAGAAAGAGAGTGGGACAGCAAAAACTTTACTATGAATCACAAAGGTAGCACCCCTGAACATCAACCATCTTTCGAATTAACCCCTTCATGGGGGCAATAGCTCAAATTCCTAAGTCTAAATGGAGGAGGTAATATAAATGAGATTCCTTCACTCACGCTGTGCTGTTTCTTTTGGGAGTTAGAAGGGACTTTATTTTTGAATTCAGATTTCCAAATGGATTTAACTCAATTACAACAATTCAGTTATATATAAAATAATATATGTAAAGAATAAAAACTGCAAAAATGTCAATGTATTAAATAATGCATTGACAGTGCATTAAATACTTGATTGTCAATGTATGAAATAATTGAAAAATCAAGGGCCTAGAGTACGGCCCTATCACATATTAAATACTTGATAAAAAATTTCAATATATAAAATACTTGATTTGGTTACAATCTGTTCTTTACATTAATCACTGTTGTATATTATGCCTTTGATATAATATACAAATATTGTATCTCCATAACATGTTGCATTATTTGCTATGCAGAGGGTATTATTTGATATGTTGGTATTTTCCAGTTTATTTTTTCCTACACCTATAGTTAATAAGGTTACATTTATAGTCTTTTTAATGCATAATTTTATGTGCAATACCACTGATGATTAATGTTTGCATAAATCATACAGTATGCTTACATACAATATTATTTGATATATAGGTTGGTTTTGCATATGCAGTCAATTTGGTAACAAACAAACTATACATTATAATTCTCGAGTACAATAATCTAAGACATAGGTCATAAGTTATCGTAAAAAGAAATTGATTCTGATTTAAAAAAGAAAAAAAAACTGGGGCTCGGAGATCACTGAATCGAGGCAATCGTACTCTCATTTGGAAGCACTTTAAAGATTATGGATACCGTCAGCTGTAAGCGGTCGTTTCTAGAATGTACAATCGAGGAAATGATAGCATCAGTACCTATCAAAGGGATACTACGGCCTATTTATGCAACTGAAACATGGTACCACCATATTTCGAATGCGTAAATGATCATCTCCTCTCATTCGAACATTCCAACAGGATGTCATTTGTCTGTCAAATTAGTGTATTAAAAGTTTATTATTACAATAGGCGCCGCTTAATGTGATCACGTTTACCCGTGAGTGTTTTGGTAATGTTAAGTGATAAGAATTTTTTTTCAGAATGCAAATGGAATTTAACTAATTTAATATAAATATGACGAGAAGCATATAACTATTTACTTTCATAGAATTTTAATTACGAAAAAAATCCTTAACAATTGGTTGCCTGGAATCTTTAATTAAAAGTTTATTTTAAGCTGTTCATAATATTCCCGGAAATTATTTGACCGATGCTGTACTCTTAATATAAATACTCACAAGGCATCCCTTCTCTCAGCATTTGTAGGAAATTCACCGTTTCCGTTCATGAGCTTTCTGAAAATATTCTTGGATTTATTTCAGAAAGAAACAGATGGATATTTTCTTTCTCAATGAATCTGTAACTTGAGGTTTTTCATCAGTATCCATTCAAGCGTTAAATTCTTCCCAAAGTATGTTAGCTGAAGATGTTTTTAATTATTCATCTTATTTTATTTTATCATTCACTGAAAGACTGGCATGTTTAAAACAATTCTGTTGTCATATCTGATACCCGGTGTCATTTCTAATACGCGGTTAATATTGCCTTAAATGAAAATAAGATGTTTGGTGACTTAATACCATACTTAGCAGCATAGTTCTATTTTTTAACGCCATACTTCTCCATTTCGACCTTATGGCGATTTTATCTTATATTTCGCGGCATTTCTTCAGTTTCAAAATTTCATTTTACAGTATTTTGATGAAATTAACCAACTTGTTGATCACAATAAGTGATATAATTTCCATGTTTTCAAATACAAATGGGAGGGACTTTAGTAATTCGATACACATGATAACTTTAACCGCAGTGCTTAATTCATTTGCTGATAAGGCCTTTCTGAATTTACAAACTTAACTTTAAACTCTTTGCCAAAATAAGAGCATCGCCTCCAGGTTTAAGGTGCCTTTGCACCATAATTAAAAAAAAATACCATGATTGGCCTTAGGGTAATAAACTAAATCGACTGGTAAAACCTCACAGTAGTTGAAGTTAATAGCAAAGTGATGATCCTAATCCTGATGATAAGCAAAATCTATAACAAAATCTGTTTAAGGGTGCAAAACATTGATTAGATAAGGTAAGATTAGGTTATTAGAATATGGCATATCCGCTTGAAAACGAGATGCCTTCTGAAGAGCTTTCTAAACTTAAACTGTCTCGTATTAATGCTACACATGAAGAAAACTATGAAAGTGAACTATGAAGTCAGCCCTTTCTCTAGGATTCGAATTCAAGCCTCGAACTAATATTATTCAGTGGACGGCAAGTGGCGGATGCACACTAAAGGAAAAAAAACTGGGATTTTTATTACTTTTAATTTTTAATTTAGTGTCTTATTTCAACTTGAGGATACAAAGGAATCACAATAAAAATAATTCCAAACTAAAACTGTTGTAACTTGCAGTTTTATAGTACAGTAGATAACTAACTTATTTTGAAAAAGATTAATATCTTGAAATCGTAATTTTTAATATAAATTAGTTGAAGACTTCATGACAGAGTTTTTAATAATTTAATAAATAAGTCCAAAATTAAGTTTCTAACACACATTATCAGCAATGAAAATATTAATGGTTGCGTTTGTTAATAATGTTTGTGCAAAAACTTAAGTCGCATTTCATAGGTGTCTTTGAATACAGCACCATATGTTGAATATATATATTAAACATATTCAACATATATAAAACCTAGAAAAATTACATTTAAAATTCCCTTGTTAACAGCTCTTTAAAATAAACAGGTATACGCGAAAACTTTTCTCGAATTATATCTTAAAAGACCCACCAGTCGCCCATTGGCGAAGGAATCAGAACAGTACATATTCGTACCCGGTTTGAATCCTGTCTGGGCTAGAAGGATGACTGTGAAAACACTCATAGTGACAATGTTTTCATATTTTTTCCGACTGTAACATAAATATCATCCAGTTTTTCTAGTTAGAAAATAAATACTTTAAGTAGGCATTTCTGTTTTCATATAAACAGCCCTCAAGGACTTTGCAAAAGTCACTGAATAAAAAAATATTAAGTATCTGGCAAGAAATTTAAATGGTAAATTTACTAACTTAGATTGGTGATGAACAGCCTGTTTAAAAATTTAAGTAAAACTATCGCTTGTATGTTATATTGGAAAAAGTAAAATCTTCAAAATTGTTGAAATTCCAGAATGAATATTAATTGTTTTACGAATTTTGTACATATGTAAATAGTTTTAGGAAAAATATATGTGAAGCTGCAACGTTTTTCCTATAAGGTAATATGAAATGCCTGAAAGAGAAGATGATCTGCCGTAAACATAAGAATACAAGGGCAAATCCATTTAACATTGAACTAAATGGCTATCTCGTTAAACCGGCGAGATATCGCAAAGCTGACGATGGTTTTGCGACTAATTTTATCACCAAATTTGGCGAAAAAGCACCAAACTTGGCAACCATTGGGCGAAATTTTGATCCCGTCCCTGTATAACTGCAATGGGTATTGTACTTGTATAACTGGAATTGTTTCTCTGCGTAACTGCAACCGTATCAGGCCCTCATATGCCTTACAGTAAGAAATTTGTCGGCGGCAGGGGAAAAACTATGTAAGACCAGGAAGAACTTCAAGTTTCTCACTAGTTGTTTAGTTCAGGGTTGAATATGGAGTATAGAGATATATCCGCGTAAGTTTCGCCTTTAAAATTCGCTCTGCGTTACGCTATGTTTACAGTTCTTAGTAATCTGAAATGTAACTACTTTTTCTGCTCTGTGATACTGAGAATAGCTGAACGAGTATTTTTGTGAAACGTTTAAGAACTGTAAAGTATTCCTTTTAGTAGAATAAATTTTATTGAGCTGTCGCCGGTTCTGTGCGAATTCAGTCTATTAAAAACCTTTAAACACGCAACAACTGATAAATTATTTAAATGACCGTCTATATTTTTACTAGTAATACATCACTTTAAATTATAGTTACAATTTATGTGTTAGCTCTAAATACCGTTCTTTTAGTCCTTGATGGAGATGAATTTTTCTAAAAAAAATTACATTTTCTGGTTGAGCTGGCCTTTACAAATATAAATTCAATTCCGATCCAATATTTTTATACGCTTTATTAGTGATCGAAACATTTTATTCTTGATTCCTCCATTTTGTCCTAGCTCAGAACCGAAGAATGGTCACTCTTGTTGATACTGAATGCTTCCAGTTGCTTGAAATAAAGTTAACGAGCGAAAAACCGTTGTCTTGTTAGGTTCACGAACATTTCGGAAGGTCTCTTTAAGCGCATTCAAGAAATTCTCCTAAAGAAAGCGTTTCGAAGTAATTCTTAATTATGAAAATTCATTCTGCTTCAAGAAACCTCATCCACATTTTGCCCTAAACAAACGGTTTTTAATGCTAACTGCATAAACTGCAGACGAAGTTCCAAGTTACTTGTAACAGTGTAGAGTGTTATCTTTTGACACAATTTACCCTTGATATGCATTTTACAATATCCGGAATTTTTTAAAATCATTCTACAGTATATTAGATTCAAATGTCATCTTCATCGAAGAAGGAAATGAGAAAAGTCCAGTTGGATTTGAACCTCAGATCTTTTAATTTAAAAAAAAAAAAAAAAAAAAAAAAAAAAAAAAAAAAAAAAAAAAATTTGAATTCCTTCCTATCTATAAAAGGCTATTGGACAGAGAGGAATAATACCTAGTTAATCATATACAAAGAGTGACGTGTTATCCTCCATCACATGTTACGTTCGAATGCCACTGTGGAGATTATTAGCATTTTGGAAAACGTGAAACATTTGCTATTCTGCTTCCGGGATTCGAACGAAGGATTTTGCAATATTCAGCTGAAAGCGCTAACCATTTATAATGCAAAGTACCCGCTAGGAAATTTAATAATTCCTTAGTGTTCCTTTTCCCCCCAAAACTCATGCTTGGAATGTAGAAAACGCTAATTCATTTAATTCTCTTTTAAATACACTTCCAATTAAAATGAGTTTCCTGTGATGAAAACTGCTTCTTCTTTATACTACAGTGAATAATATCGTGCCAATACAAATAGGATTAACGGCTGGATAATTTTAAAAGATAATTTGAAATTCAACTACGTTACTATTGAAGGAGGTTTAAATCCGCACTTCATGCTTAAGAGTCTCTTCTCAGCATATTTGTATGCATTTCATAGCCGTATTCAGACTGTGAGAGGTAGAATTTAGAAAGCTCTGCTAAGATTCGAATAAAAGCATTCATTAAAGTGTGCACAGTAATCCGATTCCTCGGGTGTACTCAAATAATATAAAAATTGTTACGGTTTCGTCTTAGAGAAGATGTACAAGATAATTTAGGGTCAGTGGTAGCAGAGCGTTAACTTCCATTTAGGAAGTTTGTTTCTAATGACTGCGAACTTTTATAAGGGAGTCTCTTTTCACCATTGTTAGGGCACGACTGCAATTGCCTTTAGCCTCGGGCATACTCTTCCCATTATTTTCGCCCATACCCGATTCCCAGTTTTAATGAGAGGGGATTGTAAAAGATTCTCGATTTGCTGCAGCGGAAGCAATGTTGGGGAGTACGAGTCGAGAAGAGAAATGAGAGATAATTTTCTCACAGTTTAAGAGGCCTTTCAAAGCGAGTTAATAGCAGATAGCTTTAGAGTGGAATACCACTTTCAGTTCGGTAATATGGTTTCTTGATGGTTCTTAATTTAAGAAGCGATTGTGAAAGCTTTTCTTGGATGATGCATTTTCGAGATTGCACTCTTGTAAATGATAATGTCAAAGCAGGGCAATACGAATAAATATTCTGTTGTATTCATTCTATTGGGAGTCTTATTACTTATTTCTCTGGAATTGGGTAATACAGATTCATAACAATAAATAATCATTAAATAATGCTTTCTGGTTATTTCGTATTGTTAAACCAACTTCACTTTAGGGGAACTGATTATTCTTAAGGAATAACTAATATATTTTATTCTCAGTGGCTCCAAACTAGTTGCTCAAAGGTCGCATGCAGCCGTCGAACTAGCTTTATATGAGCAGCGAAGACAATTAGGTGTTTGTTGCAAATACAGTGTTGCAAAGATTTCAATATTATTATAATTTTAATTAATTTTTCTTTTATTTTCGTTAAAAACGAACATGAATAACTCCACAAAAAATCTGTAAATGGAACTAATTAATTGGCAATGTTATATAAATCTTATTCAAAGATTTGAGGATACAGATTTTATTCATTTTTATTCCCACGTATCAAAAAATAAATTCAGTTACAAATTTTTACGCTCAGAATAATTGCTTTGTTTCACAATAATTCATATGTGAACAACTTTCTTTCACAATATTAAATTAATTAGAAATGAACACGATGGACCATTTACAGTCTGCGATGAAGATAGCCTGTAGCAATTTCTTTCAAAGACTATGAACTTTATCATAATTGAAACGTCATCAAGTGTCAAGTTGTAGTGAGAAATAAAGAAGTTTTTAATTATTTATATGCAAACATACGTATTTTTATTTATAGGTCGAAGAAAAACTTTATAAATGAGAAAAAGAAACTAAATTGTTACTATTTACTCTCAAGTTCAGAATAGGCTGCATCAACAAAGTTCAGTAGGCGGAGCTGTGTGACGTCCATAAATGGGCGGGACTAAGCTTGTGACGTCACAACGTGGTCTCGCATTTACACTACGCGTACATTCTATTTTCTCTTAAAAATAACAATAATAAATTGTTTATTATTGTAAATTAATATCAAATTCTTTACTTTTAATTTACATTTATAACATTTAAGCTTAGGCGTTACTGATAATAAGTATAATAAATTGTTTGTATTTAAAATTATCATGATACAGTGAGCGAATTCTTCCAATTATTAAAACGATAAACAACGTCGCAGCCTCTAATACTTGTAGAGCTTCAATATTTTCAAAGATTTTTAAAGCATTTATACAAATAAAAAAAATTAATTTAAATTCATATTGTGGAACATTTCAATTTTATCATTTTTACAAATTACCTTCTTGCTACGTAACGACATAATTCCTGACATACCACTAATTAGACAATTTTCATTACTTTCTAAAAATTTTAAATTTTACATTAATAAAAAAGAAGAATATTTTTATTGCATTATATCATTACACAGATTTCATAACAGTTTCTAAAATTTCCAAATTACGCCATATTCTGTGTAGGCATGCTAGAATTCCACGCATTAATAAACAAAAAAATGTAATTTCTCAGAATGAAAGAAAATAATATAATAAAATAAATACTACAAACTTGGAACACTAAGCAACGCTTCACATACGCACACACACACATATTATCAATGAACTCATATTATGAAGTGCAATTACGATACCAAACACTACGTATTAAAATATGAGGTAAACGTTACTTCAAGAGATAAAGTTAACAATTTTGCTACTGTTGAGTAGATCGTCGGGCTATCGAATATATCGTAAGTCGAAAAGCGTTATAAACATATCAAAGCCAAAAAATTAAAAATACAATTTAAATGAAAAAATGATGTCTTAAATATAATTCACAATTAAAACAACAATACAAATTTAAAATACACATACGATATGTTAAACATTGCACATAAATAAAGTTACATTACTGCTCGGCATCACACACAACCTCGTTTTCCCTTTCACAACCATCAGTATTCGCTCGAAAAATAGCAAAGAATTCCACAAACTCGGTGTCCATGTGCTCATCCATTTATTTTCATTTTAAAGAAAAATCAGAGAATTGCTCAAACTCGGCATTGCGCACCACATTGACTTTGCCCATTTGCACATCGATATATTTTCACTTAAAAAACATGCCAGTGTTGCACAAACGCGGCATCGCGCACAGCCTCGGCATTGCGCACCACATTGGCTTTGCCCATGTGCACATCGATCAAGTTTCACTTAAGAAACATCCCAGAATTGCACAAACTCGGCATCGCGCACAACCTCGGCAATGCGCACCACATTGGCTTTGCCCATGTGCACATCGATCTATTTTCACTTAAAAAATCCCAGAGTGTCACAAACTCGGCATCGCGCACAACCTCGGCATTGCGCACCACATTGGCTTTGTCCAAGCGCACATCGATCTATTTTCACATAAAAAAAATCTCATAATTCTACAAACTCGGCACAGCGCACAACCTCGGCATTGCGCACCCCATTGGCTTTGGCCATGTGCACATTGATCTATTTTCACTTAAAAATACATTCCAGAATTGCACAAACTCGGCATTGCGCACCACATTGGCTTTGCCCATGTGCACATCGATCTATTTTAACTCCAAAAAAATCCCAAAGTTGCACTAACTCGGCATCCTGCACAACCTCGGCATTGCGCACCACACTAGCTTTGTCCATGTGCACATCTATCAATTTTCACTTGAAAAAACATCCCAGAATTGCACAAACTCTGCATCGCGCACAACCCGGCATTGCGCACCACATTGGTTTTGCCCATGTACACATCGATCTATTTTCACCTAAAAGAATCTCTGAGTTGCACAAACTCGGCATTCCGCACCACACTGGCTTTGCCCATGTGCACATCGATCTATTTTCACTTAAAAAAACATCCCAGAATTGCACAAACTCGGCATAGCGCCCACCTCGGCATTGCGCACCACATTGGCTTTGCCGATGTGCACATCGATCTATTTTCACTTGAAAATACATTCCAGAATTGCACAACCTTGGCATTGCGCACCACATTGGCTTTGCCCATGTGCACATCGATCTATTTTCACTTAAAAAAAACATCCCAGAATTTCACAAACTCGGCACCGCGCACAACCTCGGCATTGCGCCCCACATTGGCTTTGCCCATGTACACATCGATCTATTTTCACTTATAAAAATCCCTGAATTGCACAAACTCGGCATCGCGCACAACCCCGGCATTGCGCACCACATTGGCTTTGCCCCTGTGCACATCGATCTGTTTTCACTTAAAAAATCATTCCAGAGTTGCACAAACTCGGCATCGTGCACAACCTCAGCATTGTGCACCACTCAAAACCGTCTATACGTCTCAAAACTGTCTCTCTACTAGTTTCGTATTTGTTCCACAAATTGGGCACTTATACGATATGGCAATCAAACTTTTCTCCATACACCACTCAATAACGCTCTTTTTACCTCTTCGCTCCAACTGATTAAAAAAATCCAGATTCAGATACTCATCTATTCTGCAGTAAGCACCGATTTTGACACACTCATCAATGATCAAAACATTCTTTAAGCAAAATAATTCTCTTCTGTATTTTCAGAAGTTACGGTTATCATTTTTAACTCATGCATTCAATATTTTCAATCGTTTGGTAATGATCGTTTTCAATCGTTTGGTATCTTAATAATACATTTGTGAGAGATAATTCGTTGCGCTAAATGCTAACACTAGCACGTAACACACAAAAGTAGATTTATAATTAAAAAATCTCGCGCAGAGCGTTATAAGCCTATCATTTCAACTCAGTTAAAATGTAATTTAAGGTTTCTTTAAATACGAAGCTATAGCATACTTATAACTTGTTTTTAAGAAGAGGCGTAACCAATATTACGTCATAAAAAGGCGTGTCCAAGCATAAGAGAAGTAAACACATCATCGACTGATGCAGCCTATTCTGCGATTTAGCCGTCTTAAGTACTAAATTTTCTCTGTAAACTTAGAAAGTTTTCATAATTTACTGAAGTTTGCATTAATATAAGTTAATTATTGATTAACTAAACATGTTAGAATTATTTTACAGAAATTCGAGAATTTAATATTTGTTCCAGTCTTGGCCCAGTGGATGCATAGGAAGGATAGTAAAATGTATTCTCAGCTTCCAGTGCCCATTTGCTCTAAACATCACAAGGGTATTTCGCACAGCAGGAATTGCATCGGTTAAGGTCATTTTGAGTTTCAGTTCTTTTGGAAACATTATATGGAAGTTCTATTATTTATGTCTTTGGAAGTTGATAGCAACTATTTGCAATGTTAATTAAGCTGTTCTGGTTATATGGCGTTGTTAAATCAATTTACTGGCTAGATGGTAAAGTGGTTAGTAACGCCGACTACTGTGTGCTTGTGAGTGTATAACGTACTAAACTACGTGTGGCAAGGAAGTACTAAGATACGTGTGGCATCTGTAATTGAAAATACCCTGCAACCGAAAGTCCTCTCGAATGGTTAATGGTTAGAGAAAAAAGGCGGAAGATCCTGCCTTTTTAGTCTATTTTAAATCCATTTTTCAATTGTTTTGAAAAAAACAAAGAGTCCTTTAACCTGTCCGTAAGTACATACGTCACGCAAAAAAATAGTCCAAATGGATTCAGGAACGGTCAAAATGGATATTTCGGCTGAAATACGATATGCGAAATTGTTCATGTTTACAAAACTTCGTGCAATGAAGTTAAAAACAAATTTACCTTTTAAGGTTTATTTTTAATGAAGCTGCTCATTTTAAATATACACTGTATTTCTATTTCTTCCGTGGGCTGTACCGGGAAAGTAAATAAAGTGGGCTTCAAATAGCTAGCAGAAGTGTACGTTATGAAGAGAGTTCGGCGACACAGTTATGATACTGTATCTAGCTCTGCTGTATCAAGCAGAATTAATAGATCCGACTGGCAATTTACTATTCACAACGTCACTTACAGATTGTAACAGTGATATAAAGCGTGTCGACCTATGGACTGCCGTACTCTCGGCAGTCCAAATGGAAGTCAAATTATTATACAATTCAAATACATAAAATACAGTGCATTATTCAAATACACAAAATGCTGCTTGAGAATATAGTCTATTAGAGGCATATACTGAGTGCCGGGTCATAGCGTCATTCTAAAACACGAGCAGGTAAATCAAATTGCGTTGAATGGGCTCAATGGCACCGTCCCTTCCGAAGCAGACGATATAAACGGGTGGGGCTTCCGCCATTCGATAACAATATCCGAATAATAATATTAACCGCGATATTTTACTTATTCTTATTCTTCCTAAAATCATCAAGACCAGCAATAATCATCTTTCTGTGAAATTTTCTATCTTCTAGATTATAAAGACGATTAAAAAGATATCAGATAAAATAACGACTCAATTTCAATGTGCGACTGATAGAATCAGTCAAAAGTATTTAAAATTCTCAGCTTCCATACCGGAAATGAAACGAAATCTTGCATTTAAAAGAAATCCATTTGGCTGGAAATGAAAACGAAAGAAAAGGGGGAAAGGGAAGTGTTTTATTGAATGCTAGAAAATTTTATTCTTATTGAAATATATTAAATTTTGAATGGAAGAATCTATCTTTTATTTTCTGCCAATTTTTTTCCTATGTATCAGATAAAGAGAAAATAAATATTTAGATTTCTTTATTCATTGAAAGATATTGATTTTGTTTCTCTCTTATAAAGAAATCGACAGTCGGTGTCAACACCAGAATTTTCTGCCATTCATAAAAAAGGTCTTTGTAAACAATATATTCCAAATATTTGCTTCGAAATGCTGAAAGCCGGTACTTTTCAATGTAAAGCAAAAGAGAAGTTTTTTTTGTAAACAATTATTCCCCAGGCAAACTTCTCACGAAGAAAAATGATATCAGAGTAGGCGCCGCTTAATGTGATCCCGTTTGTACATAATTATTTTAATAGCATTAAGCGATGGAAAAAATATTTTTCGAAATATAAATTAAATATAACAAATTTAATATAAATACAACTAGATTTATAAAAATATGGACTATATATGCTCCGCCAAAGTATGAAATATGGCATTCTATAGAATACCCAAGTATTTTATAGAATACCGAAAACTAGCCGGCCAATGTATGATACAATTAAACATTTAATACATTGCCTAGGCATCCTACAGAATGCTAAATGACAAAACGGCAAAGTATGAAATACATATCCATATTATATTACAATGCCTAGGGAAAATATATAATAATTCGTGTAGTAGATTGGCACCAATATATGTAATGAGTATGACAGTGGATATAGTTTCTCCCGACTTGGAACTCCTTAAAATTTTTAAAACAAGTATATACGAGATTATCAGTTCAGGTTGATGTTATAAGAACTTGCTTAGAATTGAAGATATTCCTAACCATGAGATTCCTCTTTGCTCAGCTGCAATTGCTCAGTCCAACGGAAGTGGGCAAAGATTCGTCAAGTGTATGTAAAATAAAGTGCCGAAATATAAAACATCTTAGAATAAAAAAGCAATGAATGAATTCAAAATAACATTCAAAACATAACGCTATTGAAACTTGATTTTAATCTCTTATTTTTTATATGAAAATTTAGTTTTTTGGAAAAATAAAAATTTTTGTAAGTTTGATGTAAGTGTTATTGGGGATGAAAAATTCGTCATACATATAAGTGCAAGGACCTCTGTAAAAATATTCAAAACGTGTTGTGGGAACCCTAATTCCTGTTTATTCACTGAAAACAAACTATCCAATTTTTGGACTGAAAGCATCCCCATCTTTACTTATGTACATAAGTCGGTGTGTGCGGGGGGGAGAGTAAAAACTTTCATTCATATGCGAAATAATGCTATATGTTCATTTATATTCGACATTATGCTATATGTTTATTATGTATATTCGAGATAATACTATATGTTTATACTAGTATATACGATACATTAGTACCCGAAATATACTCTTACTAAAATTATCATACCGCTTGCTAGAACATCTAGAATTTTTTATGGAACTTTATAGGTACATTTTAACATGGCTATAAGCACAGGATTGCGTCTGTTAGTTGTAAGGACCTCTGGGTACCTTATAAGTGACAGAATACTAGGGAGAAAAGGACTTCTTGACCTGGGCTATTTAAAGTCCTTAACATGGTTATTTCATAGAGGTAGGAAGTAAGACTTACTTTTTACTTTTCTTAACTCCATGGGTTATTTACTCTCCAAACCCTAGAGGCGATCCACGGGAAAGCCATCTCTCCCGGCGACAGTTATGAGCACAGTCAAGTATATGAAACGCATTTCAAAGGCAACCGCTCACCAGCCGATCGCCACAGAAAGAAAACGATGAGCTAAGTCGAAGATTAATCCTAGTGCTGACCAATGGAATCTAAACCTTAAAGAACAACCTTATAATATCTAACCATGTCGCGTTCCTACAGGGGCAGACAAAGCAGTATCAATACGGTGCATGACGAGCCTGAACCTACCACCGAATAATCGATGGTTATAGTCACTGTGAAACCTTATCATGTGTACCCCAGGAGCCGAGTCTTTCTAAGTACAGGTCTTAGCTAAAACGCCGAGGGTTGCCCCCAGTCGACGCCCCGAGGCAACCTAATAAGTGACAGTGTGACTTTGTAAGTTCAGTCCAAATTTTGAGGGTGAATCCACTGGGGAACGAAAGTCTTCTTTCCTTTCTATCACCAGCTACCTAACGGTTAAAGTGCTGAATGCTCATAGTTCGACTTGGGTTCGATTTTGGGCGAATGAACTAGCTGCGTGGGAGCTTTTGGGGGTCTTCCCCAAATATAATGTAGACGGCACAATCCAGTTTCGCTTAGAGAGTCCTCCACGAAGGCATTCCCCCTACCTTTAGGAAGATAGCCACCGTGTGCTTTACCGCTATCAGATTAACCAAACCAAACCACTCTGTTCGCCTGCTACCACCAAACCACTCGACAGGGCTTTCGGCTAGTGATGTATTTTAAGAACCCCTATGCTGCAGAGACACTATAAACTTATCCAAGTCTTTTCTGGGATTCGAGCCTGGGTCCAACGATACAGGAGCAGTAACACTAGGAATTATGCTGGCCTTCGTTACAGGACAAAGCGAACCAAATTGTTTCTACAGAAAGATAGATCCGCTAACACTGCCTATTGATTACAATTAAATTCAGTATATTGGTCTTATCTCTTATAACAATGTCCTTCTTTTTAAAGTGTGTTGTCTCAACAAAAAGTTATATTGTATCAAGGAACTCGAACGATCGAATCGATACAGATGACTCGGCAAGCGTGAGGGAGACGTGGTTGCCCGGACTGCGTACTTTCACACTCAGACTGACATGAGATAGGGTAACTGTAGGCTGTAGGGTAGGGATAGAGTAGAGACTACAGTCGACAGTCGTAAAGTAAATTTATGAAAATAAAGTACAGTTACGTTCTAATTTAATTGTGAAGTTGAAAATATTGCATTATAACCGTAATTAAAAAGGTCTCTGTAGCGAATTTTACTATGTCACTGAACAACATAAGTTGATGACAAAAAATATTGCAGTTGACATTTTGCATTACTTTTCAGGTATGTAGAATGGATAAACGAAATATCAAAGAGGATGCGCAGAAACTTCGAGTAAAGAGACAAAAACTAATAAAGGATTCTGCAAAACATTGCTAAAAAATCACGGATATGTATTCTAGATTTTCAAAACCAGCACCTTCTCCCACGACAATTACTGCGCAAACAAAACAAAACAAAAAACAAAAAAAAAAAAAAAAAACGCTGCTTCAAAAACATTTGAAGCTGAAGTATCAAACACATTTGAGGACAATCGGTGCTGCTAACAAGAGACCTAACCAATATCGAAAATTCTACCTTAGCAACAACAAGCGCATCATCATCGTCCTTTTCATATTTGTCGGCCTGTGTTAAGGCAGAGAGAGGAAGTCCTCATATTAAACAAAACTGAAAGAGGTTATAGGCAATTAAAATTAGAAGTTCGCTTTCATATTTTTTATCTTACACACACACACACACACACACACACACATATATATATATATATACTATATATGAATAGAGCGTTACTTTTCTGCAAAGGTATATTTTTATTTTTATAAAATTGCTTTTAATGATGATGATAATGGTGACTTATATGTATATTCATATCGGGCCATAGGGCCGGCATATTTTTTCCTGCCAGGGCCGATTTCTTTGGCAAATCCGCCTCTGCGCCTGTTACCAGTAATGTAGGAAAACCGGCATTCTATAGAATACCTATGCATTTTATGGAAAGCCGAAAACTGGCCGGCAATATATGAAACGATTAACATTTCATACCTCTCCCTAGATATTTTACAGAATGCCAAATGACAAACCGGTAAAGTATGAAATGCATACCATAAGTTGATATTGACATTTTATAAGAAATAAATTGAAGTGCAATTCAAAATAAAGTTTTTTTTTTTCTTAATAGAAAATGTAGATTCATATTTACTTTAATCTGTAAAGTCTATAAATGTCTATAAAATGCCTACGTCTGTAAAATATTATCTATTCTATAAATGCCTACGTCTAACTGTAAATTTCTATACACGCATTGTATAAAATGCATAGGTATTTTACAGTATGACGTCGTTTCATACATTACCGATGACATTCCCAATTAATACTTTATTTTCAGAAAATAGAAAATATTTATACTTACTAATAACAGGTTAATATCCCGTTTAAGAATAAAAATGAATGTTTGGCATATGTCTGCAACAGCGCATTGTTTCGATAAAATTCATAAACACTTAATCATATATATGTCTACTGAGATAGTTAATGACTCATTTGCTCTTGAAGTTCTTTAGTTTGTCTAGGATTTCTAGAATTCTAATTTCGGATATTTAAGAACATTCAAAATAACCATGTCTTCAAGAGACCGGCTGTATCAAGAACGTCGTGATTTAAAGTCTGTTGTCGAACTTATTTTCTCAAATTTCTTTTATCAACATGCCAACTGTTGTTTCATTAGGTGTACACTGCGAAAAAAAATTGGACAGTTTATTTACTATCTACCGTTCTACTGGGCCAATTGAAGAAATTTAAATTGCGTTTTTCATGTCTCAAAAGTGTGACTTAGGATATATATTAGATTTCTATATAGCATTATTCTAACATGGGTATTTTGACACAAAATCGGATTTTTTTTAAATGGCATGCTAATTTTTTTTTCCATATTTCGATTCTACGACTCAAATTATCCCTAAATATTAAATATTTTAAAATTTAGTGCGAAATGTAAGTAGAAATTCAAAATATTTTCTTGGCGTTTTTTTTTTTTTTTTTTTTTTTTTTTTTCCCAGTTTGCGCCAAGAATAATTCACTTGGCGAACTTCTTAATTTATAGCAACATATTTTCCTTTCCCTTTTTAGCAGAAAAAAAGTGATCGTTCATCCTTTCAAATGATTTTAACAAAGCTCGCAACAACAAAGTTAACAAAGTTATTATCGCTCAAAAACAAGATGCCAGATTTCGAAACTTTCCAATATGTAAATTCATGTATATCTTAGAAAATTTTGAATAACAAATTCTAATTTCTTGCAGGTGTGCCTAGAAATACATCTACTTTAAGATGACGTTAAAATTTTTATAGGTTATAATTAAAAAACTTTTCGAAAAATTTATAAAAATATTTCAAAATAATACAAATTTTAAAAATAAATCATTAAAATTGTGCGAATTATATTTGGATTAAGCCCAAATTTCGAATTCTGGAAGAAGGAATCAAGTAAGTTCAATTAAAAATTAGAGATTAATAAATATATATCAAAATCAATGAACACTGACGAGCTAAAATTTTGAGAGCTAATTTTTTAAATACTACTCGGGCGATTTTTATAAAATTTACAAACAACACCGTATTCCAAACAAATACCGTATTCCAAACAAATACCGTATTCCAAATAAATATCATACTCTAAAAACATACAGAACATCCAACAAAATTTTCGCTTCCAAGCAGGATGCGAAGTTCGACGCATTTCAAAGCGGACGTACCACCGCATTTTCGTACATTTAAGTACGGCTCTAAATGTTAAAATTATATCTTTAGAAGACATTCAAATCGTACTAATTTCTTTCCTTAAAGCAGAGGAAAAGTTTCCTACTTTTCCTCTGCTTTAAGGAAACAAATACGGAAACATAATTTAACTACCTTAATCCGAAAAGCACGTTTCAAATATTGGAAATGCATTAGAATTGGTAATTTCTTGGACTTCCACAAACTTAACTCAGGATTGCAAGTTATCTGTATTTCAAGCATTTTATTCTTAAAAATCTATTTATGTGACTGATGTTGAGAATACTGAATAAGAACGGAGTTAAATCCGTCCTTTAGGCTGCTCGTCCCAACACAAGTTCAACACAGGCACAACATAGGTTGATCGAATCTGCGAAAGAAGAATTTGAAAGAATGTGAAATTTTAATAATGCTAAATAGGAAAAGGAAAAGCTAGGATTCGATGATATTTCTTGCATTTCCCTCACATTAACAAATGAAAAGGTAAGAAAAACTAGTAATACGCTTATAGATATTACAAATGGAAACGGTTTTAGAACTGAAACATTAAAATAATAAAGAAATATTTTGTTTTTTCTTACGACAAAATAACATTCAGAACAGCAACTAGACGAAAACGAAAGAAATCATTATTTAAAAAATTGAAAATTCTAGTTTAACAAAGCAGCGTTTAGCACTTCAATAGCAATACAAGCGTTTTCGCTGTTTTTTTCTAAAGCTTAGCAAAAGCCAGTTTTTTTTTTTTTTTTTTTTTTTTTTTAAAGCAATGAATTTTGTTGGAATTAGAGTTATGTGTGATTGTTTTCCTTACTGAGAAAACCAAATGTCCTTTTTTCGCAGAGACACAGTACCTGAAGAGTTTTAATTCAAGATTCCAGCCTCTATTATTATCATGAATTTGCTTACTGGAGAAATTAAATGTCCCTATTCCACTGCGACATAATACTTGAAAATTACTATTCCGAGGTTCTAGTCCCGTGTTATCATTTCCATAAAACCCTTGATATTGAACAGATTGCTATGCACGTGGGGTTTAACAGTTTCGTTCTCCGCACGTACATATCGATCTAGTTTATCTTAATAAACATCAGAAAACTACACAAATTTGATATAGCACGTAACCTTGGCATTACGCACATTAAATATTATACATATAATACCCGTCATATATCAAATAATTATACTTTTCATGAAGCTTTATGCAACTTTAGGATTGCCGCCATATAGGTAAATTCCATTCCAACGCTTAGGTTTGGCACTCCATTGAGAGAAAAATAACCGTCTTTTTAATTAAACTTCGATTGAAAACAAAGCAGCTGCATTCACCCAAAGAAAAGGTATTTTACACCCCTCCCAACACTACAAACACAGACGTGAAACAAAGATTTATACCAACACGAAAGCCGTTTATATACGCAATGGAAACAATTGTGAGATAAATAAAGGCCTTTCGATCGGCAACTGATTTACTACTTCAGAAACCTGTAATTACCTAATAGCGCAATCACTTCGGTCTATTTTGGAGCTTTTTCGCAGAACTAAAAGAATGACATCTTAACACTGAATATAAAAAAGTACTGCGTACAATATTTTACATTTTGATTAAAAATTTATCCTGAAAAACCAATCAATAAACATACTTAAGAGCGGACTTCCATTCATTTTATTGTGGTGGAAATTTCTTGGCTATCGTTCCAAAAGGAACGAATTCCAGCAAATTACTGTATGGATATGAAGTTTTACCCAAGTTTTTTTTTTTTTTTTTTTTTTTCATTATACGAAAGCGATACAAGCGCATATTTTAAAACTTAGTTTAAGATTTAAAAAAAAAACACTATATAATATAAATATAGGTAATAAAAAAGGCACAGCAGTATTGATGGCGTAGAAAGTAGATTGTCGAATCTGTAATGAAGAGCAAACTTAACAGCCGAAGAAGATTAAATTTCATTATTATTTCAATTTACATTTGTGGCCACAATTCACTTGGCACTCTAATCGTGCGTATTTCCAGAATATTAACACTTTTGAAAATATCGCAATAGGAAGAAAGCAGAGCGGCAGCGTCCCAGCGGCAGTAGAGGCGGAATCAAAAGTGCGCAATTAATCCAATATGGAGGCTCGGGTTTAGGTTTCTTAATAAGAGAATTTAAGTCCTTGAAATTCTGAGTTCAGATTCCAAACTAGCTGTGTCATCAGCGTTGCCCAAGCCATGTGACATAGCTTTATCTAGAAATGACGCAATCCAGAAGAGTTATTACTATTTTTAGAATACAGAGAAATAATATCCAAATCAGAAATGAGGAATTAAGAGGCTATCGCTAAATTAAATTATATATATATATATATATATATATATATATAAGATTAAAAAAATACAAAATTAAAAAAAATGCAATATATATATATACATTAAAAAATGTCATATATATATAAGATTAAAAAAATGCAAATCAAAGTTATAACTTAAAAAGCTTCTTGATTGCTTGTTTTTAATTTGGGTGGTTTCTCTCTAGTAATAACTTTCTCGAAACTGCATTATATTTGAAATCTAATTCCGCATTATTCCATTTTAAAACTTATGCATTGCCTATAAGTTTTAATCAATGAGATTAACGAAACATTTTACTATAAATACCGTTGCAACCCAATTACCCTCCCTCTTTCTCTGCCTATACTTGCTACCTAAAGGACGTCTTTTCTTTGACTGCTTTTGTTAAAAATGTAATGCTGCATCATCAAAATTGTGTAGTGCAGATTGGCCACATTGTGAAGTGCAACAAGTAATAAAGATATATTTGGAAATTCAAGTGATTTTGTGATTCTTCAAAAGTTTCCTGCATTTTCTGCTAGGTAACTGATATTTTCAGTGATCTTCTAATCCTCAATCCACTCGCGACTGCAAAATAATGTCTTCCCTAGTCAAGCATTCAACTGTCATCGATTCAATTTTGCTAAATTTTTTCATCACACATATGTAGTATCGATATATATATTTGTAAGATATAACAAAATATGATAGCTGTTTCAAAAAATAATTGGCGAAAATAATTTTAAATTTGGAGATCTGCCCCTAAATACATCTTTTCTCACAGGTCCGAGAATTTTCTATCTTACGTAACGTTTTAATGCAGATACCTCTTGTCCAATCAAATTAATTGTAAACCAAAACTCTGAACTGAAACTTTCCCCCTCTCAACCTTCTTCCTCTGAAAGTACTATAATTTTTCCCTTTTTCCGCATTTTTCATGTATGCTGCTGCCGCTTACTTACTTAAAACGACGTCGTACTTCAAAATGCAACTTAATGTATTCAAATATAATTAGGAAACATCTTATCTGAAAAATGATGATTGGATATGCGTAAAAAAATAAAGATTGGGATTTTTCAAGATACGTTGTGCTAAATTGCGTCATCATACTTTACACTCTGCCACTACGGTCTTCTCGGTCATCTACGCAGTATCGTAAGGTGTTAAAGTTCCAGTGCCTTCATCTACACATTTTTAAAATCATCCTATATATATATATACATATATATATATGTGTGTGTGTGTGTGTCTGTGTGTGCGTTACGATATAAAATATTAACTCAAAATTATTAACATTAATTTAGCAACAGTCTTTTTAATTCCTCATTTTAATTTGGCTATCTCTCGTTTCTGTTCTATATTGTTTGTTATAATTTTTCTGGCCTGTGTCTTACATATCCACTCAGATGTTTTTCTAATAGGAAGATCTCTACGCAAAATTATGACACACTATATACACCACAATTTGTTTATAGAAACATCTGGAATCTGAAATACAATCAAACTGCGCTATAACGAACCCGCCTTATAGACAAAACGCCTTCATAAACAAAAAAGACGGAAAGTTTAATAGATACATTTCCAAATCCTCTGGTGAATGTTTATGTGCTCGAAATAAATCTCCTTTCCATGCTTTAATGAATTCAATGTAAATTTATTATATTAATAAAAGAATGCTACATAAATTACTATTTATCAGCTTTAACAGTGGTTGTTTGAAAGCAAGAGAAACTTATTTGTTTACAATTTAAAGTTATTGAGTTTATAAAATAAAAATACTTCTGAATTATTAAATGTTATTTTAAAATAAAATTGAGAAAAATGAAAATTACAAACTAAAAATAATAAGAGTACTTCATAATATCAGATGTTTCTTAGAGGAATTCATTTCTGTCACACAGAAGTTTCGAAGTTTGATTTTAGAGCTTAGGTAAATACAGAGTGGTCATAAACTTCCCTGATATATGAATCCCTAGGGACCTATCCGTTCAACCAATCGAAATCAAATTTCAGATTTTGTTAGTTGAAGGTACGCACTCGAGATAGGGATGATATAAAATAACGGAGGTCTTGAACAACAGAAATATTACATTAAAAACATTTCCAAATTTTCGGAAGGCAACGCTCATTTTCTTTGCCTGTTCAAATTGATCAGCGCAATGAAAAACCATAAATGGTGTTGGAAGGATACACGTATGACAAAAATTGCAAAACATTGCAATACTGAGCATTGTAAAGGACCAATAACAACAGAAGAGAGGAGAGGGAAAATACTTTTGCTGGAATTACAAGTTCTCAACATGTACGACATTTCAAGATAGAACAGTAAAGTTTCAGTCTTGTGGCCACCGCGGTACCCCAGCACCACTCCGGCAGATTCCTGAGTCTGAGATTATTTCAAAACTTAAGTGTACAAATCAAACTCACAAGACTTTTCAGAACTGAAAGATGCCATAAAACGGAAAGAGAATTATTCGTTTTTTTCCCCGTTAAACTGTATGCTGAGTTATTTTTCTCCTTCTAGCTCATTAACTATTTTACAGATTTTAAATAAAAGCTCATTTTATAAATATATTTGACTATTTTCATCTTTTAGTCTCAATTAAATGTTATCAGCTAACTGATTCAGTTAAAAAAATAATTTATCAACAAAGAATAATCACTCTTGTTCTTCCAACAGTGCTGTTAAGTAACCGAAAAAATTCCAGCGATTTGTAAGAAAATCAGAAGTTTAGTTTGTTCATATGTGAGAAAAATCTTTTCAGCATTAAGTTAGAAAAATAATTTAAATCAAATTTTGAAAATATCACAAGAGAAAAAGGCTTGGCGACAGAAAAGGCTTTCGAAGAGAAAAAGTATTAAAGTATTAACAAATGAAGATAAATATTATTTTTAAAATACAAATCATAAAATTTTAACTAGGATAATTTTTTGAATAAATTCAAGATATAAACTTTGATAATTGTTTTGAGACTTCTTACTAAAATTTTCAGTATTTTACTCTAAAAGTTTCACAGAGTATCACAAAAACTTTTATATGATAATTGCTTATCATAATAAACTGGAACACATGTCAAAACTTTATATCACTAATTTTCATACAGATAAATTATATTTTAACAAAATAATTATTGTAGTATTCATACTGAAAATATGGTTTAATTGTTACGATATTTTCTTTCAAATTTCCAAATTTTATGCAAAACTGGATAGCCCTACATTTTTTTAAATACATATTATTTCATCTTATATATATGTACAGATATATATAGAAAGAAACATCATATAAATATCTCTAGTTGTTGACAATGAAAACATTTTTCTCACTTATTCAGATATATATTTTTCTGCATCCTAAACTCAGTATATTGTGCACTAATGCTTATATCAAATTGATACTTTGTTGCTGTCTGAATCAAGCAAATACCAGCCAAGATAAGTAATAATTTTTCATTACTTGCTAATGGTGCAGTCGCGAAGTTTATTTTAGCTATCTCGCTAAAAGCAGGGCTCCTAATTCACTTGACATTCATCGCTATCCAAATACTGCATTATAACACGGTTTATTATTGCATAGAAGGATATATTATGTTTCTGTTATTTCTCAAAATGCTAAGCTAAAAACGAAAGTTTAGTATGTATGAACTGATATAAATTTTAAAAACTCATCTTGTAAAAAGAAAGTTTTCAGTCTAGCCCATTAACTGTCAGAATTTTTCAAACATTTTGTTTTTAAACATAGCTTCTCTTTTACGTGTAAACAAACATACTGCACTAAATTTTACATTCTTGAAAGTAAATATATGATTTTTATTAATTTAAAAATCAATCCTCATTTGGGGATCACAGGACGTTGCATGTAAATAATTGTATTCGAGAAATTTTCTTAGGAGTTCCATGTTGTAAAACAATACACTTTACACATAATTTCCGAATATTTTTTTATAAACCATACAATTCCTCTATTTTGAATCTAATGTTATTTCTAAACAATGGCCTTCAGAATTTTTTCTCACTTCTTCTGGTATCCGTTTCTGTGCACTCATACAGTAGGATTGTCTTCAGGATTTTTCGAATCATGTAGAGAGTAAATTCAAATTGAACCTTGCAACTTCTCTTCTGAAATTCAATAAAGGCATCTTTTCGTTAGGAATGCAGTATATTGTATGAGCATTAACTAAAACCATCTGTTTTTCTAGAGACTTTATTCATCCTATTATATTTTACTGTTCTTGTCACATTTATATTTCATGCCTAATTTATATCTTTTTCTAACCTGCTACTTAACTGACCTTCCAACAAAAAAATTGACACACCAAGAAGGAGTTGTCCGATGGAGACAAAAATTGGCGCATAGGAAGATTATGTACAGAAAAGAAAATGATTAAAATTTCAGAGCAATTAAATTATTTGCTTCAGAGTTACATCGTTACAAAATAGCGAGCTCAATAAGGTGTTGAACCGCCTTTTGCCTGGATGCAAGCTGCCACACGGTGTAGCATAGACTGATAAAACTCCCGAATGGTCGCTTGCGGTATTTCTTGCTAAATCTGCTCAAATTGTCGGGATAACTCATCAACATTCCCTGATAGAGGCAGAGGCCTTCCCATCATATCCCAAACATGCTTGATGGGAGAGAGATCTGGCCGGCCAAGGAAGTATTTGACAAGCTGTAAGACAGTTTATAGTAACACGTGCCGTATGTAAGCTGGCATTATCGTGCTGAAAAATAAGGCCAGGATACTGCAAAAGGAACGGTAGCAAAATAGATCTCAGAATGTCTTCGACGTACCTCCGTGCTGTAGGTGTGCCTCTAATGACGACCAAAGGGATCCAGCTATCAAAGGAAATGACAACTCAGATGATAACTCCTGGTTGAAGGCCTGTGTGGCGTGTAATAGTGAAAGCAGGATCGGCACGCTGCTCTGGTCGTCTCCAGACACGTCTTCGATAATCGTCCCGACACAGCTGAAAGAGAACACGTTTTCCTTTTCAGAAAAAACGGAATAGCCGTTTCCGGAGAAGATAGGGCACCACCGCTGCCTATTACGGGAAGCGAGACCCCGTGAAAATGGCGCAGTTTACTGCCGAATCGAAAGTGGCCTATTATAATAAACTGTTCACTTTATGTACAGAATACAGCGTGCAGTCAGTTACTGCAGTACCCTCTTCAGGAGACACGTTTTTAGAATCCCTCCGAAGAAGAACGACAGTAGAGCAGCCAATTCTAACACAAAATTTTGCCAGGGTTTGTCTTTGTCAGGCAGAGGAAAAGCATAACTACATGCACGAATCTGTTTTAAAATTTAGAGGAGCTCTTTCTCAGAATGTTTCCCGAAAAGGAACATTGAGAAAGAGAAAAATTACGCAATTATTTATTTATTTATTTATTTATTTTTTTTTTGAAATTTTCAGATTTATTTTAAAATGTTATAGTTTAGGAAAAACATGGTAAATATTCTTTATTTTTAAATTAAAAGTATCTTGCGTCTGAATAATGACATTTATCATTATAGTTTGAACAGATGCCCAGCCAATTAGTGATCTGGCTGCGATCTTCCCTCAGTAAAGTAGTAGTTTCCCCAGCTTAGTAACCCAGTGAATGGATTGCGATATGATGAGGAATTTTTGGGCTTTCAAGTTCATCTATATTTGAAACAAGTAGGTAATCCAGAATCTTAAATGATTATCAAAGATTTCTCTATGATTTCTTTTTTTTTCATCAATTACCTATTTGGAAGTATACTTTAATGAAAATTTTACATTAGGGAGACTGTCAATTCTAAGTCTGTTAAATAACTAGTTTCCAACATACCAGAAATTTGTTTAAGTTACTGAAGATTTAAGACAGAAGAACTGGATCTCAATGGGAATGATGCTTTGGATGAAGTAACATTAATCCAAAAACCTTTGACTGTATTCAAAGTACAATATTACATTTTACAATATCCAAAATTTGAAGTAGAAACTGGCGCATGGTTTTAAAAATGCTGATCATGTACGAAAATGTATGAATATTTTTAAAACAATTTTGTGCCTGATTCAGTTTTTGTAATAACAGCATACTGTGAAAGAATATATAGTCCCATTTTAATTAAATGGAGAAATGTATGAAACAGTTGAATAGTTGAACATATAAAATTAAATTATTTATATATCTTACTTCGTAAGAAAGTTGTTCAGAATTGCAGAAAATCTTAAAGTGATGTACATTTCTCAAGTATGTCCAAAAATTAGAACAAACAGAAAAAAATTAATTTAGTTTTAGTTAAAAAACTTTAATTAATATGTTTTTTATTTAATTTTGATGATTTTTCTAATAATGCATCTTTTGCATTTATTGAGTGTCTATTCCCTAAATTTGAAGTAAAACTCTTTCGTTTGTTTTTCAAATTTTAAGAAATTTCTCGAATGAAGCTTCAGATTAATTTTAAAATTTTGTTCCAAGAATTTTCAATATGAGTAAAAAGAAGTAAACGTAAACATATTTTATAGTGTCTGTTATTGTGACTATACAGAACTGGCAACCCTAGGTGCAGGGTACTTTAACGAACTTTGATAACAGCATAATCTCTCCCATAGTGATTGCATAAACTGAGCTATACGCGTACATGATGATTTAATAGCAGTTTGAAATCAGAAATAAACAAGGATGTTTTTGTGGAGGATTATTTTTTTTTTTTTTTTTGAATCCGAATCTTGAAAGATTTCTGAACTTTGCTAATATCAGATCTCTATATTGTTTCCAATAAAAATAAGAAGAAAAAGGGGGAAATTATTTACATAATATTAAAAGTTTTTTTAATAAAGTAGAGTTTGAAATCTGCATTTTTTGAAAAAATATAAGAATGCTTTTTTAAAAATACAGTTATGTTTATGAAAAAGTTGCGAATGAAATTTAGTAAATGAAATATAGACCAAACTCATGCATTTCTTGAAAGTAAATGATGCATGCTTATAAATGATCTTGAAGCTCATTTTCTCAAAATAATTTGATAAACATATTTGAGTAGCAGCTCAAATTTTAATTAACAGTTCAAAATTCGGCAACCAAAGCCTGACAAATTCAGCATGAGTCAAGATGGTGTCCAAGCTTTGCTATACAAAGCCGTAAGTTCTTAGAAACAGCCAGAAGCTATCTGTGGTAGATTTTCGAAGTCCAAAAAGATCGAGACGATGCGAGAGTTGGTTTCGAGAATTTTCGAGAAAGCGCAATGCACTGATTATTTGTGTGAGGTATTTGAAAATTTTTTTTCGGGGGGGGGGGAGGATCCTATGCTGAAACTGTTTGGCATTCAGGGCTGTCACAAGGTTACTTTAGTGAATCACATGGCACTGAAATTTCAACCATCTCTTGCACTTTTTATTGAATTTAACATTTTCACTTAAAGTATTTGGAGATTTCTTTTCTCAGATTTTGAAAGATTTAGGTTAAAAAAAAGCACTAAAATACGAGTTTGAGAAGTTTAAATCTTTTTGAAGATTCGCGAGATGTGAGAATGTTTCTTCCTCATTAAGAAATAAAATGTAATTGATAATCCAAATCGCATCAATTATTTGAGGTTCGACATTGATCTTAGTAGATCGGTTCTGGTGCTAATTTTATCGGAAAAACCAAATTGCTATTTTTTATACAGAATAATGAATATATTTATAGCTTATTTTAAAACAATATTCCTTTCTCGAAGAGTGTATAAATGAGCTTGTTTCACATAGAAAGTCTTTATTAGAAAGCATCCCTCCCCTTCGGCATATAGCTCTCGTGTGCTCAACCAAATTCAAGCAAAGCTATCTTGAATAGCGGTATCCGGATTCACACATTTTACCCTCTCCTGAGGAAACCACATGAGTTAAAGAAAAATCTGTAGAATTGTTATTCAAATTATTGCATTATAAGGTATTTACCCCGCCTTCCTAGCATGCTTTTATGGTGCAATGCTCAGCACGCTCGAAGCGTATTCGAGAGGTCCGTGGTTCGAGTCCCGGCGAGGGCATTGCTCATTTTTCATCTCTTTGGCTTCAAAAATACCTAATGTCTCTACAGTGGCGCCCGAACTAAAAAAAGGCGTGGATGATGATTTTTCACCGCTAGGATTTGGCGATTGGGTTCCCTAATCCCTAGTCGCCCTTTAAAAGGGGAGAGTACATAAGGTATTTCTCCCGCTTTCTTAGCATGCCTTCGTGGTGTAGTGTTCAGCACGCTCGAAGAGTATTCGAGAGGTCCGGCGAGGGCATTGCTCATTTTTCGTCTTTCCTACTTTGAAATAACCTAATGTCTCTACAACATTATTAATGATTCGCTCCAATGAAATTATTTTGCATTGTTTACTCGTGAAGACCATTACAATTCCTTCTTTTCATTTCAGTATACTTCTAAGAGCATTCAACAATTATAAACGGGAGAGAAGGGAAGAAATCCCGAAAAAATGCTGCTCGGTTTTCAGTTCAGTTGCATCGTAAGATAGTTTCAAATCTGCATGTCGTAGAAACAAATTTTCCCGAATATAGAGCGAGAGAAATAAAGGCTCTTATTTGTATTCATAGACAACCATATAAATTACACAAAAATGCGAAATTCTCATTAATTTATTATTATAAGGTTTCTTTCGTTAAAATATGTTTCATTACTATTAAAATAATTTAAATAAGGAATTATGACTCTAAGAATATCTAATTGCGGCTCTGGAAGTTTCCTGAATCCTAACATACGACTAATACCTTCCTAAAGTTATGCCCCCTCCGACACAGAAAGTAGAATTTTATTAAATTGTAATGCAACTCACTTGTACTACATCTTATATTAAAAACAAAAAAATGTGTTTCCTATTTATGAAACCCAGTTTTCCTTACAGAGCCCTCCGCAAACACATCCCTCTTTTCTGACAGATATATATGTATTTGTGAATATTTTAAAAATCCAAAGAAAACTCCTTTCTCCTGCAGGCTATTTTTAAAGAATTTCTGAAATTATTCTTGAATGAAGATTCATTTAATTGCATAAAGAAATATAACTTTGCTTACTAAGTATTTAGGACAACAATACCTTCAGTATTTTTGCATTTACATTGCATCACGTACGTCACATAAAAAAATATAATATATGTATACATTTCAAGCGTTTGTTAATAACAATGTTGTTACATTTAATCAACGCTTCATAAGCTCTTACTTTATTGCAATAATTATTTGTACGTATATTTAAAAATAAGATTATGATATTTTTATAAATTATGAGCATCGCACATATTTTATTAGTTTTTTATTAATATTATATATATATATATATATATATATATATATATATATATATATATATATATATATATATATATATATATATGTAATAATAAAATTCTATAGTCAAGAATACACTTAAAATTCTAACTGTATGTTCTTTTCATTTTTAATGGCGACGGTCTCTTATTTGAAAGTACGTGGAATTAAATCCACAGCCCCGTAGTCAAGTTGTTTTTCCCGCCTTTTGTACACGTACAGTTATAGAATGTTCTGGAAATATTTAAAGCGACCTGGATTGGCTGACGTCATTTCTTTGAAGCTCCGCCTTTCCAGAGGCTATAAAAGGACTCGCAAAGAAATATCGGGACTTTTTCTTATGTCACGATGCAGTAAACTTCATACAAAAAGTTATTAGTAATTCTTTTTATTTACTCCGGAGATATGAATTTTGTAACTGCTATTTCTCCTGACCAATAATAAATGGATCCTGTTTTTTAAACTTATCGTCTGATAATTTAAGCTACGACTACATCTTCACAAATCTATTTATTCCGGACAAAAGCTGGTACATCACATATATATATTACTCTGAAACTTGCTTTTGTACTCTTGCCACATATTTTGCGAAAAATTTGCTTTCGATGTGGAGGATTCTATGATTCGTCGAAACTAATAAATCAGTTTGGTTATAAATTCATTTCTTTTTGCGGTGCAAGAATATTATTTATTTATTCTAAACTCAAAATATCATAGGATGTATAACATAATCCTAAAATATCGCTTGTGCATACCTGAAATATATAATATAATATAAATATGATGTAATATTTTCTTCTAAATCTATTTGATTAAGAAAGAAATCATGAATACAGAAAATATAAATATAATATAAATATGATGTATTATTTTCCTCTCAATTTTATTTGATTAAGAAAGAAATCATGAATACCGAAAATAGAAATATTGCTGCTTGGGAGTATAAAAGTTGAATATTGAATAAATTTCAATACTTACATATAAGAACAAAGAGGCAACGGATCGAATATGTTTTTAAAACATTTTGATTCATTTTCTGAAATTCTGATTCATTTCGGTGATAGGAGAAACAAAGATTCGATTTTTAATAGTACATCTCAACGTCATCGCTTTGCTTATATCTGATGATGCAAATGTTTTGCTTTGCAGATGTTTGCTAGAAGATCACATATAAATCGAAAACGATATGAAATAAATGTCAGATCTCTTGCGATGAAGCATTTGTGCCAATCAGCTGCACATTCCCCTTCTCTAATTATTAATGAAGGATTGGAGGCCTAAGGAACAGCACAGACAACAATACGAAAGGAAGTGGAACCGAAGATATCTTATTAGATACTGTAATGTTAATATTACTGTGTACTCTTATTAGAATGTATTGTCTTATTAAAAAAGTAATACTCTGATTTTTCCCTGTAGTTTACCCTTGACTTTCTTGTCTTTTCTTAAGTTCTCACTGTAACCACATTCTTCGGAAATTAATGATTCGCATCATTTTTTCTTTTCGATTTTCGGATGATCAAAATAGAAAACAGAAAGGAGAAAAGTACTCGGAGAAATCCGATGATATTTATTTAGTATTATCCAAGTTGCATTAAATAAAATGCACAAGTCCTTAATATGCTGATAACAGGATAGTCCATTACGTGCATACTTTTTATACTTCAATTTATTTATAAGCTATATATTTTACAAAACATTTAAGAAGATTCCAACTCCTTTAACAACACTATTGGATTTCTTTAAAATGCGCAGTTATTCTACTATCTTTCTTTTAATCCTTAAGCGATTTTCCATGTTTTCGAACAAGCTTATAATCACATTTTATTTTTATCATTGCTTTATGCTTTAAATTATATGCATGTTTAGATTTTTCCCCATTTCAGTATTACTAGACGCCTTTAAAACTTATTCTTCTTATTTTTCTCTTTAAATGATAACAAGAAGCTCTCTGTACATTATAAATATTTTACTCTGAAAGTAACTTTAAATTCACAATTTACTTTTATAAGTTCTCTCAACAAAAAGTTCTTATTATGCGCAATTTATTTTTTTTATGTTTAAAATCTAGGCGACATAATATATGTGTAAATTTAAGAGTTTGTATCAAAACTATATTTTAGAGTTTAAATAATATTCCAATTATATATAAAACCGCTTTAAAACACTTTTTGAGAGCCATATGTGATAAATATTTAATTTTTACGTCTAGCCATACACTTTGCTTTCCCTATAGCTGCTTCTCTTTAAGCACATTTGAATTCGTAAATATTAACTTCGAATGAGAATTTTTAAAAGAACCAACTACTTTAAAAGATTTAATAGGAGATAATATTTATCAGTAGAGTACATGCATAGTTTCTTAAATGCATGAATAGTTTCTTAAATGCATTGAAAAAATATTTCAGTAATTCTTCAAACATTATTATTACAATATACTTTGAAACAAACACTGTGTTTAAATTTTCAAAACTATAACTATATAGTTATGCTTACATGCCAATTAATGTGATCGTAGTTATCATTCGGATACTGTTATCGGACTGCCGAAGTGCCTGCCCTTTTGCGTGGAAAAACACTGCTTATTGGGATAAAAAATTCGGTTAATGTTATCAAAATATTACAGATAATTTCGTAAACCTAATAATGACGCAAAATAAAAGACAAAATCAACAAATGCGGTCGCAATAGAGCATCGAGATCCAAAAATGACAATACATTGCCGAGTCGCCACTTGGAAGATTTGCTGTATGTTGTAGGTTACTACTTTTATACAATCCTTAACTGGTTTCAGTAAATGCTGAAGGAAGGTATTTCACTCCGCAATCTAGTGTTTCAATTTGGGGAAGAATCTGAAATCTAAGGATTTTATTTTCGCTGCAGTAAACGCTCTCTTTCGTACTTGGTTAGGAGAATTGTGTCAGCTTTCTGCTGGTATCCTTTAAAATAAATTCCCTATTCTTAAGTAAGTCAGATAAATTTTTTTGAAATTCTTTTCTAGTTTATATAGTTATACTTTACATGCAACTTAATGTTGATCTTAGTTAATGTTATCATTCCGATGCTGTTATCGAACTGCCGGAGGCCTGACCTGTTTGTATGCGCGAAAACGTGGAAAATGCACTATTGTGATGAACTCATCAATTAATGTTATCGACATATTATGGATTAAAATTTTTAAACTGAAATTAAGTCGTCAAATAAAAGACAAAATCACCAGAAATAGTCAAAATAGGTTATAAAATTGTCAAATGACAGAGATATATTGCCAAAAGAATAAGTTGCCAAACAATTTGGTTTTGATTTCAGTCAACCATTTAAAATTGGGTAAAAAAATAATCTTAGTGCGAAATTGATTTTGAATAGGTCTACCGATTCTTAGGGCGATCTTACACAGGTCTTTCTTCGTTAGTAAAAAAAAAGTGTTTTTTACTTCCTCAAAAACGGATTTCCTAAAAACATCTGTAACAAACTAAATGCTCATTTAGATTTGGGTGATGCTGATAGTTGTGTAGTGCAAAACTTGGTTGCCTGCTAAAGGAGCATACTTCCTCTGTGAAACATATATTTTATTAGGTGTTTTCTTTGAACTTAACAAATACAGCTAAATAGGATATGTCAACCTGTGACATGTGAGGAAAAACATATGATGAACAACAGGTAGTTAACTTGACTGGTATGTTCGCAGGTACTTAACTGCACCAGTTCCATACTATACTTCATATAAATCCTTTCTGGGACACTCTGCTAGATTTCTATTCCATTCTACTCTTTGACAGTAATTTTCGATGGCAGAATTCTACACATCATATTGCCGCACTACGCTGGAGAAAATAATAGCTACTGACCATGACGATAACCAAGAGGACATCCACCCCGGATCGGCACACCGGGAGGACACACTTGGATTCTATCGCGAGATTATATAAAAGGGGTGGCCAAACTTCAAGAGGATAGGAGCCGATTCAAGAGGATATTCCATGAAAGGTCGTGTCCACAAGTCCACACCTGGAATAAACTACCAGTATTCTGCAGTTTTCAGCAGCAAACCGCTCGGCCATTGATGGAATAAAATCGCAATAACCTTCTAAACCTCTTTTCCCTGAGCATCAGCAGAACATTAAAAACATTTGTGGACAATGTCTTGAGTTGCTTCTTAATCTCAATCCGGATGAATCAAACTTGATGTTTTGAAGCAGGCAATGAACTCTAAAAGTCAGATTCCATTATTTTAACAGTGCTGACAGAGATTCTAATCCAAATTCTTGACAAATAGTTAACGAGAAGTAAACCATATATAGCTGTCTTGAATTTGAAAGATTTGTGATAAACGTGGTACGGTTTGGTTTATTTGATTATTGCAAAGCACGTTAGTGTTATCTGCCTAAGGGGCGGATGCCTTCGTGTGGTCTTTACAAGGAAAACTGGCTCATACCCATGCTACACATGGGGAAAACCATGAAAAGATCCTTGCATCCAGCCCATTCAACTGGAAAAGTCAAACTACTGCGTCAACGACGTAACCGCTCAGCAGGTCATGGGCTGGTGCCAGAGATGGATTAACAAATAAGCAAAATAAGCCAAGGCTCAGGGCATCAAGGAAAGCGAACAACTGGCCAGATAGTGTAGTGATTAGGGAAGCCTACTTGCGGTACCTAAGGGCTCGGGCTCGAATCCCGGATTAGGCATGGATGTTTGTAAATTTATAATGTCTTTGCAGCATAGGGGCACTCTAAATATATGGTGAGCTGAAAGTTCTCTCGAGAGCTTGAGGGTAGGGAAAGAGAGGTAGCAGACCCTCGTACCTGACTCTTGCGAACGACTGCTTGCCACGATGAATTTCGTGGGCTTGTTCTGATGTAACTGTCAGAAAAGTGAGATAAGTCACAACAGAACATAGGAAAAGGAAGGTCACAGAAAGGTGTTCAGGGACTCAAACAAACACAAAAGATTTTGACTTACGTATTTTTACATAGCATGTTCAACATCCAGAGTGCTGGATATTTTCACTGGAGAAAAAAATGGTGTAAATATATGTGGGAAAACCAAAATATTTTGAGTTCTTTAGGACCTCTAAAAGTCTTAATATGGCTCTGGCCGGTGCATATGGTCCACAGACCGGAAAAGGTGATACGTCTGGTCTCATGGAATCCATAATGCATCTGATAGAATTCATGAATTCATTTTTATAGAGGGGTCGCTTAATATGATCACGTTTATTCACAGTTAATTTGATAACATTAAACGATGAAGGAAAAAATATACCATTCAAAACAGCAACTGAATTTAACCAATTTAGTGTAATATAACTAGAAATGTATAATTAAGCACTTTCCTAATTATTAAATATAACTAGAAACGTATAATTAAGAACTTTCACAGCTTATAGTTGGGAAAAGGTAAACATTTGTTTAATTAACTGTTCATAACATCTTTAGTGTAAAAGTTCATTTATGAATCTTTCCTGACCTTTCTGGAAATGATCTGACCGATGCTGTATGCCTAACTTTAATACTCAGGTTATCCCTCATTGGAAAACTTGCGAATATAAAATTTTAAATTAGGCTAAAAAGGTAATCTTAGTCCAGCGTAGATGGTTTCATGGATTTTTTTTTTTCTCCTAAAGAAGCGCAGCCTGTGTCTAATGCGTTCAAAATCGACAACGTTATAGAAAATCTACGTCAAACTGAGCTACTTTTCCAGTCCTTTTTTTATGGGAGGGGGGACTAATTGTAAATAGTTGATTAAGAAGAAGCCAAGCTCTTTTGCGACTTAATCCCTTGGCGATTATTTCTCTGTTCCCTGGAGATTTTTATTATGCATTTTAAACAGTACTTATGTATTATAGCAACCACATTGGCGCAGTTTGGCGAAATTTATGGAAGGAAAAGAACCATTACTCTGACTGTTAAAAATTGCATATTACATACATCTGTTCATACGTATTATTACATATTTATTCCAAAACTAGTCACAAACTGGTTCTGTTTTTGTTGCGGTGGAAATTTCGTTGTGATGGCTTTGAAAAGGAATACGAAGCATTATTCCTTTAGCGATTTTGCTGGAAAATAATATTTTCTGTACAATTTCACCTCTCCTTCTTATATTATAGGAAAATCCTCTAAGAACAAATTTTAAATTCCAGTTTAAGGCAAAAAATAACCATATTTTTTTTACAAAAGCCGTTAGCTTGAAATACACCAACAACCGAAACAAACAAACAAACAAACAAACAAACAAACAAAAAAAAAACCGCATACAAAAGAGGCACCGTTACAAACTGAATATTTGACATGCGCATGATTGCCTGAATAATTGTTATGCTCTTGGTTCAGAGCTTAGTGTATTCTGAAGCTTTGGCGATTTCTATTAAGGTGGTTGTGACAATACATAAGTATTTTTTAAAACATGTTTGGAAACTTTATCCTTTCCTTAGAGTATAACACATTTTCTTCTTCCTTCTAGCATGTCTTCGAGGTGTAACAGTTGCACACTCGATACGTATTCGAGAGGTCCAGGTTCGAGTCCCAACGAGGAAATTGTTCATTTTCCATATTTACCGCATAAAAATAAACTAATGAATACAGTAGCGCCCGAACTAAAAGGTGGTGGATGATGAATCTTCACTATCAGGATTTGGTGATTGGGTTCCTTAATCCCAAGCAGCCCCATAAAAGATAGAGTATATATAAGGTGAACTATTCGAGGGAGACCCAATCCGCCTTGTCCCAGCGGGACCATATGATTAAAAATAGGTCAACCCTCCTCCAAACCACGCTGATAAAACATCACAGAAAACATAAAATAACCAATTAAAAATAAAGAAGGGTTAGTAGAAAAACTAAAGATAAGAAAATGACACAAAACACAAACAAACACTTACGCAATCAAACAATCACAGACAAAAACACTCACAGAGAGGCAGTTTCTGTCACATATAAAACTCGCTTCAAACCATAAAACAACATAAATACTCGTAATTAAGCACCTCAAAGGTCCATTGGGGAATTCCCAAAAGGAAAAGATCCTGCAGAAGGTCACACCAAGGCCGCACGTAATAAGGTGTTCTATAGTTAAAAATGCAATAGAAAATAATTATAATCTGACAGCAATATTAATTTTAACTTTGCTACTTAAAGCCCCGGTTAGAGCAGAACAAAATAACTACATCAACAAGTAAAATAAAATACAAGTACAATAAAATACAACTACTACAAGTAAAATAAAATCCTCAGCTCACAAATGATCGTTGAATTGATAAAATTATCTTAAAAACATATAAAATAATTTAAAAGCCTATAATTCAATTAAAATATTTAGACTATGGTCTATGATGTTATTACAGAGTGCCTAAACTGTATATATGTGCTGTAAACATATGTTTAAATTTAAAAAAAAAAAAAAAAAAAAAAAAGACAATACACCATACAATACATACACATGAATAATACATAAAGGAAAAAATTAGACAAAATAATTGAAATATTTAAAGACATAATTTAAACTAATACACCAAATGTCACTCTATTATTGTTTATATAAGACATTGCATATCTAGAGAATCTTTTTAAAGTTTCAATACCTAATGGTTTATCACTAAAGCATTCGATTCTCAAATCATTTAACAAAGGACAGTGATTGAGAAATTGCTCTGCGTTCCCAACTACATGACAAACGCCACATAAATCTGAATTTTGCAAACCAAACCTAGAGACGTACGCGGGGAAACGGCCATGTCCAGTCAAAAACTGATTCAGATCTATATCGCTAATCGGCTTCATTTCGTTTTTAATTTTAATATGCTGCAATAAACCCGCGCACCTCTCAGACTCTTTCCATTGTAATGTCCAAATATTCAAATAAAAATTTTTCATATTTCTAATAGCATAGCTTTTCGAACCGGACGTCTCAAAGAATTCAACTCGTTCATCATAAATGGCTTGTTTTGCCAGCACGTCGGCTCTTTCATTTCCGGTAAAATCAATATGGGCCTTTACCCAATGTAAATAAACATCCATGCGTTGTTTCGACAATTTTAACAAGCACTTAATTTCAAAAATTAGAACATTGGCTGTACGGGCCCAGGACAGAGACTGCAGCATAGACATACAATCAGAGTAAATATGTACAGTATTTACACAGCTCAAATTACTCTTAATCCATTGCAAAGCCTTAAGGAGCGCACAACATTCCGCTTGAAAAACAGAATTGTAACTATTCAACCTGTACATTTTATTTACAATTTCAACACCAAAAAAGTAAATTACGAAAGCTGCACCAAACTGACCGTCCTGTCCCGACCCGTCAGTGTATACGTCTATTTCTCCTATTACAGGAAGAACACAATAATATATATATAAGATATTTTGCCCCTCCTTCTAGCATGACTTCGTGGTGTAACGGTAGCACACTCGGTGCGTATTCGATAGGTTCAGGTTCGAGTCCCGGCGATGGCATTGTACATTTTTCGCATTTCCTGTTTAAATTAATATCATTTTTCTACTAGGGACGTTGCCTCTGTTTAAAAACTGATTCTCTAATAGTTTCATAATATTAACCGAATTTTTGATCACAACAAAAGACGTATTTACCATGCTTTTGTGTTCAAAAGGGCTGAATTCGGGAAGTTAGCAAACAATATGCCGAACGATAACATTAACGGCGATCACATTGAGCGGCTCTACTATACTTTATTCCTAGTGTTTAGCTCATCACTGTCAAGTTATATATTCAGCAACTAGAAATAGTGAATAGGATACTTCAGAATATCATCAGCAGTAAGAATTGCACTCTCAAGAAATTCCTGTTACTGAGTCGGAATTATATTCAGAAACTTAAGCGGAATTCTGGCTCATTCTCTGGAGAAAAACATATTTTCTTCGCGGCAAGAACTGCACTAACTGGGATCATGTCTAACGTAACTAATTATTTTCTTCCTTTAAATCAAACACCTGATACTAGGCAAGACCTGAACAAAATGCAAACTGCAAAATATATTGAAGGTATAGACTCTAAATTTTACAGTAAATTCTTTGATGGTGCCGTATTTACGCGGATTTTTCTCCGCCTCGTGTGAATTTTCAGCATATGATTTAGAAACTTCTGATTTATGATAAGAATATAAAATGTAAGAACAAAACAAGAAATTATTTTTTGCACGTAAGAAAGTATTTTTTAGATTTTAAAGCCCTTTGACAGATGTATTATAATATTACAATAGGCGTTTCTTAATTGTGATCACGTTTGTCGACGGCTATTTTGATCATATTAAGAGAATGATAACATTAAACGATTACAAAAAATATCCTTTAAAATAGCAATGGACTTGAACTAGTTTATAACATAAACAGGAATATATAAATACTTATTCTCACAGAATTTTTACTGTGAAAATGTCGTTACTAGTGAATTGTCTGCAAGCGTCATGCAAAAGTTCCTTTTATGAACTGTATCTAATGTTTCAGGAAATTACAAGTATTTGACTGATATTGTACCTTAATCTTAATACTCGGAGGGCGTTCCTTATATCAGTATTTATAGCTTTAAACTACTTATTTTGTTCACCAATCATAGACCGATTCGGTTTGAAAGATAAATATCTTATATTTTGCCGAACTGTTCGAATGAAAAATTAAATAGCGCAAAATATATTTCGGGTCTGATAGGTCTTTTGTGCTAACAATAATTATAATAATCTCGGGCTGCGCATAAGCCAATAGACCCAGGGCTACGAAATTTGGTATATAGGTATATCTAGACAAGAGCTAGTGCACCTCATAGAGAGTTTTTCAAAATTCGAATCAGATTTTTTTTTATTTTATCTGTTCGATTTTATCGCATCATTTTGAATAGTTTTATTCTTTTAGAAATATGGTTTTGGCAACAGTTTTCATTCAATTGTATACTGTACTGCTGACTGTTGAAAATCAGTTCTGTTGCCACTTTGAAAAATGAGGGCGATAATTCTGTGCAGTTTTAAATTTAATGTTTCTTGGATATTGGACGTTTATTGAGAGAAGACAACGGGAAGTTGATTAATTTATTTATTAGGATAATTAATATTTGTATTAAATAATAGTTCTTATTTCATTGTAATTTTGTTATATGTAATACATATTTTTTAATTTGTGAAGGTTTTATTTTTATAAAGTTGTTCTGTAGAGTAAAATTCTGCCACTATATTAACAATAATTTTATGATTTAAAAAAATCATTTCAGTCAATAGAAAAATAAAAGCAGATCAATAAATGAACAGTAATTTATAGTTTTAACAAAATTTTCTCTTAGTCAACGAAAATAGTATAAAATTCTGTACATAAATTAAAAAGTTTAATTTTTGTCGGCTTAGAAAGGTCAACAAGCAGTTCGGAGAATTGAGGTTCCCTATTATCGCATCCCCTCATGCGTGCTTTTGTGGTTAAGTTTTCCAGTTACCAACTAGAAGATCTGCATCTCAAATCTGGACTGCGGCACATTTGATTTTTTATGTGCCCTTTACCGAAACGTTTAAGGGTTTCTACAATGAAACTCGAACTAAAATGGGGGTGTAAGAAGTAATTCACTACTGGGATTTGGTCAACTGAGTCTCATGCCTGACCTAATCGACGTTTCATTCCGGAAAAGGTAAGGAATTATTGCATACCTTCGTACGTTCTGCCCTGGTGTAAATCATTGGCATGTTCAGATAGCAAGTGGAAGTTCCGTTTGAATCCAGAGAGACGACACAATTTATTTTCTCATTTCCTGGTTCAAAATATGCAGTTGTCTCTGCACAGTTTGGCTCTGAAAATCGATTAGTAAAAAACTGTGTAAAAGAGCTAGTAAAAAGAAGTCTGATGTGGTCTTATCTGATATTCTTATCTGAAAAATCGTATTACCAATCTGAATCAGTGATGTGGCCAGCACATGACCAATCATTAGTAAAAAAAGGTCTGATGTAACCCAGCGCATGACTTCCCACCAATTCGATATTAAGACGTGGATTTAGCGGAATAGCGACGAAGTAACTATCACTTCCGGTTGATCGTTTGTAAATAAAATCTAGTATTGTTATAAACTTTTATGGCTGAGTATTGCTTTTTTATACTTTCACACAAAATACAATGATAACTGTGCTTGTTGATGTGCAACCTATCTTGTGAATTCTGGATAGATTGTTAAGTGTTCCCATACTTTTTTTATATTTGCTATATTCCTTATATTTTCTATATTAATTCTTTAAAAATTACACATAATTATGGCAGCATCCTTTTATTCGAGAAGAGATTCGGGGTACCACATCCGGTTGTCTAATGCTTAAAATCTACTCAGCTGTTTTAATTAATGTAGAAAGCTTCAATACGGAAAACCAGAAATTTTGGGGTTTTGAGGACGAAAAATTCATCAGCCGCAAACTAACACAAAGGTAGACAGACATCATTGTAAAAGTAGACAAAATAAGTTTTAGAAATTCTAAATTGTGCTTATTCACCGAAAACGCACTAAGAAGGTTTTGGATCGAAAACATTACCTCCTTTACCTATGGGTATAGCTTGGAGGTAGGTAGTAATAAAGCATGCAGTTTTTCCGAAACGACTTTCTTATTAAAAGTCGAAAACCGGAACACCAAATCAGCTAACTTTCGAGGCGCCGAAGAAGAGAAAAAAATCACTTATTTAAGTAAGATAAAATTCCTTTGCGTACTTTGAATAACAATTTTATTTAACGTCATCCCAATTGAAAATTTTATCAATAGGACCGAAGGTGTGAGTCTACTTCTTTTGAATTATTAATTTCAAACAATTTTATCTGCTATGTTTAAAAATTTAATATTAGAGGTTAAATATACTTCCAACTTTTTCTTTTATTATTCTGTGAAGAAATGGTTTGGATTTGAATATAAAAAGATATCCGAAGAGCGATAATATTCCTTAATTCTAATGCATTTTAGCCTCTTTCCTGCTCATTAATCTTAAGCTATCAGCTGCAGTGGAACAACTAAAATTGAAGATGTGCTTAATGATAGTCTAGGTCATAAACGTACTGTAGTTTTAACAAAAATGAAGAGAAAAAACTCCTTCCACTGTCTCTAAGCTCAATCTCTTTATTTTCTTTAATGATCAAATGGCACACACTAATTCCTTTTCCTTTCAACGTTTAAAATTATGAAACTTATTGAACTCGAACTGTCCATTTTAATTTCGAAGTTATTATCGCAAGCTAGATTTGGATTAGTGTCAGAAAAGATAATGTAATTGAGATGCTCTCCTTTAAAAACAGATTCGTTTTCTGTTAATTATAAGAAACGAAGTTTATTATTAAATGTATTTGAAGCTTTGGATCGCAAAATTCGTTGCGATTTCTTTTATATTTGTGTTAAGCAATTACAGCACATTATCAGGGCGTAAGATACGTAATTCAAAGCTAAGTTGAACCGCTGGTGAAAGTAAATCGCAAATTGGTTACAGCTTAGACACCTAAACAAGGCATAGATTTAAAATTAGCCAAAAAAGCAAGCTTTATTTGCCATCGAATTTGAACAAAACCCTACTGATATCGAAATAGTTTTGCTTCTGAAGAAGAGAGACTTGTTCCTGATTACCTTTAAAATCTACGCCAAACAAAGAACTCACATTTTGAGGAGGAGGCTTGATTTTAAATTTCACACTGACCTATTGTAATCTTCTGCTATATCTAGAAGCTTATCTCAGTGTTCTGCATATCCTACTAGACCGTAAAGAGAGTTATCGCATTAGTCGGAAGCAAAATGACCTCGTCTTAAGACTGTTAAAATAACTTTTTTAACTCTTTAAATGAAAAAAGGCACTACTTGTTCTACTACACTACTTGTTCTACTAAAAGGCACTACTTGTTCTACTACAGACAAACCTCTGTTATTGCGGGTATTTAAAACAGCATAACAGGAAACTAAATTCAAAGTAGGTGACGTAGTCTACACTGGTGGTCCCACACCCTCTCTGATACAGAGTAACTCCTTTCAGGAGAAGTAAGAGTGCTGCTTGCGGAGTTCATGAATTTTGAGCATAAGTTTTGCATAGTAATGTTTTTTACATTGGTTACAATGGTACATGTGGTACAGTGTCATATTTGGTTTGCTCATAGAATTATGAAGTAATATAACATATGTACGTACATATATCGTAAAACTAAACCTAACATGCAAGGTAAAGATACAATATGAACCTACAGTATATACCTATACAGAAATATAAACATACAACATAAAAGTATAAATGTAAAGAAATGTAAAAAAATAAATAAGTAAATATGAAGTAATGTACTTCGCTGCTTTTCATGACTACATTGTTGTTCTATAAAAAGTACATCTCTATTTTTAACAGTATTTAAAGTTTAACAGTATTTAAAATTCGCTATTTAAAGTTTTTAGCAGTATTTAAAATGTCCATAAATTCATTAGTCAATAATGTTTCGTTGCATTATCATTGCTGAGACAGTTCGGAAGATTATGTGGGAAAAAATAAATACAAATAAAGTAAAATAAAGTAAAATTCATTATGAGATGATGGCTTAGTGATTATTTGGCTGACATATATCTTGCTCATCGCTGGCATTATGTTAATACCTTTACAAATTTTACTATTTTCCACAAAATTTTCAATTGCAATTTTTTTATATGCTGTGCCGTAGTTGTTTGGTTGGCGTAGAATTAATGGCGCTTATTTTAAACGTTTAATTAGGTTCTAAAGCTGGAATAATCCTTCGCAAAGTTGGCGATAGTACGTAACTACAAGGTGAGGCTGCCAGAAAACAATCAAACTTTCGTCTTAAACACACAACATCTAGTTTGCATTTGGTGAGGACTAAGGAAAGAAGAAGCAGAGATTCAAGTGATGATAACTGGTGAATTAATATATAAAATCTTGCAATGCGTCTTTTTTATTTCAAAGCGGCTCACATATTGGATGTATAACAAAGTTTCTAATAGTTTTCTGTTAATAACTTGAAATCTCTATGTTTTCAAGTACACGTTTAGAATAAATAAATTGCCATTAAGGAGATATTTGCTCTGTTAGAGAAAATAAAAACGGAATAATACCGGGAATAAACTCAGGGCTAAACAAATATTCCAGGTTCTAGGATTTTTTAATGCTCAAAAAGTTTAAATTTAACTTTATCTAAATTAATTCAAATATCCTATTTAAAGGGATCAGAAACGATAATATTTTTCGTTATAAAAACTGAAATTTTAGTGGTTTTAGAGAATACATTTAGCATTAATAAACTAAAATAAAAACTATTGTTTTTTAAGGAAACAGAGACGGAATAAATTCATTATTAAAATATTCTGAGTTTCATTTCGTTTTAAATGCTGAAAATGCCCAAAGTTCCTAAGCCCAAAAGGACTGTTATTTTATAAACACGACATCGCACATCGGACATCGTTGGTGGTTCTTGAGGCATCAAGAGATAGGAGTTTTGACCTCTAGAGCTGTGCTCTGAAGCCTTTAATTTTCGAAAGCTTGCATATTTGTCTCGGGTTCATTACAACTGAATATAAAGTACATTAATAATAATTCCGTTATTTTGAATTAAACCTTACACTCATGTAATGTCATAGGCAACACGATATATGTAATTCGTTTAATTATTGATTTGAATTTCTGGAAATATGCTCATTAATATTATCACTGTGTTGAGTTACGACAATAACAATTTGAAATGCGAAGAGATCGGCTTTTCAGAGGACCTCAGGTACATTTGATGTAATATTTATGTACTGCAGGGTGTAAGAGGGATGGATATACATTTTTCGAAATATCGTTTTCGATTTATTCTCGAAAAGTTGATATTGGGAGACATTTAAATATTGCTTTAAATGGAAATAGAACAATAAGCTCTTTTGCTCAACTTATACTAGTATCTAAGTTAAAAAACATGAAAATATTATTTGCTATATGGGAAACGCAAAATAAATTTGAAACATAATAAACATAAATGAAGTAGATTATATTTCAAGAAACTGTATTCTTGCAATGAGGATTCGAAAATTATTTGCAAGGTATATAAATGAGCTAACACTAGAATAATAAAATGTATTGACAGTAATATTATAGGTTGAAGTAAGGTACAAACAAAGTCCTATTCTCGCTTTGTCTGGAGCAAAGTCCATTTCTTTGCAAGTTATATATAAAAGTTGAATACGTTATAAATGAAAATGCAAAATGATGTAGAGAATTCAAAACAAAGTCCTAATGCTTTGCTAGTTGAATCAAGTCTGAAATCTGTTGCTTCATTAGATTCCAGTTTTCAGATCTACGCATTCTGAGGTAACTTATGAAAAATTCTAATTTAATATCCAAAATGGAATGGCACGCGGCCATTCTATTTTGGGCAGGCGGCCCCAAAAGGTTTCGTCACCACTGATCTAGAATGACTTCTAGATATTTTGTTGAACTGACAACGGGAAGTGGGGAGTTATCTATTGTAATGTTAATATTAATTGGCTGATTTTATACCTTCTAAATAGGACAATATTGCTCTTGCTGGTGTTTATTTTGAATTTCCATAATTTACATCAGAGATTCGTAACACGATTTTGCATTGATTCACTTTAGATGCGAGATATGTTCATTCGAATCTGTTACCATACTACAAAATGTAACATATTTATCTTTCAAACTAAATCTGTCTGTTATCGAATAAAAAACTAAGCTATTTAAAAGCAACAGAATCAGTTCTTTAGAATATTATTTTTTTACTTTTCTCAATTGGATTTATTTTTAAAAGAATTCATTGGAAATTTTATGTCTAATTAGGAACATTCAATATTTTTGCAAAATGGTATTCTATTACGTTTTCTTTTTCAAATCTAAAAAAATATATAACATTCCCATGTTAGTATAATATCTGCTCCTATAATATGTTTCCCTATTCTACCTGAGTATCCTATTGATAATTTCTACTGATATATCCTATTAAACTTTAAAAAAATCCTTTTGGCCGATCATTAAATCTGAACCCTTTCAGATGTTTTTTTAAAATTTAAATTTATCCAAATTTATTACATGAGGATGTCAAGAGCAATAATATTTTCTGATGAAATCTTAACGTTTTTGAGTATAATTTTCATAAATAAACTGAAACAGAGAAACTGTTGGTTCTCTTACAGAAAGTAAAATCCGATTAAGATTGGGTATTACTTTGGTACTAAATAAACATTCTGGATTTCAGGTTGTTTTAAAACTTAAAAAAGTCCAAAATTTATTTAATATTAAATTTACCTAAATTAAATAAAATATTATATTTGATGGAATCTGAAGCAATATGATATCACTGGCAAACTCCAATGTTTTGTCTTTATATTTATTATGATGTAAATTACATATTTTAATACTGCAAAATAAATTACCACGTTTATTCACGTAATAGTCGCTCTTTACTTTCCAGTTTTTCATTGTGAAAGTGCGACTATTATGCAGGGAAATCTACATCTCAATATTGCATACTTTTGGTGATTTTTCCTACTTAAAAAAGTACGGGGATATTACGTGAGTAAACACGGTAGTTAATTTTATCTGTATAAAGACAATACAATATATTTTCTATTCTTTTTTAAAATCAGAATCTTAATGTGTATTGTAAATAAACTGAAATTAACAGATGTGTATATCAAAGAAATTATAAACAGAAAAAAAATACTGAGTTTATTACTAAATGAATACCGTATTTCCTTCCCTTTTTAACTAATTTTATCGATCGAAAAATAGAGAAAAGAAAATTATGCAATAATTTAAATTTCCGAAGAACGCGGTTACAGTAGGAACACAACAAATAAAAAGTAGTCATGGATAAACTATTGGTAATTATCAGAGTATTATTTCTTTTAAAGAAACTTAAAATTAAAAATGTAGTATGATATCGGATGGATATTGAGCAGATATCAAACGGTAATTAAGCTGGACATGTTGGCGCTGAATGAATTATTTTGTAACGCCCCAGGGGCACCACACATGGTTGAGTCTTAATGGCAGTTCCCAAGACAGGTATTTAAGGTACGAAGGAGATAGAGTCCAATAAAAGACCCGGATTTCGGAAGATCAAGCACATGAGCAGTAGATAATGCTACAATGAGCCTAAACATAAATAACAGAAGTAAAATGAAATAAAATTTTTCGAAAGTTTCTTAGGTGTGAGAACGCCTTAAACCTCCGAGTAGCTTATCAAAGGATCTGCAAGAAATACATTTCAAATAATCGATGCAAGGTAAATTAAATTGATTGAAATAAATGTTAATACAAAAATGAAACTTCAGATTGAAAGCACTGAATTAAAATAAAATTAATTAAACTAATACAATTTACCCAGAAAGTATTCAGAAACTTTCAGAACCTAACGCTAAAAATTAGAGGAAAAATACTCAAGGCGTCTATGTTAGGCTAGGTTACTTGTATACTCAAAACCGTGATAGCTATCTGCCTAAGAGGACGGGTGCCTTCGTGGAGGATTATCTAAGGAAAACTTATTTGTATTCACATTACACATGGGTAAAAACCACAGAAACTAACCAAGCAGCTAGGCCGTTCACCTAGATTCGAACCCAAATTAGATCGAAATAACAGTATTCAGAGGTATTAACTACTCCAACCACTGGTGGGACTAATATAAAGAGAGCAAAATAGGTGAGGAATATGGTAATCTATTTTATACTAATCCCTGCGGTAAAAGTTGTTTCGTTTTATGAACATTCCGGTTGATGAATTAACTTCAGGAATGAATTAAATTCTTAAACGGAGATCTCACTCAACTATAACCTTGTACAAAATTATTATAAGTTGTCGCCCCAAAATAATGAAAAATGCGAAAATATACCGTAATTATATTTTATAATTTTTAAATTGACACATTTGAGTATTGCAACTTACTTCAAAAAATGTATGATAACTGTTAGACAGGATTGACTTTGAAATGAATTGCATCCAACAAATGTAATTCACTTACCAAATTCAATTCCCTAACAATCCTTTAATTTTCGAAAGCCTGCATATTTGTCTCGGGTTCATTACAACTGAATATAAAGTACATTAATAATAATTCCGTTATTTGGAATTAAACCTTACACTCATGTAATGTCATAGGCAACACGTTATATGCAATTCGTTTAATTATTGATTTGAATTTCTGGAAATATGCTCATTAATATTATCATTGTGTTAATTTCAAACGACAAAAACAATTTGAAATGCGAAGAGATCGGCCTTTCAGGTACATTTGATGTAATATTTATGTACTGCAGGGTGTAGGATTGATGGATATACATTTTTCGAAATATCGTTTTCGATTTATTCTCGAAAAGTTGATAGTGGGAGACATTTAAATATTGCTTTAAATGCTCTTCTCTTTTCTGGAGCGTTCTACGCTGTTTTAAAGACAGAACTTATATGGCGTTATCTGTCAGTTTAAATAATAATAAAAGCTATTTGATTTGTTATTTATCATGCTTTTTTTTCGGAAAATCACCAATTACTTTGGTCGATTTCTTCACGGTTTTTGAGATATTCGCGAAAAAATAGTACAGAGCGCATTTTAACTTTGCTTTAAAGATTCTCCACTTCTAGAACTTCTACACTGTTTTCAAGAGTAAACGAACACGAAACAATCTAACAGTTTTAGAAAAACTGATAGCGGGAAAGCAACAACGACGACGTAAGCCTCGGAGGAGTGACATGATTTCAAAACCGAAATTATGTTGAAATATTAATATTTTTTTGTAAAAAATAAACATTTATGCATTCCTTGCTTACAGTTTGTGATTTCCACTAATAGCGTGAATGAAAGAACGGGTTCGTGAAACTAAACTGGGAATATTTATCCGAAAGATGACTGTTGTGAGTGTAGACAATGTGGGTTGGGGCTTTCTACAATTTCATTCTTACAGTTACTGTATTCTTGTTTTGAACGTCAAGTGTGCCAAATTTAATCAAGATCGGAATAAAAATGTAGATTTGTACGAAAGACTGACACTCTTCTTTATTTATATATACTAATGTCCATAAATTAAGGATAATTCGGAGTCATGCGGAAATCGAACTCTAAAATAAATATATCACCTGTAAAATCACTGCATACATCTCCAAGAATCATATGCAAATATCAGGAAGTAACCAGATGACACCGATGGTACGTCACAATGACGAGAAAATGATATATAAGGAATACAGGCAAAGAAGGAAAATTGTTCGCAGGCGCTTTATAAGAATTTCAGTGCAATAACCGCATAGTTATGACACAAAGGACGCATTTGGATGATTTTTTACGTCGTAGAATTATCGGCCGTCTGGAATGTGGGCATACCCAACTGGAAGTATCAGACGAACTTGGAATTGCCCAGAGTGTCATCTCCAGGCTTTGGCAACGATTCCAAGATGATGGTAATGTGAGTAGACGTTACAGCACAGGTCGCCCCAGAGTTACAACGCCGAATGAGAACCGGTATTTGGCAGTTACTGCCAAAAGAAACAGGTGGAGCACAGCCTCAGACCTGTCTCGTCAGCTCTCTTCAGCCACTGGTACGACAATTTCAAGGCAAACCGTGTACAGACGCTTAGGGCAGATTGGTCTATATGCTAGTAGACCTGTCAGATGCGTTCCACTTACTGCAACTCACTGTCGCCTGCGGTTAGCCTGGAGTAGAGAGCATGCATTGTGGACACCGCAACAGTGGGCTTGTGTGATGTTTTCCGACGAGTCTAGGTTTAGCTTGCAGTCTGATTCTCGTCGGACTTTCATATGGAGAGCTCCAGGTACCCGTTACCACCAAGAAAACATCATTGAACGACACCGTTGCGGTGGTGCAGGCGTGCTCGTTTGGGGTGGAATTATTCTGGGTTCCAGAACTGACCTGCATGTTCAAATTGGAACCATGATAAGCCAAATCTTTCGGGACGTCATTCTGGAACAACATGTACGTTTGTTTCGGGGCGCCATGGGCGCATAATTTGTGTTTATGGATGACAACGCCCGTCCTCACCGTGCAAACATCGTAAGCGAATGCCTTCAATCGGAGGATATCACCCTATGGACTGGCCAGCATTCTCACCGGACCTGAATCCAGTAGAGCACGTATGAGACTTACTTGGCCGACGAATTGCAGCCCGTCAACCTCCTCCTACGTGTCTACCGAAACTTCGGAGAGCATTGCTTTTTAGTGGTGTAATTTCCCCCAAGATCAGATCGATACTCAGCATGCCTAGGCGTTGTACGGACTGTATTGCATCGTTTGGGAGACATACAATGTATTAACAATCATACCAACCATATAATTTTGGTTTTTGTAAATAGGTTTTTTTTTGTAATTTGCTCCAGGGAGAAAACATCGCTAATTTTTTTAATAATATCAAATATATAGCATCTTTTTCTGCTCTTTACCTTTTGTTTAATAAATAAGCTTTACAAATAAGTCAAATTTGTTTTGCTTCTAACTCTTCCTTTGCCTATTTTGCATTATCCTTAATTTATGGACATGAGTGTAGATAAGCATATTGTTATTCAAAGCCATCGAAGTTAAACTCTGATTTTCCTGTATTTCAAACGAAATGAAAAATTTCCTTTCTTTAAATAAATACTGCGTCAGTTTTAAATTACACTTTAGAACTGAATATCTCAAACCATTTGCAACTATAGAGTGTCATTTCCATTGTTAAATAATGAGGAATATGTATATACCTACGTATAGTTATTGATGCCTCGCATTGAAAAACAGCAAGGTCAAATTTGCGGCCTGCTGGCCCCGCATGGCTTTTGACTCGGTTTTCTTCAGATCTTGATTCGCCTTGAGAAAATAGTCAAAATGTATGGTATCATATATGTTTTGTTAATTGTTTTATGTATGTTATGTTTTATGTTAAACCAAAAATGTATGGTTTATGGTAATAAAGAATGCATTGTTAAAAACAATTGTTAAAAAATTTTATTATTTTGTTAAAAATTTTGTAATTTGTTAAAAAAAATGGAATTTCAATGAACATCGCGGTCCACATTAGCTGCGAGTGCGTAAAACGCCGGTATTCTATAGAATGCCTGGGTATTTATAGAACGCCTGAGTTTTTAGCCAAAGTATGAGAATTGTTATATACTATCTCTAGGCATTGTGTGTAATACCTTGGTATTTAATAGAATAATATTTGCTATTTAGGCAAAGTGAGAAAAAAAAAATCTTGACTAGGCCATTATTTTAAAAGACGTGCTACTAAAGTACTGTGCGGTACAAAATACTATTTGTATTTTTGGGGAATCCCAAAAATACAAATAGTATTTTGAAAAAACAATGAAAAGTGTCATTTAAAAATTTTTGTTAAAGATACATAAGAAAAATAAAAGTCGTTCAAAACAAAATTTATGTCTTTCTTATTATAGAAAATAATGTATGAAAATATAAGAAATGTATGGAATTGCAGAAAGAATGCATTAAATGTATGGATTATCTGTGCATCATGTATGAACGTTTTAAATGCACAGATATTCGAAAAGAATCGTAGATGCATTTCATAGTTCGCCGGTTTGTCTTTTTGGCCTTCCATGGAATGCTTAGGATTTGTATGAAATGTTAATTGTTTCATTCACTGCCAATCTGTTTTCGGCATTCTCTAAAATGACGGAAAAATGCTAGTTCTTCCCTTTCTTCTCTTTATTCTATAATTGTTTCTTCTTTTCCCCTCTTCTCTTTATTCTATAATAAATTTTCATACGTATTTTCGGCATATTCTTCTTCTGGCATTCTATTCTACACTGTAAAAAAAAAAAAACCTCGAAGTTTACAGACAAAAGTCTTGTATAGTTACAGAAATACGAACAATTACGAAGGAAATACCTGTAACGAACACAGAACCAAACCAAACTGTAAACTTTCATACATATTTTCGGCATATTCTTCTTCTGGCATTCTATTCTATATTTCTAGGTATTCTACAGAGGGCAGGCTTTCATGCATTGCGTTTTTGAGGCGAAATCTAATAAAAAATAACTAAAAGCAGCATATAACATGATACAACAATACCTAAAATTCAAATAATTATTTCTAATTAAATTGAAATTTATTTCTCACAAACGAATTAAGCATTTACTTAGAGAATAAAAATAAAATGTGTTATAATTTCTAAACTGATGCAAATGGAAGTACCTCGTTTTAATTATTCCTGATATGCTTAAAGAATTCAGACAATCGTAATTCATGCTCTCCTCAAATGAGGACTCATCCAGAGATATCAGAGAGAGAAAAGCGTTAACTTCAGTCTATCCGACTTCTCCCTCGTGTCCATTTACTGCCTAATTGTGCGGGGAAATGTCAGACGTAGTAGAGAACAATGTTTCCTGCACCATTCAACAATCATTCATCATGACCGTGTATAAATGTTTCAAGATCGACATATTCGCGTTGCTCGTTCTACATATAATAACATACTTGAGAATCTAATAAACTGTTCACTCGTTATTATTCTAAGAGTAGGATGCTGCGCTGAACGCTTTATTCGGGAAAAGTCAGATGTTTCAAATTGTTAGGTTCACTGATATCAACATATCTGTGTGGATTAATGTAATAGAAATAACAGCCTAATTATCAATGCAGTGTCATTTAAATCTAGTGATGTTTGAAGAACCTTCGGTTGGTGGTGATGGTTTGATGCTTGGTTCAGGTTCGGGTATTTGAATGTAGCAAAGCTAAGAAAGTGCCTGCCTAAGAGGAGCGATGCCTTGGTGAAAGAATTTTCAATAGAAAATGGTTTTTATTAATTTTCTATAGAAAAATGGGGAGCGTTACACATGGGGAACCATGCAGCAGCACGTTCGTCTGAGATCCAACCCAAACCAGCTCGAGCTACCAGTAGTCAGAATACTTAATCACTCATGATTTTATGGAACACGTATTTAAAAAAAGTTAAAATTATAAAAATGTTACTATTTTTAAGTGTTTGTTAACATTTAATAAATATTTTAGGGGTTTTTTTAAAAAATATTTTTGTCAGGTGAGCCGCACAATAAAACTTCAAATATTTTCACATGGTTGACGGAATCTATTCAAACTATTATTTTATAAGCTACATATAATTTAGAAATTCTCAAAAAAATGTGCGTAGAATTACTGGCTTTCGGACCTATGTTTGGGGAGGTTAGTTTTTCTGGTTTATACATAGGTAACGTGAATCCTAGGCAGTTTCCCTTAGAAAGTTCTTCACGAAAGTTTTCCTTCCCTTAAGCACATCGCCTGCCTTGCCATATTAAAATAATCTAACGAGCCCTAGATCTGTGTTATTAAGAATATTCCAAGATAGGAAGATGCTTTGAGGATGATACGTGCATTGTTTGTTTTTATTTCCTTGTACGGTGTAGAGGAAGTGCTGTAATCACAAAATATTTTGGGTTTGGTTTCTGATTTAAAAAAAATATCCATTTTGATCGTTCCCGTTTTTTTTTCTTCTTTTTTACTTTTTTTTTTTTTTTTTTTTTTTTTTTTTGCGTGACAGTACATATTGACAGCCTAAAGGACGTTTTATTCCAAAAAATTTAAAATGAATTAAAAAAGGATATTTTCGTTACGTCTCTGGTACGTACGTTACGAAAATATCCATTTTTTAATCCATGTACAATCAGCAAGTACAATACAATCAGCAAGCAATAAGCTATAGAACTTTGAAATTTTGTACATGGCATTGCTATAACATCTAATTGTGCACCTGGGTTTTTACTTCTTTGTACAATGTAAAGGAAATATTGTAATCCCGAAAATTTTTGGGTATTATATTTCATCGAAAATATCCATTTTGACAGCTATCGAATGCAATTTTAAGATGCTTTTGCGTAGCATCTGTACGTAAGAACAGAATAAAGGACTCTTTTTCCGAAAAAGGGTTGCAAAAAGGAATTAAAATGGATTCAGAAGAGATTTTTTTCGTGACATCTGTATGTATGTATTCATCTCGAATAACTCAAAAACGAGTAGCCTCCGAAAGTTGAAATTTTGTACATAGGACTGCTATAACATGTAGTTGCACATCTCCCTTTGTGGTTGCAATCGGCCGCACCAATGGTATATAAATATATATAAACATATAACCCACTCTGTTAGTTGGCTCCGTGAGCTCAGTTTTTTTATTTCCTTGAGCTAAGTTACTTCTTTGTAAGAAACGAATTACGGAAGTATTGTAATCGCGAAAAATTTCGAGTATCATATTTCCAAGAAAATATACATTTTGACCGCTATCCAATGCAATTTAACGATGTTTTCCATGACATCTATACGTAAAGACAGAATAAAGGATTCATTTTCCCCAAAACGAATTATAACACATTTAAAATTGATTTAGAAGATATTTTTCGCGGCGTCTGTACGTACGTAAATAAGTACTTACGTATGTATCTCGCATAACTCAAACTCGAGTAGCTGCAGGACGTTGAAATTTTTTATATAGGACTGATGCAATATGTAGTTGTGAACTTCACTTTATGGTTGCGATCGCCTCCCCCAAAATATATATATATATATTCCCACTCTGTTACTCGGTTCAGCGGGCTCATTTTTTTTATTCTTATATGTTGGTAAATTGCGCATTTTTTTTTTTTTTTGCTTTAAAAATGATTGAATTATGTTGTTCTTATCTTCAGGTTGAGATTGTATGCCTTTAGATAATCTGCATGCAATATAGAATTATGAATGATTTAAAAGTTGTTTAAGTGCACCTAATTTTGATTTAGCATAGTTGCCATTTTTTTTTTACATTTGAAACGTAGCTGAATAATACATGAATTCAGTTTCAGAAGAGTAAATTCAATTTTATGTCAAAGAACAGATGTAAAAAGAAGTATATAAACATCAATAAATTTAAAGATGCACTGTCACCCCATATTGAAGATCTCGTCGCACAGTGTAACAGTTGCAATAGTGGAAAAGACATCGACGCAGTGCATGAAGATCTTATGCAATCACTGCTCACAGTGTGAGAAGAAGTCTTGAAAAGGAAAAATTATGCTTCCCCGAAATGCATCCCTTGAGCTCCACGTTAGAGAAAGCAGCAAAAATATAAAGTCTCGGGGAATTCATTGGAACAAAAACTGTTTTTTGTCACTCATTAATCAACTTGATTTAAGCCTTCAAAACACTTTTCCCTTGACAAGTTCTGCTTGAAACGTTGTTTTGCTTTTCGCATGTAAAAATCTGCCCTTTCTTATAACTTTTCCTCTTTGAAATGAACTTTTGTTGTTCTCAATTTTATAATTTTCTTTAATTTGCGTTTCACCAGTTTATTTTATTACACGGAGAAAATAGGTTTTACCTTCAAATATTTAATACGGCTTTTTTATTTTTATATACGTACTCACACACACACATTACCCGGCCTTTAATTTCGCAACCACTGGTTGTAGATATATACTTTCATTTACAGAAGTGTTTCAAATGATGAAAATATTCATAATTTGTCAATTTTAAATTTAAAAACTATTAATTTTGGAAACATAATGAATTCTAAGTTTTAATGCGGTCTCTCGATTCCTATATTTATATTTGGAAATTTATAATCTTTAAGAAAAATTAAAAATGCAAGAAGTTTGGCTCCCGTAGAATATTTAATTTCAAAGTTCACAGTTTTTGGAGTCATTTTCAACCTGCCTTGAGGTATCGGTTTATTAAGTTAGAATAATTTGAGGAAATACTTTTAAATGAAGAGCAGCAATATATGTTTGTAATTGAATAGGCGTACAAAGAAGTCATTTAAAATTGTAAAAATTAAAATTAGTCAAGAAAGGAACCATAGTTTGGCCTAGATTTTTTTCAAAGAATAACTTTTCATTGAAGCAAAAAAATTTCTAGATATTTTTTATTCCATTCTATTTTATTTTTTTATTTATTTTCTTCTGAAGAAAAGCGTTGTGTGTCTGATTGTCTTAAGTTCGATAGTGTTATTGAAAATCTACATTAAGTATTTTTTGGCCCAAGTGGTTGTCTAAAATAGAAAGTGGTTGTCTAAAATAGAAACCAAGATATTTGGCTACTTAATCACTCACTTCTCCCTGGTGATATTTCCCTTCCACTTGGCAATTTTTTTAATGCATTCCAAAGTTGTTTGGCGACTTTTCTTCAGTTTAAAAATGTATTCTCTAATATTTTGATCATATTAACTGTAATGTTGATCTCAATAAGTGATGTATTGTCTATGTTTTCGCACAATTTCATAAAAATTACCGAACGCTAGCATAAACCGCGATAGCATAGAGTAATACGGTAATTTTCATATACATTTCTAGTATATGAAAAAAATCGAATTCAGGAAGATGTATATTTTTCAATATTGGGCACTGAGTTTTGATTTTGTTAATGTGAAAAAACTCATTTGTGAAGATTATTAATTTGCTAAGTTTTGTAGACATGAAATAAAATATTTACTAACCAGAACACATTTATTTATAAGTAAACATGTTCTGATAAGTAAATTCCTTTATAGTTTGAGAGAATACAGAAGATATCATTCATTTTCAAACAGAGATTTATATAAAACAGTTTTCTGTGTACGTTAGATTTTCTCCAATATCTCTTTCACGTAATCGTCTGAGAAAGAACCACTACAAATGTTTCTCGTATTATCCAAAGTAATCCACAAACAAGCCGAGCACAAAATACTCTGTTTACGAAATCTATTACCTTTGTAGCAAAATCTCGAGCCCCCGTGCTTAGAAGGAATCCTGCGGTTGATTTATGTTCTCAGAAATGCCTCTCTTTAGCGCAAATGAATATTGGGATAAGACATTCCAGCCAACCAGCGATGGGATGTGCTAAATATTATCCGCTGGAATCTCCACAGAAACTGCATTACGTTCGGTCATGGGCAAATGTGCCGCTGCATCAAAATAGCAATGGCCCGTCTTTCAAATAGACCGCAAGTGGCTTATGAGCACGCATGAGAGAACCATAGATGACAGAGGCTCAGTCCTAGAGCAGATGTGAATATTCTCTCTCTTTGGGACAGTTACAGAATCGGAATCGTATTTCCTCTTGCAATTATCTTCGCACGTGCCCGGTACACATTCGTAGATCCTCACAAAAGGCGGAGTGCAAATTACTTTGGTATTTTAGGTTCCATTCTAAATTCGCATTGAAAGATGCACTAAACTGACCCAATACACGAGTTAATTGTGTAGTGATTAGTTTAACATTTACTTAAAATTTTAATTTGCAATTACATAAATAATTTTATGTAATCAATTAACAAAGCGATATAGATATGTATTTCTTACTTCAAAGTGTATACACATTTCTCTTAGAAAACTGAACACTTTAATGTTTGCTACTGCTCTAATACCCAAATTTAGTAAAAGAAAACTTCTAATATTTTAGTCTGTATGATAATTTTAAATTTAAATTTAGATAAAAATATAATTGTTATAAAAATAATGAAAGGAAAACCTAAATTTATGGAGCCTTTATTTTAATTAAAAATAAATGAACCTTTCCTTTTAAGATAAAAAAGATGTTTGATATGTTAACATACCACGAAATGTGAACATTCGTTTTCTAATTTACATAGAGTATTTCCAAAGTTTTAGGAACTGAACTGTCTCTAGTTCAATTCTTAGATCTTACAAGCAACGCTACTGACCAAAGCCGATTTTTGACATGTTTATACAGCTATCTCATGAAATATTGTTTAATTCAATTCAGGTTTTTGACTGATAAGGTGTATTTTTGTAGACATTCAAGGGCAGCATTCAGAAAATAGTTAAGGGAACAGTAAGAAAGCGTTTAAAAGGAAAATAGTTTTAGAAAAAAAGTTGTAACTGACAAAATACATAAAGATGTTTTAAAGATATTGAAGAGGACAGACAGTGATGGAAAAGTGTTCAATGATGGGATAGGAATTCTGTGGATGTTTTATCTTCTGGCTTTAGGCTTTTACGTAACTGTTAATTCTTTCTTTTATGGTGGGAATAATAAATGTGATTGCATTTTTGCAATACGTTGTTATAATACCAACACACATATATTTAGTAGTGAATGATAGTTTTAAAGGGAAGGGATAAAATATTTAAGAAGCTACAACGCTTAGATTTATGGCATTTTGGATATAAAATGGCAGCCCAATGCGGGATCCGAATGACTTATCTGGTTGAGAACAACCAGTGTTAAACTCTAACACATCGAGAACAACAGTGTCGACTCCAACACATCGACTAACATTCTTTTCCAGGTTTTCATCAGCGAAGTCTTCACTTGAAGATTATTTTGGAGGTTGCATGAAGTTTCGGTTTCATTTTCACCTGCATACAACAGATAAGTGCTCCAAGCTCTGTAAAATGTTATTTTGTTTCGAAGTAATTTCAGATTAATGCTTTTATTCGATGTTATTTTTCCAAGTATAATGCAATTGTAATGGTAATTAAGAAATTCATAAAACTTCTAAACATTTATGTTTTTTCCTCTTAACAAACAAAGAATTTTTCAATGGGAACTGCAAGTACGATAAGATGGCTTTTTTGGGGCTAACGAAGAAAAACGATCCACAAGCGTTAGTCACAGAATTGAGTCTGCCTGTCTCAGATAATTTTAATGTGATTCAACTCAGAGTTATATGAAGTATGAAGAAGAATTCGTAAAGAATACATCGATCAGCATAACTAATGGAAAACAAATTGGCTGAACAAGGAACTGAAAGATTTTTCATGAAGGAAAAGCTGCTGAAAGTGAACAAATTCGAAAAGAAGCACCTTTCTGAGTTGGAAAAATTAAAACTTCAACTGGAGTTATAAAAATTTCTCAAAAAGAGGTGACAGGAAACACATCAAATAATTATTACTAAAGGTGTCTCTAAATGTAACCCTAAAGAATATGAAATTATATTGTATTTGACAATTTTTGAATGCGAGTTACAATTTGTAAGTGTTCCAGAATCAAAATGATTTTTTATCTGACTGTTTCACTGACAACAGAAATAACACAACTTATTGCTAGAAAAGATGCGAAAGAATTTCAGGATTACCAAAAATTAAAAAGCACTTCTTATGCAACACCGGTTAATTGCTGACCGTTTCAGACAGGGTTTTTTTTTTTTTTCCCCAGCACAAGGAAATCCCTCATTTTTACTTTGAACTAGCATAGTACTATTTTGAAGGATGGATAACAGAACTTAACATTAAAGATTATAAACAACTTAAAAGCCTTATTAGCGATGAAATTAAAAAAATAAATACCTTCAGATTTTTAGAAAACATTTCATGTATTCGTGCTCAGAATGGAATCAGCCATTGGAATTAACGGAGAAGTTAAATGCCCATGAAAATTTTTGTCATGGATTAAAGAAAAATTCAGCGCCATCTAACAAACAAAATTTTAGAAGTGAATTCCCGATATCAGATAGAAAATTTAAGTCCACTGCAATAACTATAGAAGCTAACAACGAGAAAATAACAAGCAGTGTATAATCCTAGAACTCGAACTCGACACTAGAAAAAAGAACCATCCAAAGTTTTCGGTGTGTAACTCCTGGATACATATAATCCAAATGTTCTATTTGCTCAAGATCCAAAGAAGAAGCAAAAAAGTCTTTAAATAGTTTGAATTTTTTTACGTTCGAATCATCCACATCTTCATCCAGTTTAATTGTCCTTAAAATTTTTTTAATGAAAGCTGCTACATGTGCTGATATCAGTGCATCACACTCGAGGGAGAACAGTTTCATTATATATATAAAATGTATAGCAAACACATTTCTTGAATCCTCGCTGATAGAACATAAAGCAATGTAGCTTCCTTCACTACGGCTGTGGATTTTAATGTTGAAAGTAAAGTGGTATCCACAGAATTAATTGTTTTGCTTGGAGCAAAAAACAGAACTTTCTTAGGAACAAACTTTCTCCAGCTTGCTATTGTCCTGTACGTCCTTTCTACGATACGATATCCTTTCTAAGAAGTTCTTTTCAAGAATGAAAATTCTACATCCATTTCTGATTCTCAGAAAAGAATTACCGAAACTTCCATTTCAATGGAAGTTATTGAAACGTCCCCTTTAATGAATCTCCAAAGTGAAGAAGGTTAATATCTGAATATAAAACAACTTGCTCAATTAAATCGCTTACTACAAGTATTCAAGAGTAGCTTCAAACCAGGGAGAGACCAAACCCCATATAGTGAACATCATATTAATACTGGAAACAGTCGACCAGTTGCAGAACCTCCTTTTATAGAATGAGTCCTGGAAAAAGACAATTAATTGCTGAAAAAAAATTACATTCTCTCCTGGCTAATGGTACAAATGAAAAATGCCGAATCTCCATATGCCAGTGCTTTTGTACTAGTACCTAAACCAAAGGGACTTTGCGTCCGATATCGAAACCTAAATGCCACTTACTATTGCAAACATGTACCCTTTACTACGCATGAATGATTTTCTCACAGAAGCAGTCCATGGCCTATATGTCAAACATCGATCTTAAATCAGAGTACCATCTGAACGCCGCATTTCAAACATTGCCGATAAGATTTATACTGTCATTTTCCTCTTCCCGTTTTCCTGCCAGAATGCAAAATTCAGCTCGCGCGTGTTTAAATGAGGTAGAAAGAAACAGTATTTAAAGGGAGGTTTGAGATTGCTTAAGTTAGAGCGATTTTCGCACTTGCTGAAGTCCAAATTAATAGTTGATATTCTATATTAGCAGACTGTCTTTGCCGTTGCTTTGTTCTTACCAGTAGCGCTTGTCACGTCAGTATAAGTTTAAGCCACCTTGTGTATTGCGCTTGTGTACCCCCTTAAGCTTTTCACGTCAGTATAGGTTTAAGCCACCTAGTATAGGTTAAGCCACCGTGTTAATTATTTTTCTGTGTAGCCTTCGGGCTAACTTAAGATTGAACTTAGTTTTAATTTGAAATTCCTTACTTTAGAGTCACGCTGTAAATGTTGGCTGATTTTGTAAGCACAAGTAATGCCTTATGTTCAATTACTTTAATTCTGAATACAAGGATCTTTACACCATTCTTATGTTTACGTGTAATCAGCTAGACATAGCGATAGTTCGCTAAGGTCTAATTGAAGTCTGGACTTAGTGCACGTTAACTAAAAGGATGAGACTGTACAAACTTATTAAAAATACGTTTTCATCTGTTAGAAAAAGAATGTTCTTGATGCTATTGCTGTATAGTATACGCATTAAAACAAAGTCATAATACAAATATTTTCATATAAATTATGCAAACATAACAATTAGATTAAGAATATGAATAAAAATTTTGAAAAAAGTGGTTCATGAGATTTATATTTAATTATTTTTTATTTCACAAATATAAACAAATATCCCAAATTCCAATTGCATAAGAGCCCGTTTTTAATTAATGTTATGGCTGCGATTGATATATTGATGCAGTTTTCTTTTACATATTTAGCGCAAAACTGTTTAATTTGTAAATCAGCTCAGTCAAATACATTCGTCCTCTTTCTTGTTTTCCACTCTAGTTTTGCATTTTTCATATACAGGGTGTCTCGTAAATGTTGCGACAAACTTCTGGGGGAGGTAGGGCACTTCATAAGGATTAAGAATTGCTTAGGAGCCCAAGCCCGGAAATGTCAAGGGTAAGTTGTAGCAGAGTAGAAGAGGGGAAAGGAAAAAGATAGTGATTAAGTTGAAACATTTATTGGACGTGAATACAAATGGTGTACCACAGCTTGAATGTTACAACGGATGCTCGAAGTATGCACCATCAGAAGCTAAACATGCCTGACACCGACGGACCATTGATTGCCGGATATGTTCAAACACATCCGGATTTTCTTTGATTGTAGCAAGTGAGCGAGTCTTGCCACGAGATCCATTTCAGACACAATAGGATCGAGATACACGACACTTTCGACAGCTCCCCTAAAGACGAAATCAAGGCTCGATAAACCCGGAGAGCGTGGGGGCCAGGGAGCCGGTCCACAACGCCCAATCCATCGATGCGGGAATAATCTGCTCGGATGGCTAAGAACATCCAGTTCCAAAACGAGCAGGCGCTCCATCATATTGGAACCACATGTTGCGCCTCAAGTTTGGTGGAACATCGTTCAAGCAAGCCGGGAAGAACCTGCTCTAGAAAGACCAGATAATTTAAAACATTTAACCTGGATGGTAAAAGGTTCGGCCGAACTAAGCAGCTGCCGACCAAACCCGCCCACACATTAACTTTGAAGCGTTGTGCCGCGAGGTGCCGCAAACTGTGGGGTTTTTCTTGAACCCACAAATTTTGATTTCTGTGATTGAATACGCCATCCGTTTTGAATGTGGCCTCATCCATGAAAAACACATAAGCTGGGAAATTAACATCAACGGCATTTTTTTTGCAGAAACCACGGTGCGAAATGCTCACATTCAGGATGGTCATCGGGAAGCAAGTACTAACTACTCCTTTGGAGATGAAAGGCGTGGAAAGACTAGACGTTCAAGACGCTTTGCCGTGAAGCTGTCTTCACCGTTATAGCTTGATAGCCTGAAGGCTGTATTGCTGATTGTTTCAGCGTGCCTGTCATAGTTTTTCGACGATTGTAAACGTGTTTTTGGAGCTGTCCTGAGTAATATTAGCTGACAAATTGTATTTTGATTCTTCACCAAGTGTTGTCGTCAATCACTCCAAATCTACAAACCCGTAGAAAGGCAACGCTATTTTTTTGTAATCAGTGGGATCTTGAATATGCCAATCAGTTGCTTGTGGTTGCATAGTCAGTTATCGACCCCTTGATCTTAATTTTCCCAGGAGATCCATTCTTACAACCACTGGAACGCCCTTGTTTAAACTATTTGTCTCAGTTGCAAATCTAATAATGGTAACGCTAACAATCGGAATTACCTTTAGCAGATAAATATTTATGACAGTAAAAGCTATAGATAGTAACTAAACAGGACGAACCAGTCTAATAAATTTCTAGTTTATTATAACTTTAACATAGGATATTCACTTTTCACTAAATACAAACTCAACAGTAAACATTAAGAATTCTAGATATATGGAGAGATATTCCCGCTAAAAATGGGAACATTGCCTCCGCTTCATCTAACTGTCATAGAAATACAGTTAATGAATAAATTAAATGTATTTTTAAATCCGTTTAGAATTCTGTACAATGTTGCCATTTTATTTTTGTTGAGATATTTGTAATCGCATTCTTACTGTTTTAAAAGGAAGTATAGCTTTCTGTCAAGTCCGAAACATTCATTAGCTTTCAGCCAGGTCCGAGTTATTCTGAAACTAAATCCCATTCTGCATGTTACTTTTGATTGGTTATTTATTGTGTCTTGTTTATGATTTGTTAAACCATGATCTGTTATAAAGTTATATATATGACCTCTGTAACCGCTTATCGCTGCTTAGGCTGGCTGCTTAGGCTGATCAGTGGCTGGCTTTTGTCTTGCGGCTAGTGGCTGCTGGCTTTTGTGTGTGTTCACTACGGTTTTGTGCTGTGTGAATTTTTCTGATAATTTTTTCTCGCTCTATTGGAATTCATTTCTGTGTTTTAACCAACGCACTCATGGAGGGAAATGAGCTTCCCCCGCTAAACTCTGATATGGATACCACCCCGAATGATAAACAACCGGTACTGAATCTGGCTATGGAAGTTATTGAATATGGAAATAACATACTCGATGATCGCTGGCAAGAGCTTCTAGTGAAAGATATTTGGAATGTCTTTGATTTTATACGAGCTTCGCATTTCATCGAAATCATAAATGCTGATATCAAAACGCGAGGAATTGTGCTTCAAGGACAGTTTCGAACTTTCCAGGACGTTACAATCCGCGCTGATATGGAAAAGGACTTTCAAATACATCGTGCATTTGGTGAAGGTCTAATCAAAGAATTCCAAGGTAAGTGTGAATTTTTTGGTGCCAATAATCCTGAACATGCTAATTTAAATGTACATGAATTTTATGTTAATCGATTGCAAGATGAAATTGTTACACGAAATAGTACTTGTAATAATGTAAATAATGTTGAAATAATTACTGTAAAAAATTCTGAAATTCAAACTCAGCCTAAGAGGCCATCAAAAAAGAAAAGCAAAAGATCTATTAATGATGACAGAGATGAAGACGGTTTCATTCTGCCTAAGAATACCGTCAGACCAAAAAAATTAATCAAATGCAATGTTGACCTGCCTTTAACTAACAAGTTTGAAAAATTAAGTACCAAAGAAAATGATGATTGTAATGATAATGATGTGCAGATAATTAATGATAATGCAAATAATGTTATTGATGTGAAAATTCACAAACCAAGACCAATTATGGTCAAACCTGACATTAAATTTAATGATTTCATGAAGAAATTAAAAGATGATGTACAATATGAATTTGCTGGTAAGGTCAATGGGGACTTCTTAAAAATATTTCCAGAAAATGAGGATGCCAACCGGGCCATCACAAGTTACTTAGACTCAAAACAAATTGACCACTATGTAATTCTGGCCAAAATGGACAAACCTTTAAAGGTTGTTATTCTCGGATTACCAATAAACTGCCCTGTCGAAGATATACATGAAGAACTAACTCACCAGGGCTACAAAGTGCGTCGTGTGGCGCAGATGCACAAAATAAAAACTAGGGTCCCCATGCCCTTATACCAGGTTCAAATTGAAAAAGCCCCAGGGGCTGAAAAAATATATGACTTGACTAAATTTCTTGGTTTTTATGTTTCTGTTAAAGTGTATCAAGTGAACGGAAGTTGCACAGTGTCACAACTGTCAACACTTCCATCACTCCTCTGACACATGTAAACTTAAACCTAGGTGTGTGAAGTGTGCAGGGGCGCACAAAACTGAGGATTGTACAGAAAAATTCCTAGCCAAACCACGAAGTTGCAATTGTCTACAAGAAGGGCACCCGGCTAACTACCGTGGTTGTCCTAAATTTCCTACCAACCAGCCCATTAAAGGAGCTGGCAATGTAAATAAGAACGGCCCTACTTCAAAACCAGCCCCAGCTGGGGATAAAAAGGTTAAGGACTCTAGTATTAAAGCAGGCATTTCATATGCCAGTGTTGTCAACAAAAGTCATAACACACAGCCTGTCATTTCAGATATGTCAGCAAACATAATGACAATACACGTAATGCTGTTCAGCCCAATGGCTCTAACGACAGCAATAATGATCACGGCCTTGCAGGCCTGCTCGATGTTGCAAAATTAATTAAAGAAGTTGTCAATATGTTTAAAGGTTGTTCTATTGTAAATATCTTAAAGAAAATATCTGCTAAACTACCTGAAATCCATAAAACTGAAAATGCTATTGATAAATTGTTTATTTTATTTGAACTTTTTGAAGATGTATTTGGTTCTAATTGTAATAATAATGTATAATGTTTTTACTCATCTGCACATCATTACATGGAACTGTAATGGACTGTCCCAAAAAATCTTAGAATTAAGGGACTTTATAAATGAGCATGACCCAGATATTATGTTCCTCCAAGAACACAAGCTTGGCCCTGCCACCCCAATCTTCGTTCAAAACTATGCTGTGCATAGATCTAACAGGCCACCAACCACTCTCCACCCCAGGGGGGGGTGGAACTGCACTACTGATTAAACGCTGTATTCCCCACTCACCAATTCCAATACCACTGCTTTTGGTCGTTGAGGCCTCAGCTATCTCTCTCACTACAAACACCTCAACAACATACACTTTTGTCTCCACCTACATACCACCAGGATGTAATGCTCAAGCAGTCCTGGCTGACTTACAAATTCTACTAACTCTTGGCAAACATATCATCATAGGTGAGATCTAAATGCACGACACAGAGCATGGAACTGCTATAACTCAAATGACAATGGACATGTAATCTTTAATTTGGCTACCTCTGCCCAGTTACACATAGCAGCTCCTAAAACCCCAACACGGTACACTACTAAGTCTACTGGAATCTTAGACTTCTTCCTGCTCGGAAATACCAGTATCCCACTGGATATTTCTGTGCTGGATGAATTATCATCTGACCACAATCCGGTTCGTATGATTCTGGACATTAGTAGTTATACCACAACAGACACCAGAGCCTTCAGAACTCTCTGGCGTGATTACGCCAAAGCTCTAAACAACATCCCATACACACTACCAACAATACACACTGGGGACCGCATAGATAGTTTAATTCAGGAATTTACCAGCAAAATAAATGAGGCCTATAAAAATGCACAGCAGGAAATCATCAAGAAAAAGATTCACAGATCTAGAGAGCTTGCCAAGCTTACCAAGGAACGCAACGCTGCTAGACGACAGTTTCAAAGAACTAGATGTCGAGAGAATAAGCAGATCTTCAACAGACTTTGCAACAAAGTCAAGTCTCTCACACAACAACAAGCACAAAACAACTGGACCAGCTACCTCAATTCGCTCTCTGCAGATGATAATTCTCTGTGGAAAGCTATTAGAAGGTACACCAAATGCCACAATAACATTCCGCCCCTTAAAGGCCCACAAAGGATCTTCTACACTGAAACTGAGAAAGCAGAATTACTTGCACAGCTCCTGGAATCTCAGTTTTGCACTAACAGCATTCAAGACCCTCAAACAGATATACTTGTCAACTACTTTCACTCCATGCTCCCAACAAATCCATACGCTAACAACATCCCTCCTGTCATGCCTTCGGAGGTGACTAGCTATGTCAATAAAATCAAGAAGAAGAAAAGTCCTGGCCTAGATGGAATCACGAATGAAATGATTAAGAAACTACCTACCAAGATCATCTTTCTCCTCTGCAAAATCTTCAATAAAATGCTTCTGTTACAACACTACCCTGCTTTCTGGAAAACTTCCAAGATAATTCCCATACTAAAACCTGGTAAACCTTCATCCAGTCCTGAATCCTATAGACCCATTAGTCTACTCTCTTCGCTAAGCAAGGTCTTTGAATCTGTACTCCTCAATAGAATTAACAACTGTCTGGAAAGCAACAACATCATCATTCCCTACCAGTTTGGATTCCGAAAAGACCTTGGCACCACCAACCAGCTATATAGAGTCGTGGAACTCATCTCAGAGGGATTTCAGAACCGAAGAGTCACTGGAGGAGTCTTTATTGACATAGCAAAAGCCTTCGACAGAGTTTGGCTTGAGGCACTCACCTACAAATTACACAGCCTGGGTTTCCCTGGCTACATCATAAACATCACTAAGTACTACCTAGAGGTAGAAACTTTGTCGTTCACGTATCTGGTACAAACTTTACACCTCACTCCATCAGGGCTGGGGTCCCACAAGGGTCCCTTTTAGGACCCACATACTTCAATATCTACGTGAACGACATCCCAACATCACACGACATAACATTAGCCATGTATGCTGATGATACTGCTATCCTATCACAAAGTGCATTTGCTGGTTCAGTGTTATACAACGATTACAAAAATACATACATTCACTAGAGGCTTGGCTGATCAAATGGAAAATTCAAATCAATATCAACAAAACTCAAGCAATAATGTTCACCAGAAAGCAAAAATTCAAGTCTAACCTGAAATTCTATGGAAACTCCATCCCCTGGGCCAAGCAGGTCCCTTATCTAGGGGTGATCCTCAGTAAGACACTCTCATGGAACCCACACATTACAGCTAGTATACAAAAGTTTCGAGCTCGTAAAGCTAGACTCTACCCCTTAATTGCTCGAAACAGTGTTTTATCTGTCGATAACAAACTGCTCATTTATAAAACCATTATGCGTCCATTACTCTGTTATGCTTGCCCTGTCTGGGCTTATGCTTGCAATCGATATCGTGGAAAACTACAAATTGCTCAAAATATCATGCTTCGGCAGATTGTTAATGCTCCCTGGTACATTAGGAACAACCGTATTCATGAGGAACTTGGTGTATGTATGCTAAGGTCCTTTTATTATAAAATAGCAAAAAAATTCCACATGAAACAATGTACCCTAACCAACCCCGCCATTAAGATTGCAACATATGATTTTAATGATCTGAATAACAAAGACAGGCCGCTGGCTTTACTAAATATTTGGATTATGTAACTGTGTACTAGTTTATATCTCTCTTATTTATATTATACTGTTTTCTTTATATGGTGTACAGTAGCTTCAATGTTATCTTACTGCTTATCTATTCTTCGGCACCAAAATCTTCACACTTCTCTGTCCATGTATTAACACATTCCTTTCCAGGACAATTCACCAGCTCGACTGCTTTCTGGCCTTGTTTATTCTAAAAGAAAAAATGAGTTCAGGCTCAATTTAAATAAGGAAAAAAAAATTAAAAATGAATTTAAAAAAAATAAAATATTATATAAAAAAATTAATAAAATAAATAAATAAAACAAAATTTAAAAATAAAAAATTACAAAAGTAATATAAAAAAGAAAAAAAAAACTGTTCGATATTCTTTATTTTGGCTAACTGTATTGTGAATCGAAACGTCTAATATGATCTACAAGGGTAGCGCCCCTGGCACAGGCACCCTGGTGTCTCAAACACCGCTCCACTGGGAAGACTTATCGCTGCTTAGTATTATTCTGCTTGTACTTATTTATCTGTGCTTGTACGTACTTAGTATTATTCTGCTTGCATGTAACTGCGTGTATCTCTGCATATCTCAGTAATAAATATTTGCTTTGCGAACCACAGCATTTTCTATGTTTAACAGCAGAGCGTGGTTCCTTCAAAAGTTAGAATTCGCTGATAGCTCTCTAATTGAACCTTAAGTGTAATAATTTATCGTTCGCATGATTTTGATTTGGTATATTGTGAATGATGGCTTTTTCCGGAGGTGAAAGGGAAGCTTTTGGTGAAGCGCCATTTGACGGTGTTAATAACTTTACTGTTTGGTGTCGAAGAGTTCGAGCAGTATTTACGGCAAGGGAATTGGATACGTTTTTGGAAACAGAAGCAGTTGCGGACAGAGTTGCAGATGTTTTGAAATCAAAAAAGGCTTATGCCTTAATACTTGCCCTTCTACGTGATAATGTTATTGCTTCTCTTCAACGTGAAGACACTGCATGTAAAATATGGAAGAAACTACAAGCTACGTATAGCGCTAATTTTAACGCGTAAACGTCTAGCTACCATAAGGAAATCCAAGGATGTGTCAATGAGACAGCATATCGACAGCATAATGAACCTGGTGAGTAGTCTACGCGTCTCTGGCTCTGAAGTAAGCGATTTTGATATTATTATTTACATTTTAATGTCTTTGCCAAAAGAATATGAAAATATTAAGGCATCTCTAGAGCATCAGCCAAGCAATAATTTGAGTTTAGATTTTGTTACAAGTAGACTTATTGATTGTGAATCTAAGGCATCTCTAGAGCATCAGCCAAGCAATAATTTGAGTTTAGATTTTGTTACAAGTAGACTTATTGATTGTGAATCTCTTATGTTTGATTATAAAAATGAAAATAACTATTCTAGACCAAATACAGATAACTCTGTTTTTATTAGTGCTCGTAAAGAATTGTTTTGTACTTATTGTAAAAGAAAAGGACATTCTGTTAAATTTTGTAGGAAAAAGAACTGCGTCTGTCATAACTGTGGGAAAAGTGGTCATTTTAAAAGTGAATGTTTTGATAATTCTAAAAAGCAGGCAAATTCAAATAGTAATAAGTATGCTTCCCCTGCAATATCTTTTATGGCTGGAAATCTTGTTCATGATCAATTTATTATTGATTCTGGTGCAAATTCTCATATGTCTTCTCACAAGGAAGGGTTCACCTCAATTAAGCCTAAGACTGGAACTGTTAAGTGCGCGTCTAAGTCGGCGGTTTTAGAAGTGGAAGGAATTGGTGATATTTGCGGTAAAACTAAGAATGGTATTGAAATAATGTTAAAAGATGTTCTTTACGTTCCAAAATTAAACGGACAATTAATTTCTGTTAAAAATATTGAAGCAGCAGGTTTGAGCGTAATTTTTAAAGAAGAAATAGTTTATATTGAAAACAAAAATAAGCGTTTTAGATTTGGATACTTTGATAAATGCGGACAATATTTTAGTGATTTTTCACCAAATTTATTTACAGCTTTAGCAGTAAAGAATGATGATTTATGGCACAGAAGGTTAGGACACTGCTGTGATCAAAAATTAAAATTGATGAACCTTCCTGCAAAAGAATCCTTTTGTGAAGTATGTGTTCGTGCCAAACAAAGTGCTTTGCCTATAGGAAAGGGTCCTCGCATAAAAGAATCCAAACCGCTTATAACTATACACACTGATATATGTGGTCCAACAGAACCTCAAACACTCCATGGGGAAAGGTATTTCATGACTATAATTGATGACTATTCGAGATTTATGGAAATCAGACTGCTCAAAAGAAAAAGTGACATTGCTGATGAACTCAAGCTATTCTTTAACTTGAATCCAACTGTTGCAAAACTGCGCTGTGACAATACCAAAGAATATGTCAGTGGAGAATTCCATGAAGTTGCTAAAAGAGCAGGTGTAAAAATAGATCCTGCACCTCCCTATACACCTTTTCTAAATGGTGTTGCTGAACGAGCAAATAGAACTGTACTGGAAAAGGCTAGAGCAATGATACTTGAGGCAAAATTACCAAAATTTCTTTGGGGTGAAGCAGTACTTACGGCTGCTTACATAAATAATCGACTCCCAAATAGTTCAATTGACAATCATGTTCCTTATTTTCTGAAGTATGGTGAAAATCCTGATTTAAAAACCATGCGTGTATTTGGCTGTGATGCTTATACTCTAGTGCCACCATCGCAAAGAAAGAAACTAGATGAAAATTCTGTCAGAATGATATTTGTAGGTTATTCCACAATGGGATATCGTTTAATGATTCCAGAAACAAGACGCATCATTGTTTCAAGAAATGTTAAATTTAATGAAGAAAAGAAGAAAGTAGAAAATCAAAAATATATTTGCGATAGTTCTGATTTGAGTGAAAATGACAATGATGACATTAAAAATGAAGACAAATCAATTTCAGACACTGATAACGGCGAATTAAATGATGCAAATAAGAAGGAGGAACAAAGAAAATCCTCAAGAGAAAAGAAACAGCCAGTTAGGTATCCTGATCCTGAGATTTACCAAGTAATGTTTGCACAAGACACTCTGACATTTGAAGATATTGCAAATCTACCACAAGTAGAACAAGAACCATGGAAAAGAGCTATGGACGAGGAAATGAAATCTATGGAAGATAACGATGTCTGGGACCTACAAAGTTTACCCCCTGATAAAGCCATTTACTGCAAATGGGTTCTACGTAAAAAACGAGATGGAACTTGCAAAGCGAGGCTTGTTGCTCGTGGCTTTATGCAAAAGGAAGGCATAGATTATACAGAAACGTTTTCTCCAGTGATTAGTATGTGCTCTTTACGTTTAATCTTGGTAATTATCAATAATGAAGGTTTGCAAACTTTTACTTTAGATGTCAAGACAGCTTTCTTGAACGGTAAGTTAGATGAAACCATCTACATGGACCAGCCAAAAGGATATGATGATATGAGTGGTAAGAAATGTAAACTTAAAAAGAGTTTATATGGTCTTAAACAGTCTCCTCGAAAATGGTATCAGAAATTTCTTAATTTTGTTATTAAACTAGATTTTAAGCAATTGGACTCTGAACCATGTATTTTTATCAGAAATTTAAATTGTAAGAAAGTAATTATGGCTCTTTATGTAGATGACTTATTAATTGCAGGTTCAGATGTAAAAGAAACAATTATTATAATATCATTGTTATCAAATGAATTTAAAATGTCAAAATCTGAAAGTGTCTCGGAATTTTTGGGTATTAGACTGAAATTTGAGTCTGGTTGTTTGTATTTAGATCAGAAACCATATATTGAAAAATTACTTGATAAATTTAAAATGTCTGATTGTAAAACAGCCCAAACTCCCATTCAACCAAAATCTACAGCAGCTGATTTTCAGAAAGGAAATGCATTTCATGGCCCATACAAAGAATTAATTGGATCTTTACTTTACTTAGCATATATCACAAGGCCAGATATTACTTTTGCAGTAAATTGCTTGAGCCAACTGCAGGAGCATCCTACTGATGTTGCCTGGTGTGCTCTAAAAAGAATTCTTAGGTACTTGAAAAACACCTTAAATTTAAAATTGATATACAAAAAGGGTGATTTGGAAAGGGCAAACTTGTGTTTGTACGTAGATGCAGATTGGGGGGGAGATACTCAAGATAGGAAATCAATTACTGGTTACTTTATAATATTTTCAAACTGTCCTATTATGTGGTGCTGTAACAAGCAAAAGTGTATTGCACTTTCATCAACAGAAGCTGAAATAATTGCTTTATGTAAAGATATTCAAGATGTTTTATGGATAAAAAATGTAGTAAATGAAATTTCTAGTGTTAAAAATGTTTATATTTTTGAGGATAACCAGTCATGTATCAAAAGTATTGTTAATGAAAACTTTTCAGGTAAGTTGAAACATATAGATATAAAATTAAAGTTCACTCGTAAGACTGTTAAGGAAAATAATATTAGAATTGAATATGTACAATCAGGTTTACAAATTGCAGATATGTTAACAAGGCTTTGTGCAAAACAAAATTCTATGAACTGTTATCATTAAGCTGTTTAAAAATTGTGTAATTCTTTTATGTTTTGTATAATGTGCGCTTAAGGGGGAGTGTTGAGATATTTGTAATCGCATTCTTACTGTTTTAAAAGGAAGTATAGCTTTCTGTCAAGTCAGAAACATTCATTAGCTTTCAGCCAGGTCCGAGTTATTCTGAAACTAAATCCCATTCTGCATGTTACTTTTGATTGGTTATTTATTGTGTCTTGTTTATGATTTGTTAAACCATGATCTGTTATAAAGTTATATATATGACCTCTGTAACCGCTTATCGCTGCTTAGTAGTATTCTGCTTGTACTTATTTATCTGTGCTTGTACGTACTTAGTATTATTCTGCTTGCATGTAACTGCGTGTATCTCTGCATATCTCAGTAATAAATATTTGCTTTGCGAACCACGGCATTTTCTATGTTTAACAATTTTCTTTAAATATTGTAGTCAATATTTTGCAAGTTTTATCACGTAAAGGGAAGAATAAACAAACTATCGTTTGATCGCGTTCAACTATCGTTTGATCGCGTTCTTGAAATAACTGCTGGAATCTTTCCGTTCCGTTTACCGCTGTTCACAACTCAACTAGAAAGTCTAGTTTTCAAGTAACTGCGCAATTAAATTCTTCAAACTTCAACTTCGAATTTGGCAGTTAGCTAAAGCGCGCAAAACCTCGAGACGTTCGTTTATTAAGCATTCAGTAAAGTACATAATGTGCATGGAATGTCACCGGTTGAAGAGCAATGTACAGTTTCTCTAATTTTTATGCCAACTAATTTATCAAATCGATTAATTTTGTTGTTTTCCATGAAAAGCGTTAATATTTCTTTCTCTTTTTCCATTAATTTTTCCGTTTTGTCACCATATTAATTCAAATAAAGTCTTCCTTACTTCAAAAATAATAAATAAAGTCATATTACAGTAGTGAATTAATTGCTAACATGTGATTTGCATTGATTTCGGAAACATGATTTTTTAAAACATATAAAATGCATAACTTAATAACATACTTTATAGATTAGTTTCATTTTTAAATATTTTGCTATAATATTTATAAAAAATATTTTAAGTATTAATTATTTTAACAAAATTTTAAACAATAATTTAGCACGTATTTTTAGTACTTATTAAATTTAATAATTCAAAAGTGTTTATATTAAATTTATATTTTAGATGAATCTACCTTAGATTACTATATTTATATGAAATAAAGTAATGAAACAATGCAAAGTAAATCTTATGCGGACTTCAGATTCTCAAAAAGGCAGATTTAGTCTCTTTTCATTCTAAAAATAACGCTGATGAGTTATGAGAAAATTGCTAAAACGACCACATCTAAAAGCGGTCACATCATGACGTTTCAGTGACGTCGTCAAATTGCCAAGAAGCAACGGCAAATATTTTGCGTGGTCGAAACGTTGTAAAGACGTCGGAGAAGTTACCACGACCACTTTGCAACCTCTGAGACCAGTTTCCAACGTCTATGAAACGTCGTGTGCTACTTGGGATTCATATAGTAACCTATGAAATGTTTCTCTAGTTTACTGGGCTTTCTCTATTGATAATGTCTACTGATAAACCATATTAAACTTCAAAAGAGACTTTCCGGATAAGCGTTAAAATCTGTATCCTTTAAGACTTGTTATTGTCATATAAGGTATTTTCTCCCTCCTTTCGGTACCCTTTCCTGGTGTAATTAGAAATATACTCGACGGGCATTCGAGAGGTTCACCGTTCGTGTACCGGCGAGGACACTGCCTACTTTTGAACTTTCCTGCTTTAAAAACCCTAATGAATATACAGTAGTTTAAAAATTATTTGGTTTAATGATGCAAATGATAGAAAACCATACAATGTTAAGGCCGTAAGAAAGTGAAAGGAATATGGAATGTTACGGCCTTTTTCACTGTAAAGTCTTCTTAAAGGAAAAATAAATAAATAAATAACGAAATAAGGAAATACATAATGAAGGGCAAATTTATCAACACGATTTCCTCCTAAAACAAATGGGAAAAGCAATGTTGTCTCATATATAAATGAAAATTTATGTCGCAATGTTACCAGGTCTCAAAATTTCACGCATAGGTTTCTAGACGGATTAATTATGGCTCCAAAAAATTTATCAAACAGTCTAAAGACGATGACTTAATCTTCTTTGACTCTAAAAATTTCTTGTTACCGTAAATCTTTTTTCTACTAGTTTGGAAAGTAATATTACTTGCAGAGATCATTAGTTACTGGGAATTAGCTGTCAACGCGGAGCAATGGAATTCCTGGCTCTGAGAGAGACTTTTTATAAACTTTTATTTAGTTCACTCATGGTGTATCACTGTGGATAGAATTTTGTCAACGATTTTTAACCTATTTGATAATAAGCTATGGAGTTCAAATTTTGCCTACACACTGTCGGTCGATAGCGATGCAATGTGGTGGAACGAGTTTGTTTTCAAAATTTGAATTAGATTTTTTTTTATTTAATGCTTAAACGATATTTAACGCATACCTTCTTTCAACAAACGAACTAACAAAATCAGAATTTACTATTTACACCATCGAATACAGCGAAAAAAATTATTTCAATAAAATTTGGACAAAAGTTGTTTAATTTCTGAAGTGTGGACAAATTTTTGAAAAATCACTCGATTTTTTGGAGAATTTGACGTTTATTTTTTAAAAATTTCAGTTACTAAAGATGTATCAGGTATTAAATTTTGATATTTTTACACATCATAAAAAACAAACTTTCCGCCTTTCTTTAGACACAAATCTTAAAAAAGCATTAATTGGGCGATTTTCTGTATTTTTTTAATGTGTAACAGTCTGAAGCAGACTGGGAAGAAAGCGTTTCGAGATTGTCATTTTAGCGCACTTAATGCCAACGACTGCACTGTTGGTGTACTTAATGAACGAATCGATGATATTCTATTTCTCATTTTAGCTTCAACTAAAATATTGCTTAACTAACATTGTTATTATGTCCAATTTTCGAAAATGAATATTCAGTTGCAATGAACTAAAGGGATTAAATTGAAGTGATTTTCTCATTCTGTGAATGACTTTCAGTTATTTTTCTTTATTTATAATTTTCTTATAATGTTTGCTCGTGTTTTAATAATGATTAAACATTTCATCATTGATAACTTGTAATTGAGACTAACGTAAAGAAAATAAAATACAATTTAAAAAAAAAACGGTTTTCATACAATAAGATTTTTCATAAAATGAAAACGATAATACACTAAACGGAGAAAAATTATTTATGATATAACTTAATGCAAATAATAGATTAAATAAAAAATTCTAATTGCGATATTCATCTACAATTTTATATCGTGAATAATAAACGCGTGAGGCTCCATAAATAACGAAATCTATCAATTTAATTGCATTGCCAAATGTTTAAGTCATTATCTTTTTTAATTTTTCATGGGCACCTGCCCTTTTATTTCTCGCGATATAAAATTATAAATGAATGCTGTAAATAGATTATTTAATCTATTATTCCCATTACACTATATGATAAACTATTCTCCTCACTTTAGAACATTATTTTTCCTGACTATTTTCAATAAAAGATTATTGTATAAAAGCGTTTCTTTAATTTTTTCCTAAATCAGCTTTTGTTTCCGTATGAATTCCTATTTGAAAGAAAAGAAAAATGTGATAATAAACGTATTTCTGTTTTAACCACATAATTTCACAGAAAATCTTTTATTACAGTAGAAGCTGTTTAATGTGATCATGGTTAATGTTATCATTCGGATCTTGCCCAATGATAACATTAAACGTGCCATTTTAACGATTAACCGTTTTCACATTAACATCAACTGTGAATATTTTTTGATTGGACTATCAATTTGTCGAAGTCCCACCCATCTGCTTGCAAAAACATGGAAAATACTTGGCTTATTACGGTCAACAATTCAGTTAATATGATCAAAATATTGCAGAATAATATTTTAGGCTGAAATAGATTATCAAATTAATTTTAATCAACCTTTTATTTTTACGTATTTATTTATATATTTTTTTACTTGTTTATATTATTTTTTTCTTTTTAACTATTTCTTTTTATTTATTTTAACTCTAATTTCATCTCCTTGTGTTTCACAAAGTAAACTACAACGTTTACGGAAGTAAGCTAAAACACTAACAAAACAAATAAACAAATACATAATAGCTCTGTAAAAAGAATAAAAGAATGAAGAAAAAACTGAAAAGAATTTTTAATAAAAAAAACTAAAATAAAATATAATAAAAAAAGAATTCAATAATATAAATTGAGAATGAAATTTAGAAAAGCAGGCATTGTCTGTTTAAAGCATTTAAAATTATGTTCAGCAGCAAAAACGACAGAGGTGTATCTTCTTCAGGATTCCCCTCCCCCCCACTCAAAAAAAAAAAAAAAAAAAAAGCAGAATACCCACCCATTTTCTTGTTACTGGGGGAAAATAAGAAAGGAAACATGGACTAAGGTGTCCTTTTTTTTCTCCGGTTTTTAATTTTACTTTGTCATATTCTGCTTCAAGGAGCCCTCCAAATTTTAAAATTAGAGTTATTACATCAGTTAAATCATTTCCAGATGCTTTATGAATAGTTCATAGCGTAATAGGAAATGGGTACAAGAGCTATTGGAAGAAGTATTTAATCATAATTTTTTTACATAAATTTTATAAATTTCTCTCAATAAAGTCTTTCACACTTTCAGCAATACTTAGAGTAATTTGTTTAGTTTTTTGCAGAAGTTTCTTAACAAAATGCACCTTTTTTAAATGCTAATATTAACTTAATTACTGCGCTTGATATGAAACGCGTAATGAATTGGAATCACATTTAATTTCATTTTCATCTTTGTCTTACTTTAAGCATTTCAAGTAAGGTTTCTTAAATTCTGAAAGTTTAAATGTTTTATTTTCCTTGTAGAGACATTAGGTATTTTTTGAAAGGACGAAAGATGAAAAATGGGCTTCGTGGTGCGTGCAGACCATTACACCACGAAGCCACGCTAAGAAGGCCGGAGAAATACCTTATAGCCTTTATTCGACTTTCCAGACTGTTATGCAATAACCATTTTGCGAGGAAGAACATTTTCAGCATAATTTTTTCTGGAATGTCATACTAAAAAATGCATCTAAAAATATTTATCTAGCAAAAGGAATTAATGTTATCTCAGCAACATGCTTCATTAAGTGAATATCCTTATTTAAAAATATTCCCATAGCATCTAGGCTCGTAAAAGTACAATTTAAAATACTTCAGAATATATTGTCAATTTAGTAAAATATTACTAAATATTGCATGCATCCTGACTAAATTTACTACCAAGCCTATTAATGAGCTATTCCTACTTTTTCGCATGTGCTATTTACATAATTTCAAGGTTCCTTTATCATAAATTAAAAAGCTTCAGTGAAATTAAATATTTTAAATTGTAAAATAAAAATTCACAATAAAATTTAAAATTATATAAAATACGCAATCTATTTAATGTTACAGTAAAATAAGGCTCATACTATAAAATAAATGAATAAAAATGTTTCAAATCATGTACCAAAAAAAAAAAAAAAAACTATTTTAACGTCGCACCATAGACATTATGTTACAATCTTTTATGCTGAGCATCCTAAGTTACCAATCACTCTTGCCATCACTCTCACTTAAACTCACTTCTTGCTAGCATACATTTTTTTTTGTCTTTTTAGCTTTATTATTGGACAGCACTTTCTTTGCTCTTACACCACATAAAATTCAACAGCAACACCACAACATATTTGCAAACAATATAGCAGGGTATGTTTAGACTTCAGTATACAGTCTTAAATACTGGCATACATTTTCCTAATTTTTTCAGTCTTTCTTCATTTCCTCACGACAGTGTTCAGTTTTCGTAGTAAGATGCCTTACTGAACGATTTTCGTCTTTTCGTTATTAACATCTTTTCGTGTTGAGAATTATTCATTATAGAACTCGGGCTTCGCAATTACGCAACATAACAGCAAAATAAAAAAAAATAAAATTAAAAAAAATATTTAAAAACTGCATATCTTTAAAATTTCTGATATAGTGTTAAATGCCGCCGTACACTTTTACTTCCTTGTACGAAGCAAAGGAAGTACTGTAATCGGGAAAAATTTCGAGTATCGTATTTTAATGAAAATAACCATTTTGACGCTCTCGATTTCATTTGAACGATATTTTTGCGTTGCATCTGTACGTACGGACAGAATAAAGGACTCTTTTCCCAAAACAGATTGTGAAACGTATTTGAAATGGATTCTGAAGAGTTCCCCCCCTCGCGACGTCTGTACGTACTTGCGTACGTCTGTGCGTATGTATGTATGCGTGCATCTCGCATAACTCAAAAACGAGTTGCCTCAGAACGTTGAAATTTTGTATATGGCACTACTATAACAAATAGATGTGCACCTTCCTTTTTGTTTGCAATAGGCAGCACCAAAATCATATAAATATATGTATATATGCTCACTCTGTTACCCGAATCGGTGAGCTAAGTTTTTATTTTATATTTTTATATGTGGGTAGATTGCGTATTTTTTGCTTTAAAAGTGATTGAATTAATTATTCTTATGTTCTGGTTAAGGTTCTTACGCCTTTAATTAATCTGCATGCAATAGTTGTAGATTTATTAACAATTTAATAGTTGTTTAAGTCCCACTAAGCCTAACAACGGTGCCATTGATTTACATTTGAAATATAGTAGCGTAGTGAATTAAGACAGTTTTCTACACCAAGTTCATTGTCTTTTTGCAGAGTAGGGCCAAAAGTTTTGTGCAAGGAAAAAATCTATCTTTCTGCCTAATTTTAATCAAGTTAACTCTAATTTTAATCGTTAAGATTTTTAAGGGTTTTTAACACTTATTTTTGTTTTACATTTTAGGTTTTTCTGTATTTTACAAATTTTAATGAAGATATTTTGAGTTTTTATGTATTTTTTCCTTCCCGCAAAGTGATATTTTCTTTAGCTTAACGAATTACGGCAAAGCCTCGAGGGCTATTTGCCTAAGGGGAGGAACGCATTCGTGGAGGACTTTCTAAGGGAAATGGGTCATACACACGTTACACATGAGAAAAAGTATTCTGCAGGAGAGCCTGCAGAATATTGAGATACCATTCTAAATATAGCAGAAAACTGCAGCCTCTATATAGATAGGGATGTTAACTTTTACTAGGAACTTCTAGCATCTCCAGCCTTTGCGTAGAAATATAATGCAATTAAAAAACATTTTTATACAATAAGCCCTTTGTTCTATGCTTTTTCTATATTTTTTTAAAATATGGCCTAAATTGTGTTTAATACATAAAAAAAGACACTACTTCGTTATTCCGTCTCCTCAGTTTCGGGCCAACCAGCGGTCGAGGGGTAAAGTCGCTGAACACTCCTAGTTCGGTCCGGGGCTCGAATCCCTCTGAAGGATCTGGCTACGTGGCCGTTTTAGTGGTTTTTTCTCGTGGTTTTTTTCTTAAGTGTGTACAAGCCAGTTTCCCTTAGAAAGACCGCCACGAAGGCATCTCACTCCTTTAGGCAGAGAGCCTTTGATAAAATCAAACAAATCTCAGTTTAATAAGTTTTTGCTGAATACTCGATGAATCTTTGCGAAACACTGTTCCGTAAACAGTTTGAAGGACGTTGGTGTAGGTATATGACCACAAAACTGCTAACTATAAAATACTTCTGAGCACAAAACTGGGGAACAGAAAACATAATAATTACTTTCATCCAATTCAAAATCAGATAAATTTTCAACTATATTAGAGAAATATTAAATATCTATTATATTATAATTCTTGCAAAATTCTTTAGCTATAACTTTAATAGCAAAATTCTTAAATATGCAATAAAACCTTAAAACCTTACTCTTCTGTAAAGCAAGTCATTACATACTGCAGCTGAAAGTCAAGAAAATTCTTAAAATGACAAATTATCGCTAGAAGAAAAATAACTGATAGATATCCTAGGTTTTAAAGACAGAAAATAATTCAAACACAAATATATTACTGCTTGCTTTAATTTCCAAATATATTAGCAGGAGAAAGTAGCAATAAATGAAAAACAAACTTTTCATGTGAAGTGAAAAAATGTGTTGAAATATTTCACTAAAAATTAAAAATATCCAAGTCTCAGTTAGTTTGTTTCACTGTAATCAACTTCAGTTGTGTCATATTAAATGAATAATTAACATCTTTATTCATGAATTCTGCATAAATATGCTGTCTTATGCCTTTTATTATGATTACAAAATATGTATTTAACAAATAATCTTGTTCATGTTGAATGAATAAACTTAATGCTTTTTGCGGACAGCCACCGAAATGAGTTTTACTTGAAATGAGCATTTGACTAAATACATTTTTATACATTATTTTCTTTCATTTTACTTTTCAAAGAAAATGCAGCAATTTGACTCAATTCTGCTTAATCTTTAACATTTATTAGTTGTCCTTTTCTTTTTTGCTTCATTAATAAGTTTCTCAAATAAAAAACTATTTATTAATAACTTGTAAAAAGTCTATTCTTTAACCCGCTAATATCCTCAAACAATCCAATTCATCATTTATAAATCAATCCCTTTGTTGTTAAACTCCTTGGAACACCAATTCATAAAAAAACTGTGGTATCATGTTCGTTGGAAAACTTTGTATTGTTTTGTGAATATTATGATGAACATATTCTTCTATTTCTGTTTCTAGAAATTTTATTATTCCATATATTGAGAATTTTATGAAAAATTAAGCGATATCATGCATCCTAAACGTTTGAGATACTTTATGATTATCTGCACGTCTTACCAGTAGCCGAATGGTTACGATTGCTGAGTCCATGGAGTGTGGCCTAAGTTCGATCCCAGACGAACGTGCTGCTGTATGAATGCTGGATTTTGTAACGTGATGCAATCTGGTTTTCTTTAGAAAGTCCTTCACGATGGGAGGTCTACATAAAGCAGTTTCTACCGAAAACTGCATCGGATTCACATTACACATGTTTTTCTTTCTTCCCTTATGTATTTTGCTATATTCAGGTAACCTAACCTAACTTAACCTGATTATATATATTCCGAGTTTCAATTTCGGTAGAACTGCCTGATTTTTGACGTATTTTTGAGCATATAATAAATACCCCCACTCATGCGCGTACTACATACGCGTTTGAGTACACAGGTATTTGCGGGCTTGGTATTTAACACTTATTTTGCTGAACATTCACCAGCTGTTAAAAATGTAAATATTAACTTTCTTTCTTTCCACCGACGGCGGAGCAGTTTGCACATCGACCAGGTGGCCCCCGAAAGTAGTATTAAGTTTGCTACTAAAGTTCCTATATTGCGAGGCTTACGTTTGGTGCAGGGGTAAGCGAACTGTTGTACATTAGTCCTTCAAAATTTAAAATCCACAAAACACTTTGGTGTGTTTTGTGCAAGACGAATGCTGAGGGTTGCAAATAAAGACTACTGGACGAGTCGCTGATTCAAGGATGGAAGAAGGGTGCATTGTGAGTAAGGAGAAAAATTGCAGTTTCCACATGCAGTTCCACACAAATTTAAACCCTTTGGTGAAATCGGACGACCTAATAAAATAGTGTAAATAGATGGAAACGCTAAAACGAAGCACATGGTTATTTACACTGCTGGCCACCGTAAATGCAGCACCCTGAAGGAAGCACGCAAATAACATGAAATTTACAACATGCATTAGCGGAGTTGAGACATGCAAATGATTAGAATGATTAGAATTTCAACGAAGGCACACATCACGCGCGCCTGTGGCGCCACTTCAAAGCGCTATTTAGGGCTTGGAGTTTTCGAGGATTTCAAGTTCACAAAACACTTGACGTGATTGCTCAGCAAAAGCAACTATCTAGGAAACGCATTTCCTCCTTGTTCCCTTTAAAGCATTTACAGCAAAATTCTGTACTCCTTCTGTAATTTTTCCGTAGTTTCGTCCATTGCTGAAAAATTCCACAAGCTGATATTTTAAAACAACGTTTAAGGCAAAACGGAAAGGCCACTGAATATCGATAGATTGTCTCTCATTCGAATACCGGTGAACAGGCTAGTTGCGTGAATGTTTTCATGGTTTTCTCTATCTTTAACATGGATACGAGTCAATTTTCCTTAAATGTCTTGCACGAAGGTATCCTCTTCTCAAGCAGAAACTCCTTGAGTGCTTTGCCATAATTGAATAAAGCAAACCCTTAACACGTCCTTCATGAAGAAATCCTTACCCTTAAGCAGATAAACCTCGAGAGTTTTGCCGTAGTTAAACCGAACCAAATTTCTCCGTGTGATATGGGAATGCGAGTTAATTTACTTTAGGAAATCCTCCACGGAGGGACATCATGCTTTAGCAGATAGCCCTTGTTTGCTTGCACAATCAAATAATTTAACTCAACCTACTCTTTGAGCTGCAAATTGGAACTCTCATGACAAATGGAACTCATGTAGTGTCTGTGACTGTGACAAAATATTATAATAGTTAAAAGTTTGATTGAATGTTAATTACTACAATTATTTGTAAAATTTTGATTGTTTTTACTTGCCTTTTAAATACCTCAATAGTCATCAGTTCATTAATTACGCCTTATCATCAACTAATGGGAATTCATTGTGTTTTGAGACTAAAGCTGCATCAATTAATTTACTTTATTAAATGCGAATAAGTCTCTGCCAATCATAATAAGTTTTAACTGAAATATGAATATTAATTTTTCATTTCCCAAGGTTTATTGAACATCAACAAATGCTGAAACATTGCCATTCTTCAGGCAACCATGCACAGAACTGTTCTTCAATCAAGCAATTACGCCATTTTTCCCAAGTGCGCTCTTTTTGTTGCATTCCGAGTTCCAATGGTTTTTATAAGCAAATTGTAATATTTGTCTTAAACTTAATTTTAAAATAACTTGTAGTATTCGCCAGCTATCAAAGGAACTTCATTTGTTCAGGAATACATAATTTTGCTGCAAATTTTTAAAGAGAACAAGAACGAGGATATGCGTTTGGTAGATAGATGGTGTTGCTAAAGTTTGTGCGATGCTAAGCGCAAAACATTTCAGAAAAACTTTGAGAAGACTATTAAGTTCTTCATTTTTTAATGTATCACGTAATCCTTATTTAATAATTAAAATTTGCGCTTTAAATTGCTAAAATATGTTTTCTTTTCATACGTTGATATTGTTCGCTGACCTAATGATAAATGGCGATAGTTTGGAATTCTTTTTTAAAAATGGCGAAAACCACCAACTTGCACTGTAAAAGACTGTCACATTGTGCCAGCGTGATTGCGTTAACACGTAAGTACTCGAAAATGTTTTAGACGATGTTTTAATTTCTTAAATTTTAGAAAAATTTATACTAAAAATTTTCATTCAGTGTCAATGATTATTGCATAATAGAGTCAAAAATTTAATAATAATCAGGAAAGGAAATTACTTAATTTTGAGAAGTTAAAAAAAATATAGTTTCAAAGTAAGTACTTAAAAATTAAAATGAAATAGCAATAAAGCGTAATTCAAATTTATGACGTGATTAAAGTCAAGTGCAGCGTACGTTAATACCGAAATTGTAGTGTTAATTTTTGAAGAAACTTAATTACAGAATACGTAAAAGTCCTTAAGTATTGCTAAAAACCCGAGAAATAATTTATCCTTCCTGAGAGAAATTTTACAATATCTTTCACATAAATGATAATTTAATACTTCCTCTTGTCGCTTTCTTACCCATTTTGTATACTAAAATGAATGTTTTTCTACGAAATAGTGCTGTGAAAGAGCATTTGTTTATTATCACATTCTCTTTTTTCTTTTTCTTTTTTCCCTCAACTGGAAATTCATACAGTAACAACTTTTCGTTAAAAAAAAGTTTCTCTCGAAAACAGAAATTCCATTTCTGCTCCCAGACAGCTAATTCCCAGTAACTAATGATCTCTGCTAGTAAATGTTTTTCTCTAAAACCAGTAGAAAAAAATATTTGAAGTAACAAGAACCATCGTCTTTAGACTGTATGATAAATTTCCATTAATCTTGTGTATATATGCATAATTAATCCATATGGAAACCTGCAGGGTGAATTTTTGGGACCTGTAATACTTCGACACAAATTTTCATTTATGTATGGGAGAGAATTCTGTTTCCCATTTGTTTTGGAGAGACACCATATTAATAGATTTGCCTTCATTATGTATTTGTTTATTTTTAATTTTTTTTTTTAGAGAAAAGTGTTATTTTTCACCTCTATGATGAGAACGATATGCCATTATCATACCGAAAGCCTTGAAAATCAATGTTCATTGTGGCTTTTTTGCGTACCATTGCTTAGTTTCTTTCATTTGCGTTAAACCAAATATTTTATAGGATATTTCTCCCTTCTTCTTAGCGTGAGGCAGGTATTCCAGAGGTCCGTGGTTTGATTCCCGGCGAAGGCGTTGTTCATTTTTCACCTCTCCTGCTTCCGAAATTCCTAATATCTCTACAGTGGCGCCCGAACTAAAAGGATGATGGATGATGACTCTCCACACCCAGAATTTGGCGATTGGGTCACCTAAAACCCCAGTCGTCCTTTAAAAGGGAGAGTATATAAGGTATTTTTCCCACCTTCTTAGCATGCCTTCGTGGCCCAGGGTTCGATTTCCGGCGAAGGCGTTGCTTATTTTTCACTTCTGCTTAAAAAAAAACAAACATGATGTCCCTACAAATTGCACTAGTTGATGATGAACCATTCATGCGCTTCTTCATTATTGGCCTGCTCTGCTCAGAAAACTAATAATAGAAAAACTGCAGGCTTTGGGACAGGGCCTTTATCATATCACCTAGTGCACAACAGATTCCTACCCAGTCTTCAGTACTAACTGCCTTATTCCTGAGTGTCTTGTTGTATGGTACTAGTGCTCTTTCACGGCATGTTAGTGTGCTATTTAGTGTGTGTATGATGAAGCCCAGTACATGAACAAAGTAACTAACCTATCCAAAGCTAATATATATGTAAAATGCACCAGGGTATCTTATGTGTTTTTATTTATTTGTGTATATATGCATTATTCATTGTAGAACTGGCCTGTAACCAAGAGCAAAATGTTTAATTATTAGTGTGGAATATTTAAAAACAAATACCGTATTTATGCGAATCTAATGCGCATCCCCATTTTAAGACTTTAAATAATAAAAAAATTGTTTGTCGGCGAATGTAATGCGCATCAATGGTATGAGGAATTTATTGAATCTTATTTTATACAACAATGGATTTGCATATAAACTATCAATCAATGGTATGATAATTTTATTTAAATTTAGATACCATATTTTATACAACAATGGATTTATACATAAAGTAGCAGAACATAGAATTAACCTATTAGTGGGCTATTGTCATGTGAAACAATCATTGTTAATTAGCACTACCGTATATACGGTACCTATCGTAAAATACGAACATGAAATAAATCGTAACATTTCTACCTAGCTAATAGTTTCTACAATCAGTGATTAATAGTAAACGTCTTTATTCACTAATGTTTTCATCACTGGAATCCTCGCAGCTCTCTTCGTCAGAAGCAGATTCATTTCCTCTTTCCTTATCATCGTCATTGTCATCCTCGTCGTTCTAGAGCACGTCATCGGCACTGCCATTCAATGAATTTGAAATGCAGCATATTTTGAAAGATTTCACAATCATTGGTGCTTCGATGCTTTCCAAGCAGCAGAAACCCAGTGTGCAACAGTGTGCGGTGCAGCACGCTTAATTTTTCCTGTCGGGGTCAATACACGGTTTGGGTCACAAAACCATTTTTCGTACTCCGCCTGAACGTACCCCTTAAAAGGTATATTTATATTAACGTCCAGGGGTTGTAACACAGACGTCATCCCTCCAGGAATGATAACAAGATCACTGCCTAGGCTGTGCATCTTCTTTTTTACGTCGTCGGTGAGATGATCACGAAATGCGTCCAGACAAAGCATTGATGGTGGATTAGAGAGCCCACCGGGACGGCGTTTCCATACATTTCGGAGCCAATCAAGCATTAATGATTCCATCATCCACCCCTTCTCTTGGTTTCGAATCAGGACATCATATGGGAACAGCTTTTCATTCTTAGAGTTTTAGGGCATGTTTTCCGTTTGAAGATTAAGAAAGGGGAAGTTTGCACCCGTCTGCTGTTATTGCCAGCATCACTGTTACGCGTTGTTTTTCACATCCCGAAGTTTTGATGATAACTTCCTTACTCCCCTTCTCCGTAATGATGTAGTTACGAGGCATATCAAACCAAATTGCCGTCTCGTCAGCGTTGCCAATTTGCCCCATTGAAAAATTCTTTTCCTTCCGAATTGTGATGACATACCGCTGAAATGTTAGTAGTTTTCCCTCAAAATCTGCAGGAAGCTTTTGACATATTGTTGTACGGCGTCTTAGAGATAAACCCATCCGCTTCATAAACCGATCCACCCATCCACGTCTAGCCTTAAACTCTTGTTTCGGTATTCCAAGAACATCAGCCTCCTCTTTTGCTTTATTTCTTATGGTGTCACTAGTCACATGTTGTCCATTCTTCCTCCTTTCACGTACAAATTCCAAAACGTTTTCTTCAATTTTAGGGTGTCTTTCTTTGCGAGGTCCGGTGAATTTCTTTCTACTAGCTTTAGTTGCAAACAGTGCCAATTTCTGTTGTCGCCACAAGCGAACATTGCTCTCAGCTACGTTGAACTCTCTCCCTGCCTTTCTATTGCCATTTTTTTTTCAGCATAAAGAATTACTTTACGTTTGAAAGTAGCGTCATATGACATTCTTCTCTGTTTGCCCTCCATTTCGTGACTACGTACTCTGCAGTTTGTATCTTCTATGCAATAATGTGTCAACGATAAATGTAACGGTAAATGTAGTCGAGAAATTTTGTTGAAGTCATCGGAGAACTTTGCACTCGAATATAATGCGCCATCGAATCTAATGCGCACCCCAATTTTGAATACTACATTTGGCCAAAAACTATGCGCATTAGATTCGCATAAATACGGTATTATTGTAACAATTATTTCCCAGTGTTTAAACCTAGGTGCACATAAAATGCACAACGTTAATGTTTAATTATTAATGTATAATATTTATGGAACAGCTGCAGTGTGTGCATCAGTATACAATTATTGTATTGTAAATTACGATTATTGTAAAATGTGAAATATCACTTTAAAATGCTCAAATTTCAATATGCAACACCAACAAAAGTTTCTATTAAGCTCTTGACGTCGCGCTTCTGGGGCGCCACAGAATTATCGCGTTGTACAATTGCGGATTCCGGACTATACCCGAATAGTCCTAGTAAGGCACCCGGGTGTCCGAATCCGCTCTCAACTGTCACCTGTTTCTACAAATTTATAAAATAAATTTAATCATTGGGTTAGAATCTTAAAACGCAAAAACATTTAATGTTGCGGGCATATGACTTCCCCGTAATTCCATATTTTAAATAGCAAAGAGGTTAAAGTAAAGTGTGACTTCCGGTTGACCATTAAAAAATGATATAATTTCTTGCTCCAATAAATTAGAAAGTATGTAATACGAAGTTTTGGATTGTTTTATTAGGTATACCTGAGCATGTATAAAAATCTTTTTTTTTTCAATTCGTACCACTATAATCAAACGTTTACGTCTTTATTTCTTTTAATGAAAAATGCATTTTATTGGGCATCTGAAGAACATATAATTTAATTCGTTTTAACTTGAATAAAATAGGTGTTTTTAATACATTTAAAAAAATAACGATACACCACAATTCTTTAATTTTCTTCTATGTTATTTCTACAGCATCAACCCCCCAATATGGGTCTAGGACTTTTCACTGTCACTGTTTCAACGTGGCCGTTTCGTCGTAGGGACGTTTCGCTGTCAAGACACATTTTTCTTCACATGACTGTATTATATCTTGCCATATTATATCCGTGTTAAATTTATTTAGTTTAATAATTCTGTTTACCTTTTGTATACGTAATAAAGATTGCTTATAACATTGAAAGTTGTTTACAGATATGGGATATAAAGAAATTACATATAATTAGTTAGAAAATTATGTCAGTATCAAAGAGAACTGGGCTAAACCTTTGATATTAACAGAGATATATTATCGATTTTAAAATTATGCAGGTGCAATATGTGCAGGATTACATGTTTTTACTGTACACTATTATATGCATGCAATACACGTAATTATCACACTGAGAAAATCCTTCCAAATAAATTCTTTATCGAGAAAATGCCATTAATTCCAGGTACTATTTTAGTAATTCTAGAAGATGTGTTTAATTGCAAAAGTTTTTTTTTTTTTCTTTTCTATTTTAAGACAGCCAGAGGTATACAACAGGTACATAGAATCATTGAACTAAATCAACTGAATATAATACGGCAAGATATAATACAATCATATAAAGAAAAATATACTTTGACGGCGAAAAGTCTCGACGGCGAAATATCCCAATGGCGAAACGCCCCGACGGCGAATTGACCACGTCGCAACGGCCACGGCGAATAGTCGGTATCTGCCGAAAGCGTCGCGGCAAAAACATCGCTGGCGAAAAAGTCGCCGTAAGAACATCGCTGGCGAAAAAGTCGTGGAGAAAACAAAGCAAAGAGAAAACGTCGTGATACAAAACATTGTGGGAGAAAACATCGCAAAGTGAAAACATCGTGGTACAAAATATCGTAGTCATAAACCGGTTCAAAAACATCGCAGTTTTTTTTTTTTTTTTTTTTTTTTTTTTTTTAATATTAAAAGAAACTCAACAAGTTCCCCATGTACCACATAGTATCACATGGGGCTTACAGAAGTAAGTATGAAACACAATACAAAATAAACAAGAGGAATATGAAATAAAATCAAGGATGATTACAAAGTTTTACAATGAATTGACAAAAAATGTTAAAAGCACTTCTCTCGGAAATAAATTGGTAAAACTCTGGAGGCCAGTTAATATTAAATTTTTTCAGTCCCAGTTTCAAGACTTTTCTTTCGCTCTCATATTTAGGACATAGAAGAAGTACATGTTCTACATTCTCCTCGCCACCGAGGCCACAGTCACAGACAGACTCAGGACTCAACTTAAATCTGTTCAAATAACTTTTAAAATTCCCATGTCCAGTAAGAAACTGGGTTAATTTGTAATTTGTAAAGAAATGATGACACGATAATCTCATTTTAATAGAAGGGAAATATCTCCTAGTTAAACTCCCTTTATTTGAATTAATGAATTCGTGATTCCACGACTCCACAATGCTTTCATACATGACCTTCATATAGAAGGAATTAGGGATATTGACAAAAGTGTCAATTTCCCGCTTAGTCGCAGTCTTAGCAAGGAAATCGGCTCGTTCGTTCCCAACAACACCTGTATGACCACGAACAAATGAAAATGAAACCGAAATATTTTTATCCTTTAGATTCTTCAGTTCTTTTTGAATCTCGATAATGATATTATTAGAAGAAGAAATACATTTTAAGATCTCCAAGGATGAAAGGGAATCAGTACAAATGAGATAGTCTGAAACAGCACTATTTTGTTTAGAGACCCATTTGACGGCGAAGTTTATGCACAAAAGTTCAGCTATGAAAACGGTACATTCATCTCTGATTCTAAATTGAAAGTGCTCAAATTCAAGACCATTTTTGAAGACAACAAATGCGAGACCAACCTTGCCATCAATTTTGCTGCCATCAGTATAGCAAGTTACAGGCGAATCACCCACAATTTTATTGCTAAACTGAATACGCACGAAACATCGCAGTTTAAAACATTATTGTCAAAAATATCGTGGTAAAAAATAAAGTACCTATAATTCATCGCATGACAATGACATCGCATATGTTTTGAAAGTTGTACATACATGAAAGTTGCAAATGCAAAGATCACAGAGCGCAAGAAGGGAAGAAGGAATTCTCATATTTCTATATTTCATATATCTGAACGAACTAATAAATGTTTTTTGAAAAAATAAGAAGAAAACTTAAGCTTTTAAAAATTGAGAATGAGTAGAAAATTCATGAAACTTTAAAAAGCTTATCGGAATTTTAAATTTATGCTGTTAATTAATAAAGGTCATTAATAAATTAAGCCTTTTTTTATAAAGTTCAACTGATAATTTTTCAAGAAAAATACAGTCTAATAATGCTTAGAAAAAGGACGATAAATAACTGCATGAGGTTACCTCTATAAAAATTGCTTAGTTAATTATCAAATTATTTTCTTTCACATTTGTTAATATGATATTGTTTTAATGAAAATTATATATTGTTTTGTTTCCGTTTATTCTGAAAGTGTCGTTAACATTTTAAAGCATTGCGTGCAATCAATTATTGAATGTCGATTTGTTAGTTATGACGAAAGTCAGTTACATAATATGTCACTATGCGATTTGAAAAACGCATGTATGCCATATGATCGTCATGCGGTGATTTGTAGGTACTTTATTTTTTACCACGATATTTTTGACGACGATGTTTTTAAACTGCGAAGTTTTTGAACCGCTTTATTTTCGACCTCGATATTTTGTACCACGATGTTTCAGAACTGTGATGTTTTGTCTTTGCGATGTTATCTCTCGGGATGTTTTGTTCAATGATGTTTTCTCCTTGCATTGTTTTCTCCGCGACGTTTTCGTTCGCGATGTTTTCGGCTGTAACCAAATATGTACCCTTCCTCATCAATTTTCAGGAAACAGTAAGCAGAACTCGTTAAACTGTAACAATATATTATGGGTTATGTGTGCAGTGATATGCTGTGTGTGTAACTATAAAATTGTTATGAACTTAAAGTAAAGTACCACTTTTGATCGGTTATTAAAACTGTATGGGATTCAAATAGCACTTCTGGTTGCCCAGTTTTACTCCAAATTCCTGTAAAAGGTTGATTAAATTTGGAGTAAAACTGGGCAACCAGAAGTGCTATTTAAGGTATCCATAAAAAAGTGAAGAAGTTCTATTTAAGGTATGAAGAAGTGCTATTTAAAGAAGTGCTATCTAAGGTATCCATAAAAAAGGCCCAAAATTTGCACAGATTCTTTTCTTGAAGTACATACAAGAGCCCAAAAAACTGTACCTGTGCAATCAATAGTTTTCGAAATAAATGAGAAAGAAAGTTTAAATAAATGAGTTAATTAAAAGAAACTTTATTAGAAACATGAGCATTCGTATTTTCATGTGTTTACACACAAAGATATTCAAAATGTACACCATGCATATCGAGGCACACATGCCCGCACCGTGGAATCGCTGAGTTAAATATTAAGAGTTTTGAAAAACAAATCCCTTATTTCGTAAAACTTGACTTTTCGGCAACTCAGCAAGCTCTTATTCCACATTATGTTGAGTTTGCGGGACACTGCTGTATTGCTGTTGAACTGAATTTTATAGTTTAAGTACGAAGAACATGATTTTCAATAAATAACGGTAACTCACAAAACGTTAAGAAACGCATCTTTGGGCGTAATATAAAATCTGAAAGCTTTCAGATATTTTAGTTTTTTCATTACTTATTCTAGGCTGTTATTTACTGTCACGTTTTGGGCCACTTTCTTTGTAGAACTTAACAAAAGTTTTCTTTGTAGAACTTAACAAAAATTTTTGCAATTTCTATTGTTTGTTTTTTGTTCAAAATAAGTTACTTAATGATTAATTAAACACGTTAAAATATTTGAGAGAAATGTCAGTCTAAGTATTTAATGTTTAGCGGTCAGTATATTTGAATTACAAAGTATAATAAAACTGTCTTACATTTTGAATTTTTAATTAAGCAACAAAAATATTATTCAACAGTATATTTCTATTTAATTAACAATCCCTTTTAGTACGTAGCTCTTGAAAGTAAAAATTATCCTTGATGTATTTATTAAATATTATGAAACTAAAGGTATAAATAATTACAAAATTAAAGATTAAAAATAATTTTGAACTCCTAGTAGCACATTAAGCTTCTAGTCGTGTAAAATAGTTATTATAATAAAGGAATAAATATTATACTTATATTAATGCATTCAGTTGTTTTAAATAGCACTTGTCTAGCTGGAAATTTTTATTGCTTTTTTATCGCTTAGTTTTTAGTAAACAATATAAAGATTGAATTTGAATGTTAAATAGCTAACGCTTTTTCGAATGGCAGCAAGCTGGCGAGTAGAAGATAGAAGTATTTTATTGCTAATTGTGGCAACACATTGCCTGTTTGGAATTTAAACTGAAAGTTATTATTATGTTAGCCGAGTTGAAATGCATTGGTTGTAAATCGTTGAGTGGTTATTTAAAATTTCCTTAATTTCGAACCAAAAATATAATACAAATAATAAAATTTAAGAAAATGGGGAAAATCTGAATGAGTTGAGATTTTAACAATTGTCCTAAAGGGCTCTTTTAAAGTTTAATATGGTTTATCAGTGGAGATCATTGCTAGAGATGCCGCAGGTGGAATAGCATTAAAAGTAGCATGGAGACGTTGCATAACTTTTGTATATTTCAAAAACACATAATTCATAAAGTTATTGTATAATGTTTTGAATTAGATATGTCATCAATTCAGTGCGTTTTTATCTCAATCAATCAGATTACAAAGTAAATATATATATATACTTGCTAAATTTCTCAAATTCCCACTAGTTTAATTTCTTTTTTAGTAATTCACTACATTTGGTTTTAGTTTTGGTTTTGAATATTACATGGATGACGAAACACGAAGTGAATAATTGAAGAGTTAGGTTTGGAGGCAACTTCCTCTTGATAAGATCTGCCTCCTGCCTGCTCAACAATTATTCACTTATGTAAATTAATTCAGTCTTAAAAATTCTTTAAAAAAATTTGGGATTAATTTTTTTGGAATATTATACATTTTTTCATGGTTTTAAATACGTGCACTTAATTTATATATGCCTTTAGAATTTAAATGATATTGTAAATTAGTCCGCAGCAAAAATTAATCTTTTATATTTGCAATTAAAATTAAAATTTAAATTAGTTTTAAATTAGCTTTATACGAATAGAGAATATTTGTTAAATTCAAATATATATATATTCTTAATAATTGTTATTGTATTTAAATAATTCATTTGCTCATTAAAAACGGACAAATTCAATATGAAAGAGTACTATCTTGCGTTTTTCCGAATGGGAAGAAACTCGAATGAAAAGTGTGTGTATGTGTATTTAATTATGGCAAAGCACGCTAGGGCTATCTGCCTGAGGGGAGGGATGCCTTTCGTGGAGGGCTTTCTAAGGAAAACTGGCTCGTATACACGTTACACATGGGGAAAACGACGAAAACGCCCATGCAGCCAGCCCGTTCGCGGGCTTCGAACCTTGGACCGAACTACCAGTGTTCAGCGTCTTTACCGCTCGGCCGCTGGTGGGCCTCGAATGAAAAATTGAAACGACGCAAAAATTGTGTTTTGAGACTAAGAGCCTTTTGGGCTAAAGATTTAAAATTCAAAGCCACCATTTCGGCTTAAGGACTATAGGTGTGCAATATTTTGACTCCAGGGGCCGTAGAGTATGCGAGGTTAAGTTAGATTATTCGAAAAAGCATTTGAGTTACCTGACTAACAGAAAGGAGGCTTTCGTAGAGGTCTATCTGAGAGAATTAATTCATATTCGATTTACACACGGGAAAAACCACAAAAATCAACCATGCAGACAACTGTTGTCCATGGAATCGAACCCAAACTTAGGCCGAACTGCCTGTATTCACCAGTACACTGGCGGGGCTTCGTACAGTGCAAAGAACAAATCTGGATACAGATTTTTAATTTTTCCGTAATGGAGATTAACACTTGTTTAACCTTTCTAGTTTCATGACTCATCATCCTTACATTTAACTTAAAACCATCTTTTCCTTAACAATCCAAGTGTCCAAATGTTATAAAGTGCGTAAAAAAACATACAAGTGCAAGTCTGCGTCTTAGAACCACCGAGTTGAGGTTTCAGATTTAGATTTAACGATTACCTCTTAAAATTCGTTTTGAATGTGCATAATCAAATGTTTCATTTCGATTGATCACTGGGATTATTTTGTGTTCAATGAATCATGCTTATTCATTGAAAGCTTTCTATCGAATTCATGGACACCTCTCTTACTTACATGTATACAGGGGGTTTCAAAACTCACAAGCAAAAAGTTTAGTAATGACAGAAGACATCTAAGCAAGCAATTTTCACCATAGAATGCATGGGCGGAAAGCAAGCGGTGAACCACTAGATGGTACTTTAATGGAAAGCATAAAGCGAGAGTTTTCTTACACAGCATTTCTAGCGTGAATTTCATGTCGACGTATAGTAATCAGGAAAAGGCGGATATGCATTTTATAGTTGGTCTTGCGAATGGGAATGCTCTGGAAGCCGAAAGACTGTACAGACAGCGTTTCGAGTGAAGACACGTGCCAGACCTAAAAATGTTCTAACGCTTGCATTGGTGCCTGGGTGAAACTGCATCCTTTGTCACAGGCATGCATGATGCAGGGCGTGACAGGAGTGTGCAGACGCCACAAGGTTTAGAAAACATGTCTGCAAAGAGTAGAAGATCGTCCGGATATTAGCACGCGAGAGGTTTCCCGTGCCGTAAATGCGCTCCACTAGATTGTTTGACGAGTATTACGGACGAAGGATTACACCCTTAATATGCGCATAAAATGCAAGCCTTGATACCTGCAGATTGTGCACCATGCCTCCCGTTTGCACGTTGGTTTTTGCAACAGCTAGCAGCTCAGCCTGATTTCAATGTACATCTGTTATTCACAGATGAATGCACCTTTACACGTGAAGGCTATTCTAATATACTCTTTATCACTCCTTAAATTTTTACCCATGCATTTCGAAACACCCTGTATAGGTAATATTTGTATTTTCTTTCTCCTTTCTAATACCAAAGGGATGCTTATTAAGTTTAAACATCTTTTTCAGAAAAAAATAAATGCATATTTTTATTACTCACTTTTCAGTTTCCAAAAAGTGCAATATCGTTGTCTGCGAATTTTTCTTTTTTCGATTTTTCTCTTCATAATATATTTTTTGTAATTAGGAATTGTAAAGATATATTCAATATTCGAATCAATTCAGTGCTTTGAAATTAACCTATAAGGCAGGGCTGTCCCACTGGCGGCCTGCGAGTACATTTTACTATTAATAAATTTATGTTACTAAATTATTATTATTAATATTGAAATTATTTTACTATGTGAAAATTTAAATGCAATTTGGATTTAAAGTAGGTACCTTTTAGTTTGCGTAACTTCACATAACCTGGCTGAATACAGCAGCAATCCGTTTAACGTCTGATGATGATTGGCTCAACGTTGGCGCCACAGATTATATTTGTGGTTGGCTGTTCTTTACCTATGGTTGGCGCACGTGTTGCGCACACCACCCTGCGCTATTTGGTTGATTCATGCAATCGTGCGAGTGCAGTCTTGTCTAGAATTTGTTGAGGGGTGACTGTGTTATAATATTATTAACTTAATTTCATATTTGTTTATTAATTAAAATAATTATTGAATATGAGTGCAGCTAATAAAAGAAAAATAGACGTCGAAAATCGAGAATTTCAAGATCGCTGAGAGATAGATTATTTATTTATTCTGAACAAGGATGGCAAACCACAGTGTTTGGAATGTTTACAAATCATAGCTGTGTGTAAAGAATATAACTTGAAGCGCCATTATCTTTCCATGCATGAAGAAAACTATCATTCGTACACGCAAGACATGAAAATACCAGTAGTGAAAAAAATGAAAAAGCAGCTGGATCATCAAACGATTTATTTTAATCAAAAACCAAAATTTCAAGAAGCATCTGTAGCTGCATCGTTTGAAGTTTGTTTAGAAATAGTAAAGGCAAAGAAGCCATTTTTGGATGGAGAATTCATTAAAAAATGTGCCATAAATATGGCTCAAGCATTTAATGACAACGAAATGGTAAGAAAATTTCAAACAGCATCACTTTCTCACCAGACTGTAAGCCGACGTGTAAACGAGATTAGCATGCATGTCACTAATAAATTAGAAAACCTAGCCAATACTTGCTGCTATTATTTTTCGGTAGCATTGGATGAAAGCACAGACATTTGCGATACAAGTCAAATGCTTATCTTTGTAAGAACTGTAAATGAAAATTATAACTATTCAGAAGAAATTTTTAAATTACAGTCATTACACGGAACAACAAAAGGTGAAGATATTTACAAACAATTAAAATGTTCCTTAGAGCACTATGGCGGATTTGACAAGTGCACTGCTGTTATAATCGACTTTGCTAGAGCTATGACGGGCAAAAATATTGGGCTCGCGGGACTTTTGCAAAAAAGAAGGAATAACATGTCGTATGTTACACTGTATTATCCATCAGGAGGCATTCTGTGGTTTATCCCTACAACTAAAAGACGTAATGAATAAGGTTTGCAAAATTACTAATTTAATTCCCGGCGAAAATCGTTCTCTTACACACAGAAATGTAGAGTATGGCTTTTAGGTAGTAACGTTCGTTGGTTAAGTGCTGGAAAGTGCTTGAGGAGATTCTTTACACTTCGAAAAGAAGTTCACATTTTTTTTACAAAAATTTCCGGCGATGAAAATTTGACAGCAAATTTAATTGATAAAAATTTTATTTATTCACTTGCTTTCCTAACGGCCATTACAAATTATTTAAATATTTTGAATAAATCCTTTAAGGACAAGATCAAAATGTGTTTTGCCTTTATAAATATATTACTGGATTTAGAAACAAATTAAAATTGTTAAGGTTTAATTTGGAGCAAAATAATTTATTTCATTTTGAATCTTGCCAAGAGATCTATGAAGAAATGAAGGAATGCGATATAGAACAGAATTTTAAAATGATTCTACCAAAATTGCATATGCTAATTACAGATTTCAATGAAAGATTTTCTCAATTTGATGATCTTAAACCGTCTATTGATTTATTTTGTGATCCAATTAATATTGATATCAACTCCGTTGATCTTAAATATCAAATAGAATTATGCGACCTGCAGGCTGACCCATTTTTATATCTCGTGGAGTAACTTGAATAGAAATATTCAAATTTTTAGATAAAGAGAAATATTCAAAATTGAGAGATTTTGGACTTCAAATTGTATCAATGTTCGGCAGTACATATGCCTGCTAGCGTGCATACTCCGATGTGAAATATATAAAGTTAAAATATAGAAACAGTTTGAAAGATTCCACTCTTGAAGATATAATTAGACTTGCCACAACAAATATTTATGTGAACATAAAAGATATTGTTGCTAAACAGTATCGGCCACAATGTTCTCATTTATTTATTACGAATATTTTAAATTCTTTTTAGTATAAATAAAATATTTTTTAATTAACATAAACTGACATTTCATTCATCAACCTTCTTGGCCTCCGAAATGTTTTGTGAAGGAAATATGGCCCGCGGGCTATGATAAGTTAGACAGCGCTGCATATAATATTTTTCTTGGACAACTTATAAAGTATTTCTCCCGCTTTCCTAGCGTGCCTTCGTGGTGTAGTGGTTCTGCACGCTGGGCCGGCATTCCAGAGGTCCGTGGTTCGATTCCCGGCGAAGGCTTTGTTAATTTTTCATCTCTCCTGCTTCCAAAAATACCTAATGTCTCTACAGGAGGATCCGAACTAAAAGGGTTGTGGATGAGGATTCCCCACACCCAGGATTTGGCGATTGGGTCCCCTAAAAACCCCAATCGCTCTTCAAAAAGGGAGTATATAAGGTATTTCTCCCGCTTTCTGAGCATGCCTTCGTGGTGTAGTGGTTCTGCAGGCAGGGCAGCATTCCAGAGGTCAGTGGTTCGATTCCTGGCGAAGGCTTTGTTAATTTTTCATCTCCCCTGCTTCCAAAAAATACCTAATGTCTCTACAAACCAACTAGCAAACCTTGTAATTTTTATTACAAAATTATTTCTTTACTAATCGTTTTAATAAATTTTCAAATTTGAATTATTTAATTTTTTTAATTCTAATTCTCTTTTTTACATTTTTCAAAAAGTGAAGATTCATTTTTGTGAGTATCCTTTAATTTAAGCGTATTTGAGACTACCACCATCAAAGTTGATTCAAATGCACTTGATTTAAAAGATATTGCATTAATAATTAGGCTATTATTTATGTTACATCGATATAGCGAGATTAATATAATCACAACCTGACACTCTGAAACATCTAACTTTTCCCAAATGATGTGTTTAGTGCAAAATCCTACTCTTAGAATAATAACCAGACAGCAGTTTATTACATTTCTGAGTTATTATACAGAGCGAACATCGCGAATACGCGGATCTTAAAACATTTACAATGATCGTGATGAATGATCGCACATGGTCCAATAAACATTGTTCGCTACTCTGTCTGAATTTCCTCGGAACTTAGGATGTACAATGCAAATGAACTCGAGGGAGAAATCGGATAGACTGAATTTAAGCTTCTCCATTCCGCTATTATGAGATGAGTTTTCATTTGGAGTAAAGCACGATTTCCGATAGTGTGAACTCTTAAGCACATTAAGAGTTAACTGAAGCGAAATATTTTCTTTTGTATTCGTTTAGAAAATTAAGAGGAGTAAGACCAAATTAACCTTTCAAAAATCTATTTTTCAAATTTGATTTTAAAAAGATAAAGAAGAAAATCTGAAAGAATTCAGATATTAATGTCCCACCATAGGATTTGTTAAGGTTTTTTTTTTTTTTTATGATCAGCCTGAGCATAAAACAGCTTGCAGCTTACTAACCAACTCTTAAAATTCACTCCTGCTAACTTATTATTTATTTATTTATTTATTTATTTATTTTGGTCTTTTCAGCTTTATTGCTAAGCATCGTTTCTTTGACACTTTTGACAAATATCTTTTGAGCACCCTGGTTGTATACATATATAATACCGGCAATGTATGAAAGCCGGCATTCTATAGAAAACCTTGGCATTTTATAGAATGACGAAATCTGGCTAGCCAAATGACAAACCGGCAAATTGTGAAATACGTCTTATATTCGTTTTGAATATCGGTATGTTTAATACATTCACATATTATCCATGCATTAAATACATTCACTCCGTAATTCCACACATTAACATACATTGTTTTCTTCAATAAAAAAAGGCATTAATTTTGTTTTTTACAACTTTCGTTTTTCTTTATGTATTTTGAATAAAAGTTTTTGAATGTTACTCTAAATAACATTTGTATTTTTGAGGAATGTTCGTCTTTTAAATAATAGCCTCATCATGGTCTTTCTACATACTTTGCCTAAATAACATTTGTCATTCTATCAAATGCGTAGGTATTATATGCAATGTCTAAGAAAAATATATAATATTTCTTATGTTTCATACTTTGCCTAAGGGCCCACCAGCGGCCGAGCGGTAAAGACGCTGAACACTGGTAGTTCGGTCTGAGGTTCGAATCCCGCGAACGGGCAGGCTGCATGGGCTTTTTCGTGGTTTTCCCCATGTGTAACGTGTATACGAGCCAGTTTTCCTTAGAAAGCCCTCCACGAAGGCATCCCTCCCTTTAGGCAGATAGCCCTCGTGTGCTTTGCCATAATTAAATAATCCAATCCAATCCATTCTTTGCCTAAACACTCCAAGCATTCTACAAAATGCCAGCATTTTATATATTGTCAGTAACATATCTATTGAAATTAATTTATACTTAAATGCAATAATTTATTTAGGCTTAAATAAAAGCAGTAACTGTCAAAATTCTTTCGCAGCCTATGAGTGCATGTGCATTCTAATATTTTTAAGCGTTTTACTAAATACTTTGTTTAATTTAAAATTTTCGTGTCCAAAGTAGGATACCGGATTTCAAGGCAGATTGTGTTGTATATTAAACGAAATGTGAATTCTAAGTAGCGTGAAAATTTCAGCGCCATCTTTTGAAATGCATGACTTAAAATACCCATATTTGAGAATTAGCTAGAAATAATGAAAAGAAGAAGCACAAAAGCTTACCGTGGTTCGCACAGATGGGAACTGAGGGCACACAAAATTGATACAGAGAAACACAATAATATTAACGCATGAAAAATTTTATGTTTGAAAATGGACGGTTGTGTTAGAGTCTGTTCACTGTGTTTTTTCTATAACATATTTTTAAGACGAAAAATTTTGTAATAACTAGCATGTAAAATTTAAACAAAATAGAGTCAAAATTTTAAAACCTAATACATGATTGTGTGATTGTCATTTCATAATTGAATCTAGTGTCTCATTCAAAATTCCAAGATAAAAATGTTTATACTCTAATTAAACTTCCGTACAAAAATTCAGTATTAAGTTCTAAAGATCACACTTGCTTACTAATTTAATGTAAGTGCCAGTAGATTTTCTCCTTCTAATGCTAATAATTTCAATTAACGTGGCCTACACAACTTAATTTTTAAAAAAAGGATAATATAAATGTAAACATTTTAAAAAAAGGTATATGTAATTTCAAAAATGAATGCCAAAACAATTCTAAAATTTGTACTCGAGCTGTTTAAAAGTCTGTCCAATTTTTTTTTTTTTTTTTTAGTCCAAAGGGATTTGAATCCCGAAGGACTATTAGTTTCGTTTTGGCATTTTGCGTCGGACGGATAAATGTCGGTTCACTTTTCAAACTGTCGCCATAAAATGTTAGAGTCCTGCATTATATTTGAAGAAATTAAATAATGAAAATCTGCGTAAATGTATGTATATTTCTCACATTGTCATAAAATAACGGTACATAGAGTCATCGAATTTTGAATAACGTAATCCTCCAACGAATATGAGCATGTGGAAGACCAAATTTGAAATTTGAAATTTGTTTTATGATCGATTTCCTATTTTTTTAAAACTTTGACGAATTTTTGATTAACAAACTCAAACATTTCAAAGCGAGCAATGGCAACGTTGTCCAGAAAAAACATTTTTATCTCCAGCGCGTGAGTCTCTGTATCGGAAATTCTAAAGATAGGCTCGTTTTAAAACTATTTTGCGATATTGCTGTTGCACTGGATCTTATGGTTTAAGTGCGAGAACATGATATTTAATAAAGAAAGGTAACACACAAAATGTTAAAAAACGCCCCTTTGGACGTAATTTAAAATCTGAAACATTTCAGATTTTTTTATTATTTTATTTTATTTTATTTTTTTATTTTATTTTATTTATTTTTTTTTTTAGCTCACGGACGTCGTATTACATTGTGTGAAGAGCCAAATGAAGAATATTGCATAACAAGTGTAAAACAGAGTTATGCCCTTTAACACTAATATTGGTGATTTTATTGCTGCTGTTAGAAATAAGTTCTAAAGTTATCACGTGTCGGTTGATGACCCACGCGCCATATATTTGAAATTCATTCTCCAGACTATGATATTGCTATGAACTCAGCGATTGAAATAACTTACTACATTTATTCCGTAATTAATTTAATTAAAGCAATACCATATTTCTAAATAACGACACAAACAAATTAAACAATAAAAATATATAAAGTAATCAGAAACCTTTCAGATTTTGTACTACACAAAGGGATGCACATATCGAGAGCATTTGGGCTAACGCCCCTTTGGGTAAGGTGACCAGATTTTAACATTGGTAAAGCGGGAGACCATTGACCGGAAGGTGGGTGGTTTTTGATTCAAAATTTGGTCTACATGGAGCAACTAAAATTTTCATAGAACGCAAAAATAGTATTGCAATATGTATTTTTTAATTTCAACATAAGTACAATTTACAAATATTATACTTTAAGAAATGTGTAGTATTATTTTATTATTTGGCATACTTCTCATTTGAGTGAATTTTTTTTTTATTATTAAATCGCTGTCGTTGTTTAAAAGGTCATGAAGCTTTTCACAAGAATTTGTTGAAATATATTTCACATATAAAAGGGCTTTTAAAGTGTCAACACTGAATTGTCCATACTTTATGTTCTAATGTCCATACTTTACTTACCGTAGAAAAAAAACGCGTTCAGTCGCAGCATTGGTTCCTGGTAAGGACAGCGTATTCCACAATTTTTAGTGCATTATTGTAGGGAACATGATTTGTTTCAAAATGATGAAATATTTCTAACCATTTGTTCTCTAGTGTGATTTTTGATAATGCCCAAGATGTAACCTTTTTCTTAACAATATATTCCTTTAATAATGGTACCTCATTATAAAGATCATTTTCGGAAATAATGCTGTATGGGAAATTTTGAATAATATGATCGAATAGTTTTTGCACATCATTCCAATTAAGTTTTTGTTTTAATGTAATCCAATGAAAATAAATGTTTAGTGTCATTGTAATGTACCGTCCACTCTTCTAAATAATATATGCAGTTACTATAGAACTTTTTAGTGTGATTCATGATATCTGCACAATTTATTGCACCTTGTTCTTCTATCTGGTTTATATTATTACGGAACGTTAACGGGAGAAAATTATTTAACTGCTCTTGACACTGAAATTTTAAATTATTAACTTCATTTACTACTTCGATTACCGAAACTGTAATGGTCACCTGCAATAAGTTTTAGAGCATTTTGAGAAAAAAAAAAAAAAAAAAAAAAAAAGCTTCTTGATTGTGTACAAACTCTAGCAATTTTTAAGGTTCTTTTTCAACGAGCACAGTGTATATATAACCATAAGAATATATTTTGTCGTGCTTCCCAAAATCGGGTCTTTTTTTAAACGTCGCGGGACAAATTGTTAAAAATCGGGACTGTCCCGCCGAAAGCGGGACGTCTGGTCACCTTACCTTTGGGCTAAAATATTTAAAAACAACATATCTTCAGAATTTCGACAGACAGTCTCGCGTGCTGGAGATAAAAATATTTTATTTCGCACAGTGTATTGCCGCTGTTCGTTTTGAAATCGTTGAGTTTCTCAATCAAAAAGTTTAAATATTATGAAACAGATAATAAAACACATTCAAAATTCAAGATTCGGAGGTGCCCATATTCGGGAGGAGGACTACTTTATTCTTGCAACTATTTCAAAAATGAACAGCCATTTATAGCGATTTGACGCAAAATGTCGTTTCGAAAATAATAGCCATTCTGGGTTAATGCCCCTTTGGGTTAAAAAAAATAGCTTTTTATTTGTAACCAGAATGCGATGAAGTGGAATAAGTTTAATAGTTGGAATAGATATAAATTAAAATGCCTTACCAATTAAAGTGAAGTAAGAAAAGACGAATATAAAATCAAAAGGACTCCACTCAAAGGAATTAGTGCAACAATACTTAACAATCCAAAAGTGAGAAAGCACCTAATAACAGATATTAATAAGTTCTAAAGTTATCACGTGTCGGTTGATGACCCACGCGCCATATATTTGAAATTCATTCTCCAGACTATGATATTGCTATGAACTCAGCGATTGAACTATAAAAACTATAAAAATTAATTATAAAAAAATGAAATGCTTAAAATTTAATTTTAAAATAATATAATTTGAAAGGGACCAGATTTTAACATTTGCTGAAAATTTTAATATGTTTCATCAATAGAGATGGCATAGAGGGAATAGCGAAAACATTTTATAGTATATATTAGATGAATATGCACTAAGAGTAACACGGGAACGTTACATATCTTCTGTACATTTAAAAAATTGAAAGAATAAGTAATGCAATTCTAGGAAAATATTTTATGTTTTTGATTAGATAAATCATGAATTAAATGCATATTTATTTCAATCAATCACATTAAAATGTAAAAAAAAAGGTCTGATGTGGGCACCAAATTACTTCCTTGTTCGCCTATTCAGTTATACACATTTCTTGCTGCAGTTCTTTTAAACTCAAATTACTAAAACTTCTTTTTTCTTAAATTATTCTAACTTAATTAACCTATTCCTCAAGACAAGTTGAAAATTACATCAAAAATTGCAAAGTTTGAAATTAAATATCCCTATATATCCTTTTTTTGCCATGCCCGCCAGCAGGCGAGCGGTAAAGTTGCTGAATATTTTTAGTTCGGAATGGGCTGGCTTGAATGGGGGTTTTCGTGTTTTTCCCCACGTGTAATGTATCCCGTAGAAAGTTCTCTATGAAGGCATTCTTCTTCTTAGGCAGATAGCCCTGGAGTGCTTTGCCGTAATCAAATAAACCAAACAAAATCACTTTCTTTTTCTGCCGTTTATGGGTGTCAAACGTCTTACATTTTATTATTATTATTTTTTTTTCATAACAAATGTAAAACTTTCCCAACTATAAGTTTAGGAACCGTGACAGTTGACCGTATCAAAAGGCAAATTCCGTTATTTGCCCAAAATTAATTTTTTTGTTTAATTTGACATTGCGAGAACATGAATACTTTCGTCATTTGAAACACTTCTGTAATTGGAAGTATATGTCTACGACCAATGACTGCAAAAATAACGGCCGAGTATGAACGTTTAAGTCGGGTAAAGGGGTGCGTATATACATACACTTTTGGTGTTGCTAAATGAAATAAAAAAGGGAGGTGCACAACTAGATGTTATAGAAATTCTGCATACAAAAATTCAACGATCTACGGGTAATCGTTTTTGAGGTATAGGAGATACGTACGTACGTACAAACGTCACCAAAACAGTCCATTATGAATCCATTTACAATCCGTTATGGAATAAAAAGTCCTTTATTCAGTCCGTAGGTCATGCAAACTTATAGTCAAAATGGATGTTTTCGTTGAAATCTGATAACTGGAAATTTTCGCGATTACAGTACTTTTGCTTATTTACTTTTAAAAGGACGTAAAAATAGTGTTTTAAGAACCCCATCTATTGCTTTTAAATAGTTTAGAATGTTAATCAATAGCAGGTAGATTAAATATGAAGGAAAGATATTGTTATGTTTTACGAATGACATCAGACTCGAATGAAAAGTGAAACAACGCATTTACAGTGGACCAAGCAAAATCGAATCGCGTTTGGAGACTTATAGCCCATTTGGGTTAATAACAACCTAAATTAACTGAGAATTAATTAAAAGAAGAAATGGTATCTAAACAATGAAAAATTAGTAATTTGGTTTTAAGATTTTTGTCAAAACTAATAAACGTAATATAACGGCCAAGAATCGAATTACAGTCTAAGGAAGAATCTACGGAACCCTCGAGGACTGAGTTGTGATGATGTCAGAGGTAATGTGTGCTTAACCTATGACGTGATAAAACTCGCAAAATGTCTGAAGGCACGTGCTACCTCTTGCGACTTTTTGATTTTCCTTTTGCTACGTTAGCTGAAATATTTCTGGCAACACTGCTTCCGAGTAAACCTACAAATGGATAAGATAAATAAATGCGTTAAAACTGCGGTTAGAAATAAAGTAAAGCTAGACTTGTAAACAAAATCTTCCTGAAAAGACAGACACACCTGGGATTCATCACAGGTAATTTTTAAAAGTCCTTCTAGGATACAATTATCTTTAACCGCAATTCAGGGGTAGATTTATTATCTCTTGACTTGTAATATGATCAAGCCAATTCCGTTTTATTAATCGTTTCCTTTTCAAACCACAGCCTTTCAAAAACGCTTCGCGGAAATCAAAGAATTCTTGGAATTATATTTTATTATTAAAATATGAATCACTGAAATCTTTCAGAATAAACATTATTAGTTATACAGCATATAATTAGAGATACCGTTTTTTTTGGCGGATTATAGCTTTGGTGGGTAAAAATATTACTAAATTTGTACGGATTATGATTTTAACGTCGCATCAGAGAGTTAATTAAAGTTTTTTTTTTTTTTTTTTTTTTTTTTTTTTTTTTTTTTTTTTATATATGCTTTCGCAGAGCTTGCAGTTTACCAAGCTACTTCTGGACTCACTCCTGCTCACACGACATTTTTCTGTACTTTTAACTTTATTGTTAAATGTCACTTTCTTCATACGTATGTCACATAAAATTCAACAGCAAATTGACAAAATTAGAAAAAACATTTGTCGGCCGAAAACATCGCGACAAATACATCGTGGACGAAAACATGGGGGACAAAGGTCAAGGAAATAAGCTGGACTACCTGTTGAACTATCTAAAACTCCGTATTAATCAGTCGATGATGGCATTCCCGATTTCTTCGAAGGGTCAACAAAATGAGCTGGACGATCTGTTGAACTATTAAAACTTCCCCCTGTGAGTGATGATTTTTTTTATATCTTGTCTTTTCTATTTACAAATATTCCCGAATTCAGTAATGCTAAATTATGTAAATATACCGGAAATTAAGTAGTAATCATTTGTAATATATTGTGAACTGAGAGGTGATTAGAGAAGTTTGAGTTAACTACTAGTTATTTAAAGTCTGTAAATGAAGGTTTAAAGATTTGTTTACCAGCTTAATTTAGTGAGCTATTGAATGTCAAACTTAGTAACTTACAAATTAATATGACTATGTTAATTTTGGAATGAGTGTTATTTTTCATCTTAAGGTTTCTTAACTATTGTAAGCTGAATTGTGTGTGACATTATACATTACCTTTTATAGTTAAATATGTGGTAGGATTGATTGAGCAGTTATCCAATATTTAGGAATATAATATTATTCTAGAAATTAATAAAGGTGTTTGCCTTATAATTTTATTGTATTTATTTATCTTGTGTATTTTTTTTTTTTTTTTTTTTTTTTTTTTTTTTTTTGTCTGTCATGTCACTCCATTTTTTTTAGCCGGAAGGCTTTTTAAGAAACATGGTGCTTGAATTTAGATTACTGTTTTTCCCTAGTGGGCTTCACAACGCGCCCTATTGTACTAACCCATTACCACTATACGATTGTTCTTATGATATATGATGAATTTGATTTATTTTGATTTTTAGTTAGTTTGTCCGGCACCTAGCGAGTGTAAGGGTTAAAGTTTTAAAAGTTAAAACCCGTAATTATCAAACGTAGAATGAAGAATGAAATGCAGAATGAAGCCGGTGCTAACGCTCTGGGGGTCGATGAAATTTTAAAGGGGGTCAGTGATAAGCAAGCGACTGGGGGTCGATAGCCGAATAAGCACCAGCAGATGATCGGCATAATCAAGATCCTATTGATTATAAAAGAGGAAACAATATTAATAAAATTAGTAGTTAATTGTTTTTGATATATTATGTAATAGTAAGCAAGAAATCGTATAATATAAGTATAGGGGAAAATACGCTGAAAATGTGTAATGTATTTCTTTCAAATACATAATTTTTTACGCAATATAAAAAAGTATAACGCAAGAACAACAGAAAACACGATTAAAAAATATGAATAACAGGAAACTAGAAGTTCGAGTAAAGTCTAAACCTCGACTTGCTATCGTCTTGAGTGCGAAAGCGAACCAGGATCGTGAACTTCTAAACCTTCTAAAATTGTCCCCGACTTTATGGCAACAGAAATACCAAGTAAATATAATTCACCCTTGCTCAACACTTGTCTGTCAACTGAGAAGTGCAAAATTCAACAGCTTAAAGTGATCCAGTAGAGATTTTCCATGTGCAATGAGTTTTCCCGGATTTGTCACTGAAAGATTTGGGCTCTGTGGTAGGACCATCTACGTGAAGAAATAGGCAGCAGAACTGCTATTCGTTGAAGTATAGGAAGCATACAGCTCGCTGGCAGTTGTCTCCCAACGTGTAATTCGAACTGGTAGATAAAACCATTTTTCGAAACTGTATTCATTACAATTCCATCACTCTCTATCACATTAAGTTCTTCAAGTGAAATCTCATGTGTAGGCTTAGTAGTATTTTTTGTTTTTTAATTTTATTCCGCAGACTCGCAGGAAGAAACGAGAGCATAATGTGATGCATCAATAAATTTTCCAACTTGTTTATGGACTTAATTCATTTGAACTTCATACATCTCATTTTCTTCTGTATGTCTTAAATGCTTCTAATTAACAATATCGTGATTTTTTAATTGATTAACAATATCGATATTTTTGGTATCGTAAAGTATTATCGAAGTGCACTTCACAGAAATCATACCATTTATAAGAGAGAAAATATATCTCATACATATTTATTATTATTATTCATATTTTTGTATAAAGTATTATTATTATACTTTATTTACTATTACTTTATACAAAAATATGAATACCCTGTTATTCATATTTTTGTATAAAGTAGGTTTTAATTTTAAATTTTTATTATTTTATATTTCCATCATTAACGAAACATTATTTATCTAATTTACAATAAAAACGAATAAACTTCATTATTAAAATCTGAACCATTTTCTATGTCTTCAGCGATTAACAGACAAAACTGCAATCAGAATAATAGATGACATTTTTTTTGCTTCTAATTTCTAAGAACATTTCATCATATCGTTGATGGCATCGCTGCTCGAATTTTCGGATTCGTAGCTGTACATGATCCAGCCTTGAGAATAGTAAATAATTGTAACGTCGCAGAGCTTGTTTAAACACTTTGAAATTTTACTTGCTATGCAATGATGTGTGAGAATAACACTCTTAATATCTTTGCATAGACTACTTTAGTCTAAAATAGACTTCCACTAATAATAGTAAGCGCGGCTTAATGTTATCACGTTTGTCCATGAATATTATGTTAACATTACGTGATGAGAAAATATTTCTCAAAAAATAAATGGAGTTTAACTAATTTAACATAAATTACCAGTCAGGCAAAATAAAAACAAAGCTAATATGTATAGGTTCCTCTTCTTCAGAAGTAAAGAAATTCTGTTGCTGACGAAAAGTGAATATTTGGTTGTTTGCTAGTGCATAGTATCTTTGTTGTATTGGGGTTCTTGAAATACACGTTGAGCCGAAAGTCCTCTCGAGTGGTTTTGCTGGCAGTGAAATTGGGTTCACTAGGGTACTACCCTTCAAGATTGGGGCGGAGTTGGACAAAGTCGTATTATCACCTAAATGGTAGTCAAGTCCGATGTCAACAACGATACATGCAGTCGGACTCTCCTTGCCGTGAAAAAATTCGAGGGCATTTTTAGAATAGGTCAGACAAGAGAGAGCAACCACCACCACCACAACAGACTGAAATATGTCTCTGTTTTGACCACTGTGACATAAAATTTTCTTGAATATAATTTAATTATTATATTTCGTCTAAGAATGAGATGCAGTCTCTAATATTTCCATCGAATTAATTTAATGCACATTTGCGAAAAATAAAAGTTTAAACTGCCAATCTTGAATAATTTATACAGTGGAATGTCTTAACACAAGCCAATATAGTACAAGAATATAAATATTCGAATAATAATTATTCGTATAGTTTTTAACCCTTTCCAGTTCTGAATTCCTTTCTTATTTAATCGCTTCTGTTTAATATATTATTGATTTTTGTAAGAGAATATCGATATCCGCTACATTTTAGCTACTATTATTTAATAAGAGCATGGTGTAAACAGATATTTTGCTGCTTAATTGACGTTAAGTAATCTTTTTATTACCGCTAATAATATGTCAAGGAATGTTAGTTACTTGAAGGAAAATTACTTTTGTTTAATTAAAAGTTATTGATCGGTTAAAGAGTAATTTTTTCAGATAAAACCACTTCTTTTTTATTTCCTCTAAAGAAAAAAATGGTTGCTTGCCGTGAAGCTGATATTTAGAGTATTTTTATTTAACGCCAAACGAAAATTTTGTTATTCGGTCTTTAAAACACAGCATGGTAATTTCTAGTTTCTTTAAGTATACAAGTCAGTGTAAGTATTTAAAACAGATGTCAATTTAGTCTGGTAAAAGTTAAAACGTAAATACTTTTATCGTTATAAATAATAAAAACAGTGTTTTTGTTTAACCAAAAAAAATTGTTTTAACAACATGTTTTTTTATGATCAGAAACATTGTTTTACTTTGCTGGCTAGATGTCAGCATTTGTTCGTCCTTACCGCATGTCTTCGTAGTGTAATTGGTAGAACGACTGCCAGCAGCGGAAGGTTCGGAATTTGAATCCCAAGTGGGGCATCACTGATTTTTTATGAGCTCTGAACCATATTTAACATCGTATTTCCTCGTGTATTTTCTCCTTCAACGTTTAAGCCCCAGGTTTTGAAAATTAAAAAAAAATATTGGCGTGATTTTTCCCTTCCTCAATGCGGTCAAAGAAACATCTCCCCCTGAATTTCAAAATGGATTTGTCTATGTAGTGATTGTTTTCGTCTTACTAACAAAGACCAATTCGCAAACTACCAGCTAAGATCACCAAAAACCTTTCCCTTCTAACTGTTAAACTTTATAACAGGGCAATACGAAAGCCGACCGTCATACAGATATTCATTTTATTATTTTGCCGAGTTTTCTATCCATTCATCTTCTGTAAATATTTATGGATGATTTGAAATCTAAGGAGTAGCAGAAAGAACAATAAAAACGGATGATATTCAAGTGATAAGGAAGTACATATGAAGATATATTATTATACACTGTTATATTAATATTACTATGTATTCTTACTGAAATGTCAGTGATAGTTAAATGTACTTTATACACGACTGTTTTTAATTTGTTGTGTACGTATTGTAACCACGTTCTACGGAAATTAAATTATTCGCATAATTTTCTCCTCTGGATTTTAGGATACGGGGGTGGGAGGATATCCTACTACTCATACCGTAACATTTTAATCTATAGCTTATTTTAGTTTATAACTTCTAAATTCTACAAAATCACAGGTCTCTGAATCACTGTTTCTAAAACAAAATTAAGAAACTATAAATGACAACCCTTTACCGAATGCTGTTTTTAACATTACGGAATTTTACATTTTTCAAACAAAATTCTATTGTTTAAAACTGGTTAAAGACAAGAAATTATTATCTTATGAAATCAGGTAATTTATTTTATTAAATTTCAATAATAATAAAATATGAAACGTCACATTAAATACATAGGCATTTTCTTTATTAATAATTTTTTCGTAGAGATTTTATTATCATGTTGCCTCTTTGGCTTGTTTATAATATTTTCGACCTCAAAATTAATTAAGTTAAGTATGCTGTAACTCCTAATAGATATTAATTTTTATTAAAGCAATACGTTTTTAAATATTTATATTTTCATTCAGGTTTGTTTTGATTGTTACGAAATTCATTTGGGAAAAACCTTCAAAGAAATTGCGTTTGATTTATTTTTTAACATCAAAAGAAATTTAATAGAAAGATCTCCATATTTAGCAACTGCAAGTTTAAATTTAACTTGAAGCTGAACGCCTGTTCAATCTCCGTAAGCTACGGTCGAATTGTCGCCTTGTCATTACTTTAGAGTCCAAAGAGAGAAAACGTCACTGCCTAAAATAACGTATTTTTATCTTTACGTGTCATTGTGTTGCCACTGAACAAAGCGTGAGATACTTAATTTTGCTTTCAAAATGATTCCATCTATAGTAGGTTAAAAACAAATCAATTTAAAAGCAATAAACACAGTTCTTCATCTTTATTATTATTAACTACCAGCTAGGATCAGAGAGAAAAATATAAATCGTTATATATATTCTTGCTTTTTTATAGTTACTAATTTAGGTGGCCAGCCGCCCAAGCGGCTAATTTCAATAAACAAATGAAGACAGACGCATTTGCAGGAAATTTTGTCTTTCCCTTGTTATTTTTGCTATTATTATCATTATTATTATTATACTTTAAATGAACGCAGATAAGAGCAAGTAATTTAGCACTTAAGAAAGTAAAACGCATTTTATACTCTCAAGAAAATTATTATTTTAAATTGTTGAATGTCTTAAAAAGTGTCCCTGTCTGTTTGATAAGAAACGCTGCTCATATTTTTTTAGAAAACGCAGTAATATAATTTAGACTAGACTCTATAATACGTATGCATTTAGTTTTTAGACTAGAGATTCTAGTATCTACACTCATGTCCATAAATTAAGGATAATTCGGAGTCACGCAGAAATCGAACTCTAAAATAAATATATCACCTGTAAAATCACTACACACATCTTCAAGAATCATATGCAAATTTCAGGAAGTAACCAGATGACACCGATGGTACGTCACAATGACGAGAGTCTGAGAGAGTGATATATAAGGAATACAGGCAAAGGAGTAAAATTGTTCGCAGGCGCTTTATAAGCATTTCAGTGCAATAACCGAATAGTTATGACACAAAGGACGCATTTGGATGATTTTTTAGGTGGTAGAATTATCGGCCGTTTGGAATGTAGGCGTACCCAACTGGAAGTATCAGACGAACTTGGAATTGCACAGAGTGTCATCTCCAGGCTTTGGCAATGATTCTAAGATGATGGTAATGTGAGTAGACGTTACAGAACAGGTCGCCCCAGAGTTACAACGCCGAATGAGGACCGGTATTTGGCAGTTACTGCCAAAAGAAACAGGCGGAGCACAGCCTCAGACCTGTCTCCTCAGCTCTCTTCAGCCACTGATACGACAATTTCAAGGCAGACCGTGTACAGACGCTTAGGGCAGATTGATCTATATGCTCGTAGACCTGTCAGATGCGTTCCACTTACTGCAACTCACTGTCGCCTGCGGTTAGCCTGGAGTAGAGAGCATGCATTGTGGACACCGCGACAGTGGGTTTCTGTGATGTTTTCCGACAAGTCCAGGTTTAGCTTGCAGTCTGATTCTTGCCGGACTTTCATATGGAGAGCTCCAGGTACCCGTTACCACCAAGAAAACATCATTGAACGACACCGTGACGGTGGTGCAGGAGTGCTCGTTTGGGGTGGAATTATTCTTGGTTCCAGAACTAACCTGCATGTTCAAATTGGAACCATGACAAGCCAAATCTATCGGGACGTCATTCTGGAACAGCATGTACGTTTGTTTCGGGGCGCCATGGGCGCATAATTTGTGTTTATGGATGACAACGCCCGTCCTCACCGTGCAAACATCATAAGCGAATGCCTTCGATCGGTGGATATCACCCGTATGGACTGGCCAGCATTCTCACTGGACTTGAATCCAGTAGAGCACGTGTGAGATATGCTTGGCCGACGAGTTGCAGCCCGTCAACCTCCTCCTACATGTCTACCGGAATTTCGGAGAGCATTGCTTTTTGAGTGGTGTAATATACCCCAAGATCAGATTGATAATTTGATACTCAGCATGCCTAGGCGTTGTACGGACTGTATTGCATCGTCTGGGAGACATATAATGTATTAACAATCATACCAACCATGTAATATTGGTTTTTTGTAAATAGATTTTTTTTGTTATTTGCTCCAGGGAGAAAAATAGCTAATTTTTTTAATAATATCAAACATATAGCATCTTTTTTTTTTTTTCTCTTTACCTTTTGTTTAATAAATAAGCTTTACAAATAAGTCAAATTTGTTTTGCTTCTAACTCTTCCTTTGCCTGATTTTGCATTATCCTTAATTTATGGACATGAGTGTATTTATTTATAAAGTTAAAAGATAATTTTGCATGAAACCTAATTTCGTTGCATAATAAGGGGAAGGACACTTCATATTTTCTTGCCGATCGCAATTCATTCTAAAATTATGCCGAAAATATCCTAAAATGATTTAATTTTTAAATTCTGAACTCAAAAATTTGAAACTGTCAGAAGATTTGTTTTAAAAGCTTTCCTCACATATCTCTGATCTCTTTGCACTAGATAATAATTAACATAACGAGAGAATTCTATTGCATTGCGTGCAATCATTGTTCAAAGTGTAGTATTGGCAGAATTATTAGATCAGTGTGGTTAAGACCGCTGAATGCTGGTAGTTCCACTTTGGTTCAAATCCAACGAATACGCTGACGCATAGTGAGATTTCGTGGTTTCTCTTATGTGTGACGGGAATTCGAGAAATTTTCTCTTAAAAATCCTTCACGAAGATATTCCTTTTCTTAAACAAATAACTCTCGAAAGCTTCCAGTAACGATATTCCTGTAAATATAACCTAACCTAACCTACAGAGCTATTATGTATTTAAATATTTGAATCGTTAGGTTATTTAAATGCAACAAAGCAATGGGGACTGTCTGCCTAAGAGGATGGATGTCTTCAAGGAGAATTTCCTGTGAGAAGCTGGCTCTTATTCACGTTGCACATCAGAAAAGCAAACCAGGCAGCCAGCCGGTTGCCCTGAATTCGAACTCAAGCCAGGTCGAACTACCAGAATTAAACAATCCTAACCACTCAGCCGCTGTTTATATATAGTTGAAGGGTAATCATATTTTATATTTCTACCCACACCACGTATGTCAATTATAATTTCGTGACATACAGTATGATGTGAATTTTTGTGAAAGAAAAATGTCCATCCTTCCGAGAAAGGCCATCTGCCTGGGGATACATAATATGGGAAGTAAACAACTTATACTGTAACTAAGTGGTATAACTAACTAAGAAGTGAAGAGGTATATAAGTACAAGGCGGAAAAGTGTATTGCTTCAAAATATGCTGATTTCAACTGCAATCGATTGAAGTAGGTTTTTTGCTCTTGCAGATACGAAGTATCAGAAATCATACCTCTTTTGTAATTACATAATTAATTTATATACATTATAAGGCAGGCCTTGTCTTGGGTGAAATATCTGCTTATAGCTGTACACTAAATCAGTATAGTGTCTTCACGTCAGTCTCCACTTGATTTTGTATCTCTGTAAAGTTAATCAAATGTGGACTTATTCTATGTGTTACTGGCAATGTATGAAGCGCCGGCATTCTGCAGAATACTTAGATGTTTTATAGAATGCCTGGCTCTGACAAAGTATGAAATATAAGATTTACCGATAGTTTCCATAGACATTGTATATAATACCTAGGCATTCTGAATGTGTCAACTGTTACTTAGTATGAAAAAAGATCATGATCAAGTTAGTATTAAAAGATGTGCATTCCTCAAAAATGCAAATATTATTTTGAAAAAACAATAAAAGAGTGTCATTAAAAAAACTTTTCTTCAAAATACGTAAAGAAAAACGAAAATTGTACAGAACGAAATTTAAGCTTTTTTTATTTAAGAAAACGAAAACTTTTCACTTCGTTACTTGCCGACGTCAGGAACGGGAGCTCGCAAAACTAGTTCTCAAAGAAGCAGTGGAAAAAGTTTTTCCGAATTCATTTCCCTTTTTTAGCCCAAAACGCACGTTAGTCCCGAATTGAATATTAGTCTAGAAAGGACATTTTATGTTGAACAAGGTCTTTAGAATAAATGGTGTAAGCCTCCCGCTTATGTCCCGTACAATGAAAATTAAAGCTATGAAATGTCACGGTGTGATGTCACGACTTATCATGGCCGCTGCTATAAATGGATTTAGCTATTCATCATTGAACATTTATAAGTCTCCCGTTCTAATTTTAACTCTTAACATAAAATATTGTGTACTTAGTATAGAGAAAAATCACGAGGACTGTAAATAACTCTTTCAAATTTAATAAAACTATGTACATGAAAATGTGTAAATAGTAACTATAACACAAATGTATACATGGTAAAACTTGTAAGGATCTTAAGTTTTACTAACGTTTATTTTTATTTTAAATCTTTACTATCACTTCTTATTTTCTACTTCCGACCAGAATTATAAGCGTTAAAGTTTTTATGCAAAATTTGTCTGGCGAACGCCAAGTATTTAAGTTGTGGCTTTTTGCCAAGCGAGAGAGAGGAAGCAGTTGAGTCAAAGCAGGCCGCTTACCTTAGAAGTTACGCAGTTGCTGTTTGCCTTCTAGGCCAGAGGTTTTAATCCTCTTGATAAATTTAAACGTATTGTAGTGTTCTCAGTTATCTGTACTACATACGCCTTCCTGTTAATATAAGGCCAATCTTCCACGTTTATTAGTTTAAAGTTAAATTAGAGTTTAGTTTTATTTTTAATCTTTTACGTTAGACCCCAAGTAGCGGGTCAGTGTATTCCGAAGTACGGAAGTTATTGTATATAGAGAAAAATAAAGGGTTTTGTATACCCTTCATGTGTATCCTGTCTACTTACCACAATTAGTGAACATAGCTTTAGTAAGCTCTCTGTTCCGAGTCAGGTCCTTGTATGTTCCCGAAGAAGGTAAGAAGGAACTTTGAACCTGATAAACTTAGGAGGTCAGTGGCATTTTCAATGGCATTTATTATGCCTAAAGACGCTTTTTTGGCTCTGTGGATGCTGATATTTGATTTCACATTGAGTGGAATTTTATTTAACAATATATTTCGTAGTCTTACATATACGCTGTATGACGGCTATGGTAAATCTTGACGTCAAGTTGCTGACATTTCCTTGGCTTCACTTTTGTGACGTCATGTTTACTCCACCTATTCTAACTTCCTTGGCGTTGAATCAATATAAAGGCGTAACACTTTTCAAGTTGTGGCCACCAAATATTATTGCCCTGTATTATATTTAATGAAATTAAATAATGAAGAATGTTTGTGAATGTATGCACGTTTCTCCTATTGCGACAAAACAACGGTACCTAGAGCCTTTAAATTTTGAATCATGTTGTCCTCCACCCGAACATGGGCATATGGAAGCTCGAATTTTCAATTTCGAATTTGTTTTATTATCTATTTCGTATTTTGAAAATCTTAATCGAAATTTTAATTAACTGTCTCAACGATTTCAAAGCGAGTAGTGGCAATACTGTACGGTAAAAAAAACTTAGGTGAGTGTAAGAGCAGACTGATAGACTGCGAGCTCAGCGAAAGCGCAAAACAATCTTAACAAACTCTTTTGGGCGACCATTAAAATCGAAAACCTTTCAGTTTTTTTTTTTTTATTTATTATTATTTTCTTTTTCTTTTATTTTATTTCATACTTTGCCGATTTGATATTTAACATCCTATAGAACGTCTAAGAAATGTATGAAATGTTAATCATATCATACATTGCAGGCTAAATTTCACCATTCTGTAAAATCAAGACAGAAGAGAAAGAATAAAACATAAAATTAGCGAAGCAACGACTTTGTGTTTGTACATGTCAACTTTGTATTAACAGGAGCAAAGAAAGGAAAATCAGCTTTGTATTTATACTCAAAAATAGTAAACCGAACGAAAAGGTAGCCCCATCAACTTCCGAAAATGAGAGAATCCGGCAAGCATGGGGAATGTCAAAGCAAAGAAATGCATGGCCCTAGTGGGCAAACAATACAAACTGGAAGAACATTCTCAAAAGTTCCGACTGTAAAAAAAATCAAAATAGAAAAGAAATACGCAATACAGAACCGTGGTTTTTTCTTCGTTGCAGATTTCTTTACTACAGATGAAAAGTGGCCTGTACCTATTCCCTGTTGAAATTGACAGAGTCTTGAATAAAATCGACTCCAAACACTGCATAGGTATGCTATAGAATGAGGGCTCTTTCTTAATCCCGGTAATATATACAATAGGCTAATTTTCTTAAATACAGGACTAACTGCTGCCCATCTTTTCCTACAAACTTAAAATGCTAAACAGTAAGAGTAAAAAATCGAACTTGAAACTGAAGTCGAAGTCCCAGAAGAGTCGTATACACTTTTTCGGGACTACAGTCTGTGTCTTGAACCTTCATGAAGACAACAGGCCTAAGCTGTTGCTTTGTATCCTCTTGAGGAGGAAATCCATTAGATGGGCACCACGGCCAAACGCCACAAATTCTACATAGGTGATATTATTCAAACATAGATTGTTAAATTACATGGGTACTCAAGGATCTTGAAGCAAGTACATTGGAATCTGTGTTAGTACCAATGAACAGATCATGAATTTAAAAATCGTGCTGCAGAAATTATATAATTATTTACATTAGTGAGAATTTTTTTACAGACTATATGCAAATAATAGAGTAATAATTTACTGAAATATTCACAAGATAATAGTTTAGACATAGTACACAAAAGTGTTTTTTATAGAAGAGACATGTTTATATCAATGATTTAAGCATACAAATAAATAAGAAATACGATAAAAATTAAATAATATTTTCACGTGTGCACGTATTCGTAATGAATTGAATGCCACAGAACCGATGATAATTTGATGATATTTTTCCAAAACCACTTTACAGTTCTGGGATTTTTCACACGAAAGTACTTAAACAGCTAGTCTCAGTATGGGTGGGTAGTGGCTTACCGCTTCCATCTACTAAGAACGTTGCAATACAAAAGTCTCAAATTCCTAAAGTTCTGAATTAAAAACTAAAAATCATGCTCTGCCCCTCCGCCGAGAAAATACCTTCGATTTCTTGAAATTCCTGGAAGGTATACACAGTTACAGTTATATAGGGTCGGATGTAGTGACACTTACATAGGGATCGGACCAAAATGTCGCCAAATTTGGCAACTTTTGATAATTTCTCGCCAAATTTAGTGACAAAATTTAGTCGCTAAAAACCTTAAAAAGCTTGGCACGAAGGCGAGATAGCTATTTACTTTCAATGTTAAATGGACTAACCCTTGTAACCACATTTTTCTTTTAATGCTTCGCATTTATAAGACCCTTCATGTTACATTATGTAAGAGATACTACAGTTTACATATGATTTCCATTTTCACATGAGGCTTTAACCATTTTACAATTTCTTATTTTTGTGATGAAAAAAAGAACGATCTTTGATTCTGTCATTCCTTGAAATTGTACACTATGATGTATATACAGGATTACATTCAGCTGAAGCCCCAAATAAGACGAAGTACTTTATTTTATTTTATTATCGAACCATTTATTATTAAGACACAATAACACGCCGAACAAATACCAATTCAGAAATCAAACAACAAAAATCAACGTTATATTTTCAAATTTTCAAAGGACTAGTTTCGATGGTTTTTCCGAACCTCCATCCTCAGCTGCAAAAGCGCTAACGATGATTTTTGTTGTTTGACTTCTGAATTGGCATTTATCATTAATTATTATTTTTTTAATTTTTCATTTTTCTTAAAATTTTTTGAATTTTAATTATTTAATTACTTTAATAATTATTTTATTTTTTTATTTTCGTTCGCCCTATCTCTTTTTCGTAGGGCTCCGGCAGTTTTAATTTTAGAAATTAAGCTTTGTGTAACACTAAGTAATGTTTTCCGCAGTAGACAGCTCTAAATCTGAAATATTAGGAAGGTTCTGAAAGATACGTATTCTGTGTTAGGGCTCATTCATGTAAGTAATGTCTCAGCTTTCCTATTTTATTACAGCAGCAGTGATCTGAGTTCCTATGGCCTCACCCAGACTGTTTAAAAAAAAAAAAAGAGGGGAAAAAAAAACTTTTAAAATGGCGTGCTTCAGCCAACATGCGCAATTAGCCGTTTACAAAACAATTAACGAAGCATACAAAAATAATTGCAAGAGTAAATCCCTGTACTATGATTGATTTCAATTGTTTCCAGCCCATAGAGGAAATTCATACTTTTCCACCTGACGTTCCAAAAGTGGAAGAAACGAGAACAACGGTGTGATGACACTAGGCGGTAGCGCTTTGAAAGGATAGTGGTTGAAAATTTGTATAATCAGCAATAAAACAAGAAGAGCAAAGAGTTCGAGTTATTTATTTATATTTTTTTTTAAACAGACAGGCCGTCATTAGGAAGCGTTCACTTTACAGTTGACTCAATAGGAAGATTTTGTCATTTTCGAGCTGACGAGACTAATGGAACATTGTCAAATGTCTTCCTCCCATTGCCTCTTCCAGTTGTTATCTGCATTTATTTTGACTTATTGTTGACTCCGTGTTGAAGTTATGTCCGGTGGCGAAGAGAGTGTATCTTGTGGCTGCCTTCGCCAACATGTCGGCCCTTTCATTTCTCTCGTACTTCACGTGGGCTTTGATCCATTTCAGGGTAATGAGACTATCGTTAATGAAGAAAAGTTGCCCGACAGCATATACCAGAACGGGTTTAGAGAAAGTATTCCTAACTGCTTGAGTACTAGACATGCTATTTGTACATATGCTATTTGTACATTTCTAGTGATAGTCCATTTCACTGCTTTAAGAACTACATATAGTTCTGATTGGAAGATAGAATTAAGGTGTCTCAGAAGGTAAGCATTAAGGTGTTTTTATGTAGTCTAAATTCATTAACTCCTAAAACAACGCTATGAAAGCAAGCAGTAGTAAAGCAATTTTCAGCACGAGAGGTTAAAGTTGCCACATTTCTCTTTTTAAACTTAGATTCGCGTTCGTTATATAAATGCACTTAATTTACATTTTACAGTACTCGTTGTATAAATGCACTTCATTACATTAAGTAGACGAAATAATAGAATTGCAAGGAAGATTCAAAATAAGAAAAATTTATTTATTAAAACTTAGAACTTGGCAACAGCATAGTTTTCGTATGTGACTAAGTGATATATTCAATACTCCAATTCTTATTCTAATGCGCCTTCTTAAACGAAACATAAATAGTTCTTGAAAAATCGCTTTAAAAATTTCTGAAAACTTACTTAATGCTTTCAGGATTAGTATATTTGTAACTCAATCATTACTGAATAATGCTGCTTGAAACAGAAATAGAATCTTAGAAACATTCACTCCAAACTACTGTTCATAAGAAGTTAATTTATTTCTTTATGTCATTTCTAGATATAAAGCTTAAGTGGCATTATTATCAAAACTGTTGCAGTTTTATCACTTTCACAGGAAAAATAAAAGGGGAAATGGTACCCATTAAAGCTGCGTTATCAATATGGACTCAGGCTTTAAGACGACGACGACAAACTCCATACCTTTCGAAAATGAGCTAAGTTCGAAATTAACGACTTGACGGAAGCGGAATATATCTCAGTTCACCTCATTTCCGGGAGTGAAAAGTCTCCATTTAACAAAAGATTCTTAAAAAACTAAAAAAAATAGTTCTTGATTGTCGGCCAGCAGGAACATTCTTTCATTCAAGCAGCTGTACTGGACACGCTCGAAAAGAAAATGACTACACCTGCTATTGTTCGAAAGCGAATAGGTCTTAGAGCATTTCCCACTGATGTCTGGACATTAAAAGGTTTCAGTCTAGAACTTAACTTAATTACGTAAACAAAAGACTGTTATTTAAATATAAAGTGAATTTGTATGTCAAGTATGAACATGAATAATTCAAGCTGTAGCGTTTTCTCATGCAGAGAAACCGACGATAATTTATTGCCGATTAAAAAAATACGAATGCTTTTACAGTAGCACACATTTGTTTTCGGACAAATTGTGTATTTCTGCAGTTTATTTGTATAGATCATGCACTAAATACTGAAACAAAGTCTTCATTATTTCCTACTATAATATATTTTTTCTGTTTTTTACGCCTTGCTTCTTGTAAAATAAATATCATCTAAATATTAACTGTAATAAAATAATTTTCCCCCAAATTGTTAGCCAGTAACTCATATTCCGGTATTCCAAATTTTCACTGAAATGTTTTGGTACACAATGTTTCTTTTTATGATGTGTTATTTAAATGAAAAATGCATCGCCAGAACTATTTAGAAATTTGCGCTTATTTAGCAAAATATATTTAATAGTTCCATATACCTGAAGTGAACATGGTAAGATGCTAAAAGTCAACGACAAATTCTGTTAGAAACCGAATAATTCACCATTTAAAAGTTGGTAAAAGTATTTGAAATAAAAAAAAATTCTTGATGTAAAGCGTTTAACTATCTTGATGTAATAAAATGATATAAATTGCTTAGAAATTTTGAAAACACATTGAAGTCTAGATAACATTCCAAGCTAACTTCAAAGAATTGCGGATTTATTACAAAAAATAAACATAACTCAAAAATCTGTTCCGCAAAACGTTTAGCAAATTTCAAGGAATAGCTTGAAAAAAAAAAAAAAAAAAAAAAAAAAAAAACTTCGTCAACCAAAAAAACAAGGAAAATACGTCTGGGGTCTGAAAAGTCTATAGTAAACAAAGCTATATCCCCTTCAAACAATATTATTTGAATAAAAGTCAAAATGTAATATATTTATGCGTGACAGACGAATTAATATATGGTAAAACCTGAATTAAGAATTGAATTCGAAAATCCTGTTGTCTAATTTTACGCATGGGGCAGAAACATAATTTATTAATAATAATTTGAGGATGTTTCATAAGAAATTTAGTGTTTTTGAAAATGATATAAGTTAATAAAAAGATATAAATATTCTTAATGAGAACCTGAAACCATTTCCAAGAAAGATTTCTAACCAAAATTTGGAATACAAAACACATTCAAGTTCTATCACAATAATAATCCTAAACAAACAGCTCAAAATGTTTGCTTGCGGTTATTATATAGTTGTCTTTAAGCTATTAAAATTTCTCCATATTCTGCAGATCTAAATTCTGTGCACCATGTATGGGGAAGAGTTAGAGAAAAGAATAAGGAGACAAAAAATTTCATCGAAATCTCTACTAAATGCCGTTCTTACGGATGATGGTAGAAATGGGAAGATACTTGCACGAAAACATTAGTTGTAGCCATACTAACACACATGAAAAATGTAATTTTAGGTAAAACATGCTCAATGAAGCTTCAAATGTTTCATTATTTTCACATGCTTATTAAATAAAAGTGTTTAGTCAAAGTGTCTGAATACTTACATGAGCTCATTTTCAGAACTTTTTAATAAATTCTATTTTTTACCAAACAAAATGTTTCAAGTAACATTTTTCAAAACACGTTTTGAAATAGATGATCACCAGTATATATGAAAGAAAAATAAAGACATTTTATTAATATTTAATAACTGATATTTGCAAATAAAACTGAAAACTGCAAGTTTCCGAAAACAAATGTGTACCGCTGTAAAACTGTAAATCAAATTTATGTCTTTTTAAACAATAGCCGTAGTTTCGAGACATCTGTCGCTTACAAAACTGGTTATAACTGAGATTTTTAAAAAAATAGAACACAGGTGCTCCTCGCGTCCTAATGGCAAAGGATGTTAAAATGAGAATTTGTGCATGGTGATAATAAGCAGTTGTTATAATGAAAGTAGATTTAATGTCATTTTATTAGCTGAAGGCGTCTTGCCTCTGGCGTTTTAATGGAACAACGCTATAATGAGCTGTTATTACAACGTGCGTGGACTGTAATTTATTATTTTACTTGCTATACTAAAATTTTTCAAGCAATTTAACATTTTATTGCTTATTTAAATGTTAAATTGGATAGCTTGTTTAATATATTTCTATAATTCCTGAGCACTTAATTTTTTTTTGACGATGACGTTTGTTTGTCGATTCCACGAAGTCATTTAAGTCCTCCAGCAGTCGAATGGCAGTGCCACTGAACATCGGTAGTTTCACACAAGCTTGAATACAGACCATCGGGTTGGCTGCTTGGAAGTTTAATGGTTTTCTGCATGCTTAACTTGAATGAAAGCCAGTTTCTTTTTAAAACGTCCTGTCTCATTTGCCAAATAGCATTTTGATTCTTTCAGAGAACAACTTTCACGGTCTCTAAAATTCCCCGCTCCTTATTTGGGATAAGTTCGGATTCAGCTGGCTGAATTTCATTTCGAATTCATTTTCGAGAAATTCAGAAAATAAGTAGAAAAGATACTGATAGACGAAATGAAGGAAGTCAGCCAGCTGCAATGCAAAAATGGGCGTAGAAGAACGGAAACCTTAACCGTGATTCTTAATTAAAGAATTTGAGATTTTTGAATGCAAACGAGAAATACGAAGTTTCGCTTTGTTCGTTATAAGAGATAATGATTTTTATTGTTAGTAACTTTATTTCGTTATTCTATGTACATTACCTTCATGAATCTTACAAAAATTAAATTACACTCATTCCACTGATGACAAAAAGGAAAAAAAAAAAAAAAAAAAAAAAAAACCGCCAAAATCTTTCAAAATTATAAGTGTTTAGAAAATTAGTTACTTGAGAATATTGCAAATATATCTTTTTCTTTGTTACGTTACGGCCAGAACGTATTTTCAGAATCGCGGTCAAATGCAAATGAGGAGAAGAGATATTTAACTGTAAAGTTCTACTGAGTTCGTTAGAGAGCCAGAGATTCTGAGCAGCGCACGTTGCCTTTCAGGCTACTGTCTCTCTCTTAAGCTATTATTACGCTCGACCGTACTTTAGGCCATTGATAGCTTCGCCGTTAGTTAGCGTTAAGGGGCCAATTCTGTTAGAATCTTGATAGCTTCGGCTATATCTTTTTAGTTAAAATTAGTTAAGTTTTATTTCTTAGTTTCCGTTCAAGTCCCAGTAGAGGCTTTATTGTAAACTTCAAGAAGGAGTCTTCTGTGAACTTTATTTGGAATAATAAAGGATATTTAACCCTTCCTGAGTATCTGTTCTCTGTCTACCGAACTAAAGCGATTATTCGCTTATCAGTTTTCAACGTTCCAGATCCATTGTAGGAAATTCTAGGTTTGGAATTTTACAAATTATAAAACTTTCTAATTTAGTTTATTGAGGAAACATCCTGTCGGTGACCCCCGCCAGTATAAAAATAACTTCTTAGTGAGCAGAGAAATGAATGAATGCTTTATTTTTTCAAACCATTCGAGAAGTTTTCAATAATTGGAAGATCACCTATTTGTTGAAATACTCGTAGAAATTCACCCAAGAGATGAATGAAAATTGTTTGGGATTAATGAAAATGGTAACGCTAGAAATATTTGAGTTAAAATAGATTTATTTTATATAGTTAATGAAAAAAACAATCATCAAATCTTAAAATCTGATTCTGCGAAACGCTTGGTTAAGTTAATTATCTGTGACGTACTTAGAGCGGATGGTTTGGTTTATTTCATTACGGCAAAGAACTCAAGGGCTGTCTGTCTTAGGGAAGAGATGCCTTCGTGGAGTATTTTCTAACGGAAAATGGCTCGTATACACGTTACACATAGAGAGAAACACAAAAACGCTCTTGTGGCCAGCTCGTTCCAAGGATTTAAACCTCGGATCGAACTACCAGTGTTCATCGTTTTTACCGCTCGGCCGCTTATGGGCCGTACTGACTTATGAGAAACATATATTGAAAGTAGAGAATTAATGTATAATTTTTCACTAATACAATGTGGGAGAAAATAAATTTCAATCCAGAGGGAGAGAGAGAGAGAGAAATCTTAAAGAGTTCAGATTTTAACTGTTGTTCAAAAGGACTCTTTTAAAGTTTAGTATCGTTTATTAGTAGAAAATATTTATAAGTATTTATCAGTAAAATATTTATCAGGGGGAGAGAGAGAGAAATCTTAAAGGGTTCAGATGTTAACTTTCGTTCAAAAGGACTCTTTTAAAGTTTAGCATGGTTTATAAGTAGAAAATATTTATCAGTAGGCATTATCAATATAAATGTCCCAGGTGGAATAACGAAACAGGATATTAGATAAATATGTATTTAGAATAACATAATGTTTTAATTAGGTTTAACATCAATTTAAAGCATTTTTATTTAAATTAATCTGATTAAAAAATTTAAAAACATATAAAAAGTATTGAATGTTTTTAATTAGATATGGTATTAATTAAATGTATTTTTATTTTAATCAATCCGCTTCAAAAGTAAAAAAAAAAAATTCTTAAGAACTGCGTCTATTGCTTTTAAATAACTTAGTTTTCTTATTCTATAACAGACAGATTCAACTTAAACTATTGAGATATTATTTTGTCATAAATAAACGCCGAGTAGAGAATGTCAAGAGAAATTGATTGAGCTTATTTAATAAAGAAAAGACTTAATTTCTCGAGAGGTAACTATGTATTTATTTCTTTCGACTGCTTGTTCACGATTCTTTGAACAACTGTATCTCTCGGATGGCAATATTTTCTGTTTTGCAAAGATACCAAATCTGCGAGTTGAGAACAATGAACAACACCTCCTCGTTTTTTTTTTCTTTTTTTTTCAGGTGCTTTAAAAACAACTTCTATTCTTCCATAAGCTTCCTAGAGAAGAACTATCGTAACTGTGTATAGTGTTAGTCCTTTTAGCTTTCCGTTTACATTTTCTGAAGCTACAGAAACAGGATCTTCTAATGTAATACTCCGACAATTCATAAACCTTTTAGTGACCGTGTAGAGACATTAGGTATTTTTTGGAAGCAGGAGTCATGAAAACTGAGCAATGCATTCGCCGAGAACCGAACCACGGACTTTATGGAATATGCACCCAGTATGCAGACCACTACACCACGAAGGCATGCAAAGAAGGCGGGAGAAACACCTTATTACCGCTAGAGATGAAATAAAATAGGTAATATTCCTGTTTCGAAAACAAACACGACAGTTGCGATGTGCCATTTGCAACAGACTGACTAGTGCAAACTTATATATTTGTTCTCAAATGTAAAAATTCTAGTCTGTAAGTTTTAAGATTACAACGCAGCACATTTCGTCAAATTTCTGAGATATACATATACTGTATTTCCCAGCGTATTTTACCCCGTGTTAATTAATTTTATCATCCGAAAATCGAGGGGGGAAATAATGGCAGTAATTGATTACCGAAGGACGCTGTTACAGTAAGAACATAACAAATGAAAAGCAGTCATAGATCAGCTACAAACAACTATCACAATATTATGTCTTTAAAAGAAACTTTCATTTCAATAAGAATACATGGTAATGCTAACATTACATATCTGACGGTAACCGAGCGCGATGTGACGACGCTCAATGACCTTTTATAAAGCCACAGGGGTATGTCACATGAATGAGTCTCCACCGCAGTTCCCCGGAGGGACGTCGGAGGAATGAACGAGAAGAAGTGAGAACGAAAAACATAGATTTCGAAAGATCGAATACATCAACAGTAGCTAAGGCCATAATAGGCTGGAACGCAAATAACAGAAGTAAGTGGAAATCACATGTTTGGAAAGTTTCTAAAGTGTGAGAACACGTTTCACGGTCGGATAGCTTAAAGAAAAATCTACACAAAATACATTTGAAAAAAAATTAATGCAAGCGAAAAGAAAATGGGTGTCCCGTTCTTGATCACATTTATGTGTTTTATATCTTTATCACAGTGCAAGTGAGCGCCCTTTAGCAGCCGAGCTGTAAAATAGCTGAACACTGATAGTTCGACCGAGGTTCAAAATTGAGCGAATGGGCTGGCTGCATGCGAGTTTTCTTGATTCCTTCATATATAAAATGAATGCATGCCAGTTTCCCTCAATATATTCACCACGTAGGCACCCCTTCCCGTGTGCGCTATGCTGAGATATAACCTAAATTCACCTCTATCATAAGAGCTCTCGAAATGGAGTATTCCGCTTATTGGAACATTCTGATTTTACAAAGTGGCTCTTCTATTCAGCAGATTTTCATGTCAAAACTTATGACCAAGAAATATCGTCATTCGAAACATCTCAATGAAAGCTATCCGAATGTTCACTGAAAAATATTCAAGTGTCCGAATTATTAAGTGAGTTATTGATTAAACTTTTTGAACAAATTGTTTCATTACTAGGGATGTTTCGAAGATATTTATTTTACAAAAAGCAATGCTTAAAATAGATAAAAAATAATATGTTAGAAAAACATTTCAAGTCTCTGTTTCAATATTTAGTACAAGATCTCTGTAAATAAATTAAAAAAATACAAGTGTACACTGTAAATCTTTAAACATTAACGCAAGATCTTTTTTATTTCTACATTTATAGAAAATTCTGCTAAAGTAACTCGAAAATGAATTTTTCTTAGAGAGTATAGAGGAAACATACATTTCGGGAATATTTATACAAAGGTCAGCAGGCATTTCCTAAAAGCTTCTGTCTAACAGACTTTGTGAATTGCATAACTTGTACTGAACTTCAGAAAAGCTTTCAGTTACTTATTTTTCAAATGGATTAGAGAAAGAGAAACATTTCGGGATTCCACTTCACTGTTACCAGCATTGATATGCAGCTATTTTGAATATTTCTCTTTAAACCAAAGTACTTTAAACTCATCACGAATGTCTTTTGCTATGCGGAAGAGAAAATAAGTATTTACGGAAAGTTTGAGATCCCAAGAATGAACTACTTTCTCGAAAAGTTTTACTCTTGTGTAAACATGTCAGAAATAATGCGTCTGTTTTAAAAGAAATGCATATCTCTGTATAAGAGTAATTCACATCAATCAAAACGGAATCAGAAAATTAATGTAAAACACTCCAAACACAGTTATAGAGTCGTACTTATTTTCACGAACGTTTTCACGCCTGCATAATTTAAATAGAAATAACTGTTCGATCATAAAAAATTGTAGAATTGTTGAGAGTGAGTAACGTTGTTCGAAACGTTAACTATTACTATAAAATATTTCTAATACAATAATTGTCTCATATTATTTTAATAAAAAAATTTACTTCTCCATAACTTATGAGAAATAATATGTCAATCTTAAAAGAAATGAAGACGTATTGTTGAAACATTAAACGAAACGGAATCTCAGGTTAGTTTAAGATATTTTTATTGTAATAATCGAGTCTTATTATTTTAACGAAAGTTCTTACGCTGGTTTTAATTGTGTGTCGATTTAATAAAAAATGCTGATCTTTCGAGGAATGTGATTCTCACAAAAAACGGAATCTTAACATTAATGTAAAATCTCTAGCAGGGTAATTCACTTTTATTGTTTTAATGAAAGTTTTAAACTCGCCTAAATTTTTCAGAAGTAATACGTCTATATTAAATAAAATGCAGTTCTCTATATGAATTTGAGTTACATTAATTGAAACGGAATTTTAAAATTAATCTAAACTACTTCTAATATAAGAACTAAATCCAGTTATTTTAACTGAAACTTTACACATGCTTTAGAAATAATGCATTGATCTAAAAAAATGCAGATCTATACATGAATGCGAGTCACATTAATTATAACAGAATGTTAAAATTAATATAAAATATGAATACACTAATAAACTATTATTACTTTACAAGGTATTTTCTCCCTTCTTTACGCATGCCTTCGTGGTGTAATTGAAAGCATACTCGACGCGTATTCGAGGGGTCCAAGGTTCGAATCACCGGCAAGAGCATTGCGCATTTTTTACGTCTCCAGCATTAAAAACGTTAATGACTCTACAGTGGCCCCCGAACTCAAACGCGATGGACGCTAACGCGTCACCACCAGAATCTGACGATTGGATTTCCTCATTCCTAGTCACCCTTTAAAAGGGGGAGAATATAAGGTACTTCCCCCCTTCTTTCGGTATGTGTTCGTGGTGTAATTGAAAGCATATTCGACACGTATTCCACAGGTTCAGGGTTCAAGTCTTTAACTTTCGTTAAAGCAATAACAATCGTCTGTGAGTAGCGTAAATGCACATTAATGCGTCGCATGCAATTATGTGTCAATGTGCCATTTGCATAAACTTTTCAGAAAATGGTGTGTCTATCTTAAAGGAATGCAAATCTTTGCAACATTGTAAGTTATAACAATCAAAATGGAATCTTAAAATTAGCATAAAATACTTCTATTATAATAATCGACTCTTTTCGGTTTAATGAAAGCTTGAAAATTGTGTAAATCGCTCTGAAATATTGCGTCGATCTTAAAAGAAGTTGTCTATATTGCAGTTGTCTATATGAATGTGAGGTGCATTAATCGAAACGGAATCTTAAGAATAATTTAAAATAGCTCTAAATCAATAAGCGATTTTTATTATTTAAGTTTAAAATACTTTATAAACAATAATAAGTTGTTATTATTTTAACTAAAATTTTTACATTTGCATATCGATCTTAAAAAAATGTAAATAAAATCTGTATAACAATGTAGATCACAACGCTATAGAATTTTAAAATTATTGTCTAATAGTAGTTACTTTAACGAAAGTTAATTTGAGTAAATAGCTCAGAAATATTGCGCGGTCTTAAGAGAAACGTGTTTTTGTAAATGTAATTCCTATTTATCCAAACATTTATAAAATTTTAATACGTAATATTTCTGCTCTATAAATCTACTCTTTAATGAACGTTTTACACTTGCATAGATTGCTCAAATAGTCCACCATCTTAAATGAAACACAAATCTCTAAATGAATTAAGTCACATTAATCGAAATGCAATCCTAAAACAAATGCATAGCATTTTCACTGTATCATTCTCCTTTTATTACTTTAAACTTCTAAACTTTAATGAAGTCTCTATGACGTTCAATAACAGCAAATTTCAAAAACAATTTCTTACAGAAAAAACGCGTTTACTATCTTGGTCTGTTTACGTCTTACTAGTAAGAAATCGATTCTCTAATTAATCGAATAATGCTTTAAGTTAAAATGACCAGTCAACTTACCTGCACCTTGACCAACCTTGTTTTCAGTCACCTATGATCTTTCTTAAATAACATTTTTGGTGGGTTAATATATTAATTTTTCGAGTGCACGGAACTCTTTTTTTCGCCTGGTTTCTCAGATTTTTGCTTACTGTCATTTCTGAAAACATTATTTGTAAACGCAAACAATGATTGTCTCCAAGCCACATACATTTTTTTCTCTACATTCTTCTTTTTTCTTCGCCTCTCTGAATCATATTACCAAAGATGGTGATGTCACTGTTGACTGTGGAAATAATAAGTAAAGTAACAGCAAGTAATAACTAAATTAGGCAGATTATGCCTTAAAACTCATTAATCTCCCAATATCTTACAATTAACAACAAAACAGTTCGCCGAAAAAATAATAAAATATAATCAAAATATTAATGCTTATAATATCCTGGTGATTATATTATTGGAATCTTAAAAATTATAATTTTAAATGTATAAAAATAACATCTTACCTGTTTTCCAAAATAAATGTTTTAAAACTTAGGACACCATTTCAAACTATTTTACAAATCGTCGCCATCCACAACTTCAAAACAAAAAATAGTTAAATTAAACAACTTGATATTTTCAAAATGTTTTCTAGTAATCAATTACTATTTTTGTGTGTTAACAAGTTGTTTAATCTTTGTGAAAAACATGTTAGAAGATTAAAACAAAATAACCAAAAATTTTTAAACTTTTTCATAATTCCAAGCACCAAGGCAATTTTCCCAGGTGAGGAAATCCGGAGCAAATTGGATATCTTCATCATCGGATATTTTATCAATTTACACCCGAATATAAAAAAGTATAGCAAATATAACAATAAGTATGGCAACACTTAACACACTGTAAACGGACATATTGGTCAACTGAGTGCATCCACAGTCCATGAATTTTTGTCCTTTTGTTTTTTCTACATGAGATCTTATTTCGTAAATTAAAGTAAAACGTATTGTAGCATTAGCTGTAGAGTGCTAATGCATGTTACCGCTAACTTTTTATCTTTATGAAAAATTAGTTAGAATCGTTGTTACCTACTCATATAATGTTCAAGTTGGAGCTCATATAGATTAGCAACTGCAAGATATACACTAACTGTTCTCACAAAATAGCAATAGTTATAATGAAAACCATTTCTATTTTTTTTTTTCATAATAAGGAATTTATGTTTCATTTTATAAGTAAAATTTTCAGTCCACTTAATAAACTTCGGTAAATCAGGTAAAAATACCTTATGAACTATTGAATTATCGAGTATATGTTGACTTTATTTCGCGGATAATGTTTCAATTTAATATACAAAGTGTATCTGATTCTAAAAGAGTACATTACACTAGTGCTCAAAAAATTAAGCAACAAATGCTATAAGAAAAGGTATGAATGCAAAAAGGGGATTTAAAACATACATTGAGATAGAGGTCGCAACGTCGAATGCAAATAGTCAGCCAAAACTAGCGTAAAACACAATCCCGCAGTCACACGGCAACGCCTTAAAAAGGGGCATACCGGATTTATGCGTCAGCTCGCAAACAGCAACAGTTCCGTCTAATCCGGTATACCTAAAGCGAAAAACATGAGCCGAAGTCTCACCTGATCTGACCACATACACAGTGTGGCAAAGGTTATGGCATTGTATTCAGGTTTTTTTTCCAGTACCAAAAAGCGAACATCTTTTACTCAACTTTAAAAAGAGACTCTATGCTTCCGTATGATCTGTCCGATTATTAGTTACGCGTCCCCCCAGCATGGGCGAACACCAGTTAAAACGAAATTAAACAACTTCAGACTCTTCAAAACAAGTTTTTACGTTTCAACATCAATGTTCCTACTTTGTCAGGAACAGAAATCTTCACTCGGACCTTAAAATGGAAAGAACACAAGATTTCATCAATAGACTGAAGGAAACATTTTACAACAGGACCATGAGTAATAACCCTGCAAATTTTGCGAATGTTCTAACTTACAAAATTTTACCAGAGTATAAGAAAATCAAACCGTTCGCTGCACATGTTTTACATTATGACCTCCGTGACCAGGCCAACCAGAAAACTAAACCTCACGAACTTACTTCCCTTAGTCGTAGATTTCATTTTCTCATGTTCTACTCAATCTAGGAATACATTCAGTACTTCAACACATAGATTGTGATTTTGTGATCCCGACTGTGATTTTGTGGTCAAATGTACCGGATTCGTCACTCCTCCTCACGTGACTAGCAGACTGGTTTCTGGATTTCTCCTTCCCTGGCACTATACTCAGGCATCTTCTCTAAAAGAAGCAAGGTGCTTCACATTCTTTGCTCCATCTGTTTATTCCTTCCTGCAAAAAATTTCGCTGATGTTTTTCACCTCTGTCAGGCCCGTTTGGGACTTATTAAGGAACTGGTAAGAGCAGGGTAAGAAATCTCCTGCTGTAGACCAGTATGACACAAAAGTATCAAAGAGCCGAAGTCACCATTTGCACTATGAAATGCGTTGATGGGCTTTCAGGATGTTGCAAGCTAGTTCAAGACCTTCTGCTGTAGCGAAAGAGCTAAATATGCATCGTATTATCATCAATAAGCTGTGGAATCGTTATCAAAGCATTAAAACCCCTGTAGAAGGGCTTTAATGCTTTGACGTGAGTCTGGACGCCGGAAGATTACCACCACGGCAGAAGGTCGCTTCCTGTTGCTACGTTCAAGCCACCGTAGATTCACAACTCACATTATTGCATCTATCTGCTGCTGCAGGACATTCCATTATCGCGCCAAACTGTATCACATTGACTACAGAAAGTTGGATATCACGCCTGTTTTGTGTTCCTTTGTTTCCATCGCATGATAGAGAGCGGTTGAATTGGGCCCGTGAATATGTTAGTTGGACACCAGAGCAGTGAGGCCATTTACTCTATACGGACGATTTCGAATTAACATCCAGAATGATTATCTAAGCGCGATATGGATAGAACCAGGGATGCGATATCGGGCGCCAAACATCGTTGAAAGAGACCATTACAAAGGAGGGGCTTACTTGTATAGGCTGGGATAGAACGGAGGGTCGCACCGATATCTATGCCATTTCTCATGGCTCTGGCATAGCGGTCCGATATCGCGACGAAATTCTATACCCTCTTGATCATTTTTTTATCGCTGCAGTGGTTACCTACGCGATATTTATGGAAGATAACGCCCGCCCGCAAAGAAGTCGAGTGGTGCGGAGTTACCTAGAGAGTGAAACCATTCCATATCTGCCATGGCCTGCTAGATCGCCGGACCTGAATCCCATGAAGCATGTGTGGGATATGTTGGAACAATGGACAGCAGGTTGCAGTGTGCCACCAGCACCCTTCCGCGAGCTGATATGTGTGTTACTACAGGAATGGGTGTTCCTGCCACAAGAAGCGATCAACGATACTATTGCCAGCTTGCTTCCTTGTTGTCAAGCGTGCATTTCAGGTGGAGGGAATCACACCCGTTATTAGTGTGGTGTTTCCATTGTACATTCTTCCGACCCATTTCGTCTTTCGCTATGTGATGGCCGTAATACATGCGTTTTTGTATGCCTTTGCTTTATTGTTTGCTATGCGTTCCTGTAATGCCATACGAATCTGTTGAATTAGTTTAACGCACATGCATTAAATAGTTTTTTTTATTCCGTGTTTTGCCTTTGCTACTTATTGAGCAGAAGTTTTCATGTAATTGTTTTGTTTCCTCTTAGTCATTATTTTTAGGCTCTATACAGTTTAAACTTGATTTTAATTATATAAGCTTCGCTTAACATTGGGGCATGTTTGTGGCTTACTTACTCAGCAGGTTATTTTAATTTTATATATTATTTTATATATATTTTATTTTATATATTATTTTATATATATTTTATTTTATATATTATTTTTACTTTATATATTATTTTATATATATTTTATTTTATATTATTTTATATATTATTTTAATTTTATATATTATTTTATATATATATTATTTTATATATTATTTTAATGTTATATATTATTTTATATATTATTTTATATATATATTATTTTATATATTATTTTAATGTTATATATTATTTTATATATTATTTTAATAAAGCTCTTTAATTACGGTTATACTAATGACGAAAAGGTTAGTTACATGATTGCTTTACGTGGTTTTCCCCACGAGTTTTTCTTAGAAAGTCCTTCCCAAAAGCCTATTTTCTCCTATGCAGATGTCTCGCGTTTGCTTTACCAGAATCAAAAGAACCTAACCTAACTTGAATTATGTGTTAAAGTTAAAAAGAAAATTTCAGTTCTTTTTATGGAATAACAGTTATTACAAATAATAAAATAGCAATAAATGCCTCCAATACGCATTATCACTTTGAGTTAAAAATTCAAAATGATTCAATAAAACTATAAAACTTTAAATTTTCTCACTAAGCCATGACTGAAAAGATATAATTGGTTCCTGAAGTCAATTAATTTCATGTGCGGCTTTTGCCGTCCTCTGTTGCAGCAAAACGATTATTAGAATAATAAGAGAAAAATAGTTTGAGAACGCTTCGGGGTTCATGAGCCTTGTCTCTCAAATTTATGATGAAATGATGATGGAATTTATTCTGACCACTTAATTAATTTTGTTCGACCATATCTTTTGTTCTCTTCTGAGATTATTTCCAAATTCTAATGTTATTTACACATTGTATATATCTTATATATATATGCGGCTTAAATGCTTGTCGCCGATAGTTTATTGGTTGCTTGCCCAACTGTAAATTGTTTTATTCCCCGTGGACTGCAGCGCGTGGCGAATATTATGAGAAAGCTAAGCCGAAAAAATTAAAAATACAAGAGCACGTGCATTTAACATTTAATAAATAAATTTAACATCTATAGAATTGGGAAATATGCAACCGGCAAAAACCGGCAACGATGAAAAAACAAATGAAATGAAATAAATAAAAATATCTTTATTATATGCGGCTTAAATGTCTGTTTGTCGCCGATAGTTTATTGGTTGCTTGCGTAACTGTACTAGCCAATAGGGTGAAGTTGCCACGGCACAGGGTTGCCGTTTCAATTGAGACGTAGACAATTTCCTGTAAAACTTGCCTTTGCTATGACCATCAATAAGTCTCAGGGCCAAATGCTTAAGCGTGTTGGCATTTTTTACCCGTTCCTGCATTTGGGCAGTGTGAGCTTTATGTTACTTGTTCAAGAGTTCGTGAAAGAACGGACGTAAAATTAAAAATAAATCATGGGCAAGGCGAGCTTAAAAATGATGGAAAGACCTACACAAGAAATGCTGTGTGCAAAGAGATCTTTGACATGTGAATTAACATTTTATTATTTAAATCACCTTTATTTATTGAGCTAGCTGTGACTCTTAAAAAATGTACCGTCAGTGGTTTCCTTCATTGCACTCTAAGCAATTAAGCAAGCAGAATGGGGAAACCCCGTGGAGCAGTAAGCAAAAGGGCGTCCTCGCCACCTGTCCTGGGTAATTCAGTTTGAATTAGCAGACACCCTTGTACAAATCATTTTAATTACAATTTATAATATCTAGAACAGCGGTCATTTCGTATGACCGCCGGGCTTTCTAGTTACAATATAACATAGTAATTAACCACATAATAATTAAGACAAGAATTTATCACATAACATACTTTTTACGAAGTTCTTTAAAAAGTCTCCCGTTTTTTAGTTTTGTTATTCACAATTTTTTTTTAATGAGCAACAATCTTTTTTCTTTTGGTAAAATTAATTATTTTAACGAATTAACGAATCTTTTTATCTCAGGCTTTTAAACACACAAGCGCTCGGTAGTTTATGTTAATAGTTTACGACAAAGTACTTAAAAAATATATGTCTAAGGAAAGGGATGTCTTTGAGGAAGACGTCCAAAAGAGACTTGCTCACGCTAAGCATGCGAAAAACCACGAGAATATTCATGCATTTAGTCATTTTGCTGGGATTCGAACATAGGGCGAATTGCCAGTATTTAGCGGTCTTTCCCACTCAGCCATTTGTGGGAAAGCTTTAGTGCATGCTTTTCATTATAAATCTACCCTAATTGGTGTGTAGCGTTTCTTGCTGCTATATCAGGTTCGAATCTCGGAGAAGGTTAAAGTGTTTGTAAGCATATAAAGTGTTTGCGGCATGAGGGAACTTAAAATGCATGGCTAGACAAAAACACTTTCGAGTTTTTTTATGGTAGAGGAAGAGGAACTGAGCAAAGACGTATTGTCACTTATAAAATGCCCAAGGTTGATGAGATAACTGATGTAATTCTCTCCTCCTAATCACTTTACCGCATTTCCTCACGCATTTTTCCTCTTTGTTTTAACCATCATCCGAAAATCCATAGGTAAAATTATGCGAGTAATTTAATTTCCAAAGAAGTCAGCTACAGTAAGAACGTAGCAAGTGAAAAGCGGTCATTGATAAACCGTGTGTATTCAGTGGCCGAGTGGAATAGAAATAAAAAGAATCAAGAGAATGCAATTTACCAATAAAATTAAAGCCCTTAGAGTAAAAACTGTATACTATACAGGATTTTAAAAAAATTTCGGAACCTAGGGCTAAATAGCTAGGAAGAAAATACGCGAGGAAATTCTGTATACATAATCACATTTGAATAAGGTAACATTTACACATTATATTGCAAGGGGTGACCAAAAATGTCAGTAAGAGCCGCAGAAATAATTACATTTTCCAAAAGCTACAAATCGATATTTACGTTATTTTAAAAGTAGTGAAACAAGTTAAAATGTAAAGAAATGTCTGGATTTTAAACAGTCATTCAATAATAGTTTCTCTTCAGTATGTGGTGATACGCCAAATGCAATGCAAAATTTTGAGGGGTGTAGTGTGTTTGTTTCTTCTAATTGTATCTTGATGCAGTAAAAAACACTCCTTCAGTTTTTAAATATATCTATTCTTCTGCGATACTTTTATCTTGTATAGGTTTATCTATCACAGCTTTGTAATGGTCATGGAACTTCGGATTCGTCTTAAATTCGTTTAAGCGACTCAGATCTTTTTTTTTTGGGGGGGGCTACCTCAGAATTATTCCTTAATTCCCTTGTATACTCATTCTACTGGAAGCAGGCCGTATAACTGTTGCCCTAAACTTTTACAAGGTATAAAATCGTCTCCTAAGCTGTAACTGTCATCAGAAATTCCCAAAGCTTCTAACAGCCAAAAATTTCTCATGAATTTGGATATCGAACGAACTTCTAAATTATTTTTAAATTGAACCAAGTCTTGCACGGTAGTAAATGTTTCTGATGCATTACATGCGTTTTCTGTTCCACTCATAGACCACCTCAATTTACTTTCTACCGCTACTAATCATTTAGAAATTCCACAGACGATTTCTGTAAAGCATCTAAAAGTATCTTTCTTATCCATCCATTCATAAACATCACGAACAAATTCAGGTTTTTCGTTAATCTAAGATTTTCTTATAGAATTGTTTGAGAGATAGAATAGAATATTTCATTTTTCATTTTATTTTATTCATTCATTTATTTATTTTGATTGTTGTTTCTGAATGACATTATTAAGTTAACTTAAAAGTAACTTAAGTAACTTAAACGAAATGAAATAAAATAATTACTTTTGGACATTGATCAGTTTAAGTTTACTGTGTAAAAAGAAATTAAATTAATTATTTACTTTCTTTTGGTCATTGAGTAGTTTTAGTTTACCACGTTTCATATGTATATTTTATCTGAATAAGAACTGCGCCAGTAGCCCGCGAGAGACATCCCTGTTATATATACAGCAAATTTTAAATTACTTGCATCATATAGGTAATATAAGTACATTTTATTTCGTTCTTAAGTACTTTAATCGCCTAATCCAGCTATTGATCAATTATCTGTTTAATTTAGAATGAATTAAAACACAGAGCACCCAAGCCTTCTGTCGCTTGAAAGCGTACAGTCGGCAGCAGACTGCGAATAAAACTGAAAAAGGGAGCAATGGCCACGGTTATGCCCCCCCCCCGACCGGTGCCGTCTACTCATTGCGGTTCAGGAGGGCGAACTGACTATAAATTCGATGTCTATCTGGCTTTCCTTCTTTTCTGCTAAAAACACGTTCTGCCACGCTGCGCTCCGATACGCATGCGCAAAAGGGGCCGGTCGAACCAGCCATCCTCTCATCACACCGTTCATTCGGTGACCGGTTACGGTCGCAGTGAGTCGCGTAAGCGGTCTGCTTCGAATCGAAAAGTGAACTGAAACAAAATCGCGCATGGTCCTTAGACGAATCTTATAAAAAAAGAAGTTTCATTTTTTATTTTTATTTTTTATTTTTTTAACCCTCTACCGCTTCACATCTTGTTCGAGTTTGGAAAGGTGGTGTTCTTTTTCATTTTTCAATCCCATATTTTGCGTCGTGTGCTTGCTTAGTCGTAGACACTGAAGAGGATATATATATATTGTTTGTTTGTATCGACATTAAACATTGTTGATTTTTTTCATCTCTCGTGATCATGCTGAAGCTGGAAATGAACATGAGGATACTGACATTGCTTGTCATTGGAATAATTGCTGTCACCGCATCTACTGATGGTGAGTAACAAAGTAACGCATTTAAAACAGCTAAATAAAGGAAATATTTGTTTTAAATGATTGCATATTTTGGTGGGGAAGTACACCTCAATATAGGAAAATCATGTTGCTGCATTTAAAGTTCATAAGCAAAATTGAACGAAATTTGAGCAACAGTAGTAATCCTCACTTCGGAATGGGTGTAGGAAATACGAATCAATAAAAGAGGGACTATTGAGCAGCCAGCGAGAATATCACAAAAATTTTTCTCACATGTGCGATGCTTTATTATGGTTAAATTAATCGATAAATAATACAGCTTCAAAAGTTAACTAGTGAATAAATTCCAAGTAATTCTTTCGCTTTCAACAGCAATTAAGCTCAATAGAGAAATTTTTATTCTAAAATTTCTTTAAAAGTTTAAGCATTCAAAGAAAACATATATGTCTCGGATCATCTAGATCAGGGTTAGAAAATCCCCGCTGGCTGACGAAAACTTCATAGTTTAAAGGGGACGGGAACGTCCTCAGCTTTTTTAGTCAGCTGATAAATATTTAGTTTTAATTTATGATTATAAAAATCTATTTTTATTCAAGCTTTTGATTTATCAATATTTTGTATATATTTTTTTGTTTAATTTATAAAATTGCACTAAAAAGTAATCTAAATCTAAACAAATGCATCTGTATTCTTCGAGTTTTCTAAATGAGGGGATGATATCCTAACAATGAAGAAAGGAGAGCATGATTAAACCTAATTGCGGGAACCACTGGTCTAGACGATGTCAGATTACTCTGAGAAATCAAGTGACTTAACTGTACGTTAGGATTCATCACAATAATTAAATGCAGCTGGTTGAGGTATATATAATACGTCTTGTAATAAAAATTACTGGTTCAGTTTTAATAGAGGGAAAAGTTTAAAATCATAAATTTGCAGTGACAATATAATGCATAGATCTTGTTTATAATTATATCAGTTGCAAATATTCGCCACGAACTTACCTAACAATTAAAATTTTTATATTAATTCATATAAAAATATGACTGAAACCATTTTAATTACAGTCCTGAGAAATGTAATTTACATCATCTTTTTTCTGCAATGGACGATGATTACCACATTTTAATTAAATCGAATACTTTTATCATTTTAAAATAAAAGTATTATTATTTTCAATTCATCTTTACACATGATTTTTAGCAAGTATTTCTAAACAAAAATACCCGAATTAAAAGCTAAACCTTATTGTTTATAATTAAAAAGACAGTTAATGGATGACTTTTTATGCATATGTGAACGTACATCACATGCCCATGCATTATTATCGTACATCGCATGCTCATCCATTTTTAGACATTTTAAATTTCTTATATTTTTGTCGATAGTTAGAATGGCACCGTCTTTATTTTGTCTATTATTTAAAATCTTAAACATTATTATATCGTTTCTTTTGGTACGGTAACGCTTTCATTGCTTTTGATAAGAATAGTTAGAAATTCCTCCTAATTGTAAAACCAAATTGGTTGCATCTCTAACATAGAGAACATTTCTGAAATTATAATAAATGCTTATTTCAGAAAAAAACACACACCGCGTTAACATTTTTTTCTGAAATAAGCATAAGTAACTATAGAAGAAGTTAATATAATATAAAACGCTTATATTTCGAATGATCAATTGCCGAATAAGGAAATTACATTTCTTTTCGCATTCAGTTTTCTGCATTTTTTTTACATAAGAAACTTTTCTCTTAGTTTAACGTATGCAACTTTTAGCACACATTTTTTGTTTTTGTTTTAATCAGTACGAAAATCCACTTAATATTAAAGTGTGAAGGGAATTTCATAACTCAAGATTATGATAGACAGTTGATGATCACGAAGCAGGAGTTGCGAAAACCATGTTAAAGACTGTGAAAAACTTTTATGGACTTAAACAAAATGCAATATTCACGCTTGTTAAACCTAAGTTTAAAAAATATACAAAAATATGTTTTTTTAAATTTTGGTTGCATAATGTATATACATACATATTAAATTCAAAAAGAATCATTTTGAAATCAAGCCTATTTAGAATCTTGTTTTTATTTTTGCTTTGCATGTATTTTAATGATATGATTTGTTATTTTTGGGAGTTAAAAATTACAATTAAACTAAAATGTTTAGCATTTTCAATTAATTTCAAATGCAAATCCTACTTCTGTAAAAAAGAGAGTAAGAGTAAAAAAAAAATATTAGCTTAATTTGTTTTAAAATAAAAGTTTTTGCTTTAACAGATATGAAGGAATGCTATATCATCAAAATAATGAATGATGAAAATAATGAAATAATATGTCACATTTAAATATTTTGCTTTGAAAAATTTCATTTTTTCGTGTTCACGTATAGGCAATTTTAAATTCTTTTAGATAAGGTTTAATTTAAAATAGCTATAGAAGAAAACACGGTATGTGCAATTTAATTGCATCTCATTTAATGTGTTCTTTTAACATTTAATTTTTAAATCATATTAAACATGCTTTTACCTTTTATGTAATATTTCAGATATATATTATGGACATTCTAATTGATTTTAATTTAATCAAATTAATTATATTGCATTCTGTATTAGTTTCTTATTATCGGAAATAAGCTATTAATCTCCAAACAGGATTTTTTTTTGTTGAGTCACTTTAAATATCATCTACTGTCAGCGCGTTACTTCACTTTTCATTCGAGGCTGTTGGCATTCAGCAAAAAGTAATATATTTTTCTTTCAAAATAAATTTGGCTATAATGGACTAGCAAAATAAGCTTTTAAAGAACATTAAATGCAATCCCTAAGAATATTATTGCTTTTTTTTTAACCGGATTGATTTAAATTAAAATGCATTTCATTCATGACATATTTAAATAAAAGAATTCAGTATTATTAAACTTTGAATGACGTTATATATTTCCGAAAATATGCAGAAGATATAGAACTTCCCCGTGTTAATTTGAATGTATCTTGTAAAATGTTTCGATTGTCCCATTTAGGCCATCTCTACGGATAACCTCCACTGAAAAGCCATAATAAACTTCAAAAAGGCCCTTTTGGACAACCTTTAGAACATGAACACTTTCTGACGTTTTAGCTGAAAGGGCCTATTAGTCTCGAAACTCGATTTTGGGTAGCCCACTGTAAATGAATTGTTTCACTTTTCATTCGAGTCTTGCTATTCGGAGAAACAGAAGTTATTATTATTTCATATTTAATCTGTATGCAACGGATAAATAAACTAAACTATTTAAAAGCAATAGAAATATTACATTTTTACTTCTTAATTGGTTTGGTTTCACTAAAAATGCATTTAATTCATGATATACCTAATTAAAAACATCAAACATCTTTATGAAATTACATTGTATATTAGGATAAATGTGTTTTCATCTAATATAGTACAATAAAATATTTCGCTCTTCCAGCTAGGCCATTTCTGTCGCTAATCTGTACTGACAGTTCATATTAAATCTAGGATCTTTTGGGCGATCACTAAAATATGAAAACTTTCAGACACTTTTAGAATTTTTTCAAATTTTTTTAAAATATTATTTTTTTATTTATCACAATTATTTTACAGCTGTAATACTTTTATCAAACTTTCAGAGAAATAAACTTTTTTACTTAGATAGGTATGAAATTTCCGATATGAGATTTTCAACAGTATTAAATTTATGAAGCTATATCAGTACTAGATTATTGAGAAACCAATGATTCAATTTTTATAGAAATTCCAATGAAGTAATAGTTAAAGAAAATAAAAAATATCGCTAAGATCTAGCATTAAAATACAACGAAGAAAAGTTTTGCCTTTCTTCAACTAGGAAAATGAATTATGCGATAATAATGTTTAAAATTCCGCCAAAGTCACTCTTGATGACATTTAAATCCGCCAAAAATAAAATCCCTTAAAATTTTCAGATTTCTCTAGTTATCTTATAAGGTATTTCTCCCACTTTCTAACCTTGCTTTTGGTTCCGAAACTTTTTTTTACCTAGACGCTTCTTAAAGCAATAGTTTTCTTCATCGATCTCCTTACATTTTTCTCTACAGTATGTGGCATACAACATAATCAGAATCATAACACAAATAATTCTGCATAAATTACTTAATAATATCAATTAAACTAAGAACATGAACAAAAGATTTTTAAAAAATATTTATCGGATTTTATTTATTATTTTTTGTATTATCTTTGGTTTTAATTTGCAGATATACGCAAGTTTTCAGAAACAAAATCAGTGATCCTACTTTCGCAAAAGTTCGATTTCAGTTAATGTGATGGCTGCGCTTGGTGTACTGACGTAATTTTTTTATTTTGGTGCAAAATTACTTATCTCAATTTTTAAAACACCAAGTAAGCATGTTTTTTGTTTTCCATACTAAATTGGCTTGAATAAAGCATAGTTTTACTAGGTAAGAAGAGCGGAAAGGCAATAATGTTGGTTTTTTAACAACTTTTATTTTGGGTTACTTCTCTAGTGTGACTTTTAGAATCTAAAACTTTGCGCACACATGTATTTTTGTATCAACGTGTTCCCGACTATGCTGATTAATTATTTTTGCGTCGACTATCGACCCATAGTCGATCCCTCGATCATCATTCACCCCTATAAAATCTGAACGAGCCCAGAGGATGCCTGTTGGGACTCTTGCTTTAAATATTTAAAATCCGTCGTATAAAATAACTACATACTTTGTTTGTTTTGATATTATAGGCAATCAGATATCTTCCCTGTTCTCCGACATATTCAAATAATATTTCATATTACAGACCAGAAAACTTATAAAAAATATTTTGCAGTAAGCTTTTGAAAGCGGATCTTTCAAAAGATTAGATCTGATACATAAAGTTTAAATACGGTAAAGAATTTGAAATCTAAATGCACAATTAAAACTTTGAAAATCATTTCATATTCTTCTGATCTAACTAAAGCTAAGAAATTCTTGTTATCATCATCGATTATTATGTTTCAGATTTTGCTCAAAGAATATTTCATGAATGACGTTACTATAAGTAAACTGACAGAGGCGTCGAGAAAGAGACTAATTGGGATACTTACACGTCTGTATGCAGTTTATCATAAAAATGGCTTTTTTGCAGAATATTAAGAAGTTGGATCAGTGAACTTGCGGCATTTGGAAGATATGTATGTCTGTCGTAGTTTTAAATGAAACTCGCTGGCATTCAGAAAATTTTTATTTTATGTATAGTAGGTGCTCCATGGGTATTTTGATAATATTAAATGAATAATAACATTAAACGAAGAGATTAAAAATATTCTTCGCAACATTAATATAATTTAATTAATTTAATATAAATTAAGTAGAAACATATAAATTCTTATTTTCACAGCATTTTAACTGGGGAAAATATCGTTACTAGTGGATTGTCAGCAAACGTTATGCAATATCACCTTATGTTACGTAAGTTCATTTACAAACTGTTTCTAATATTTCTAGAAATTATATGGCCGAAGTCTGGCCGGAGTCTCTGCAGTTCTCTGATTTTCTTTTAAGTGAATCAGAGAGAAATATTTAAATGTTAAAATAATTTTATTTTTTTTATGTATCGCGTAATTCTTATTTAACAGTTAAAATGTGTATTTTAAATTGCTAAAGTATGTTTACTTTTCTTATGTTGATAACATCTGCTTGCTTACGGTACATATCGATAGTTTGGAAGTATTTCTAAAAAAAAAAAAAAAAAAAAAATATCGCGAAAAGCACAAACTTGCACCAGATAAAATCATTTTTAGCTTTTCATCAGAAACGAATTTCCAGATTCCGTTAGTGATTTCATTAATACGTAAATACCGAAATTTTTATTTTTTTTAATTTCGGCGACTAAAAATTTGGATTCGGTTTTTGAATTTTTTGTAATCCTTGTTAACTTTCACCTGTATGCATCTGGTATCTGATTTGGTTTATCTGGGATTCCAGTTATCCAAAAATTTGTGTCTTAATTTGTCATTAGAAACATATATCATCTTTTGATTCCTTGTAGGATAATCAAAAATTTTGAATGGCAATTTGACTGAAATACATGCCGAGGGTTTGAAGCATTCAAGTAAACTATGTTTACTGTTACTCCGCTTCCAGTAATTTAAAAAGAACTTTTGCAAAACAGCTTTCAAATTACAGTAGAACTTTGTTCAAAAACAAATCGATTCACGAACAAATTTTCCAATCGGAAAATGTCTTGGATGACGAACGAAGTCTGGAGATACGAACAAAATGTAAACCACACATGGTACGCTTGAATGAAGCCTCCGGTACGGTTGGGGCAACTCCATGTGAACAGGGGTAGCTGACTGGTTTATCCTTTGGTTACGTTACGCCTAACTGTATATAGAACTAAAAAGACATTCATTATAAATCTACGAGGATCTCTGCCAGTAACACAATGACGATAATTGACAATAAATATTGAATACATAGAAGCAAATCCTTCGAAAGTAATGTTACTGCGCCCGTTAGTGAGGATTTTGTTAGTGGCAAGGGTCTCTCTGATTGAGAGTCTTAGAGCGTTCTTTGTTCTTGCTCTGTCCGAAACTCTGTGAAGATTGATGCTTCGGTTACATTTTACCACTTCTGTTTCGTTCTAATCGAAGGCGATATAGGAGGAGCTACAAAGAAAAATGACATTTCTTCGACCCCTTGATTTTGAAAGGTCTTGATGGCAGACGTTAGTGCAGATCGTTAAAATCTCTTGACACTGGTCGTGAGATTATGATTTGTAATTTCAAGTGGAGGAGTTACTGAACAAGTTATTGCTCTTCCAATATCAGAGCACGTCGTCTCATACCTCGTAGCAGCTCGAACACGTGAGGGGAACGCACGCACGAATTTTTATATTTATGTGGTCCGTAGCAACTCCCAAACATAGTAGAAGAAATGTTTTTAGAAGCAAATACACGAAGGGAAGATCCTCCTACTTATTTGATCCGCAGTATTGGTAAAAAAATGGGGTAACATGTAGAATTTTACAGAATATTTTCAAGCTGATAAAGCAGTAGTAAGCTACAGCATAAATATTTGCAGAAAATAATATTATATCTTGCTTTAATAACATTTTAAAAGAAAGACAAAAATAAATCACAGAGGATAAATTTTTCTTGGATCAAAGGTTCAGCGATTCCCAAGTAGATTCCCATAGGCGACCAGTGTTAAGAGAAAAGACAACGAAGAAGACCCTAAGTCATATCAGCTATCTGATATTTTCCCGGATTTCCTTTTCAAACAGTAACATTTTGCATGTTTGGGTTCTGCACCATTTTGTATTTACGCCATCAGCTTTCCTCAAGTAGAGATACAGAAAATTTTATTCAGATTTTCCTTTTTTTTTTTTTTTTTTTTTTTGGCTATATTTAGTATTATGTAACTAGTGTGTATATGTTGATACTATGTATGTGTTAGATTTAATGAATTCCGCTGGTTTTGCATCATGAACGTACATACGAAGCACAATGTACTCTCGATTATCCGGGTGCGGATTACCTGGTTACTCAACGCTGTGAGCGAGAGTGTGAAAAACAAACGCGTGCAAATGTGAACCTGCTCTAAAAACTGCCGAATTATGTAAATTCAATACCTCTTACAATACTTTCTGTAACAGCATAGTTGAAGGAATGGTTTCGGCTGATCACTGGGATATTTTTGTTTCTTATGCATTTTCGGGCTTATTTGATTTATTCTTTTAAAAATTGATTTAAAACTTTAGGTTGAAAGTAAGTTATAATGTTTCTACCATGGAGGAAGATTCTTCCTAATTCAGAAATTGAGAATTTATGTAATTGCGTAATAATCCAGGCAGTAACCGAACCTGTATGACGAAAAAATAAAAATCTTCTAAAATGTCGATCGGGAAAACATAGAGGAATGATTCGATGGCGGTTCGACTGAGCTAGGCTTTCACTGCTGTAGTGTTGCGGATATCCTTTCAAATCTTTCAGGAACAGAAGGAGCAGTGCGCGATACTGAAAAATAGAAGCGAAGAAGATACTGACAATTACATTAGTCCCGAGACAGCAGTAACTACTTCTGAAATTCTATTGGAATTTCTCGACCACAAGTGATTCGAACACAATGATTAAATAACACTTCAGAGGATACGTTGTGAAATTCGAAAAATTAAGCGTTCTCAAAAACATGCATGAAAACTCATAATTCCGATTATTCGTGACCTGCATCCCTGCAATTATTCTGGATAACAATACACTGTACTCTTTTACATGGGAATACACAGTACTAATTTTACATTACATCACACTGGACTCATTTTACATTACTTTACCCATTTTACACTATATTATACTGTACTTATGCACATTACATTATGGAGTAGTCATTACATTACACTATACATATTACATTACACTATACATATTACATTACAATGTACACATTGCATTACACTGTACTCATCCGCATTACGATGTACTTACGCACATTACAAGGCACTGTACTCAAAAGACATTAAATTATACATTACATACACTATACTCATACACATTATATACACTATACACTGCGTACATTGAGGTACCCATTTTATGTTACATAACACTGTACACTGATGCACCCATTTTACATTACATTATACTGTATACTGTATATTGATGCATCCATTTTATCACAATGTACTCATTTCAAGGGAGCATATATTTTACATATATTCCTGTGGCGAAAATTGTTTCGATTTACGAATATTTCGAAATACGAATTAGCTTCAGAAACGAATCAATTTCGTAAACAATAGTGTTTCTTCGTTTTCTGCATGCGGAATTAAATCTAAGGTTTTACTTTTATTAACAGATATATATATATATATATATATTAATCATTAACTTTGCAACTGTTATTTTCAAAGGCTATTGCAAATTATTTAAGATACTTGGAATATTATGCTACTGAAGTCTTGCCGAAGATACTAACTCCAGAGCATGGTATTTTACACCATAAAACTGCTGTTTTGATAATGTTTTTGTCATCAGCGGCCTTTAACATTTATTTGAAGATAGCCTACCAAAATGTACCAGAACTTGGAAAGTTAGGAAATAGGCTAATGGTTCTTATTGAAAGTTATATCTCTTAGTTTTCCGACAGCGGCGTTAGGGAAAGATGCAAAGCTAAAAATAGAAATATTCTACAGAATCATCTGTTTCCAATTCCGTGCTTTCCAGCTGGAAAGCTTCCAACTGTCACTTCAAATTTTAATGAAATTTTATATGTGTTTATTTCGACCCCATAGATATAAATTCCAAACTTAAAGGCAAAAGAATAAGCTTCAAAGAATGGTTTAAGCTCAGAACGATTTATATTTTACATCATGCATATTTATAGAAATCACACTTTTGAAAGACGTCTCTACAAACAGTGAATAATGGTAGTATTTCCAATGAATTTATGGATACTTTTAATTTTTTTAAAATAAAAACTGGCAAATGCGTTGAGGGCATCTGTCCTGATTAAAGTTTATTTAGATTTGTCGAGGTCAACGAAAGAAACGAAAATATGTTTCTTGATGAGGGGAGCTAACTGATTCAGTTCTCCCCTTCTCCAATATTTCTCATTGGTAACCTATCAGTAAGTGAGCGGTAAAGTCGCCAGACACTGGGAGATCTACCTTTCGATTTAATGTGAAAGGGCTGGCTTCCTGTGCGATTCTGTGATTTTCCTCGTGTGCGTAGATGCGAACCAGGTTTCTTTAGTCTTCCATGAAGTCATCCGTCCCATTAAGCAGCTAGCCCTCTCTTGCTTGCTTAAATAGTTTCCTCACAGCCTATCAGAACAGCTTATCTGAAACAATCAATCAGCCCATGATTACTCACGGAGTTCAGCGAAAGAAAGGAAAATGTATGTCTTGGTGGAGAAGAGCTAAATGATTAAGGAGGAATTCTATTCTTTCCCCTCCAGTATTTTTAGTGACACTGTGACACTTGTTCATGTGACAGTTTCAGCCAAGAGACACTTCTGCACTTCCTGGTGAGGTAGCATGAAATTTTCTAATAGCCGAAAAGAATCAGAAACAAAGTGAGCTTCTCCGCACAGCCGATCAGAAGCAATCAATCAGCCATTCCTGCTTTAATTTCTGGTCTTGTCAAAGATATTTGGAAAAAATATATACATGCATAGATACAGATATTTATTTAATAAGAATTTTCTTACATTTATTATGAAATGCATGAGAAAAATTTCGCTGTAGAATATTTTAATCTATCCATTAAAAATATTGACTGTTCTAAATAAATGCTACTCATGCCCATAGAAACAGCTGCAGTTTACATACAGCATTATCAGATTTTCTGATCCTTTAATGGGTGAATACCTAAGAAAACAACTCAATTCTGACTCTATGATCTTGACATGGAACGAAAGAGAGGGTAGCTATTATTTTCTGTGTAAGAGAATTCGTTTTCATTAAAACCGTGGGAGCGGCATAAGAATAGCTATTAAGTCTAGCGTTACCAAAATTGACCATCAGAAATAGATTTATATGCTCTTAAAGGATTTCAGCGCAATGCACCAGCGGTTTTCAGGTAGTTTATCTACTTGTTCACAATCCATGAAGACAAGCATATTTGAAAGAGTTGCCGCCACGTTTTGTGAGCGGTTTTAATGGGCATATGTGTTGTTTACACATGAAAACGAGACTGTGGCTAATTACAGATACATTTATACTCCTGAACTATTTCTTTAGTCAAGCACCTGTGAATCTAATTTTTCTTAATTAACTATGAAGCGTAAAAATAGAGGTGAGTAGAGGGCACATATTACATTTAAATCAATATTTAATGCTATATTTCCACTGAAATGCGCGGATGTAGTGCATTTCTTTGCTTTTCGTTTTCCTCCTTAGAACTTTAGCGCTAGATTCTAAAAAAAAATTTAAATGATTGACATAAATTCACCGTTCACCTGTTGTATATAAGGTTTGTCTTTAAGAGCTACTTTATTGGTAATTTGTATTATCTTAATTACTTTTATTTTTGTTCAGTCAGTTTGTATTTTATATTAACATTTCATCTCTTTTATTTTCTCTAGCATTTATCTCTTGAAACGCATTTTGTGTAGATTCTTCGGCAAAGCATCCGGAAAGTGCTAGTATTCTCACACTTAAAACTCACATTCTTCACAGGTTGATTTCACCTTACTTCTAGTACATTCCAGATCACAGCAGCCTTATCTGCTGCAGATGTCCATGTAATTAAGCGTGTACTATCAGATATCACCTCTATAGCCATCCGATATTGTAATGCTAGTATTACTGTATATTCTTATTGGAATGAGTATAAATGATAATAAGAAATAATATTGCGATAGTTACCAGCATTTTATCCATGACTACCTTTCATTTGTTACGTTCTTACAGTGACCGGGTTCTTCGAAAATTAAATGACCCGCATAATTTTTCCCACTCGATTTTCGGATGGTAAAATCAGTTTAAAAGGGAGGGAATACTCGAGGAAATCCGGTGTTATTTATTTCATTTTGATGGTCAGACAGATCACGCGGTCAACTCAGAAGTAATACTGGCTGTGTTGTTATTGTTTCTAATCTCATTTGTTTGAGCTTAACAGAACAAGCCCACGAATTTTATCTCGTGGCCAGGAGCCCAAAACTGCACTCGAGAGGAGTCTACAAGGTAATACGTTTTAAGGATTTTACTTAAATGTTCTAACTTGATATAAGAATCGATTAATCACAGTAAAGCAAACACAAATTGACACTCAGACAACGGTTTCGCTGAATCAGCTGCATATTTACTCGTGCGCAACTTTACCTCTTCTAATTGGCTACGGCTTAAACACTTGCGCAACAAAACAACTAGCCGCTGCTAGTTGTTTTGACTGTTTTGGGATATAGCCGGTTTCGTGGCTCCATTTTTAATTGGTATAGTGGACCAATTTTTTGTTAGCTATTTTAATGGCGATGTTTGCCAGCAGAGGACGCTTGTGAGGTGCGTCTTCATGTGTGCGATGTTGCCATGGTGCCTTTAGATTAGTCTCCATTACGCTTTTACCGATTACTCCAAAGCAACTTGCCGATGGAGAAAGCGATATATAGCCACGTTATTTGTGGATGGCGGTTTCGTGCAAGTGCCCACGTACCCTCTTACGCAGGTGTGAATGCACTTCTTGACCTTCAGATAAAAACACCTTATGTCCAGAAAGCCATTGTTTGAGAAAATCCTAAACTTAACATATCCTTAAAATTCGCAACCTAAAATAAAGTGGAAAATTAAGAATCACGAATATTTAGGCAAATATTGGAAACACACTTACGTATTCTTCCTGGAAATATACGCTACATTTTGAAGAAAAAGGACGATTTCATCCATTGTCCATTCAAACTTCTATTAGCTGTTACAAAATGTTTTAAAGTAACAGCAGACAATAACGCTTAATGTGATTGCGGTTAATTTTTGTTATCGAATTGTCGACGTCCCGCCCGTCTGTACACGAAATAGTGGAAAATATATCGTTTATTGTGATCCAACAGTTACCTTAATACAAGTGTATTATAAAATATTATAGAATAAATGTTTGAAACTGAAGTAAAGGTGCCAAATAAGTTTAAAAAGCATTTTAATATTTAGAAGATTGCAGAAAAATATCTTCAAGGAAGGGACTAAGTCTCCAAATCCATTAGTTTCAATTTTAGTCAAAACATTAAGCAAAAGCAAATCAACCTCAGTTTGGCGTCAGTTTTGAGGGGATCACACACAGGTCCCTCTTCTTCAGGAGGAAAAAAGAGTCTGCAGAAATGTTTTCTTTCTTTATTTATTTTTCTCTGAAAGTATTAAGCTGTTACTAAAATTGCATTTCCCCCTAATTTATATTTTAACAGGGAAGGTTTTTTTTCAATGAGATATGACTCCGGTTATTAAGATTAGTGGTATGGCATCGATCGAGTAATTTCCAGAAATGTTATCTATAGCTCATAAACACGCTTTGCTAATTTTCCTAATTAAAATGCTGTGAATATGAATATTTATATGCTTCTAGTTATATTTGTATTATATTAGTTAAATTCTACTGCTGTTTTTCCTCATCCTTTAGAGTTATCATTCTTTTAATGTTATCAAAATAGCCGTGGAAAAACGTGATCATATTGAGCGGCGCCTTCTGTAGAATTATGTTAAAAATACTTCTTTAACATTGCCGCCCAGTTTTCACTTAACAAAGTCGATCTTTTTTTTTTTTTTTCTCTTTTCTTTTCGTCGCTCCCCCCCCCCTTTTTTTTCATTTAGTTAGTATGGGAAGGCACTACCATATGTTCCATTTTTTAAATTTTAGTAAAATTTTAGATATAACTTCTGTAAAGTTAAGTACAGAGATTGCATAAATTTATGACTAGATATTATGCAGAGTTTTGTACACAGATTTAATAAAAATTCTGCAAAGTTTCAAAAGGTCCTATGTAGAGAATTTTATAAAATGCGTTCAGAATAAGCAACTGAATTCTACTAAAATATCAGATGCCATTTTTTGAATAAATAATGAGCGTTTTTTAAATAAAACATTCGTAAAAGTGCACCGATCAAAACAAGTGAAGAAAGATCTTCACACGGAAAAGCAAGCCCTCCTTGGGGCTTTGAACTTGATGGTACTTTGAACATATAGCTAAATTAGTTTTAACCAGTATCTTGAAATTTAGCCCCAAGGCAATCGCGGTGAAATTAAAACATGCACGCACTACAGTGTGCTGCAATCAGACGAAAGCAGAAGCATATGAGAAAATAACACGAAAACATCCTCCTTGATTCCAAATCATTCTTGTAATAAGTACGGAGTTAATTTGCCGAAATCGTGGGATGAAAAAAGCTGATGTTTTGGCATCTGGTGGCTAAAAATGACCTCCTAGAATACCATTCTGTTAAACAATTTAGTACAGTCGATCTTGGCTCTTTCGTACGTGGTTGCCTTAAATCAAAATCAAGCTGATCGGCAACTTAACTCCTTACCTGGCGATATGTCTCTATCATTTGCCAATTTCTGTACTCTATTTCGAGCTTATTTTTTGATTTTACCATTTATTTGGCGACCTCACTTCAGATTAAAATATTTACTTTACAATATTTTGATAACATTAACCGATTTGTTGATCACAGTAAGCGATATAATTTCCATATTTTCGTATACAAACAGGGCAGACTTCGGCAATTCGATAAAAATATCCAAATGGCAAAACATTAACCGCGATCACACTAAGCGGCGCACAATGCAGTTAGTTAAATCACAAGACAAAAACAAATTAAATGCTACTTGGTAAAAATCAAATTGCTTGTCACGTTAATTTCTTACCTGCGATTGAACTGCTTGTATGAAAAGTCCAAACAATTTCTGCTTTACGCAAATAAGAATGAACACATCTGGGGAGCCTCTTAATACGTTTTCAGTTTTAAATAAAGTTTTATAATTAGCAAGCAGATTGCAATCTTCAGAACTTCATTAACCGTATCTGTGTATCGTCAATAGAAATTATTTAATTCCCTTGATAAATTATGTAACTTTCTCGAACCCGAAAAGTTATATAAATTAATCTCTGAGGCCCAGAGCACCAATTATATTATTTTATTAAATCCAGAATGTTATTAGCAGCCTGGGCTTGCTCACAATACCACAAGGAAAAATGGCGCACGAGCTAAGTCCTCTTACATAAACATGAACGTAATTAATCAATTAATCTGTTAGATCTGATGCTCGTAGCGTGTGTAGTTTTGATTTATTATCTCTACAGTGTGGGAAAGTACGTTATTCAAGTGAAAATAATAAATATTTTTCGGTAGAGTTACTCTCGTCTCGATTAGCATTCACTTCAGACGGGTAAATGACAATCAATTACAAATGCTCTATAGACAAAATATACTTATGTATTAATTACATGTTTTAGAAAGTATTGTCTTGAATACTTATTTGAGTTTTTTATTTAAGATGAAAATGTGAATGTGTAAAAAATATTTCCACGAGCTGTTTATTTTACAGCGATTCTGCGGCGTTATAAAGGAAAGGAGCAAAAATTAGATACGAGTTATAAGACCATTTCTCATATTATAACGGATGTGCAGGGTTTACCAATGTAAAAATAGAAAACAGAGTGAGCTTATCAAGATCAGATTGAAAACTTGGGAGGGGGGTTCTTTTTAGTCTTCAATATATATTTATTGTAAGTTTATACAACGTTTAGCGCGTTGTTTGATTACTTCATAGAACTCTTCTTCTTTTAAGTCTGTTAGATGTTTTTTAATGTCTTTATTGCTGTTAAAATAATCACCTTTAACGCAATGACTGCCGGTGACGACAAAAATTGAGATTAGATCACTCCACCCTAGTCAGGTGATACTTATTTAAATACTCACGAAGTATTTGATATAATGATTGTTCAATGATGAAAGAAAGCAAAGAAAATGATTCCTTCCGACAACTAAATTTATTTCATTCACTAAACTTTTATTTCTCAGGTATGAACTTTTTTCCTTCCTCAACATCAAATTATTGTAAAAGATGATGAATAGTAACTACCATCATGTTCATTATTACTTGCACTTGTCAGCGACTCAATCAGAATCTGACGAAGTTATCTATAAATATTTCTCTTTCTGAAAAATTTGGTCTGTTCTTCAGCGCTATTATCTGAATTTTTGTAAGCCTCGTAGCCGGTTTCTTCTTAACTGGTGTATAATTCACTAAGAAATAATTCTTCCATTTTTTATTATTAAAATTCCAAAAAATTAGGGCTACAATTTTTAACACATATACAAAAAAAAAAAAAAAATCCTACAGAAAACATTTTTGGAAACAAAATAATTTTCAAATTTCCCACCCTTTTTTAATACTTTGTTTTTGAAGAAAAATTTTCAAATTAATTTACGTCCCGAAATATTTCTTTCTAGATTTTCTAAACTCCTACAATTAGAAATAAATGGTGCGTGGTATAACACTGCTCATAACCTGACGGAGATTTTTCTTATAAATTTTTGTGGCAGTTAACATGTTAAAGCGAGACTTTGCTTTGGGGAAGTCATCTACAAATACGTGCTTCATCACAATCTCATACGGGCACTATACGAATTGACTCCCATACCCATGTATCAGGAGGTGGGCATCATGTCAAATGTTCTCCAGAGAGTCGTATTAGAACGTGCCGCAATGCCCATAGTTTCGAAATGCACAGGCGTTGGACTTTTAAAATTGACCTCTATCTTATGCAGCACCGTTTCGCTGTACCGGCTTCATAAGGTTATCAATTCCGTGACAGGGAGACCAGGAAAAGTAAAGAGTATATTAAAACTGTATTACTAGCAATCGCGTTATGTACTAGGCTGGCATACGCCTCTACCCTCCGGGAGAGCATAGGCTGCTTTTTCGGATAGTAGGAAACGGGTCCGTGTATTTTGTGGCCTCAGAGCCGGGACTGTCATAGTATAATATCACAGAAAAATACTGAGCCAATATATATGACTACAGGGGGCCGCTTTAGGGAAAAGAATGTCTGCTTCAGATAGATCTGGTGAGTAAGGGGAATAAGGTCGGAACTGTGACACTTTTCTTGGACCTCCACAACTGACAAGTAGTTAAAGACCTTCGAATACTTAGAGTTGGACCTGAATTTGATTGCAAGTGAATGATTTCCCTGCATAGCTGTCCAATTTCTCTTAGAATGTTCTTATCGAAGGCATCCTCCTTTAAGTAGATTTAAGTATTCCTTGAAAATTCTTGCAGAATATTTCCTAGAAACTTGTCATTTTTCTTTGTAGGGGAAAAACTTTGTAGTAGAAACAGCAAATTTCTATAATCAGTTTCAAATCAAAATAAAAATTTCTTTGCCTGGGATATATGGAGCTCGCAAAAGTCCTTTCGATCATTTATGATATCCTTCACACTTAATGATGTTAATTTTAGTTAAAAGAAGAACGCATTGAGTTAACTTAGAAATTTCGGTTACGGCGATATCTTTAGTACACCATATCATTTATTCTTTGCTGGCAAACTGAGTTGAAAAATATTTTCAGCTACTAGTAAAAAAAAAAAAAAAAAAAAAAAAAAAAAAAACTGTTCGCACCGAATTTTACACGAAACCCGAAAAAAAACTTCAGTTTTTATATTCTCAAAAATAATCTCAAACCGCTGTGTGCGTCTAGGGAGATGGAATACGCAGTTCCAGAACCAAAAGAAATTTTATGAATTCTTTGTTGACAAACAAATGTATCCGTCATAAATATGTGCGTTCCTTCAGAAAAGATCGTATTAGATTTCGACGTGCTTATTGATTCTGAACGAAAACAAACTTTTTCTACATCATTTTACATGTGAGTTGATTTGTTTTACAGATTTTATTATATTAATGATTATATTTATAATATATAGTAACAGAACTGATATTCTGGTCTTAATACAGTCAGCTGCCGAATAACAGGAGTAATACCATGGACAACTTTCATGTGAAAGTAGTTAAAAAAACTGAAAGCAGTTAAAAAAGTAGAAAAGAGCAATAACTCATGTTATGATTGACAGAAATATGTTAAAAGATTACAAAAAAATTTTTGAAAGAGTTCAGATTTTAATGATCGCCCCAAATGATTTGTTAAGGTTTTTACGCTCTTCCTCAGCTCGCAGTCTACCACTCTGCTGTTGCAGAAAATTGCAAAAACTTTAAAAGAGTATGTTTAGAATTCGCGATGCAGTGTCAAAGTTCTATATATGTTTTCTATTTTTTTCAGTCTTTTCTCAGTTCATCCTATTAGTATTCAGTTTTCTCAGTCAGATGATTTGCAATTTTTTTTGTCTTTTTATTATTAACGTTTTCTATCTTAACTATATTTATTAAATATCACGTTCTTCTCACTCACTCCACATAAAATTCTATTCAACAGAAAAAATCACAAAATATTTAAAAGCAACATATGTTTAGAATTTCCGACAGACAGTCTTGCGCGCTGGAGATAAAAATATTTTATTTTGTATTTTCCACTGATCGTTTTCAAACCGTCAAATTTTCTATTCGAAAATTTAATAAAGCTTTAGAAAATATGAAATGTAAAACACGAAATTCAAAATTCAGACACATTTTCGCGTGAAGGTAAACGCTATTCAAAATTTAAGACTCTAGGTACCGTCGTTTATTCACAGAGCGAGAACACACATACATGCAGATTATTCATTATTTAATTTCTTTAAAGATAAAACAGGGCGATGATATTTGGAATTTGAAAAATTGATTCAATTTATAATTAATTTTTATTATAGTGGATTACGCCAAATCCCGTTTCGAGAGTAATAGACCATTTTGGATAAGGCCCTTTTTTGCTAATTACTGATATTATATTAATTGACAGAAATATACTGCTAATAATTTACCAGTATTTTCAAGTAAATAAATCTGCATTCAACATTATGTTGCTCTATGGGTATTTTCCACTCTTTGTCCCTCTATATCTGTATATTTGTCAGCCTGTCTATTTCTAGTTGTCTGTAGCTCTGTTTGTTTCTGTCTGTTATTCTGACTGCCTCTCTGTGGTCTGTCTAACTGTGTTTATCTGTTTCTCTGTCTTGATGTCTGCGTCTGTGCCTGCCTGTCTCCCTCTGTATCTCTTTCTTTTTGTCTCCGTCTTCCTCTCCTTTTTTCCCTATCTCTATCGCTCTGTCTCTCTGTTTCTACTTCTATATGTCTTCCACCTTTCTATTTGTCCGTCTGTGTCTGTATAATTGACAGCTTGTTTATATCTGGTTGTCTGTCTATCGCTCTGCTTGCCTGTGTCTGTCTATCTGATAGTCTGTCTCTCGGTTTGGTCGGTCTGACTTTGTGTGTGTCTTTGTCTTTATTTGTATTTGTTTTTGTGTCTGTCCTCCTCTCTCTCTATCTTTCTTCCTGTCTTTGAGTCTGTTTCTGTGTTTGTTTATTACTCTAATTCTCACTGTTTCTGTCTCTCTGTACTTATATATATCTTTTTATCGCTCTCTCTACCCTATACCTGTCTTTCTGCTTCTTTGTATGTTTGTCTTTTCCTCAGTCTGTTCTTGTTCATGTTTCGTTTGCACTTCGCAGCACATAATATCTGTACCGTAAAATCGTTATTTATATTTGCGTATTATTGGTATTACGTATTAGTGTCTTTTATACGCAATCCGAAATATATAAATAATGTTTAAATCACTCTTAAAGGTAAATTATTCAGTCATAAATAAGATGTACTGCCATTAATGTTTTAGTTGACACTTTTGCCTTCACACTTCTTTTTTTACTTCTGTGTTTCCACTTACTTTTATTGAAGAATGAAAGTAATGTAAACAAAAACATTTTTCGTTTTGTTCTGAATTGAATTTTTCTTTGTTTCGAAGACTGATTTAATTTACGCAACCAAATGAACTTACTTCCCAGTTCAAAATGTATCAAATAAAGCAAAAAGCATTTTTTCTGTTAATTACAATTTGAATTTTTTTTTAATGCCAGAGTTGTTTTTATTCTGGTGCGTCACTTGTTTTTTACTGCGTCAGTTTTCAAATTAAAGTACGCTGTCACCATAACACTATGTCGAGAATTCTAAAGATAAGCTGTTATGATTTTGCTGCTGAATTTTATGTGCCATAATTAGAAGAAAAAAAGTGATGATCAATAAACAAAGTACAAAGTTCAAAAGAGAGAAATAATTGTGTAGATCATGTTTCTAAGAAAACTGAACACTTATATGAAGAACCGAAATGTGTTTGAAACAAATTAATAGCAACACTTAGAACTGCATTGGAAATTTTAAATATACACTGCTTTAAAAAATATCTTGCTGTTGAATTTTTTGCGTACGAAAAAAGTGAAGAAAGTGTTTAATAGTTAGGTTAAAAAGATAGGAAGAGTTGTGTAGGTCATCCTTTTAAGAAAACTGAACATTGATAGCATGAACTGAGAACAGACTGAAATGCATAGAAAAGTGTATGGTAACACTTTACCCGGAGTTCTAAAATTAAGCTTTCAAAACTTTTATGAATTTGCAGTTATATTTTATGTAAGTGCAAAAGAAAAATGAGGTTTTAATCCTAAAACTAAAAAATTGTTGCATTCGCAAGAATGAGTTCAAGAGCAAATTTGTATACTGCGAGCTAAGCGAGAACATAAAAAATCCGATTCTTGAGTATTTGCTAAGCCGTTAGAAAATGTATTGAACATGATTTCATGCTTTAGGGCAGTTGCTATATGCGAAGCGAAACGTATGTGATTTCTTCTTAAATTCATCAAAGTTTCAGTGCTTCTTCTGTAATACTTTAAGCGGAAATCACCAAGTCTAATTTCGCGTTATCTAAGATGATTTTCAAACTCCAGAACCTCCTTTGTGAAAGTTTATAAACACTTTATATCAAATACATTTTAATGTAAATACATATGATTCATATGGGGCATTATTTTTAGTAATGAAAGTTTAATAAATTATCGTTATGTGATTGAACATACTGAACAAGACGAAAATTTAAGCACTCCAATTGAAAATTGTTCTATTTGCAGAGTTAACTGTGAAAACAATCTAATTTTCCCTGTTAATGATATAGAAGTGACATTAAATTTTAATTGAATTAATTCTAATTTACTGAACCCGAGCATAGATTTAAAAATACTTCACTCATATCCTAAACGCAACTGAAATTATAATAGGGCTACGCTTCAGCTAATTGTTTAAATACATTTTGAATTATTTGTCTTCATTTAGCTACTAATCTCACAAAACACCTAGAGCTCATTACACATCTTCAATTAAAAGCATCAGAGTTTTAATTGTTTTAATTATTCCGTATCCTTAAAGGCTAGGGAAATTAATTTATGATATTATATTTTACATTTTATCTGTTACTTTTTAAAGAGAAAAATTGTTAAATTAAATGTATAATAAATCTAATAGCTATTCCGAAGCCTAAAATTAGCCAAAACAACAATCTTGTAGTTGGAGTACATTATGATTCAAATTCGGTGTATATTAAGGGCAAACAGGTACAAGTCATCAAAAGAGGAAAAAAAAATCTGCACTTCTTATTCTGAAATTAAAGTGGAACGCACCAGCGGCAGAGAGATTAAATCGTTGAGCCCTGGTAGTTCGACCTGAGTTCGAATAAAAGTAGAAACTTACAAAATGTGACTATTTAACGCCAATTAGAACACTTTTATCTACGATCATTATTTATCGAAATAAAATCAATATATAATCGTAACGATATTTAATGAAATAAAGTATGCAATCAACTTCATCGAACGCTGTGTGTAAAGTAAAATTTCATTTTTTTTTCCATTTTTAAAGCAATTTGAGGGACATAAATATTACCCTAACATTTCGTAATATAACTGTTCGTTACATCATTGTCTGTAAATATTGTTCACAAACAGATGCAAATTTCGGACTTAAATTAAGGCTATTTATAAAAAAAAATATTTAATTTTACACATCGGCGCAAAACTTGATCGAATATTATGCAAATTCGCAGGAGGAACATCGCAATAACAATTTCACCTGTTTGCATAAGTTATCTTAGTTTGATAAGTCTCAGCTAGCCAGACAGCCTCCAAGAACAATACTTGGTAAACAGTCCTTGAGAATTCCTTATCCCGGATTTTAACTCGCCCATGGCGCATGATGATGATTCTGTGAATAATCAACGAAGGCCTTGCGAGCTAAGCACTATAATCATAAGTAAGCAAATATTTGAAATCGTAAAGACTATGTTTTTCTGTCTATATCTCATAAAGGGGAATAGGGAAAATTGTTTAGTAGTATTATTAAGTATGGAGCTTTCTTACGTTCGTTAGAATTCAAAAAAGGAAAAGGAAAAAAGAATTATGGTTTAATACTGGATAAATTTTTTAATCCATGTGTTTTCCTATGCTTTTCATTTAATTTAATTAGAGCATGAAGACAAATGCCCAGTTAAATTATAGTTAGAATAATAGTTATTGTAAAATTATTAAAACCTACTTAGAATATATATATAGTCTTACGGTATTGTACTAACTACCTTGCTTGTTAATTTTATATATATATATATATATATATATATATATATATATATATATGTACCAAATTTCTTCATGGATTTTCTCTTATTTTTTTAACAAATTTTATCGCCCGAAAAGCGAAAGAGGAAAATTATGCGAATCGTTTAATTTCCGAAAAACGCTGTTACAGTCACAACATAAATGAAAATTTGTCGTGAATAAACTACAGGTAACAATCACAAAATTATTTCATTAAAAGAAACCATATTTCAGTAAGAATACATAGGAATATTAACACCATAATATCTAATATGATAAATTCATTTCCACTTCCTTACATCCTGAATGTCGCCTGTTGTTACTGTTGTCCACTGCTACTTCCTAGGTCTCAAAATTCCATAAATAATTATTAAAGGTGAATGTTATGAGGAACTTTCGAAATCGTAGACTGAATGTCAATTAGCGTTTGCTTCGATATGATCGGTCGGCTCTTGTGTTAAACTAGCATAAAGTTTTTCAATTAGAATGAAAAAGTTCGGCGTGACATTCGCAGGACGTTTGAGAGGATTCGTCATTTTTAGTAAAACGTAAACAATCACTACCGGAACGAACCCTTTTTAAAAGTTAGAAGAGCTTCTTCTCTAAGCGCACTGATGAAGAAGAAAATTACACGAATAGTTTTAATGTTTTCATAACCTGGCATTAAAAAAAAACTAGGCAAGAAAGATACGCAAGTAAATACAGTATTCATTTAGCATGTGAAATTTAACAATTCCAAATTTAGATTTATCTTTAAAATAGTAAACTAAAGTAAAATAAGTCATTTATTTAATGCTTATTTTCCTGAGTTATCCTAAACTAGTTCTGAAAACACGTTCACCTAATGCTAATATCTTTCACTTATTGTACGGAATAGGTAATTTATCAAGGTACAATGGTAACGGTCATAAATTACAACAATAATAACCGTTAATCTCTGGTTCCTACGCCTAGGAATATGATCATGAAATAAGAGAAAGTTCAGATATTAAGTTCATAGCAATTATAGATTATTAGACAAGCCTAACAGTTGCTTCACAATATGAATATTCGCTTAATATCGTTTCCCTAAAACACGCATATCACGTACAATTAGTTATGGGATGCTGCATGATCAGACTTTATAATATATAGTGCATTAAATTGTTCGTTTCATTTAGTTGACGTTATCAGTATTGTGTGGTAGAAATTCCTGAATAGATTTTGATAGAAATTTTGATAGTCGTTTTCAGATAGAAGTGTAATGATTTAACTCTGTATCTGTTTGCAATCTTTCATTAATTGTGTTAATCGTCTGAATTAATTATATATAACAGTGGTTTTAGGCTCGTTACATGCCTGGCGAATGCTCGATCTGAAAGTTGCTGACGGGCTAGGACAATTTTTTTAAACAAAATTTAAAACATGTAGGGATTATTTTAATTTTTAATACTTACATATTTTTGGAAACGCTATCCTTTATTATCTTCTTTCTCACCTTACATTTCGCTGCCAAAATAAGTTTTCATTATCGCGTTTGATTTAAACGAGGTAGAACCAGTATTTAATGGGAAGTTCAGTCACTTCCGTAGAAGAAAGAGTTCAGTTCTCAGTAGAGCATGTTCTGCCTTCTGGCCATGTGGTTGCTTAAGCCTATATTACTACCTTCGGTCGTAGCCTTACCTGCCTGTTGCTATTCGCTGGTTGAGGTTGCTAACTCAGTTAGTGATTTCTGTACAGCTTCCGTTAGGTTTTAGTTAGTTAGAATTAAGTTAGTTTCTAATTTTGTATCTTAAGTTAAACCCCAAGTGGAGGCTTTCCTGTAAGCCCGAGTGGAGCCTTCTGTTATTATTCTTTGAGTAGAATAAAAGGTATTTTAACCCTTCTTTGTTTCTATAGTATCCTTTCCTTGGACTTTGTTTCTATAGTTGTAAGAAGAACAGCGAATAGCCGCTACATTCTATTCATTCTATCTTTTCTCCTTCAATAGCAGTCGACCACATGAGCTCAGTACGTATCTTTGTTTCTGAAACTAGAAACACTTATTTGCAACAAATGTATATGCGGGGCGTATAAAATTGCTTAGGAGGGTCGTGAGGTTTGGACCACATATATATAACACATGTGTTGCAAACATTTACAACTTATTTAACTCATATCGCTTATACCGGGTAATTCAAAATTCGCCCACATTCAGAAAATGTACAAATTCCAAAATGAATATCAATGAGAAGTTATTGCAGTAGATGGCATCCCTGTACAGGAGTAATACATTCAAGCAAAACAAATTTTTATGATTAAGCATCACTTCGCAAAGCATATATTTTATTGCGATGCTGTCTTTCTGATGTTCGTTTTGGTGATTGAAGCTATTTATTTCATTTTTTGTACATTCTGTTCGAACTCGGAAAAGATGATTTTATGGCAAACGCTTACATTTTTTTCGAAATCAGATCACCAAGGGAAAAGTCGTTTTGTTATGTTCACGAGCATTTGAAAAGGCCTCTTTAAACACTTCCACATTTTCGTAAGGGCGCATTAACAAGTATAGTTCAATTATAAAATTAATTTAAGCCTTTATTTTATTTTATTTTATTTCATGTTGAATTCTACTAAAAATGAGATACATGTAAATAACTGATCTTACGAAACACATACTACACCATGAACTGAAAGAAAAACATAAGCAAGACAAACACAGAGGGAGAGACAAAGAGACAGTCAAAAAGAGGCAGTGACAGAGATAGGGCGAGAATGATACATATAGATATAGATGCAGAGAGGCAGAAATAGGTAGAGAAAGTGATAGAGAGGGTGACAAATAAAGAAGGAGACAGCCAGGCAAAAAAAAAAAAAAAAAAAAAAAAAAAAAAAAAAGAGGGAGAGAAATAGACAGAATGACGGAAAAGCACGGCAAGACAGACAGAGAAACGCATACTTTGCAATGTAAAGTGAAAGAAAAACAGAGACACAGATTAAGAAATATAGACAGAGAGATAGAGGCAGGCAAAGAGAGATAGAGATAGGCAGGCAGATTAAGAACTGAGAGAGACAGGAGGATAGACACACACAGAAAGACACAGAGAAAGAGAAACAGAGAAAGAGAGAGAGAGAAATAGAGACAGAGAAACTTCGAATGCAGATTTAATTATTTGCAGATACCGGTAAGTTGTTAGTAGTAAACATGGATTATTTCTCTCTCCTATTTTTTTTAATTGCCTTAGATTTAGCGAATGAGGCCCGGTGCTCAGTGGGTAACGCTTTGCGCAGCAGCACTACCAGCCCGGGGTTCGATCCCTGGGCTGGGCAAGGTTGACTTAGCCTTTCATCCCTGGAGTGGTAAAATGAGTACCAAGTTCGCTTGGGGACTAAACACCGGAGTTCCTGCGACAAGCTGATCACATGTCCAAGCAAAGATACACAAGCACCCGCTAGCCCAGAGCCTAGAAAGTAGATATCAGGGCACTGCCAGCCATGCCTTTCCAAGGACTGCTTGCGCCGCCAAGTTTAGTTTAGTTTAGTTTAGATTTAGCCACAATTTTTTAACATTGGACATTATGCGTCCATGATAGTTTTCATGGAAGATATCTTTAAACGCATCTCTAATAAAAAAAAAAGGATTATGAAAGCTAACTGCATGAACTGAAACTGAAATTTCAAGTGATATGTTACTTGTAACACTATAAGGAAGTCATTCATTTAAAAAATATGCCATTAATATCCATTCTGGAATTAGCGCATTTTTTAAAAAAAAATTTGTGAATGACTTTTGGCACATCCTGTATTTAAATATATAAAACACGGCATAACTTAATTAAAAGTAGCTTAGAATTGAATCAGTATTTCTGCTATACCGAATTATGAAGTGAATCTCTGAATAAATGCATCTGTTTATTCTGCAGTTTTTTTTCTTTGTTTAGTCAATGAGAAATTAATGGACACAATTTAATCCTTTGATTCAATATCATTGTTTACTTCGCTAATATTTAGGTTTTCATATTTTGTTCGTATATTTACGGAATTTTGCAAGAAGGCATGGTAGTTTCGAGTAGTAGTAGTTTTTTGTTTTATTTGCGAGAAAGGTATTTAGTTTCAAATTTAAACCTTAAAGTATTGAACAATGCGTATGACATTTCTTTGGAAATAAAACGAAGATTTACATGTAATCGTTAAAAGGACCAATTTTACTATCCCTCCAACACAAAAACTTCGTTCTTTGGCTCTACAGATTAATTTGCTCCAAACTTTGGCAAATAAATTAACTGCTGCTTAAGATTTCATGGGGAAAAAGATACGATTATGAACTAAGTACAATTAATCCAAAAATGCATTAATATCATTTACGAAGAACTTCACAGTTAGTTACATACTGAGATGTTTCTGAATTTGAAAACTGGAAGTTTTATCAGCTAACTTTTTAGTTCAATAAAGCAGAGGACGTGGTATTATATGCATAAAATATGGTTTTATTTAATAAGAATATTAAATCTATTATTAATCTATTCAATAAGAATGTTAAATATAAACAAATCTAAATATTAATTGAATTTGTAGGATTGCTGTTAAAACGAGTGATCTCTAGATCTGAAACTCACAAGATATTAGACAAATGTTCAGTAACTTTTATGTTTTAGTCTTAAATTGAACATTAATTCACAACTTACGTTACAGACGAAACCACCGCTTGTGAATATTTAATTTTTGCTTTGCAGTTCAGACAATGTGAACAATTAAATTCACCCGTTGATAACTTAGTTTAAGAATGTGCTTTCAGCAGAATAAGTTATTTTACTGGCTAATTTTAATTGTCTCCTAGCGAGAATGCTAAAGCCGGAATATCATTTTTAAGCAGAGCTGGCGTAAATTATATCAGCAAACGCGTTTGTCAAAAGCACCCTGAAATAAAGATTCAAACCCCTCAGCTTAAATACACACAAAGTTAACTTTCATTCTGATGAGGAATGCCGAAAGGATTAGTAAAAACTTAAAATTATAATAACTGATTAATTATCATAAGGTACTTTACAAATGAAATATAAATGTAATAAAAATAATATATTAATTTAAATAAGTATAAATATTAATAGAATTAAAATGTAAATACAATAAAAATATAATAAAAATATAACAATAATTTTAAATAAATATAAATATTAAGTAATATCACAAATTATTACACTGAAATACTTATTTCTTTTGAGAAATAAATATGTTTTTTAAAACATAAAATATTGCAGCCACTTTTTTGTTGGCTATTAGGTTTACGCGTGTTTTAAGAAATATCTCACAGTATTTTCTAACTTTCTGGTATATTTCGTAACATCAAAACAATAAAAAAAATCTCGAAAGAGCGCGATGTTTTTGAATCTTTTGGGATTTTCAGAGATAACTTTGCATCAAAGCAGAGTAAAAAATAGATTTACAAGATTGTAAATCGAAATCACTATACACAGTTTCTGAATCAATTTGTTATCACTATGTTTGAAGTCGTTTTAGTGTCCCAGACAAAAGGATTTGAGATTTACGTTAACATACTTGCATTTTTTAACTTCCTTTTTTTATTATACATATAGTTTCATTATACATTATATATATAGTTGTATTTACAAGTATTCTAATTTTTTATTCCATTTCTTAAAAAAACGTGCAGTAGATATATCAGACTAAATTAAACTAATTTAGTTTAACAATTCCATGGGAAAGCAAAATAAACTATTATGATAACATAAGTTTCAGAATATTTCGATGCAGCATGCATTCGTAAATTGCACGCGAAAATACGTGCAGTTTATGAATGGCACTTCGTACAAAATACTTAAATTGTGTCTGGAAAAAGAAAATATATCTTTCTGTATATTTTTACATTACAGAATATGTAAAATTTAGATACATTCATAAGACTGATCACTCTTGATTCCTAGTGTTTACTCATAATATATATCAATTTCAATATTTTACGTCTATTTTTAACAAAAGTTTACGTATATCTATCGCACATACGTAAATCTGCCCAATGATTTGTACTTCTCATATAAGTATATTTTAGTACAAATTTACGCAAATCTGCTTATCCTTTTTACTTAGCATAAATGTACCCTTTTGTTAGAAATTTAAATTCATTTAGCATATCAGTTTACTTTGTGTATATGCATAATTTTACTAAAAAGTCGGGAAATCTCTACTTCTCTTATGCATTTTTGGCCAAAACATTGCGTGTATCAACTACTTGTTTACTAAATGTACTACTCCTTTAATGCACGCATTTATCATAAAATTTACATATATTTTCACAGGTTTCCATTATTTCATATATTTTGTATATACAGTATATACGTTTGGTTAGAACCGTATTTCTTTAATAAGTACATCCAGATAAAATACACTCATTACGTATATGAAAACGCTGTTTAAAACGCATATGATTTTCTATACATGACGCGCTTTCACGACGTGATGATCATCTAAAAGGGATTGATTTGTCTTGTTCATTCCACATGGATCAAGAAACATGGAAATTTCAAGAAACATTTTTCCATTGGAAAAAGCATAATATATCACTTACATTTTTATTTTAAATAATTTTTATATGTATTATATAAAACCGAATACCGATAGATCTTAGAATTTGTCAATAGATTATAGCATTTGTAAAGCGAACTGGAATTTAATGTCGTATTTTTTCCTCAAATTAATTTTATAATAAACTTTTAATTTGATCCAATGATGTAATCACCTTCAATATCAGAGATGTTTGGCCTACTAGCGCCCAAGCGAACACTAGTAGTTCGAACTTGGCTAGATTCCAGACGAAAGGAATACAAGTCTATTACTCTTAAAAATCAGTCCATGAAAGCATCCCTTACCTTAAGCGGATAGTCTGGAAATATAGATGACGTAATAGCAAAGAGCTTTAAATAAACTTCACTTCCGGTTGATTGTTTGTAAATAAAATATAATAGTTTTATAAAATTTATGGCACATTGTTAATTATAAAGACTGCATATTTTTTATTTTCCGTTCTACCATATAATAGACAGTAACTACATGTACTAATGTGCATATTATGTTTCATGCTTTGATTTGAAAATATCGCATCGATCGTACTACATCCTCGGGTCCTAGAACATTCGAAAGGCAAATCAACGATTTAACAAACACAAAATTTTTAAAAGTAGCATATTTTTAGAATTCCCAATACAAAGTTTGTTGCGATATATTTTTTATGTTCACTATAATATTTATATTTTTTAAATTATTTCTTTAAAAATTTGTAGCGATAACATCCGATGTCAGCATTTCGTAATTTGAAAGTTAACTCGACACTAAAGCGAGATGAACACAGAATTTAGGTTCATAACGAGAGCTCATCGTTGTCCTCATAATTAACTTATTCTCTTTGCATTTAGCACGGTTCCAAGAATCCATTTAATGCTTATAAATGTATAATACATTTAATGCTTATCGTTCTCATATGATTATTTTACCTATTTTAAATACCAAATGTGAGAAGTTTTGGTTTATATCATAATACATTTTTTATGGAGCTTCACATAAAGTATTCCTTCAAAATTATCCTTTTTAGTCAAAATCTATTGATATAAGATGTTGTTCTCATTCATATAAGAGTCTTAAATACTAATATTGAAAGTTTTGGAATATATTTTATTTTAATATAATAATATCAAATTTTTGGACGGAAAACATTACCTGTGTTATCAATGTGTTGACTGAAGTTAAAAATTAGAGCAAATTAGTGATTCACTTTATATTACAGAATATGAAAATAAATTGCGTGCAAGGATCATCCCCGAATCCCATATTCTTAACTCTTAATCAACATACCTTGCTTAAATAAGGAATATGTTCTATGACTTAATATTCGAAGTGGAAGTTCTTACGTCACATTAATTAATTTTAAGGGTAATTTGTTATCTCAAAGTCTTGAATTAAGGTTATAAATCAGATGGAATTCTTGCAACGCTTAAGATGACATCTATTGATTTTCTGATCTGTGACAGCATGTTTAATGAATGATTGTTTTCACAGCGAGACTTTAATTTAGTCTACTTAACTTGTGACAGTTAGATGGAAGTAGGATGAACAAATCATTGTGTTTGTTCTCGTCTATTATTCTTTCGCAGTGAATCTTCTGTAAATGAGATTTCAAGTCTTTCTAAATTATGTTTATTCAAGAATATAGAAGGGAAAACCTTTGTTTTTGTATCTCAGTCATTAAATCTTTGCGTTAGTTCTAATTTTCCGTTCTTAAAAAAAAAGTGGACAGAAAGAGATGAATTTCAAAATTTGAAATATTTCCTAGAAGAATGTAATAATAATAAAATAAAGCAAAAAAAATGTTTTTATAAAATAAGTTTTTATTTTAAACACTTCAAATAATTAGTAAAGGAAAAGGAGAAAAATAATTTATAGTTTTATGGAAACAACAGAAGAAATAATTCTCGTCATAAAATTGATCTTACTTATATACAGTGTATTTTCTCCCTCCTTTCTGCATGCCTTTATGATGTAGCGATAGCACGCTCAATGCGTATTCGAGAGTCCCGGCGAAAGCTTTGCTCATTTTTCACGACTCCAGCATAAAATACCTAATGACTCTAAGTGGCACCCGAACTAAAAGGTGGTGGTTGATGATTCTTCACCCACCAGGATTTAGCGACTGAGTCTCATACTGCCCAGTCACCCTTTAAAAGGGGAAGTATATAAGGTATTTTTCCCTCCTTTCTACATGCTCGGTATCACACTCGACGCGTATTCCAGAGGTCCAGGTTCGAGATCCAGCGAGGGCATTGCTCATTTTTCACGTCTCCAGCATAAAATACCTAGTGACTCTACAAGTGAATCTTTGCCTAGTGCGGATTTGCTTAACGAGATTTTGCATATGTTATATTAACATTTGCATATGTTATATGACACATGTCATATTAACTGCTTCCATTTATTTTGCCCAACGCCCAGTTAACGGCCAGTTTATATATATGGTTCGACGTTATTCATAAACACTGAATGTCTGATGGCATCAGCTTTGGTTGTAAGCTACAGGCAATTTTAAAAAATTTCCACCGATTAAAAGGAAAGCCAAATTACGAAATCAATTCATACGATTTTAAAATACTGAAAAATGAGAATTCAAAGAATTAACCGAAAAATGACGAATAAAAGGAATGACACTAGCGGGCAATGAAAGCAGTGATAATGAAGCACCTTTAACTCGCAAGAAGTGAAACAAACTGTTAAAAAGCACACATAAACGTTCTGATTTTGCAATGGAGATTGATCAAATAAAGGAAGGAAGGGACATTTAATGAGAAGTATATTTAAGTCTCCATCACTCCTCAAAACAAAAATTTTAATAGTTTCTTCAAACAAAAATCACTAACTTAAAAGTATCAGGTACTCGTTAAGCATGAATAAAATTCCACTCATTCAGCATTTGTTTCTTTTCCTTTTTAATTACAATACTGAATATTTTATTAATCTGTACACTTAACACTTTTTTCCATAGAAAGTTCATTTTGCGGAACGAAAATGTTCCGTATGCATTATATATTTAATGACATAACCCTGCGCTCGGGAAGAGTTTACTGTATACAGAATCTGCGTGATTTAATAATATAAATTCCAGTCCTCTTTTAGAGCAAATTAAGTTACTGAACCGCCGAAAAAATCTGGCTGGGAAAGTATCCGATTCCAAGACAAAATTATTACTACTCTTAGTTATCCGTGACTTGAAATGCGTTACATTTTAGAGGTTCGGATGATATATTGCTCTGCGTGGCAGAACCTCATCGGAAGATATAATGGTCGATTGTTACAGGCAGATGAGTTATGCCTCCTCTTTGACCATCATATTTCACTCTTCTTCACCGAGAGAAAGCTTTCTTCTGTAACCACTTTCTAAAGTGTCCGTCCCGTTATGCCACCGTGTTTCTCTTTCTGCGAGATTTAGAAAAGGTGGTCCGATCGTTAATCATTTCGTGTTGAATACTAGAAGCAGAGCTGATTGTTCATTTCTTTCGCCGATATGTTTCTCACATATATGTGAAAGTGTATATTTTCGTTTGTGAACGGACAACTTCGCTTGGAAGTTAAGAATTTTCAGTCTTTTCGAAAGAAAAGTTTTTCTTATTCTGTTGGAAGCAGGTAGAATTTTCTGAAACCGTGGTTAGCAGAAGTTAATTCAAAATTTAATTAAATGAGAAGAGAGTTATTAATGACGAAAAATATGTCATTTGTTAGTAAGTTTCCCTTCAAGTAAGAAACTCGCTGTAATTGTTTGCTGGTTTTGCTGTACGTAGATATATATCAACGTCGACTTGCAATTCACCCAAACACAGAAAAATTATTTCATAAATTTGTCGGCAGTATGCGGCATGGCTTAATTATAATAAATAATTTTAGCTAACATATAAGCAAAGCAACATATTGGGTTATCTAAAATGTCTTAAGCTTTTGGGTGTCAGAACTGAGAATATATTTATTGCTGTTGGAAAATAATATTACGAAATGATTGCATACGCCATTTTTTCTATGATTTTCTGCAGTTTTATTGGCAACATTATGATCCCGACGCTAATGAAATTCAGTGGTTTCCGATCAAGAAAATGAGACAATGTCGCAGTTTCTTGTGTCACAATTTTTGTGACACATGTTTGACACAAATGTATGTGAAACAGGCCTCTTTTGAAACCAATTTAACACCAGGAAGTTCTGTCGAGGTCAAAACCAAATGGTTGTTTTACGGTACTAGACCGGGCTATACAATAAATTCATTAAAACCTCTAAGCTGAATTTTCTGAATTTCTTACGAGTCATTAAAAGTGTATGCGGTCTGGCATTATGACACCTTTTCTGTTGACATGCTCTGACTGTTTCTTTTGAATTGCTAGGAGCAGTCACTCCAGTTGTCAACAGAACAGGTCCGGATTCTACCTGACGGCAGTGGCTCGTAAAAGAGCTCATAAGGAATTGTTCTATCTCCTTCCACCATGCCTTCGTGGTGTAACTTCGTGTAGCACACTGGTCGCGTATCCGAGAAATTGCGCTGTATTGAAATTCAGATTCGAGTCCCGGTGAGGGCACTGATCATTTTTAACACATCCTGCATTGAAAAAATAAAAATAATGACTCTACAGTGGCGCGTGGTGCACATCTTAGAGTATCTCTAGGAGTATCTAGAGCATCTTGGAGCGATATTGCAGCATTCTGGAACATCTCGAGGAGTATCTTGGAACGGTCATCTGGAGGAGTGTCTTGACCACCAGAGGATCATCTTAAACACCGAAAGTTTCAGAACAGAATTTATGGAATTACCTTTTGTCCGTTGCTTTTCATAACGTATCTTGCTAATAAACAGCACAAATTTCTTCGCGGACTAGCGCATCTTTTGTGTTTTTATCGAAATAAAACTGTAAAATGTAACGCAGTTTGCGGAAAAAACATTCATCGTGGAGTAATTTACGTCTAAGTATTAGATTTCCAACACTTTTTGCTGATCTACTAGCTTTAGATCCAGCTGTCAAATGCCGTTCGGCCCGACCTGCTGAGACTCATTCTAACGCTAGCTCATGAGCAAAAGTCTCAATACATTTTAGAGCATCCGATATATGTTATAATTTTGAAACAGGCGATTTAAGAATAGCCTGAAAACAGATTAGATTTAGAAATAGCATAGAAAAAGTATATGCGATGATTTAGAAACAGCTAGGAACCTGATAACGCAGTGAAGGAGCTTGATTCATAAAAAAATATAAATTGTGGTAGCGACCGATTTAATATTTCTTTTTCTTTAGAAACTAATTCATAACTTGAGTTACACAACACAATAAATGCTGTCTGCACATCGGACTTTATCACATTTATACCTTTTTACATCGTTATGAAAATAACATTGATTAAAGAGAGGTAAGCGGTGGCAAGGGAGAATAGGAATACGACATATCTAAGATGGATACTTGACACAGAATGATTTGGTTTTGGCTCGGCTTCATTCCAGTTGGTTAATTTTAAGTTTCGGTTCCCAAATATGAAATTAATATTGACTGAAGCGTTATGCAATAATCACACGAGAGGGATTTATTTTAATTAACTTAGTTTGGGAAGCGTTATTAAGAGTAGAGTACATATATAACGCAACCACGTTGGTAGAAGTCGCTAAATTTTCAGAATGTGTCAAACTCTGGCAAGCATGCGCACAACCATTCTTCCGGGGAACATGCTCATTATAGTCCTTATGTAAAGCAACACTGTAATTTTCACATCCGTTCTTTTTTGTTGTATTCCGAGTTCCAACAGAAAAAAGTTCTTCAGGAGTTCAGAATTTTGCCTCAAAATTTCTAAAGGAAACAACGAGGCTTTTGATAAATAGCTGCTGTTGCCGAGCTGTTTGCACGATGTCGAGTCTCTACAATGTGCAGTTCTCTGACTTTTATAAGCGAAAATAAATCACTGTATACCTGGTGAGAAGAATAGTGTCGAAAAAAAATTACAGAAAGATTTGGAGAAGAATGCGTTATATTTTTTTAATGTATCACTTAATCTTTTTTTAATAATTAAAATTTGTATTTTAAATTGTTAATGTACGTTTTCTTTTCATATGTTGATAACAGTTGCCGATTTACGATAAATATCGATAGTTTGGGAATCCTTTAAAAAAAAATCGCGTAAGCCACCAACTTGCACTCGATAAATGACTTTTACTTTTCAACAGTAAAAAATTGATAAATTGCTCTAAGATGGGTGCATTGTTATGTACCTTTTCTTAATAAATATTTATTCAACTCACAACACCTTCTTTGCAATCAGTAATTCCCTGAATTAGCAGAATCCCCAAACTTGCTATATCAGTAATTCCGCGATAGCATAATAGCAGACGGCCATATATTGCATGCGAGACTAAATTTCGTATAAATAACATATCTGCGATTCTTTTTACACTTTTATTTCTTCGTTGCCGTGCGACTACCAGTTCGTTGCATCTTGGAATTGGTTCACTAGCATCGCCGATTACCAATCAGCTCTTGGACTCACTCCTAACCACACGTTTTTTTAAATTTTATTTATTTATTTATTTATTTTTTGTCAGTTTAGCTAAACCATCGCCTTCTTCGCTATGCCACATAGAATAGAGATTAAATTTGAAAGTTAAATTACCTTATGCTTTACTGAATGCAACACGCCTATGTGTGAAGATAATAAATATTCTATTCGAGGCAAAAGTAACACATTGCTTTCATACAGCGCAATTTGTGGATTAAAATAGAAAAATAAATATCTTGTATTTTGCCGTGTCGCAAGTATCTAGCGCACTGGATAATTTTTTTATTATTATTTTGAACAGTTTTGCCACTTCTCGCTTCCAGTCACTCAGTTTGTTAAACAGAAATTCGTTAAATTTATGTAAAATATGAAGTAAATCAAAAACAAATATGAAATTCAAAATTTGGGTTTCGAGATGCCCGAGGGTTCGAGTGGGAAATTACTTATATTAACAAATTCCGTGGCTCTAAATACTGTTGCTTTTTCACGAGGCGCTAGCATTTGGTGGCATTAACAAAAGTGAATTTCGAGATTAATAGTACCTCTGGTGCTAACAACATCTTCTGTCTGTGTAGTGATTTCGCATTATTGAAAATAAATGGATCTAAATTATTCTCATTTATTTGAGAAAAAAATTTCTAACTGTGTGAGCAAATGAACAGTAAATATTTGAGCTAATAACTTCCACTAATAGAAGCACATCTGTGGCGAACATTCTGTTTTAGAACTATTAACCAGATAATTTATTTAATGGGTTGCTGTTCGAATAATAAAGCGATTAGTTAAAACGCTTGATTAATCTTTCGTAAGCGCACAAAATGTTATTGAAATCATAGGAAGAAAAATGGCTTAATATAGCGATTTTGTGAAAATGACAGAAAAAATGTTAATAGTAGAAAAATGGGTTATATACATTCTTAAAGAGTATCATAGTGGAGATGTATTTTCATTTGGTATAGAAACTAATAAGAAGGACATAATTTGGTATGCTGCATGATCTCGCATATTTTACCCTCTAGCGTTTTAGCACCTGGTTCTGAAATTTTTAAGAATATTCGCCTGATTTACCCCTTCTTCGATGCCTTCAGACAGCGAGCTTAAAAGTGATTCGTTCACGTAGTGTGATAGTTTTCATCTTACTCAAACCTCGCAAACTACCCGCGAAAGTCACGTCGAACCGTTCTCTTCTAACTGTTGAACTTGATGCCAGCGTAAAGAACGGACCCATCACAGCGAAGCAAACACGAACTGACATTCAGTCTACTATTTCTCAGAGTCGCTAAATATTCACCTCCTCTTAATTATTCATGATTCATAGATTCAAGTTACAGGAAACTAGAAATTAAAATATCTTATTAGATATTGTAATATTAATAGTCCTGTGTAATTTTCTTGGAATGTAGGTTTCGTTTAAAGAAATAATATTGAGATTATAAACATTAGTTTATTAATGGCGCCTTTGCATTTGTTATGATTTTACTGTTACCACGTCCCTCTGAAATTAAATTATGCACATAATTTTCCCTTCTCGATTTTCGGTTCATAAAATTAGTAAAAAAAAAGGGGGGAAGTACTTGACGAAATACTGTATATACTGAAGAGAATTCTCTTTTGGATAAGGAAACAATGATTTCGTAATTTGTCTACAATTGGAATGATATTCAAGATTTTGAAATCAGTTTATAAGATAAATTATTGTGCGTTATTGTATGTTATTGTTCGTACACTTTATTTTTTTTTTGTTTATCTATTTATTTCAAATAGTAAATTTTATAAAATATTTTATTTCAAATACTTCTTCCGAAACAGAAAAAAATTTGTAGTTATTGTAAATAACAGTTTTTAAAATATTTAATTTTAAATGCTTCATAAGATTTGTATTTCAAAAATCAGATTAGGTTAGTTGAAGATCTCACGAAGGCAAATCTCATGAGAGCTATCTAAAGGGGAAAAGTACTTTTTTCCTCCCCTAAGGGGAGAGATTCCTTCGTGGAAGACTGTCTGGGGGAAACTGGTATTTACTAACATTACACATGAGGAAGCCACGAAAACAAATACAGCCAACAAATTCCACTGGGATCGAATTCGGATCAAATTTCCAGCGTATAAGCGGTTTAGTCACTTTATCGTCATTAGGATCTGTGTTTTGAAGCGAAGTTATAACAAACTACAATGATCTTCTTTAAAATAATTCTTTAGGAGAAAAATATTCTTGATTCATTTAATATGTAATGCATCATATATATTCATGTAGAGACTTCTGTAAAGTTATACCATTCCGTTAATGTATAAACCTATAGCTTTTGATGGTTTTATTTTATGTAACATTTGAAATAAAATAAACAGTGGGATATCCAAACTTGTTAAAGCAAACAGCATAATAAAACAGCCATCATAACGGTGAAGCACATTTAATCAAGTCGACCACTGTTCGAAAAGAGGGAAATCGTCAAAACGGTGTCACGGTATAAGGGAGCGAGTAAGCGTATGAAATAAACCTCTGGCAATCTTTGTAAAAGAAGTTATTTTTCATGAAGATGCCAAAGTTTTGTCAATGAGAACAATGTCTCAGGTTGGTCTTCTTCGAAGAAGATTCGAGTGTTTCTATAAATTAAAATTTATTTGCACCGAAATGGCAAACTGCTATAAAATAAGGAGTAAAATAGAATAAAATAACATTATTATGGATTGTTAATAAATAAATATGAATAACTGTGAACAATCCATTTAATCAATCAATAATTTTAAGTGAATTAATAATTTAAATAAATATACATATCTAAAACAAAATGTGTTCAAAAATCGTTTTACTCTCAAGGAAAATTATTTCATGACGTAAGGCATGCTTCATCAATTACTGTTCTAGTTTATTCAGTGTTTGAAATCTACATTTCTAGAAAGCAGGACCGGCTATTTCTAGAAAAAAATAAAAGTGTGCACCTTTGTGAAAAACGCATAAAGACCCGAATTGCCATAAGGTTACAGACGATGAGTTTCAAGCGGGAAAGTGATCTTCAGTTTGTGCATGCTTCCTTTGAGCTAAAACACCGTTATGAAAATTTCTGTCTTTTCGAGAAGTGACCAACTTGGAAAAGAGTGAAGCACCGTTATGAAGTGGTTCCAATAAAATATGGACAAAATTCAGTGAAAATTTAAACGAAGTATCTCAAAATCTCGAATTTAAAAAGCATTAAATTTTCTTTCTCCCAGAAATATTAGATAACTATATTTTATTTTTTTAAGTTGTGAAATCCTTCGTTTCATTTTAGTATTTTGGGGCGTTGAACATTAATAATGAATGGCTCATTTGCTCGGAATTCAAAGCTCCTGTTTTATCTTTCTCAGTCATTATCGTTCAATAGTTACTTTAACCTTTAGAAAGTAGGAAAAAAAAGAAAACAGTTTTTTGAAATCCATCTTTTACCTTTCTCTCCGTGTTTCTGGATTTCAAAAAAAAAAAAAAAAAAAAAAAAAATCTTTGTCTAAGAAATTTATTTTTCGGTTTGGGGGCTATTTTTTCCTCAGAACAAAGCCCTCTCTTCCTATTTTTTTTTTTTTTTTTTTTTTTTTTTTACTTTACCCTTTTTCTTCTTATTTTCCCCTTATATTTCTAGTTTATCATTTTCTAATGGATATTTGCTAAATTTTTAGATATTATTTTATTTTATTTTTAGTAAGGTTTCGTATATACTAACCCTTCGCGCACCAGCCGCCTAAAATAGTTGTCATAAAAATGAATATACGATGCGTATATATATATAAAATTACTAAACAATTCTTTTGAAAACAAAACACAAACATGCCTAGTATTTTCGCGCATTAAGCTGCAGAAAAATTATCATTAAAGACATAAAGTAAGAAATTATATTAGTTCTAATTTTTTATTATATATATACGTGTCGTATATTCGTTATTTAATTACCATCGTACCATCGTACATTCGTAATATGTAAAAGGTGAATTATCATTTAAAATATAAATAATCCTTCGATTCTTACACTTCTTCATTCTAAGAATAGCGATCTCTTTTTGCTGTGCGTCATTTTGGGACTAACTCATATCATACGACTTTTACATAACACTGATTATGTAAATGGAACTAAAACTCAAACAGAAAATAATAATTTTAGAGCAGTATTAATTATCCTATAAGGTTGGATTGGTGGACAACCCGGTCCCTCTTGTCAATGAAGACCTTATCCTATAGGTATTTTCTCCCTCCTTTCTGCATGTCTTCGTGGTGTAACGGTAGCACACTCGGCGCGCATTTCGAAAGGTCCAGGTTCGAGTCCTGTCGAGGGCATTGCAAATTTTTTATGTCTCCTGCTTCAAAATAACCTAGTGACTCTAGAATCCAATCAAAAGAATTGAAAACCGAAACTAACTCATTTGGAATTAAAATTTCATCCTGAACACTGCTGTACTTCCTTTGTAGCCTTCAGCCGAGCTGGCTTGCTGCTCTCTATTTACTCCAAAGCTATAAAAGTGTAAACATTTTGAAATAGACACAAGAAATGTGCTAAGTTGTTTATAGTTGCGACATGTTAATGTTGTTACATGTTAACATGTAATGTTAATGTTGTTTATAGCTGCGACATGAAATAAAAATGAATATTTTAATTTGCTTCGGTTTCCAATTTGTGTTTATTATGGATCAACATTCTGCGTTCCATGGTATCTACGTGATATGCAGCATCCGTATTGCTAAGTGCTTTCATTACAAGGAATTCAACATTCTAGGTATCTACGTATCAATGTTTCTTCAACAAAATTGCTTCTAAGTCTACTTGCTTCATTACAATAAGTGTCTGCTTTATCGCATATATATAATGATTTTAATGCATCTAGCTAACTTAATTTTAAAATTCTGCCCACTAATCAATAATAATAGAAATGAAAAACTGCGTTTATTACTTTTAATCCCTAAGTTTGTTAATCAATAAGCTTCAATTTAAAAGTAAAATTAAATAACGTGCGGTTTTAATTAAAGTTACTCTATTTAATACCTACTTAGAGTCTATTCTGGTAGATTTATGTAGGACTTTTAATTGTAACCATTATGTATCTTACGCTGTACTGAATGGCAACACACTGGAACGAGGAAGACGAAAAATATCTTATTTTAGGCATTGGTAATACATTTCTTTAAATCGCGAGTTTCTGATTAAATTCGAAATATCTTAGCTTTGCCGGTTGACAATGCATTGCTTTTAAATCGCTATTAAAGTGTATTAAAGAACATTTCATTAAGTTCGCACGAAATGTTAAATCAATGAAATACATATTCGAACTTCAAAATTCGGGCTTCGAGTGCACAATGTTCGAGTGGAGGACTATGTGTATTTAAAATTTGGTAGCTCTAGTTACCGCTAATTTTCCACAGTAGGAGGAACAATCTAATGTACATACATATTCCTCATTATTTAACAGAAGAGCTGTTTATAACGGAATGAAATCAAAGTTACAAAATCAAGACTTAACCAGAATGTCTTTATAGGGGGAAAATATTTAGTTTTATTTTTTTGTATTAGTTAGTATCTTAATCAGTTTTAATCCGTTTAATTATTACAGTTTTAATTATTATTATTTCTGTCGGTTACTTACTTTCAGTAGTTTTAATTTACTATTAGAAGTATTTTAAGGTTACTTTATTTATTAAAAATGTACTTCATTTACCTCTTTTGGAGACAATAATAGTCTTAATTTAATAGGTGTCTTAATTTGTATCGACATTTTCTTTTCAGAGATGTAAAACATAACCATATTTTCTATTTCCCTTTCCTTACGAGAATTAATAAAACCTGTGTCATCTTTGCCCCTTTACCTTTTATTCACAAGAACTTTTAAATTCCCTCTGTCTTAACCAGCGATGATAGTAAATGCACTTTAATCCCATAAACCAATATAAGTGTTCCGATCTTTCTACAGCTTTCATATTACCTTTCTTTCCATAAAGCTGAACTATATCTTCTTGGTTTTGCTATCGGTATTTACGGAAATTATGCAAATCACTGTACAGACACTTCGCTTTTATTATTTCTTCCTCTTTCCATCATTAATTTTGAACCGTTTATCTTTAGACTTCGCTTTATAAGGATGAATGTGCATGAACAAGCAGGCTGAATATTCAAATATCTCTTCTGATGCGACACAAGCCAATGTTACGAGATTTACTATCAGAAGTATTTTCCTAGCTTCTGATTGATTGCAAATGAATATTTTTATTAAAGAAACAAAAAAAATTTGAATAACATATTTTAACATTTTTAAGTTCGTTAGATTTTCAGATATGAAATGTAATTTGCAATAATGATGATGTCGTGTCTATGATAAAGTGCAATTATATAGCTCCGAAGCTGTCAAAGACAGCTTTTTCAACCTCGGCAGCTCTATCAGTATAAAGTAGGTCTTCAATGCTGATGTCAAACAGTCTGGCCAGCTGAAGATGTAATTTGCAATAATGATGATGTCGTGTCTATGATAAAGTGCAATTATATAGCTCCGAAGCTGTCAAAGACAGCTTTTTCAACCTCGGCAGCTCTATCAGTATAAAGTAGGTCTTCAATGCTGATGTCAAACAGTCTGGCCAGCTGAAGATGTGGTGACGAGACAGTGGGATGTCATCTGGGAAATGTTGGTGTAACTACGCTGTCCGTCTGCAGAAATCCTTATCCCTTTTAAGTGATTTCTCCTAAGTCTGGTTATGATAGTCGATATGGCTCTTTCACAGTTCAATTCCGGGATGGAGTTTCCTTTAACTTCACCGATTGGTCTTTGGCTAACAACTGCATTGGCATCAAAGAGGGTTAGGCAGTTGGATGGCTGAGGAGAATCACGAGATGCCTTTGCAAGCTTTTCGGCCTTCTCATTTGATTTGCAATAATAATAATTATTCAGAATGCCTTTTTTTTTTAACTATTCAGAATTTTTTACCCTTCTTTTTACTCTTCTTTTTACTTTTTTACCTTTTTTTTGTAAATGCATTTTCTGAATATTTGCTGAATATGAACCAATTACTGTCAGTTGTTGGTTCATATTCAGCAAAATGTTTCCACCCCATATCGTAGAACTACAGTATATTCATCCGGTCTCACCGACAGGCGTCATCGCAACCATAATGTAGAAATTAAACATTTAACGTTGTGAAAGGAAAAAATAAGACCTCTGGTATTCTTAAAAATTCTTATAGAGAGACTATTCGCACATTTTTTTAGATGACTTCGTTTTGTTTTAAAAATATCGCCTGCTTGGAAAAACAATTTAACTGCAAATATAATGTGTAAATTATCGTCGACTATTGGACAATTCTGTTTTCATGCAAAATGGCGCTTTTAAAGAAGCAATGGACGGAATGCTATGTTTGTGCTCTTTCCGAAGAAAATTATTCGTCCAGTGATTAAAAAATACTGTGAAAGCCATGAGTTTTAGGAAACTAAAGCAACGATAGACAATATTATCAATAAAAAAGGAAAGAAACGTCAAATTTTGACTTCAACGAGAAATATTTTCAAAATACATATCCAAAGAAAAACGGAATGCTTCGAATGTTGCAAATGTAAGAATTTTAATGTTAAAAGAAAATCTGCTAAAGGACAATTGTGTAATCATTGAAATGGTCAGTGTCAACAATAAATAAAGTGATTAATGCTAATTTTAATCTTAAAAAGGCGAGAAACGTAATGTGAATCGTCTTTCTTCACGATATATGTATCGCCGAAAGCAGAACGCGCTGCATAATTCTTCATGAAAAACAATAATTCGGACAAAAATGGAAAAATGTTGTCACGAGAGATGGATCTTGGAATATTTAAATGACCGCAATAAAAGAGATGCATTTTATATTATCAAATAGAACCTGGTTCAAAGAATCTAAAGAGAGTTTTTCAAAGATTACGCTTGTTGTTGGTTTTTCATATGATGTCAAATAGAATTTAAAGAGAGTGCTGAAAACTGTTAAGATCACCTCTATATACAGCGTGTTTCAAAAAGAATATTCGTATTTCGAATGCATATATTTATTAAACTGTATGACATACGAATATGAAACTTTACACACATATGTACGAACCTCTCAAGTTCAGATTATAGATGTTCAATATGGCCCTTCATCGGCTACACGAACAACATCATATCAATACTCAAATTCCTCCCATACTTGGCAACCATGTCCGTCGTCACTGATGTTATGACAGTAGTACGGATCCGGTTCTTCACCTCTTCCAGGCTCTGTGGGAGTGGTGGTACATAAACGTTGTCTTTAATGAAACCCCACAGGAAGAAGTCACAGAGTGTCAAACTCGAGAACACAAAATTATTTCTGCTTCGGAGTAGCCATTTTAAACATGTGACGGTTATCACGCAAAACAGGATTGGATTATTCAATTATGGCAAAGCACACGAGGGCTATCTGCCTGAAGGGAGGAATGCCTTCGTGGAGGACTTTCTAAGGGAATCCGGCTTGTATGCACGTTACACTTATGGAAAACCACGAAAACGCTCATGCAGACAGCCCGTTCGCGGGATTCGAACCTCGGACCGAACTATCAGTGTTCAGCGTCTTTACCGCTCGCCGCTGGTGGGCCCACCACGCAAAACCGAAGAAAACTGACATCTAGCGGCTATTAGTATAAACTAGGCTATGTATTCGTTTCGTCAATAGCCGAGGCGCAGTGATCGATAGTTTGGACAAAATAGCACTTTGCAATACGTATATTCTTTTTGAAACACGGTGTATTATCAGGAATATATTTTCTACCCAATTTTCAAATATGAAATACCTTCTCTTTACATACAGTGCCATTAATCAGTAGAACTGCATCAAGACAATGCAAGCAGCATTATGTGAAAATCCACTGTTAATTTCTTGGAAAAAATGGAACAGGAAAACGGGTACCAAAGACATACCCTTCACTCATACCTCTACTAAATCTCCTGATGTATCGTTCACGGATGTTTGCGTTTTTGGATTTTTAAAAAACGAATTGTTCAAACGTCGACCTACAACCCGCCTCGGATTCTGGAAAGCTATTTAAGAGGAATGGGATAAAATACCTCTTTCGATACTAAAAGAAAAGGATTTATTGTCTTGGAAATTATGGTCTAGAAAGAAAGTGAAGAATGAGGGTTGTCAAATGGAACATTTGAAATACAAAAGTTTTAGATAAACTATTTTAGATAAAAAATGTGCGAACAGCCTTTATAATATGAGATGTAACAGTACCTTAATTTTTATATTGAGACTGTACGATCTGTCACTTTCGAAAACAGATGATCCGCTAGATGAGCTGCGAACTCGTGTCTGTGTTAGACTCTTCAAGGTCTTCTTATTCCTCCCTCATTTACAGTCGTAACACTTGTCATCATCAGACCAGCATTTATTTTCTACACTTCAGCTGAGACTTAATTCAATTCTTCTTTCATTTGTGCGATTTCCACGGAGCGAAATGTGCTAAACGAAGAAATAATTGGATCACCTTCTGTAACTGTCGTTACCATATTTTCAAAGCAAGCACCACGGCATGGGAGAAGGAACTTGAGGTGACTGATTCACTTTTGCGGCTATTATACATCCTATCCAGAAAGTCTTTTCCCGGCCTTTATTTTCAAACCCGTTTGACTCCAGATTGCGAAATTTAGTTTTTTATACGTTCTTTCAGGCAAATTTTATACCCATTAAAAAATAAAGCACGAAACGTTTGATTCTCGTATGATAAAATTTACAGAGATATTCAGTATTAAATTGGATCATTATATTCAGGAGCCGTATACAAATTGAAGACTCTTTGCATTTGTAAGTAACTAAAAATAAAATATCAGGTTAGAAGATTTCCAATGCTAGATTAATTGAAGAGGATTTCTATGTAAACTATTGCAAAAAGTATTAAATAACTTTTTTTTTTTTTTTTTTTTTTTTAATTTACAGAATTTTATAGCATTTTGTGTTCTAGGAAACATCGACAAGCTTCAGCTCTGGCACGCAACCAACTCATAATGTTATTTACATTAATTAAAAATGGAAAATATTTGTGGTTTTAATTAATTTTTGTTCGATTACTAGATGATGATTCTAAAGTAAAAAAAAAATCATGAGAATATTAACAACATATTTACTTTACTTTGAATACTTATAAAATGACTCGTGTGAAATTTTTTTCTGCTCACTAAATGTAACAACATTATAGATTAAAAACACTATTAATATCATTGAATGGCATTTAAAAGGGAACATTAACATCGAATTATTCTAACGTATTTATTAACCCAACTTTTCATGCACATTCAAACTGAGATGAATTTTTAAATCTAACAACTCGGCCAATTTTTCTCGAACGGAATTGAACCTTTTTGTGTTTTATTTCTTTTAATGGGAACAAAGTTTTCCTAAATATAATTATTAAATCAAAGGAGCGTGTAAAAATATTAAATGTCGTATTTTAGTCTAACTCAACAGTTTACAATTTAAAAATACGGAAACAGTAATCTTTGCGACACTTAGAACATTTTTGTTGGTGGAAGTATGTGTCCATGACCAACGGTTGCGAAACAAAAGGTCGGGTAAGGAATTAGAAAGGTGTTGTATAGACTCTCCAAGTTGCCAGTACAAAAACCATGAAAGTATGTTAGGAGATTAGTGATATGTATTGTGGAACCTCGTGGCTTCAGATCAACTGGTTTGATCATCTGGGAATAAGTAACGGAGATAAGTAATTGTATAAATTGTAATATTTGTAATGAACTTTGTTCTCTATGCTCCATATATGCTTATATATGCTCTACAGTGTAGAATTTGGATTCTGTCAGATTAAAATTAGTGTAAAATGTTTAACATCAATGTAAAATATCTGCAAAATGGTCATGAATGTATGCATCAGTGTGAAATACATTTTTCTTTACATAAGTGTTACATAGTAAGTGTATCCTCAATGTCTAAGCCTACGTGAGCATGAAATGCAATAGGATAATTTATTTTAAAGCTACGCATCAGAATAGAAATTGTATATGTCTCGAAGTAAAGTTAGTATGAAACATTTAAATGCCATTTATAAAATTCTGTGTAACATGATTTTGTGTAAGCTACTGTGTACACATCAGTGTAAAATAGATGTTTCGTAATAGTGTATTCTCAGTGTCTAAACCTATGTGCATACGAAAAGCATCAGGACAATTTATGTTTATATAACGATATGTGTGGAATATATACATATGCATTATATTATGTATATGAGGAATTTGTGTGTCTCAGAGTAAAATCAGTGTAAAATGTTCTCATATCAATGTAAATGTTTCAAATAACAGTGCACATTATTGGTGCAACAGCATTATTAGTGTACAATATCAGTGTAACAGCGCCTTGTATGTTGCATGAAAATATTATCTTAGAGCGTTGTTGCATCCAGACCCGCTCTCATTCACCTGTCTGCTCCACATATATTTCATTATTCATTCTTGAAAGGTGAAACAAAAACTATAAATTTAGCAGCTTTACGTCTTCCATATAAAGAGAAGTACGCAGAGACCGATTTTATTCACTCCAACATACGCAATAAAAGCGTGATAATAGAAAAGGCATTTGCAAATCTCACAACATTATCTCCTCTCGTGCTAGATTTCAAATGCTTTACTCTCGTGTGCGGACTCTAATTTGCTTGCAAATCCTCGTTCCTGTGTGCTTTTTGCTCTGAGTAACGAAACCCGTAGGAGAGCAAGGAGAATTCGTTAAGGCTATGTAACTGAAAATCCACAAGAGAGAGGAGATTTACTTCACTACTTGAAGAATAAAAAAGAAATAAAAAAGAAAAAAGAAACTAAAAATAATAAAAAGATAAAAAGAAGCGTTAGGTTGAAGGAAAAAAAAAAACATATATATCCCTTGATACCATAGAGAAATTCTTTTTATCTTTCTTGTCTTAGAAAGCAGCGGCGAAATGCCTCGAGTCCAATGGTAGAAATTTTTCCCATTTCGCAATTTTAGGAATAGCATGAAACTCGTGGTATCCAATTAAAGATCTTGTAGCAAATGAAATATTTACAACTTGGAAATAAATGTTCGAGGAAAGAATGTGGTTGCAGTTTTCGCTAGTCAACTAATTTGTTCGATATGTTATTTCGGAATTTTCATTACATGCCTCGACTAAGAATTCTGCGAAGTACGGATTAAAAACCTTTTAATATGTGAAGGAGTGGATTTTCTGAACATATTTTGTTTGCCAAGTTGTTATGTGGAAGTTATTGCTTAGTTCAGATTTAATGAATAATGCTTGTCTGTTCTTTTTTATTTAATTTACCGAGTTACACAACCGCGTTTGGAATGTGTTCAGGCATTTATTTTGTGGTTATTGGAATGACATTCATATGTAACCCGCAGAGGGTGTTTACACATTTTTAGAACGTTTTCGGAGATGTTTAATTGATATTTGAAATGTAAAGAGTATCTTTTTAATTGTTCAAACTAATGACCTCTTTTTTTTTTTTTTTTTTTTTTTGACTATAGGTCTACATTGTGATTTAGATTATAAAACAGCTTTTCGTAAAATTTGCAGGGGTATTGATTTCCATTCATCTTCCACTATTTTCTAGAGTCCATCGCTCATTGTGGATTTGCGCTTAAAAAATGCTCTTTTCAATAGATCAAAAGTAGAATAATCCGTGGTTAAAACGGCAGAGGGCTTAGCAGGAATATGTTAAAAATGTATACATGCAATACCTGTATCAGTCTTAATTTTTTTTTTTTTTTTCAAGGAAAGCAGTGGTACATTTCCAAGTATGATTTTTTTTTTTTTTTTTTTTTTTTTTTTTTAAGTTTTACTCTTTGGAAGGCGTTGTGTATAGAAATGGAAATTCATCAAAAAATATCGGACGTAAAATTTTCTCCTTAGAGTACGCTGAGTTGATTTTAATTTCTTTTTCCGTTCTTATTTTCAATTTCCCATTTTAAGAGAATCCGGCGATAATAATAGACCCCTTAATGAAGCTTTCTTTGGGTGAACGGGAGCATGTTTGTATGTATTGTTTTTTCCTCTTCGCTTTCGATAATATATATAGACCTCTTTTTTCTAGCAGATATTTAGGTAAGTTTATAAGGTATTTATCCCACTTTCCTAGCGTGCCTTCGTGGTGTAACGGTAGCACGCTGGGCCGATATTCTAGAGGTCCGTGGTTCAATTCCCGGCGAAGGCGGTTGCTAATTTTTCATCTTTGTTGCTTCCAAAAAATCCTAATGACTCTACAGTGGCGCCCGAATTAATAGGGTGTTGGATGAGGTTTCTCCACACCCAGGATTTGACGATTGGGTCCCCTGAAAACCAGTCGTCCTTTAAAAAGGGGAGTATATAAGGTATTTCTCCCACTTTTCTAGCGTGCCTTCGTGGTGTAACGGGAGCACGCTGGGCCGGTATTCTAGAGGTCCGTGGTTCGATTCCCGGCGAAAGCGGTCGCTAATTTTTCATCTTTCTTGCTTCCAAAAAATCCTAATGACTCTACAAGTTTATGTTCATCAGTCATAGTTCATCAGAGTCACAATGTATTTCCATTTATCTCCTAAATAATTTCCATACAGGGTACTACAAATTCTTACTCCTTGAGCTACCTGCCTCGGCAAAAGCTAGCGAACATTATTTTTTTGTTTACTTTTTAAAGTTGTAAATCTTATTATTTTATTTATTATTGCTACTATATTTAAAGATTCTGTCGGCGGATTTTTAACTGTTGGCAATGATTCAACTTTAGAAACATTAGAAACAGTACATACCTTTTTCGGGTATTCATTTGGAGTCTTTTTTGCATGTAGAAATAATGATAGACGTTTCTTCACTTTCCGATTAATATGTTGCTTATTTTGCACTTTAAAATTTTAAAACCTTGCATTTCACCACGTTTTTGAATTATGAAATAGGAATATTTCTATTCAGAAAGCTCAAAAACATATCCTTTAACCCACAGCTTGTTTACATGCGACATTTTGAAAGAAGAATCATTCTAAATTTAGCAGATGATATTTCGCATCTCAAATAATAGACTGTTGCCAGAAGCTTCTGTTCTAAAACATTTGCTTTTTTTAAAATTAAATTTATTTTCGAAATCATTCTAAAAATGTGCAAACACCCTCTTTATTATGTGATATACTCGAAAAAAACGTTAAGACAGAAGAATTCGGATAGACGAATCGTTCAAAACAACTTGGCTCGAAATTGAACTCGAGAACTTTGAATTACTGAAAATAAAATCAAAACAACAACCTTACGTTTGGCGCAGATTTAATTGGAATTCTCTCAATTTCTAATGCAAGCACGTGTAAACCCCTTCAGGAAAAAAACAAAATCTGCAGAGAAGTCTTCAACTCCAATTTTTGCTGTGCGCCGAGATTTTCATCCTTTACTCATGACATATGACGGCCGCCTTAATATTCTAATTGCCTCTATAGGCGCTTCATGTAAATTAATTCCAAGTATCCGTCCAGAAGATCATAGTAGCAGGTGTAAATACAAAGAAGGTACAGGTATCGGTAACAATATGGCGCGATATTGCGAATTCCACAATGTGTCCGGCTCAGTAAAAATGTTGCCCTAAAGGCACTTCACGTAAAAATATATCAAGTGAGAAAATTTAACAGATCCCAGAAGATTTGAGATATCCCAGAAGAGAAAATTTAACAAATATGGAAGAGAGGAGAACATTTTCTGCTAGGTTTGAGAGATCAGACCATCAGAGTCCAATTAAACTGAAATATATGATTATAGTCATAGTCGGGCTTGAAATAGAACATTCAAATACAGACAAATAACTATATACAGTGTATACAGATACAGGAGAGTATGTGTAGCGTTTGCATTCGAAAATTTAAATCTCTTAGGAGATGTTCATCAAAAGGACGTAATTCTTTATCCTCTAGTAGAACTTTGTATGGAAACAAGTTAAATTAATGAGTTGGTTTTATGTAGTAGCTTTTTTGTAGAAATTTCTACTCATTCTGTTGAGAAACTTATCAATAGTTTCAAAAACGTGGTCCTCATGCAATCTTTGATTGCGAACGTAGACGTGAGTGGTAGTAATGATGCGCAGATATTTGTTTTGCATTTGTTAGAGCAGGTCATGTTTGGTAAGAAGAGTTCAAGCCGGTGAATCATTGGTAAGAACTGGGCACACAATTAAGAATAAATCGAGACGTTTCGTTTTTAAGCGTAATTTTGAATAATTGCTAATAATTGAAAAAAGGCAGCTGATGATTTTTGATATTTTATTCTTAACATTTTCAATGTGATCCTTCCACTTACGTTTGCTGTTTAAAGAGATGCCAGGATGTTGAGAGTGATGCTAAGAAAGGCTTTGCGACCTTTTGGAATTATTTTATCAGAGAGAGTCAGTTTTTCCTTGGGAAAAATATTTATGCACTTTCTACGAATAATTAAGCACTGAAATTTATGAGCTTTGATGCATATGCTCCATTTTGTGCAGCAGTCTTCAATTATAGGCATTAACTCTTGAAGCTTTAGGATTCCATGGTTTGCGTTTGCTGATTTGACTGCCAGGCCCGTATCATCAGCATAACAGCCCATAAAATAATTTATTTAATGTACTCGTTTGGGAAAGTCCATCAGGTACAAGAGGTAGAAGATACGGCCTAAAATAGAGCCCTGTGGAACTCCAGTTCTGATTTCTAATCGTAAATCTAATTCTGCTAAAAAGGAAGAATCAGCGACCTTATTTATACCAAACACAAAGGATGGAGCAAAGCGAAAACGAGAGTAGCGCCATCTGCACAAGGAAATACTGAAGAAACATGAGAAACTAAGTATTAGAATTTTAAAAGAGTTAGAAAAGATTGAATTGGAATTGAATGTCTTTAACTAACCAAGGTACATTTTTATGAATGTGAAAAGCTTCAAGATTCATTCGTGTTCCTTGATGAAATTTTAATACTCCTCTTCTAATTTGGCTGATAAAACTCAACCTAACCGACAAGATATGCTATAAATTCCCCAAGAATTAAAGTCAGAAATAGAATCTCTAAGAAGAGAAAATGACTTGAAATTTCGACTTCTTGAGAATCCTTACAATTTTGTAACTGACAGAATGATAAAATGGAATGACGACAGGGTAGTTAATGTCATTTCTAATAGCGAAAAGTCTTCTTCAATGGCAGAATGAAAATTTTACCGTCATGGCTTTTCCCTTCTTTATAGAATGTTTCGCTCCTGGCATAAAAAGCCCTGTGCCGTTCTACTTGAAAAATCGATAGAGTTTCAATTAAAATCATGAAAATTCGATAGAGTTTCAATTAAAATTAAAGTCAAAAATAGAATCTCTAAGAAGAGAAAATGACTTGAAATTTCGACTTCTTGAGAATCCTTACAATTTTGCTTAATTTTAAATTTTAGTTTTATCGTGGCAAGGAGTGCAACAATGCACCTGTCGTTGGCAAGAGCCTTGAACATCCTACAGGTGAAATGCGATTTTGCTCAGTTCCGCTTCCCAGTTTTGATGGAGAACACCCCAGGTGAACGGGTTCTTACCCTACCGCAACCTCTCGAGAGGGCTTTCGGCTTTTAGTGTGCCCCATGCCGCACAAACATCCATACCTTTTCCGGTATTCAAACCCAGCCCATGACAGTCAACATCGTTAAGCACTATCCCGCTTAGCTCTCTCGTATAGCGACTTCAATAATAATGCACTAAAATCGCGTCTTTTCATTCTTACAACCTTACTACCGTGCTGGAATCGCGTCTTTCCATTCTTACAACCTTAATACCGTGCTGGAATCAATCCCCCAGTTCGAAACTGTAAGTCGTTTTTGCATATTTCTCGTCATATTGGCTATATGCTTGAGCACGTGACTCTTACTTGAAAGAAATGAAATTTGATGTTTAATACCACCATTTGTCTCGCCAATATAAGGAAACCACAATACTTCAGACTTGTACCCATTTCTAACTAATTCCATACTCGAAGAAAATCAGATAAGTGTCCATGCAACTAGCCCTTTCGCTGGGATTCGAACCAGGGTCAAAGTACGTAATTTCAACCTTCTTATCCAATCAGACCTTACTAATGGACGGGTGGTTAAGAATACAGATTTCTGGTAGTTCGAACTTAGACGAATGTGTTGAGTATATAGTTGGTTTTCCTTTGAAACTACGGGGAAAACTATGTGTAACGTGAATACAGGCCAGTTATCCTTGGAACTTCCTCCAGAAGGACATCCTTTGCGTTAGGCAAATAACCATAACTAGTCTTTGCCATATTCAAGTAACATAATTTAGCCTTTTTCGACCGGCCACTGATTTGTGCTCCGACCTATGAACATTCTAGAATGACACGACCAGTTCTAGAACCTGTACATATAAAGCAAACAATTCTAGAATAAACATATTAGGAATGACTGCTAAATTGGTAACCTTTAATGAAAAATTCCTAAATTTAAAAATGGAGCATTTCAGAAAACAACGATAATTAGCTGAAGTTCTCGGCACTGCTTCGGCTTTACGAAGAGTGAACAGGTTTCATTTAGGCGATGAGGGTACTTTTTTTCTAAATCCAGTTTTCGAAGTATGATAGAGAGCGCATTTAAATTCTCTTCTGAAGCTTATATACTGTTCTACAAAATTCTACAGTGTTATAAAGAAATAACTAACGTGGAAACCAATAGTTTTAATAAGAGTTGGTACTTGTTTAGTTATCGGTTATGTTTTTTTTCGGAAAATGACCATCCACTTTGGCCGAGAAAACTGATACATTTAAATTATTCTTTAAAGATTATATACTCTTATAGAAAGTTTTGCACTGTTCTCAAAAGTAAACGAACATGGCACGGTCTAACGGGTTTAGTAACAGCTGATAGCGGTAAAGCAACAACAGCGACGTGAACCTAAGATGGCCCCCGTGATTACAAAATTCGAGCTGTGTAGAAATATTGATATTTATTTGTTTGTAAAAAGACAAGAATTGTTTGCTTAATATGCACGATTTTCACTGATATCACGAAAGCAGTACTTGAAATTACGGTTGGTGATGTGCACGCGAGGTGAGTATCGTGAGTACCGAGTTCTAATATAAACGCCTTGAATGTGGACCCCGAGTGCGCAAAATTCTATTCATATCGGAATAAAAGCGTTGATATGTATGAGCTAAACGCACACACAAGCAAACCGCTTAGTTTTGCAACAAAATATATTTGGCAGAAAAATTAAATATCTTACGTTTTGCTTAAGAACTTTGTGGATGTTTATGAACTACAAACACACGGACATTATTCTTCATTTATATATTGATTCTCTAAATCGGAATTAAATGCTCACTAAATCGAGATCATTTACTTAGCTTTTGTCAGGAAAGCAGAAAACGTTCTTTTTATCCAAAGAGAGAAAAAAAATTCATTTTCATATATGTGTGTGCATCAACGCAGAAGCTCAAAGACTGTACTATATGTATTTTAAATCTGGAACTTTAGATACCGAATCAATATTTTGCGTGTCGTGCTCAACACGGACTTATAAGATATTGGCATTCTCATGATGGAAAGAAAAACAAAATCTCTATCAAATTGCTTGTTTCCGATTTACGATAGAAAAGTGCAGGGCTTCTCCGATATAAACTTTAGAAGCCTGTCAAATAGTATATATATCCTTAAAAATCCTTAAAAAAAGTACATAACAAGGACCGGAGTGATAGAAGGATATTGTCACACGAAAAAGAAAATTCCAAAATGCATATGAAGAAAGTTCTATTTCGAACGCTTCTCCAAACGCTGACGCCATGAAATCTTCACTTCATACTTCGAGTCTTACAAACACAAAGGCGAGAAAAATTCAACAGTACCAGCACAGCTGGGGTATTGGTGCATCCAGAGGGCAGCACATTCTCTCTTATAATATATATATAATCCTTTTTTTTTTTTTTTGAAAATGTTCTTCAAAAATGGAAATACTTTTTCATTTTATTTCCAGCTGACGTTTAAATAAAAGCGAAGGAAAGTTTTTCTCTTCTTACACTTTTCATTCGCTCTTAGGAATAAAGAATAAAGATAAGCTAGCTCTTTTAAAATGCCACTCGATTTTATAACCCTTTATTTGATCATAAATTGCAGCTGCGTTGAATAATTTTCTTATTTAATATAATTCTCTTTCCCAAGTTGCTGGTTTTTAGTGAATAAAATGTATTTTTATTCCGTTTATTTTATCCGAAATTTTAAACTGTTTGAACTAACGCATTCATTTCGCTTACTGTACATAACTTAGGAAATATGCTTATCAAAGTGCGGCTGAAAATATTGTTGTATATGTGAAGAGCAGAACTAGATGTAGGTTTTATGACTTACCTTTCAGTTTTATTACATCTATAAGGTGTAACTAGATATCTGATCCTTCGCATAATCATAAGAGTTCGGTAAGCGTTGCAGATTTTTCTTATTTTTCTTCGCGAAATAAATGTTAAAAAAATCCCATACATATTACCGTATTTACTCACTTCCCCCCTCCTTTTTTTTCTCTTTTACTAATTTTATCATCAGAAAATAGAGAGGGGAAAATGATGCAAATAATTTAATTTTCGAAAGTTACAAGTATGAACATGATAAGCGAAAAGTGGTCATGGATAAATTATAGGTAACTATCATAATGTTATTTCTTTAAAAGAACCCTACATTCAAATAAGAACATATAGCAATATTAATATTATGATATCTAGTAAGATACCTTCATTTCTACTTCCTTGTAATCTTAATCTCTCCCGTTATTTACACTACTCCTTAGGCCGTAAATAATTAGGGAATGTGTATGTGCAACCTCCTCAGAAGATCGTAGACTGAATATCAGTTTGTGTTTGCTTCCCGGTGATGGGTCCGTTCTTGCATTAGGCTGGCATAAGGTTCAACAGTGAGAAGGTAACGGTTCGGCTTAACCTTCACGGTTAGCTTGAGAGGTTTTGCCTTTGTTAGTAAGACGAAAACAATCACAATGTTAATAAGTGAATTTTAAAATGCATGGGAGCTCGCTCTCTGAAGGCATCGAGGAAGGGTTAAATTAGGCGAATATTCTTAAAAATTTTAGAATCAGGTGCTAAAAGGTTAGAGGGTAAAATACATGAGAATATACCGCATACCAAATTATGTTCTTGTTACTAGTTTCTATAGAAAATGAAAATGCAACTTCACTATTATAAACTTAAAGAATGTATGTAACTCAATTTCCTACCAGGAACAATTTTCTGTCATTCTGTCATTTCACAGAATCACTATATTAAGCTATTTTTCACTAACTTGTTTATTGGACATGACTTTCAGGTAGTTTGGGAGGATTTGTTTTTGCTAGTAAAACGAAAAAATTGACTACGTGGACGAAACGATTTTAAAATTTAAGGCAGCTTGATCACTGAATGCAATGATTAAGGGGAAAATGATATATATATATAGATATATATTTAATTTTCAGAACCTGTGACTAAAAAGCTTGAGAGAAAATAGGCGAGTAAATACCGTATTTCCTGAACAAGTAATAACGTATCTCAACAAATGCCATAAACTTAAATTCCAATTGTTTCTGCTTTCCAGAACAAACAAAGTATCAGATGACTTTTATTTAAGCGTTATTCTCTAATAATTGTTACTAAAATTTTGCAAACGCGAGGTGCTGTACATTGAAATAACGAAAAGAGCAATATTACAATGACCGTCCAATAACCGTTGGTTACAGAAATCTTCTTTCTGCCATTGAACCAGAAATGGGACGGGTGTGCGAATGACACAAGAAAGAAACAGGAAATTCTTTACTTTCGTCTGAGAGCTAAACAAGCTGAGCTAAGATGTATCACAACGGGGGTCCTCGGGAGGCCCCAACGCAAATAAATAGTCTCTCGTTAGGACCCACTAATCGAATTGATCGGACGCCGGTTATATTTTTTCTCTCTTTTGACTCCTTCCCCAAGGGGATAACGTTTTTACTGAACTCGAGTCTGGTTGGTTGGATAGCGGGGTGGAGTGGACTAAACTAGATAAGATGCTAGCCCATTAGAACGGTGATGTTAGCTTGGGGGAGGGAGGCTTTGCTCACGATTACACCTGGAGGATCTTAACCGCGACCGCTCTGAACACCGACATCATGCTTTCCATACCGCCTTCTAAAGACAAAAGAAAATGATCAATGAGAGTTCCGATTCAGTGCGCATTAAGCCGTTAGGAGCTTAAAGCCAAGCAACTGGTTTTGCTGCGATCAACAATGGGGGAATGTTTTCTAAATGAAATGAAGGTAGAAGACACTGCATAGCACGTGACACCGTACTTGTTTTTAATTTAGTTTGAGAGAAAGTTTTTTTTTTCTTTTATTTCCTTTTGAATGTGTGATTTTTTTTCGATAACAAAGTGAAATGAAATGTAGAATGTCGCATTAGTTTCTCTCTTTAACTAGGTGGGATGAAATGGTGTGTGTGTGTGGGGGGGATTAGTCGTGAAAGAATGGATGCCAGTGGGCAGGTGGTGTTCAGTAATTTAATGCTTTGTCTTTCGTAGAACTTTCTCAGCTGAGTTTAAAAGATGATGTGTAACTAAATTTCCCTTTTGACTTCGTTATTTATTCCATTTATAAGCCCAAAGGCGCAATTTGCCCAAATGGGCTAATTTCGTTTTGATATTTTGCGTCGGTTCACTTTTTAAACTGTTGGCACCAAATATTAGAGCCCAGCGTTATATTTAAAGAAATTAAATAATGAAGAATTTGAATGAATATATGCATGTTTCTCGCACTGTGAAAAAACAACGGTACCTAATCACATCAAATTTTGAATAGCGTAGTCCTGCATACGAATATGGGCATCTTGGAGCCTAAATTTGGAATTTGTTTTATTATCTATTTCATATTTTTTCAAACATTAAAGAATTTTTGATTAACAGACCCAACGATGTCAAAGCGAGCAGTGGGAACTATATACGGGGAAAAAAATAATATAAAAAAATTCTGAAAGCTTTCAAATTTTACCTTACGCCCAAAGGTTTCTTTAACGTTTTGTAATTACCTTCATTTATTAAATATCATGTTCTTCGCACTTAAACCACAAAATTCAATTCAACAGCAAAATCGCAAAATAATTTTAAAATGAGCAAAGCTTTAGAATTCCCAATACAGTCTTACACGCTGGAAATAAAAATATTTTATTTTCCATTAAGTGTTGGCATTGTTCGCTTTGAAATCGTTGAGTTTGTTAGTCGAAAATTCATTTAGGTGTTGCAAGATATGAAATCGATAATAAAACAAATATCAAATTCTACATTTGGGCTTCCAGATGTCCATATTCGGTGGAAGATTTCGTTATTCAAAATTGGATGGCTCTAGGTACAGTTGTTTTAGCTCAATGCGAGAAACGTGCATATATTTATGTAGATTCTTTATTATTCAATTTCTTTATTTATAACACAGGTCGATGATATTTGGTGGCAACAATTTGAAAAGTGAACCGACATTTATAGTGAACCAACACAAAATAACAAAACGAAATTAATAGTCCTTCAGGGCAAATTGTCCCTTTGGACTAAAAACTTTTTATCTCCAGCACGCGAGACTGTGTATCGAAAGTTCTAAAGATATGCTCTTTAAAAAAGTTTGTGATATTGCTATTGAATTGAATCTTATGGTTAAGTGCAAACAACATGATATTTAATAAGTAAAGGTAACACATGAAACGTTAGTCCAAAACATACTTTTCGTGTTTTCCTTATCTCGATTATGTTATTTTTTAACTGCGCAATTCAAAAACGCATTCTGTACGTTTTCTTTTTAATACTATTATTAATTATATTATGATAATCTTTATCGTAGATTTCGAAAACATTCCTTTTTGCATGTTTTCTTTTCAATGAATTTCGATAATATTTAGCTTATAATACGAAAACATATTCAGTATGTTTTTTGTTTTCCAGTTGCGTTAATTTTTTACGGTTTTTATCCTTCACCACCCCAGTTCTGATAATTATTCTTCCATTTTAATTGGTTTACGGTTTAGTTAGTTTTCTTAATTTAATTCGAGTTACGTCCTTTATTAATACTACACATTTCTTTTTTATGTGAACCGCATTTTTTCCGCGGAATAAATAAGATTTCAGGTAAATTCACTTCTGATGCACATGAATGCAATTAAGGGTTAAAATTAATATATTAAAAATATTGTTAGAATGTCAGTATTTGTTTGAAGCCATTTAATAAGTCTCTAATTACTATTTTTTGTGAATATCAGATATTCATTTTCTTTGGAAACGAATAAAGTTACAAATCAATGGTAATATATGTAAAATCGTCGCCTAATAATTGCTAGCAATGATGTTGCATGATGCAATACTGCGTCGTTAATAATAATTTAACTTCATGAATATCCGTTGCTCGATTTATTGGAGAAACTGATACTTAGTTCACGTTTAATTATTCTTTGCGTTAGCTAATAATTAATTGCGAATGGAATCATTTTTATTGCCTTCTAAATTTTTTTGCATACTTATGGTCCTCTGTGCCTGAAATATAAGTGTTACTTTCAGATCATAAAGCTACGGAAATGAAATATTACTAAATTAAGTGAGTTGACATTGATGAGAATTTCAGTTCTTTTCTTTCTCGTTTTGTTATTTAGTTGCGAATGTTTCTAATTAAATGTCAATACATGTATTAGCATTTTGTTTTATATGTGTGTTTTGCTGCACGTTTTCAGATAATACTGTTTAAAAATGTCAATTGTTTCTTTAAAGTGAGGTGCTCTGTTTTATCGTACTCGGCGAATTTCTTCTTAAAATTAAAATGTCTTAAAAGACTAGAACTTTGTTTAAAATAATTCAAACGGAAACTTGACTCTGCTGAATTTTGAAGTTAATAATATGGAAACCATATTTATTAAAAAATGATTACATTTAGTAATTTAGAATTTTAGCTACTTCGATATTTTTTATGGTATTAAAGCATTAGATCTTTGATGGATGACAAATCTTTGCATGGCAAAAGTTTTGTGTTGGCTATACTACAGACCACAAAAGAAAGAGGAAAAAATCTGATTTGGACACCATATGACTTCTTTGTACTGTCTATTAAATAATATACACTTTTAGAATTATTATAATTTAATTAACCTATTCCTTCAGGCAAGCTGAAAATGACATAAGAAACTGCTCGTTTTGAAATTAAATTTTCCATTCCATTTTTGTCGTACCGAAGTCAAACTTCTTAAAATTTTATATTTTCATGAGGAATATTTAAATTTCCCAAATGTAAGTATAGCGGCCAGAAGACCGCATTTTGCGTCCGTTCAATACGAACGGCGTATCACTTTTTAAATTTGTTGCCACCAAATATATTATGCCCTGTACTATATTTAAGGAAATTAAATAATGAAGAATCTGCACGAATGTTTGTATGTTTCTCGCATTGTAAAAAAACGATGGTACCTAGAGCCATCAAATTTTGAATAATGTAATCCTTCACCCGAACATGACCACCTGAAAGGCCGAATTTCGAATTTAAAATTTGTTTTATTATTTATTTCATATTTTGTAAAACTTAAACTAATCTTTGATTAATAAACTCAACGACTTCAAAGCGGAGAATAGCAATACTGCACGGGAAAAAAATCATTTTTATTTCCAGCGAGCGAGACTGTCTATCGGAAATTCTAAAGATATATTGCTTTTTTTTAATATTTTGTGTCACTGCTGTTGAATTGAATTTTTTGTGGTTTAAGTGTGAAGAACATGATATTTCATCAATAAAGGCGAAAGAGAAAAGCGTTAGAAAACGCCCCTCTGGGCGTAATATAACATATGAAAGCCTTTTTTTTTTTTTTTTTTTTTGATTTTTTTAAATTTGAAATTACTTAAACATGAATATTTCCATCATTTTAAGCACATTTGTAATTGGAAGTATGTGAATACAATCAACGACTGCCAAAATAAAGGATGGATAAAGACTTTTAATCCGGACAAGGGGGAGTTGGTGTATATATGTGCAAAATATAAAATCTAGCTTTTAATTAATAAATTAATAGAGCCCTTCAACTTCCATTTCATTCTAAAACTAACAGCAATAAATTTTTCCTCTTTGCAGTTCTGATACACACTTACCGATGAAATCTGAACCCAAAATCCTGTACATTAAACTGTCATGTGATCTGAAATGGAATTTGGTATAAAAAAGGTAATTACGTCGCAACTGCCTCTCTTCCGTCTTTTCTCTTGCTTCATGTCGCTACTTTGCATTGCCGTTAGCCTCGCAGAGTTTCCTTTTCTAATTTTATTCCATTCTTTAAGATATGTGGGCTGCTCAAAATATGGAAGAGCATAGCGCACCCACAATGACAATGTGCATTATCGAAAAATAAAATTATGTGTGAAATTTACAGTTACGTGTGTTCTTCGAGTGTCATCTTGTAACTATGTGGCGAAGTCTTCAAGTTATGATGCAGTTCTCTCCAACGACAATTCGTTGCAACTCTCACCAAGTTATCTTATTTCAATAATAACGCAGTTTTAATACATCTAATAGAGCAGTTTTATTACACACGCACACACACACACACACGCACACACACACACACATATATATATATATATACATTTTTGATAATGCTAATTGTATTAAAAAAGAGAGGTGCACAGCTAGATGTTATAACAATCTCATATAAAATGTTTCAGCGTTCTACGGCTGATCGTTTTCGAGTATGCGAGATACATGCGTACGCATGTTACAGATGTCACGAAAAATCCATTTTTTATCCATTTCACAATCCGTTTTGGTCCGAATCCTTTATTCTGGGCGTACAAAGAGATGTCACGCGAAAAAAAAAAAAAAAAGTTAAAATGGATTTGCGAGCAATAAAAATGGATATTTCCGTTGATATATGATTCTTGATTTTTTTTTTGGCGATTAGAATATTTCTTTTACTTTGTACAAGGAAGTAAAAATACAGTGCAAGTAAAGATTGCTTAGTATTTAATTATAACGCTAATTATGCGGCATCCTTGCAGTTTATGATTAAAATATTTTGGCTGTACTACTTTCCAATACTGAGAGTTTGGTCTTTTGATAGTTTTCTTAGACGCTGAAACATATTTTATATACTTACCCTGTAACAGTTAATGAACATACTTCAGTTATTAGTACTGTAGTTTTAGTGATAACTACACACTATGTATGCGTAATAAACATTCAAAATATGAAGAAGCGTGAATAATGTTTTTGATGAGGTGATAAGAATTGAGTGACATAATAATCATATTCAAATAATCCTTTCTTTTTTGATACCCGTATCTTCTCTTCATTCTGAGATTAAAATGCTTGGTTATAATTAAATGCAGGTAAAAATGATCAAATGTTAAGTAAATTACTTTAAAAATAGTAAATTAAATTTTGGGAAAGACCCATGCATATTAACAGTTTTCATTGAATTGTACGGCTGATAAAGTAAAACCTTAAAATATAAATAAAACCTTAAAGTTCTGAAAAACCTTGAAATAAAAGAAACTTTATAAAATGAATAAAAGGCTTCAGGTAGGTTCGAAACTTACATGAAATACACAATAGCTATTAAAATTCCAAAAAAGTATATATATTGTTAACTGTAGCTGTAGTAAAGTGAAAACAGTTCATATATCAATAGAGAAATAAATAAATAAAATAAAATTTTAAAAAGGGCAGTATTTGATGCAAGATAAAACTATTATTCAGAAAATTCTATAGATTATTTATCCATTGATGGGAATAATATTACGGTGAGAATCATATTGAAAAAAACAGAAAAACCTGAAAGATTTAGATACTTAAAGGTTTTTGCCAATACGAGACAGGTGGCAAATGAAGCGATCGAAGGTAAACATTTGCAAAAGTAAAAGAAGAGTGAAGAAAAGAAAACTCGAAGACTTTCTGTCAATAAGAAGCAAACAAATTAAATAATTGAAGCAAAGCATTTAGACAGCATTAAACTTTATAGCAGTAGTCTCGAACTCAGACTACACGAAGGGCGAATGTTTGCTCGAAGCTAAATGACAAATCAGAACGTTTTTTAACAAATTTTAAAAAGTATTTTGAACAAAAATAAATTTAAAATAATAAATAAAATTTTTAATTTAAATTACTGAATGTTTATCAAAACATGCATGAACAGTAATAATAATAACATAATATAAAAAAATTTAAATTTATACTTTTTTTCTATTTGAAATCCATAGGTTTGGTACTTGCAAGAATTTTCCATTGATTATGCTTAATAATTAAACGCACTAACAGCTAAATACTAAATTTTAAACTAATATTTATTTAAAGTTATTCCAGTATGTTGAGTTAACCACTAAATAACTTACTTTTAACCTTAACCGGAAGTTGAAGAAAAGTGAAGCGCTAACAGCTGCTTAGCAGAAAACTAAATTTACTGAGTGCACCAGCAGGGCAAATTCTCTCACATTATCCTAGTCACGTGGCCAGATATACAGTGACAAAAGTACAGCCCCAACGTATTTATCCTTTTTTCTTCAGTAGCAGACGCGCACATGAGCTCAGTCCATACATTTATGTTTTAAAAACTATTAACACCATATTTGCAACAAATACGTAATGAAAATGTATTCGCAGGCCTCGCAAAACTGCCCCGGGGGCCTCATGCGGCGCGCGGACTGCGAGTTTCGGACCACTGGTTTATTCGAATATTCTGCTTCAATGATATTGCTATTCTTTCTTTTAGTAATTTCAAATTATCTGAAAATAGTTTCAAATAACTAAACGATTCTTTCATAGTTCCAAATATGCATGAAAACGTTAGCCAAATTCGGTATTTTCCATAATGAAACTAAATGCAGCGTTTTTGTATAGGAGTATAAAATTGGTGAGATGAGACAAACCAGCGTGCCTTTACGAAAATTTCCTAGAACATATCTATTATGTCAGGTTTTCTGGGATAGGTTAAATTAACATAGCCAGAGTTTATAAGGGGTATCTAAATAAGGGCTGAATACCTCTGAAGAACTTTCTGAGAGAAACTGGTTCGTATTCAAACACCGGCAAACAAGCTGCCTGCGTAGATGGTTTTCAAAGTTTCTGTCATGTGTAATATGAATAGAAGCCAAATTTCCTCGGAAAGTCCTCCTTCAGTTTCTGTCATGTGTAATATGAATAGAAGCCAAATTTCCTCAGAAAGTCCTCTCCGAAGGAATCCATCCCCTTAAACAGTCAGCCTTTGGCTTTGCCATATTCAAATAACCTAACCTATGGTTTGTTCAGTTCGATCTTGATAATCACCTTCAGTCCGATTTCGTGGTTTTCTAAGTTACTTGCTACCAGGCTTTGTTAATGAGAGTTAAGCAACAGCAAGTATTAAAATTATGTTTCAAGAAGTATCTGAGTGTTAATTCCGGAGCTTTCGTTCTTCATAACACCTTTGAAAATCATATGTTGCCTACTTGAATGCTCATAACTCGAGATACCCTTCGTGAATAGTATAGTTCGTTATGTGAGACGTTCGTTAACCGAGGCTCGATTATATTGCTTTACATTTGGATTAATAATATTTTTACGATGCTTGCTCAAGAATAAGTAATACAGTATTTCCTCGAATATTTAAGTAATCTCTGAAAATCGAGAGGGAGAATCTCTGAAAACGAGCGTCTGAAAATCAAGAGAGAGAAATATGCCAGTAATTTAATTTTCGAAGAAAGCGGTGAAGGTAAGAAGAATAGAAAGGAAATGCGAACTATCGCACTGCTGCGAACTATCACAGTACTATTTTTTTTTAAAGAAACATACGTTTCAATAATAATATGTAGAAATATTATCTTTACGATATCTGATAGCTACTTAACCGATATCTGATAGCTACTTAACCGATATCTGATAGCTACTTAAGCGATATCTGGCGGTAACTGAATCGGACTAAAGCTTTAGGGATATCTCACATGAATGAGTCTCGACCGCACTTCACAAGCGGAACATCATAAGAACGAAGGAGAAGAGGCGTAAACAAAATTACTGGATTTCGAAGAATTGAACACATCAGCAGTAGATAAGACTGGAATGAACTGTAACACTAATAGCAGACGTAAGGTGAAGTCACATGTTTGGAAAGTTTTTGTAAGTGGGAGGGCAACCGCCACTCCCACTTACAAAAACTACCACTCCCACTTACTTAACAAAAAATCTGCACAAAATGCAATTTTTCAAATGCTAAATGTGTAGAGCCGTTAGGCTTTTTTGAAGCAGGAGACGTGAAAAATGTGCAGTCCTCGCCAGGACTCGAACCCTAGACTTCTCGAATAGGCGTCGAGTATGTTTCCAATTACGCCACGTAGGAATGCTGAAAGGAGAAAATACCGTGTATACTCTCCCTTTTAAAGGGTGACTGGGGGTTAGGGGACCCGATCGCCAAATCCTGGTGATAGAGAAGTATCGTCCACCACCTTTTGGTTCGGGAGCCACTTATAGAATCATTACGTTTTTTTTGAAGTAGGAGACATAAAAAATGTATAATGACCTCGCGGATCTCGAACACTGGACTTCTCGAATACGCGTTGAGTGAACTTCCAATTATGCGGAAAGGAGGGAGAAAATACCTTATTTGCAAGGAAAAATAAAGTGGATGAAATGTTTATTCAAACATGCAAGAACACATTGAATAACGATATAACTGATCAAAAGAATACAATTTACCAAAAAACTAGAGTTCATAGGGAATTTTTAAAAGAGAGTATTTTTAAAATTTTCAGAACCTTGCATTTAAGCTAGGGATCGGGGAAGGTATACACGATGAAATACGGTTTTATTATTGAAAACTCAATTTGACAGATTATTTTCAATTTTAATGAATAGTAACTCTTTATATGTACGTAATAAATTTTCATGCATTATAGGAGTGTAAAGTTTAAATGATCGTCTTCTTAAGAAGACTGAATGAGAAAATTTTATATTTTTCACTTCAAACTGAGAAAACTATCAGCTTTTTCGTGTTTACTAAGGAACGAATTAGCACGAACTTCAAACAACTATGAATTTTTCTTCATAAAATACACACTCCAATTTCTATACATTTTTTTGTAATAGTTTAAGCTTGCCCCCCCCCAATGTAATACTAAGCATTTGTATCAGCATATTTTTCTCTTTCGTCTGTGTGCTGGCTTTTCATAAGCTGGCATCCTAATATTATCTTTCAAACTTGTAAAAAACATTCTTTCAAACTTGTATTTGGGTGAAATTAATTCCTCTTCTTTTTCAGTATTCCTTTCACATAATAATTTGTTTCCTATTAAAACAAAATAAAAATACCAGTGTAAACATTAACCCTTTAAGAAGCATTTGGGGTAGCGGAAATTAATCATTTATTTTATTGTTACCGAAAGAAATTCAAAAAGGGAAAATATTCGGAGTTTTAGAAATTTTAATGTTTATTAAAGCGTGTTTATTTTAATTAGAAAGAAATAGCAAGATTTTATTTTCTCCTGAGGAAATGGCGTTCACTCGATAGGAAGTTGCATAATACAGTAACATGCTCAATCGTTTAGTTTCTATTCAAGGTTATGAAGTGGCTTGGGAGAACATTTTTGGTGGGTAGCAAAAGGTTTTTAAAAGTATTCTTTTATTTTATTGTGTAGTTAGTTATCTGTGTCATATGAAAATTTCGGTGTTGGATGACGAAGATATCTACTATTACACTATTTTAACTGCTATTACATGATGAAGGAGCTCGTGCATGTAATTAAAATTTCAATCGTTGGCTCTTTAAAATATATCTTTATTCTTAGTAATGTGACAAAATTGACGCACTCGTGCACCCGTTCTTAAATATTTATATAGGTGCTTTTCATATATTTATAGCAAAATACTTTACGGGCGAAAGATAATGCCGACATATTAGCATAGTATCAATCGATAGAACAATAGCAAATTTCAATAAGAAGGTTCAATATATAAAGTACTTAGGTTTATTTTGAAGACGAAAACATGAAAAAGTAGCAATGCCCTAGGTGGGATTCGGACTCCACGTCTCCGGATGATAGCCAGACGCTTTTCCAATTATACTACGAAGGCTAAGTTGTAAAGAGGGAGACAGTTATTTGCATCCCCATTCCATTGAAAGGCAACTGGTGAGGAGAGGTCTCAGGCGCGAAATCTAGGTGGTGATTTATTATCATCCACCGCATTTTAGTTTGGTGCAACTTACAGAGTTTATTTCAGCGCAAGAAACATGAAAAATAAGAAGTGTTCGAAATAGGGCCCCTGGATGTTAACCGGATGTGCTTTCAATTACGCCATTTGATTTTTAAGGATTTTTCTTCAACTCCTATTGGCTAATATAAGTTTCGCTTTGCGAATTTTGATATTGAAGTTGGATGAAGCATCATGTAAGTACATGACTCATTAACGTTAGATAAGAAACATAGGATGCAGATTAAATTTGAACTGAGCACTTCAGAAATATTTCTGTTATATATATATACTATTTTTAGGATAGAAATGGGATTAACCAAAGCAAACGCCCTTCTCTCTGTCAGTGAAATTAAATAAATTGCAATTATGTACATGTTTGCCGTGATAAATAGCTACTATGTATATGTGGGGCCGCCACAAATCGAAAATGTATAGTTGTGGACCGCCATAAATCGCAACTATGTTCATGTGGACCGCCATAAATCGCAACTATACATATGTGAGGCTTGATAAATCGCAATTATATACATGTAGGCAATAACGAATATCAACTATTTACATATGGGCTGCTGTAAATCGTGACTATACTGATGGGGGCCACGATAAATAACAACTACATTTACGTGGGTCGCTAGAGTGAAATGTTGGGTCAATTTTAACTAGTTGGTATCGTTTTGGAATAATGTGAATAAGTAGAAGAAATTCAGATTTAACTGGAACAGAAACATAAGTAATATTTTGGCAAATTATATGAATATGGGAAAGAAAAAACGTAATCCTTCCATCTTAAAATGTTATTAAGTTTCCCCTGTGTTCTTCATGCTAATGCGTAACATTTCCTAGCCAAATTAGACACCTTTCCCGTTGATAATTAAATGTCTAATAAATTAAAATTTAAATAATACTAATATAAAAAGATCGACAAAATTATTAGAAGTATTTCCATTATGAAGCTGAAGCAAAATAAATGCTACTGCTTTAGTTTAGTTTAGTTTAGTTTACGAGTATGCTGCAACCCTCCTGGCCGACGATAATCGGCCTCATGGTTAACGCAGCACACCCGACGCAGACAAACAACAACAAAATAATAATAATAATAATAATGAAATAAATAAACAAATAAATAAAAGATTAAAGAATTTAAAGTCCTATTCCTATTATCAGGTTCAATATTCCTTCTAACCTTCTTCGGGAACATACAAGGACCTGACTAGGAACAGAAAACTTACTAAAGCTATGTTCACTAATTGTAGTAAGTAGACAGGATACAGACGAAGGGTATACAAAACCCTTTATTTTTCTCTATATACAATAACTTCCGTACTTCGGAATACACTGACCCACCACTCGGGGTCTAACGTAAAATTCTAAAAAATAAAACTAAACTCTAATTTAACTTTAGAATAATACGTGTGGAAGATTGGCCTTATAATAACAGGAAGCGTATGTAGCACAGAGACTGTGAACACTACAATACGTTCAATTTATCAAGAGGATTAAAACCTCTGGCCTGGAAGGCAAATAGCAACTGCGTAACTTCTAAGGTAAGCGGCCTGCTTCGAACTCGCTGCTTCCTCTCTCTCGCTTGGCAAAAAGCCACAACTTAAGTACTTGGCGTTCGCCAGACAAACTTTGCATAAAAACCTTCACGCTTATAATTCTGGCCGGAAGTAGAAAATAAAAAGTGATAGTAAAGATTTAAAATAAAATAAACGTTAGTAAAACTTAAGATCCTTACATACTTCCCGCCAGAGTTAATTAGTTTGAAACTGAGGTCTAAAACGACCTTGTTGAAAACTTTTAGCTCTAGAAACTAACGCGAGGCCAATCTTTTATAAAAAAATACTTCGCTAGAAACTAGAAAATTTAAAAGAAAGAAATTTGTTACAATAGCAGCTCCCAGGATATACAACAATCTTTTTTTCATCTGTAGTGCATCTAAACAGGAGCTTTATTCAATTCTGGTTCCTTTCAGAGATCTGGAAGGAAAACTAGTTTAATGAAATGTTACACAATGACATTGCAAATAACATATAGAATATACTTCTCTTAACATTCTTATTTCATTCATGACTATTTTAATTATCTCTCCCCGTGCTCTCTGACATGTGTTGTAAAAGAACACCAAACACGAATGTGTTTCTGTCTACGTGTGCCACACTTCCTCCTACAATCAAAACACTAACGTGTTAAAATTCAACATAACGAGACCTCTTAACACACCCTACTTTCAACTCTAAACCCTGAGGTACTATTCTAAAAGTGGCTAACTCTAAAGTGTAGCGTCAGAGAGCCTAACTACATCATTCAACCTTTACCACATATTCGCCATGATTTAGTCTTTACAGTCACACGAATAACAAATTTTTAACATTACTTTCACTTTTACCATATCACTGTATTTCTTAACATTTAAAATAACAGAACATATCAACATGCCGTTAATTTTACAGATTTGAAAACATACATTAGTAGTACATTGTTAACTTCTATTCTTTTCAAAGCAAGTGCCAATTCTTTCTACATTGAAATAATACTACATTTCAAAAAGTCTTTCAGACTAAAACTTCTTTCTTGCTAGAATGTTTTAAATAAAATTTATACAATAACTTTTTACAATATTTAAGTCTTTACACAACGCTATTATACATCAACTTTAGTTTTACGCACGAGTAATTTAAAAACATAATACGAAAATCGGTCACAACTCATTTCTCGCCCTTTTGGCGATAAAGGTAGACCTCGCATGAGGTAAACTTCTTGAAATCTGCCACTTGCAGTAAGAATGAAAGATTAACTTAATGTTTGCAAAGTAACATAAAATTTTACTTATCTTTGTGATATTCGGACATCCTTTTCTGTGCCCAGTCTTTAAAGGTATTGCAGATAGTAGTTTGATTTATCCTCCTTCTTGTACGGGCTCGCCCTTCAGTGCCTTCCTCTGGAAGCTTCCTTTTTTCACCAGTTCGGTCACCCTTGAATACCTTCTTTTTCTCCTCTGCTTGTGGTCTTGGCCGTTTGATGGCAGCTGGTCTTGGCGGAACCGGGAAACTTCTGTCGTGATCCTGCTTGGACCTCGTTGTTGGCCGTTCAAATTTTTCTTGTACTTTTTCCTCCGCCGCTGATGGCCCTTCCGCAGTTCGGCGACATTTGCTGCGGAGAGTCCTGTCCGATGAGTAGATCTTCCGTTTTAAAGCCGGGTTATAGTTGCCGTCATTTCTCCTGGTCCTCTTCACATACGTCGTCCTTCTCCCTTCTTCATTCTGGGGGTGTTCGTTAACTCTGTTTTCTGGACGGTGGAACGGCTTCTTTTTCTTGTTACCTTCCATTTTTCCGCGGGGCAATTTTCTTTTCACTTGCTTCTGGCTCTCATTGGCTTGCCCTTGTACTTGTCGTTTTTTCACCTCTGGAACTTGTACCTGCGGTGTCTGCCGTGCCGGATCCTGCAAAAGATCTGAAAAGATTTGCATTTTATTACGATCGAAGTAGGGCTTGATTTGATCAATGTTTGCGGAACAGGTTTCACCATTTCTGGCTTTTAACACTACAACAGCGTGAGTTATTTTTTCTATAACATATGGTCCTTCAAATCGTGGAAAAAATTTGGCAGTTTTATCTTCTGGTGCTGAAGAAAGTGAATGCTTAATTTTTAAAACTTCATCCCCTACTTTATAAGTTACTCCCCGTCGTTTCAAATCATAATATAATTTCTGTTTTCTTTGTGCTACTTCCGTATTCTTTTTTTGCTTCTTTTATTAGTTTTTCTATATCACCCATTTTAAATTCTGGGGCTCTTTGTTGCACATAAAATAGTTTATCTAACGGTGTTATAATCTTTCTGCCTAGAAATAACTCAGCAGGAGTTTTGCCCGTTGTAACATGTTTTGCGGTCCTAAGGGCGAAAGCAAATTCATTGACATAGTTATCCCAGCTTTTATGAAAATTTTTAACATAACTACGGATAATTTTCACTATATTTCTATTGACCCGTTCCGCTATATTTGATTGCGGCCGATACGGGACCATTTTTAAATGACGTATGCCCAGTTTTTGGCACGTCTTCAAATATATTACTTACAAATTGAGGACCATTATCCGATATAACTTTTAGGGGTGCCCCGTATTTTAAAATATATTTATTTTTTAAAATATATTTATTTAAAATAGAATCAGTAACTAATTTCGCGGAGGCTCGTTTTAAGGGAACAATTTTGGTCCATTTACTAAAATGATCAACCATAACAAGGAGATAGCGACTTTTATTTAACTGACTTCTTGGGAAAGGGCCCAATAAATCGATGCCAATTATTTCATTTGGAAATTCGGATTTAATACTATTTAGAAACCCGGGCGGGCGGAAATTAATATAATTAACGGCTTGACATGTTGGGCAGGACTGGACATACGCCTTTGTTAACTTTTGCAGTTCAGGAAAGTAGACTGCCTCGCGTACGCGTTGGATAGTTTTTCGAATACCAGCATTAGAAGCTAAAGGGCTGTCATGGAGCTCATGCAGGATATTTAATCTAAGACTAGCTGGGATAACAGGTCGAAATTCTTTGTTGGAATTCGTAGTTTTTGTGTAGAATAATAGACCATCTATTAGTTCGTAATGGGCCGCCCTATTTCTTATCGCCACAATATCTTGGTGGCTAAAATTTTCAGGATCCTTCAAATACTCATAAATACTTCCAAACTCAGGATCCTTACCCAGTTCGGTTATTACAGTTTCTCGGGAATTTATTGTACACGCTGTAAGCATTGAAACTTTTACGGTATTACCCTGTTCGTCTAATTTAATTCGTGATAGGGCATCTGCTACGATATTTTCCTTTCCGGGGGTATGCTTGATTACCAGATTATATTCTTGCAGCTTGAGTGCCCATCTTATTAACCTTGGGGATAAATTTTTCCCTGAGTACAATCTAGTTACCGCCGCATGATCAGAGTATACTGTTATCGGCGCCTTTCCAAAATAGACTCGGAACTTTTGCACTGCTAACAGAACTGCAAGTGCCTCTCTCTCGGTCGCGGAATAGTTTCTTTGTGTTTGATTTAAAGTTCGGCTAAAAAATGCCACGGGCTGCTGATTTTGCGAAAGTACCGCTCCTACCGCATAATCCGAAGCATCCGCTGAAATTTCTAAATTTTCATCCTTTTCAGGAAATTTCAACACAGGGGCTTGCGTTAATGCTTGTTTTAATTTTTCGAAAGCACTATTGGCTTCGGCCGTCCACGAGAATCTTGCCTTTTTCCTTTTTAATTTTAACAATGGCTCAGCGATAGCCGCAAAATCTTTTATAAAGGACCTATAATATGAACAAAGTCCTAGAAAAGAAGAGAGCTTCTTTGCCGTGTTTGGAGTCGGATACTTTTGTACAGCGATTATTTTTGATTCATCTGTCTCGATCCCTTTTTGACATATTTTGTAACCTAAATATTTTAATTCAGGGGCTGCAAATTTGCACTTTTCGACATTAACTTTTAGACCGGCCTCATTTAATAAAGAAAACACCTGTCTTAAATCCTGTATATGTTGGTCGAGATTATCACTAGTAATAATGATATCGTCTAAATAGATAAATGTGGACTTTCCAAGAACAGGTCTTAACACAATGTCCATGCATCGCTGAAATGTTGCCGGGGCCCCTGAAAGGCCAAACGGCATACGCAAAAATGCATAAGTGCCAGACTTGGTTATAAAAGCAGTCTTAGGCACGTCCTCAGGCCTCACCCCTATTTGAAAATAACCAGTCGTTAAGTCTAAAGTCGTCATAAATTTGGTTGATTTTATGTTCCTTAAAATTTCTTCTATGATCGGTAACGGATATACCGGATATTTCGTTATGGAATTTAATTTACGGTAATCAATAGCGAATCTCCACCTTTTTGGATGCTCCAAAGGATAATCATTATTTTTCTTACATAAAACCACCTGGCTAGCATAACTACTTGAGATGGGCGTTATGATCTTTTTACGTAGCATATCGGTAATATGCCATTCTATAATTTTTTCCTTATTCTTATCATACCGGTATGGTTTTTGACGAACTGGCAATGCATCTCCGGTGTCAATACTATGGTTAGTAACCTGAGTAAATCCTGGAATATCACTAAATAACGAAGCAAATTCACTTACCACTTGTCGGATTCTATCTTGCTCGTCATTAGGCAGGTGGTCAAGATTTAACCTTGGCGGTTCAAGCTTTTCTACACGCACTGGTTTCATTGTCAGCTTAAGGGACGCTTCATTAAAATCCAGTGTAGCTTGTGCGCCTGAAAGAAAGTCTATTCCTAAGATCAAATGTGCTTGCAAATTCTTTACTATAAAAAACATCACCTTTACTTGTTCGTCCTTGATACGGATATACAAAAGTACTTTACCTACGCACTTACATTGTTCTCCTTGCGCCGCTAATACTGTCGTATTATCCGCATTATATATGCGGTATTTGCGAAAATACTTTCTAAAAAAGACTTCTGCCACACAGGAACACTGCGCGCCGGTATCCAGGAGTGCGGTGGCCGGGATATTATTCACCAAGACTTCAATCTTCGGAAGAGTCAAATTTTTCACCATTACTTTATTTAACTTGTAGGAAGAGGGGTTTTCGTGGCCTTCGGATTTCCGCACCCTCTCGTCAGCAGAAATCCGTTTTAGTTTAAATTATTTTTCCTTTCCGTGCTTTCCTTCTTTTTCCCCTGGCCTTGAGACTTTTTTCCTGGGTTGCTATTGAACTGTCGACGTTCGCCGGCTGTTTTTGAATGCTCGGGTTTCCTTGCCCACTGATTCGCTTTTTCTCCGTAGCCGTATGCTTGAGTTTGCTGTAGTCTTGGCGTACCAAATTGGTTTCGCTGTTGATATTGGCGTCTTCTTTCGACGTCCGCCGTTCTTCTACTTTCAAACTGGATTGCTAGCTCAAATAACTTTTCCAGTGTAGTCGGATTTCTTAATTCAATAAAGTCTTGCACTTGGGGTAGTAACCTCGGTAAAATCACTTGAATTATATCAGGATCCGGACGGTTTCCATACAAGAGCTTGAAAACGTGAATTTTTCTTAAAATAAAGCTCGAGAGGTTTTCGATTCTTTGTTGATATATACTAAAAAGTTCCGTTTCTAATTTCGCACGATCCCTTACAACAGGGAAGGCTTTTAGTAGGACAGTCTTGAAATTTTCGTAAGTATAGGTGGGACTTCCTGCTTGACCCAAGAGACTTCTGCCGATACATTTGAACCAGTTAAGCGCTTGGCCCCTCAAAGCGCTGGTAGCTAAGGTAACTTTTTGAAACTCGTGCACGGGGTAGAGCATGAAGTGGTCATCCAATTTTTCCAAAAAACTGGTTACCGGTGAGTTTCCGTTAAACGTTGCTTCTGGTTTCATCGAAGCGCGCGTGGTCTGGACGATGTAACCGAATCCTTCCAGGGCGGCAGCTGGCATTTCTGGATTCTGAGCCGTTTCTGCAGGCAGCACAGGTTCTTCTTGAAACTCGGCCATGGTTATTCTTCTTCGTTGGGCGCCACTATCAGGTTCAATATTCCTTCTAACCTTCTTCGGGAACATACAAGGACCTGACTAGGAACAGAGAGCTTACTAAAGCTATGTTCACTAATTGTAGTAAGTAGACAGGATACAGACGAAGGGTATACAAAACCCTTTATTTTTCTCTATATACAATAACTTCCGTACTTCGGAATACACTGACCCACCACTCGGGGTCTAACGTAAAATTCTAAAAAATAAAACTAAACTCTAATTTAACTTTAGAATAGTACACGTGGAAGATTGGCCTTATAATAACAGGAAGCGTATGTAACACAGAGACTGTGAACACTACAATACGTTCAATTTATCAAGAGGATTAAAACCTCTGGCCTGGAAGGCAAATAGCAACTGCGTAACTTCTAAGGTAAGCGGTCTGCTTCGAACTCGCTGCTTCCTCTCTCTCGCTTGGCAAAAAGCCACAACTTAAGTACTTGGCGTTCGCCAGACAAACTTTGCATAAAAACCTTCACGCTTATAATTCTGGCCGGAAGTAGAAAATAAGAAGTGATAGTAAAGATTTAAAATAAAATAAACGTTAGTAAAACTTAAGATCCTTACACTATGATAGTCTTGTTTTCATTCACAATCCTCATAATTTCTATTGCATAGCTATTCAAGAATTTTCTTTTTTCAATTACATTTTGTTCATTTATTTTTCCAAATCTCGTCCTCACACTCTCGGTCAGTTTACATTCTTCCATAAGATGAGCTGCATTTCCGTACTTCCCACAAGCCAAGCATTGATCATTGCCCTGGAGATTAAAACGTTTTAAATAGGCCGGGAATCTACCATGATCCGTGATAACTTGAATAGTATCTATATTATTAAATAGATCCATTTTTCTTTTTATGGTCAAAATTCTCAAGTAACCCTTATTTTTATTTGAACCATTCCATTCCCGAGCCCATTTCTCAATTATACTTGCTTTCATTTTTCTCAACGTAATTCTTCTGGAATCATTAATAGCCTCATAAATATCACCCTCTCCCAGGGTAGCCTCTTTAGCTAGCATATCCGCCCTTTCATTCCCGATAACACCAATGTGTGCCTTGACCCAATGAAAATATATACCATTTTTCTCTCTTATTTTGTTATAAATGTTTTTTATATTCAAAAGAAGTCTATTGCTTGGTTCCGGATTTGCCAAGCCTTGGGCCGAGAGAGCATCAGAATAAATATGTATTGTAAAGTACTGTTTTAAGTTTTTATAACTCCGCCGCAGTGCCTCTCTAATTGCAACCGCTTCAGCTTGATACACTGATTTATTTCCATCTAATCGTATTTTTCTAGTATAGATTTAGACTCCGTAATAAAAAATAAGAAAAGCGCAACCAGTTCCACCTTCATATCCGGAGCCATCAGTGTATATATCAATCATGCTAGTATTCATATAATCTTTATCGTACGGTATACCCTTGAAATCTTTTGGATGTATATTAATAAAATCTTTTCCTGTCAAGGCGTTACCATTCAAAACATTGCCATTTTCACGTGTTAAAATCTTTTTAAAACCATAGCTGAGTAAAAATTTTTCATAATAAAAGTTATAAAAAATTGAGAGTGGCGGAATGCCAGCAAGTAAGCAAATAACTTCTGTAGAAACAGTACGGAAAGCTCTTGTGATTGCAAGCAGCCAGCTCCTTTGCAATGAATCCAGTTTAGTTCTCAGTCGAATCAATTCCCCTGCCCGGCAGCCCCACATGCCAATACCATATAAAATATTTGGCCTAATAACATTTAAATAAATATTTCTAAGGGTAGTGCTTTTTAACTTTAAAGTTTGTGAATCAAAGGTACTTTTATAATATTTTAAAATTTTCTCTATATCTCTGTGAATCGCCTTAAAATGTTCAATAAAAGTTAGCTTTTCATCAATAATCACTCCAAGATATTTAAAGTGACTTTTAAAATTAATCTTAATACCATTTAATTTCAACTTTGGTTTTCTAGTAGCATTACCACCCCTAGGAAAGAAAAGGGCATTTATTGTTTAATTGTTGAACTCTATATTTTCTTCTCTACAGTTCATAAAATTTTCCTCTAAACTCTTAAAAGTCCTTTCGAGTTCCTCTAAAGAGTCTTCATAGACAATAACCAAAATATCATCTGCAAAACAGAATAATTCAACACCAGTCATGTATAAAAATTTTATTGACAATGAGAACAGGGTTGCGCTGCAGCAGCCTTGAGGACATCCTCTTTCAATATCGTAAACAAGATGGACAGAATCATTTTTATTTTTGAAAACAATCTTCCTATTTTTAGATAATCTTTAATAATTTCAAATAGTTGCTTTGTGATCCCTATTTTCTTCAGTTCAGATAGCAGCAGGGACGGCCAAATAATTGAGTCAAACGCTCCACGGATATCGAAAGACATCAGGGCAACATGATGTCTTTGCTTCTTATCTTTCAAATGAAATAAAACGTTATATAAGGCCAAATCCGTAGACTTACCTCGCTGAAAGCCATATTGCCTGAAATGATAGTGGTAGTAGATGTAGAGTCATTAGAAATTTTTTCAGAAAACTGAGAAGAAAGAAAGAAGTCAGAAAGTCAGAAAACTGAGAATGTGCAATGCACTCACCGGGATTTGAAATCTTCACCTCCCGAATACGTGCCGAGTGTATATTGTTACCCCTCGAAGGCATGTTGAAAGAGCGGAGAAAATACCTTAAGTCAATTTTATTTTCAGTCTTGTGACTTTAAATTTAATTAACACGTTGTTTTTTTTTATATTCAATCTTTCCTGCCATTCTGATGCTTCCCAATTAAACAGTGCAAAACAATTGACTTTAATTATTGAACTAAAGAATGGGAATAGATTTAGTTTAAGGGGACTCATACACCTTAAACCCCTCATGATCTTCGAATATGTGACTATTGCAAGAATTGGGATATTTTATTTATTTTAAAAGCAATTACTTCCAACTTTTTACAGCTGACTACATGATATAGCTGCTTTGAAAATTAGTAACCAGAAAATTTGTGTTGCCTCAAATATTTTTGTAAATTAATCCTCTTTGTGACAGAATATTTCGCCATGTTTCCACCTTGCGCGCATGATATTTTAAAAATGGCTAATGGTACATACTCAAAATTTGATGGAATTCTTTATATGGGCACTATTTTCTAACTGAACCAACAATCTGATGAATATTTTAATATTGAAAAATTTTATGGACGAAAACATTACAAATTTTTTTAATAAAATACATTTTATAAACTCAACTCCAAATAAAATAAAAATTTACATGAAATTTTTAGAATTTTAGGTTCACAGTAGTTTCCAGATGTTATAAAAGCTATATATTAAATATGGAATTAAATTATGAAACAGAATGTTTTAAACTGTGCGCGCAAATTGAAAACATGACGAAAAATGTTGTCACAAAGCGGATTAAATTATAAAAATATTTGTGGCAACACAAACTTTCTGATTACTATTTCAGAAAGCAGCTATATTATGTAGTCAGCTGTAAAAAAATGGCAGTAATTGCTTTTGAAATAAATAAGTTATCCCAATTCTTGCAACAGTCACCTATTCGAACATCTTATGGGTTTTAAGGTGTATGAGTCCCCTTAAATAAAGAATGAGAATTTAGATTTAGAGAGAGAGTTTTGCCGAACTAGATTACGAACACGATATTTCAGTTTTCGCCTACTGAAATACTGTGCTTTTTGTTGTTGAGTTAGCTTTAATATGATGTAAGTGAGATGGTGCAGTCTTTAATATTTGATTTGTTAATAATTGAACTAATACTGTACATTCAAACTTGAATCTGCAAAAGTAAAGTTTTTGCTATTAAGTCAGGAATATCCTTATTCGTAACTTCAAACTGAAGTGTAGTTGTAAGGAGTTATCGTCTCTTTCCTTACAACGTGCTTTTGAGGTATAATTGTCAAGCACATTCAGTTAGCAGTCGAGAGATCCAAAATTCGACTTCAGGCCAGAGCATAATTGATTGTCCCAGGTATCCTGCTGGAAAAAATTAACATTTCTGCCTTGTTATCCGAACAAAAATTTGATGGACTTTAATGCGCCACTACTTAATTTGGCGACTATGTCCTCCCCTTCCCAATCGTCCTTTATATGGTGAAGACCCGGAAGTCCAGAATCCGAATCTCAGGGAATGCATATCAGGGAATGCATAAATAATTTTTCATATTTCGTGCTCTAAAAATCTCAAACTAACTGCTTTTCTGGGTTCATGTCTCATTTTCCTTTGAAATAATTGAAATAAAACTCTGAAATAATTCTCTCTGAAATACAAGGTTCAACCCATATATTCTTCCTTATTAAAGTCATCGTGATCATAATTGAGTTGGCATTCATACTTTTTCTTCACAAGTTTTACCGGAACAAAAGAGCCGTAACAAAAATATGAGCGTTTGCAACTGGAAATACATTATCTGGAACAAAAACTGCTTTGGTTCTAAATTTAATTCCATAAGACAATTCAGAATCTCTTTATTCTCTAGTGACCTTGATGATTCAAGTGAGTAACCATTATAAAATAATATTTCACGCAAAAAATGCCACACGAGGCGGACCATTTTCTCCGTCCCCCTTTAGCTACGCCACTGACTAACTGGTCAGTTGATCTTATGCTTCAAATTGGTATTAAGATTTCTAAAATGAAAAGAATTGGCACTTAATGACATTGATTCTGAATGTTAAAATTAAATGCACTAAAACATATTCCAAAGAACTGCAATGACTTTGAAATTTTCATTATCTGTGCAAATATTACATTTCAGGGTGAACAGTAAGTACTAGTAAGCCCCTGAATCTCTAACGAATGCAATAATGCTTCAAATTAAAGTGACCAACCGACGTACCTGTATCTTGTCCAACGTTGAACCTATGTATTATTTGATGTGTTAATAGAGGTTAACTCTCGCCGAACTCAAGGAACAGAACTAAACTTTTTGACTACTCAATCATCTCTCTAATTACGCTTTTTCGAAAACATTACTTCTAAACATAAACACTGATAAGGTGAGTGCGTCCACGCCATGCGCGTATTTTTCTCATCACCCTTCTTTTTTTCTTCTTTCTGCATCATATTAGCTTAGTTGCTCATGTCACTGCAAACTCTAGAAATAACAAGTTAAGGAGCAATAAATAATAACTAAAGTAAACAATAACTAAAGTAGGCAATTCATCCTTAAATCTCATTCATCGCGTAATATTTTATAACTAATAAAAAATCATAAAATTAAATCATAATAAGTCTTATAACATCCCATTAATTGTACTACTGGAATATTAAAACTCACATGTTTAAATATATAAAAGCAACATTTTAGTTATTTTCGAATATATTGCTTTACAAACCGTTGCCATCCTTAACTTCAAAATATTCAGTAATTAAATTAATTGATATTTCCCAATGTTTTTAAATACTGAATTAATATTAATGCGTGCTAAAATTTTGTATAAACATTATGAATAAACATAGCAGAAGCGAAAAAAATTAATAAAAATTTAGAACGTTCCTTACAACTCTAAACGGATATAATTTGTACATATGGAAATATCCGGAGAAAATCTGGATATATTCACCATACGGATACTTTCATCAGTTTACATCCCAAATTTAAGTAGTATAGCGAATATTGAAAAAACATATGTGGAAGCACTTAACATTTTATAAACCTGAACATTGGGCAGCTGACTGTGTTCATGGCACATGCACATTTTTCTTTTCGCCTTTTTTAATAAAAGATCGTCTATATTTTTTTAATGCTTTGAACATAAATTTAATTTAAAAAAACTTCCAGTGCTGTCCAAAGGGAAGTTTAAAATATGTTAAAGAGAAAAAAAAATCATATGCTAGAAATAGAAATCTAAATAAGGGTATTTGGAGCAAGATGTCTTTCGAATAGATATCAGGTAGCGAAAATCTTTTGCAATTATCAAAAACTTTTCCAATATTTATGTAGAGATGTTCTCCTTGCAGGGCAAGAAATATGTTAGAGTTCCATTATTTATGTTTTCTACATGTCTATGATACAAGTGCAGAGAAGAAATTTATATTGATCCGAAAACATAAATATGGAAATGAATATCAGACTTCTAGTTTTATCCCTCTGCAAAATTTCATATCTCCAGGGATCTAAATTAATGTTTCTCGTTCTGATTCATGCGAGCTTTTATATATTTTTAATATATTCCGAATCACTCTTGCCATTTTATTATTTCTAAGTTCGATTTAAAAAGCTAACGCCTTCAGATTCACTATTATATACGCTAACGACTATTCGTTTGGAAATAACAAGAGTGTGGAATTTCACCGCGACGTCATTACACACTGGAACTTTCGAGACATTTTTTAAAACGATATACTTTTTCTTTGCATAAAAAAAAAAAAAAAAAAAAAAAAAAAAAAAAAGGAGGAGGGAAGAAAGAAAATCTGAAAGGATTCAGATTTTAACGTCGCATCAGAACATTCGCAAAGATTTTTTATCCTCTCGCTGAGCATGGCAGGTTACCAATCTGCTCTTGCACTCGCTTTTACTGACACATTCTTAGTTCAAAGGGGCAATTTACCCTGAAGGACTATTAATTTCATTTTGGCATTTTGAGTTGAAAACTATAAACGGCAAATAACTTTTCAAATTGTTGCCACCACATATTATAGCCCTGTATTATATCTGAAGAAATTAAATAATGAAGAATCTGCATGAATGTATGTATGTTTCTTGCACTGTGATAAAACAACGGTACCTAGAGCCATCAAAATTTGAATAACGTAATTTTCCGTAGAATATGGGCATGTGGAAGCTCTAATTTGAATTTGAAATTTCTTTTATTATCGATTTCATATTTTGAAACACTTCAACAAATTTTTGATTAACAAATTCAGGGATTTCAAAGCGAGCAATGGCAACACTGTAAGGAAAAAAAAAAAAAAAAAAAACATTTTTATCTCCAGTGCGCGAGACCCTGTATCGGAAATTCTAAAGATAGGCTCAGTCCCTGAAAGACTATTATTTTCATTTTGCGATTTTGCGTTGGTTCACTATAAATGTCTGTTTCACTTTTCAAACTGCTGCCACCAAATGTTAGAGGCCTGCATTATATTTGAAGAAATTAAACAATGAAAAATCTGCATAAATGTATGTATATTTCTCGCATTGTGATAAAACAATGGTATATAGAGCTCTCGAATTTTGAATGACGTAATCCTACTGCAAATATGGGCATGTGGAAGCCCAAATTTGAAATTTGGAATTTGTTTTATTATCCATTTCATATTTTGTAAAATTTTAATGAACTTTCCATTAACAAACTCAAGGGTTTCAAAGCGAGCAATGGCAGCGTTGTACAGAAAAACATTTTTATCTCCAGCGCGCGAGACTCTGTATTGGAAATTTTAAAGGATATGCTCAATTTAAAACTATTTTGCGATATTGCTCTTCAACAGAATTTATGATTTAAGTGCGAAGAACGTGCTATTTAATAAATAAATGTAACAGACAAAATGTTTTAAAAACGCCCCTTTGGACATAATTTAAAATCGGAAACCTTTTTTTTTTTTGGTTGTTGTTTTTTTTTTAGCTTTTTATTAACTATTGCTTTTTTCGCTCGCACTTACGCCACATTCGACTCAACAGCAAAATCGCTAAATATTTTAAAATAAATAACATATCTTTAGAATTCTCGATAGTATTATGGGTTTCCATACTTTTCTTTATATTCGACACATTATTTCTGTGAAAACTGGGTGCTCGACCTGCCAGCCGCGTAAAGGAATTATCATAAAAAAGAAAAAAATACATAACGATTTTAATGAGTCCAGCTAGTGTAAGTTCATAAAAATATTTATAATTTTTAATTAGACATCTCATGAGTTAAATGGATTTTTGTTAACATCAGTCAGATTAAAAAACTGAAAATTTATTTCTAAGAACTGAATTTATTGCTTTTCTGTCACTTAGTTTACTAATCAACAGAAAGCTTAAGTAAAATATCCTACGTTTTACTGACTGGCGACACGCTAATAAGTACTCTGTTTGAGGCATGGCAACAGATTGCTTTCATATGGCGGAATGTGTGGTTGAAAATTGAAAGAAACTTACATTTTACCGAATGGCAGCAGTATGGTGCGCCGGAGATAAAAACGTTTTATTTCGAACGGTATTGCCACTTCCTCCTTTCAAATTGCGGAGTTTGTTACATAAAAATTTCGTTAAATTTGTGCAAAATAGGAAATTAATCCAAAAAAAAAAAAAAAAAAAAATTCGAAATTTAAAATTCGTGATTCGAAGTGTCCATACTCTGGTAAAGACTACATATATTAAAAATACCGTGCGTCTAGGTCATTTTTCCAAATTGCGAGGAGCATACTTATTGAATTTTTTTTTAATAATACACGGCGATAACAATTTGAAAATTGATTCGGTTCTAAATTAATGTTTTCTGTTTCTGATACATGAGAGCTTTTATATTTTTTAATATATTCCGAATCAAGTGTTGCCATTTTATTATTATTATTATTATTATTATTCAACTTCCGCTTCAAAACGATTCTGCCTTGTTCAGATTCACAATCATATATGTTAACGACCGGTCGTCCGGAAACAATATGAATGTTTTATTTCAGCACTACGTCGTTATGCATCGGAATTTCCAAGACATTTTGTAATCGATATGCTTCTCGTTGCATCAAATCGAAATGGAAGAAACCATCTTTCTTCGATTTATCCGTTTTTTTGCCTTTTTCCACTGCAGTTTAGTCTCGCTGAGATATCACAGGAACAAGATTCCGTTTTCTTTACTTTTATCAGTAGTCGGGACGGTTTTCCGATATTTTCAAACTTGCGAAACTAATGTACCAGCTTCAAGAAAATCAAAATAGATAAAAATGTGGAAGGAACTGAAGCGGAAGTTGATATTAAGCTGCTGCGGCGAAATTCAGTACGTGATGATGACTGTGATATATTTTCATTTCGATTGAAAGTTTTTTTAGCGGAATAAAAGAAATTGTTAAGCCTCATCAGCAAAGTAAAAGAAATGATTTTAATTCAAGCACCAAGTTCTTTTTTTCTTGAGTTTAATGGCAATGTAAAAATGATGAAGATATTTGTGTTAGGTCTTGACGTCTCAACAGATATTCGCGATCGGTGGAATGGTTAACGATGTTATTTCGAATCCCGGAGAAGACCTGAATGCTTGTAAATGTATAGCATCTTTGCAGTGTATAAGCACTTAAAAATACACGTTGAGACAAAAGTACTCTCGAGTGGTATATTGGTAGAGAAAGAAAGGAGGAAGACCTTTAGATCCGTCTAACTAGTGGATATTCCTTGCGCAGGAAGTGGGCAAAATAGTATTATCAACAAAATGAGGCTCAAGGCCCATCTAGCCGCAAACACATCAAGGCTCAAGCCAAAGACAAACCCACTCTTGTAATCTTTATCACGATAAAATTCGTGGCGTTTATTTTGATTACGCAAGGCAATTTATATTAGTAACAACAGCAACAACACAACCAACATTCAATTAGTTTTCCTTCTGAAACTTTTCTTATATTAGTAATAGTTGTCGTAAATGTGAAAAGCGCTATCCAGACGGGCAGTGGTTAATGATACTGACTACCGAACGATACGTGCCGAAGGGCCCTTATTCTCCTCCTGGGTAAGGCTTAGATGTTTGCAAATGTATACGGTGTGCGCCATAGGGGCTCTCAAAATATACGGCGAGCCGAAAGTCCTCGAATGATTTGGTGGTAAGCAAAGAAAGCCTCCCAGTGTATTCGTCCTCAAATGTCACGGCTGCAGGTACAAATAGTGGCCTGAAGTGGGTTGAAGAACAGAATTTCGCTATTGGTCGTACATGTGCAGTTTCTCCGCACTGATTGTGCAGCTCCGCCGCAATTTCGAGAGAGAAAATCCCATGGGGTGTCCGAGAGTCTCTTACTCCGCTTTCTTTAAAACCAACCTCTCGAGAGGACTTCCGGCTCGCAGTATCTTTTGAATTCCCCCTTGCCACACGGACACTATGCACTTGAGGGCATCCATGCCATCTTCGAGATTAGAACCTTGGCTCATCGGTAAAGTAGTCAGCGTCACCGGCTGGGCGGCACTGACATAACTCACCACAAGTTAAAGCTAGTTTTGTAGCTAAGCTTTCAGATAATTACAAAACAAGATTTCATTTCAAAGCTAAAATGCCTGGCTAGTGGCATATTCCAACCAAGTCTTTAAATTAATTAACAGCAAAATAGCTCTTCCACTCATGCAGGAGGAACTAGTGTTCAGCGATATAGTGGTGATGCGGAGAAGTTCGAAAAGAAATAGAGTTAAATTTCTACTTTTAAACTATACCGCATGACTTTAAATTTGCATAACTTCCTCCTGTGACTGAAACTTATGACATGAACCAAGAAAATAGGATATGATTTAACTCAAATTCTAGCTATTCCTAAAACTTTGGAATTACTACCTTAACTTTTATTTCATATGCAAATAAATCAGCTTAGAAGCTGCCTCGTGGATTATGACAGGTTCCTTGTTAAATACATATGAGTCATTCCAATTCTTCTTAAAATATAGGAATTAACGGAAATTTTCTGTGTAATAGGAAATTAAGTATATCTGATTTTAATTTTCTTCAGTGTATTTGCAATTATGATTAATGTTCAAAGCTTCTCTAGAGTTCATAGTTCACAGTGAGTTTATGTTAAGTATTTGAGAGTAAATTAATCAACAAATCTGTCAAATAATAAAATTTGTAGTTAGCTTAAGTTAATCGGATTTCTCGTATGCTCGGATGCTGATGATTGCTTCTATTCCATACGCACTTATAATTAAAATTTAGTTTCCATGAAAGTCACTGCCTGCATGTGAGGCATGATTAATAGCAGACCATATTAGAAATGGTAATTGGTTTGAGAAGTACCTCTCTACTTGAAAGGGTTGGAATATTTGTAGTTTTATTCACTGCTGTTTAACCTGCAATATAGTACTTCAACATAATGATGGCCATTAAATTACTAACAAATGCATTAAAAAGAATTTTTGTAAGTTGTAAGGATCATTTTAATTTAGTAACCCATTATTTTATGTTAATTCCTTTTCATATCAAGCTTCTCTTCATTTTCCGCCCAAAATGCAAATTTCAAGCTCGCTTCCAAATTTTCAGCTCCCTCCCAAAATTTCCAGCTTCAAAAAAATCAAAATAGATATTGTTAAATACATGCATTGTTCAAATTAGATAGAATAAAGGAAGTACTTAAAGTAAGGGTTTAAAGGTGACATCAGAGCTTGTTCTGCCTGTTTGAAGGCCTCGCTGCTAACTTTGATTCTGTAGCGATTAGAATTCTGCGGCGTTGTGTTATTCTTACCATTAAACGTGCTTACACCGACTTCGGTCAGAGCTAACTTGCACGCTGGCCAAACTGTGAAGCCGTTAGACTGGACTTAAATTTCGATAATTTTCGTTTATCCATTAAATTTTATTTAAAGCCAAAAATATTGGCTTCTATGAGCACAAGTTGGTGCCATCTGTTAAATTTTATTTGGATTAATAAAAGGGTCATTTGCATCCTTCTTCTGACTTGTAATTTCAGACAGCATAAGTCGCTTATGCATACCAAAGGTTTTGGTCACAGTTTCCAATAGTGAAAAAACTTAAAACCTGATAAAATTAACAAATTTAAAAAATCTTATAGTTAATGCTTTTGTGTTTCTGCTCAATTACCCGATTATGTTTCTAAAGTAGCAAAACTTAACAAGAATAGTAATGACTCACTTTTAGAATTTGAAATTTCTACCGGCATACCAATTGTAATAAAATTATAAATTAAAGACGCAAGTATACAAAGCGATATCATTGAATAGCACTTTAGGGGACGGGATTAGCATTGAAGTATTCTAATTAACTCATTATATGGCTACTCAATGCAAGCTGATTATTCTCAAATTTCGAAATAAAATAACTTGGTCAGTTTTTGTAGTGAAGAAGTCAAGCATTTTGTGTTTTATTTTTTATAACGCTTACAAGAGTTTCCTAAATACAACTATTGGAACCAGATTAAAAGCATAAAATCTAGATTTCGTAATTTTTACAAAACTGATGCCTTTAACTTAAAAAATTCCAAACATGAATATTTGTGCCAATTAAAATAGTACTTTTGTAACCGGCATCACTGCCGAGTTAACTTCCGATCCAAGCGTGAAAGCGTCACCCTAGCGAAGAGAATCGAAACTATCTTCCCTACCACAGCCTAGGCTCGGGATCAAACAGTATCTGATACTAGGCGGAATTGATACAGTTAAAAAAAAAGTTTTGTAATTCTTCACGTTATAATAAGTGTTACAGAGAAGAATTTCTACTGTATTAGGAGAGTAATGCATGTATTTTACGGGTAATGTATGAAATGATTAACAAACATTTCACAAATTTCCTGGTAATTCTTTAGAATACCGAATGACAAACCGGTTAAGTACGAATGGATTGTATCAGTTCCTGCGGGGTCGCCGATAACTATTTTAATATTGTATTTTACCAGCTTTCTAGTTCATTATAGTAGTTTAGTTAATAAAGTAGTGTAGTTATGTTTCGTCTCGTGCTAATTTCCATTGCATAGCTCTTAACTTCTGGCAGCTAGGAAATCAATAATCTTCACAATTTTATTCCTTAAGTGCTTATTTTGACTACATATCTTAGAAAAGAGAATAAATCCCCTTCTGAATTTGGCTTCTTCAGATGAAGTTACTATGAATGTTCGGGCTCAATGTTGCCAGATCGTGCGATTTTTGACAAAATTATGCTACTAAAATTTTAGTATTTGAGATTTTGCGAAATTTTTGAGACCTTCATTATGCTACTTTTTGCAACTTCGAAGATTTTCTTAAATGTGTCGTAAAATGCTTCTATGCTAAAATAATGTATCAATTAAAAATAATTTATATTAAAAAAGAGTTTATTTAGCCTTAAATAGGAGTTGACGTATCACCTTCCCCCCGCTCGCCACCCCCGTGCGTTTGTTTAAGTCAGTCCAACTCCGCCCAGTTCTATGGTGAAACGAATCGAACAAAGGAACTTGCAGGTTGGCCGCCATATATTGTGGTACCGAAACAGAGAAAGGAATGAAATTTATTCTCCTGTTTATAATATTGCTAAGAACTAAGCAATGGACCTTCAAAAATCGTAGCAACGGCATTTTTCTAAATAACAACATAACTAAATTTAACAGTGAAAGAACAAGGCTTTCTTAAGTAATCAGAATCTGAAATAAATCCACCACTGGAAAAGTCACTGAAAACAATTCCTGAATTAAAATGTTCACAATTAAGCCCCCCCCGTACAAAAGCCAACTATCAGCTCAAAAAATTTAGTACAAAAGCGCTAACAATCCAAATGTGAGGAATCTCTTAAGAATGGATATGCGCAAATTAATTTTAAAATTATAAACCTAAATTAAATGAGAATTAATTAAAAAAGAAATTGGTATTTAAGAAATTGAAAATGAGCAATATAGTTTTTAAATTGTCGTTAAAGCTGAGATACGTAATTAAAACGACTAAGAATCGAATACAGTGTGTAAACTACGGAACCAATAGACAGTAAATCTCATAGACCTTATAAGGGTCATGGTAAATCTGTGATGACGTCAGATCACATGCAAGCATACGGAACTATGAAGTAACAAAAAATCACGTGATCTCCGACGTTATTTATGATTTTTGCGATTTTTTGACTCATTATGCTACTTTAGTTGAAAAATTTCTCCCAACACAGTTTGGGGTGACCCCCCAACCCCTTTCTCCATATACGTGTTGAAAGGTGAGATCCTCAGTCCCCCCCGGAATGTTCCACCCCAAATTGGGGCGGAACTGCACAGTTAGTGCCGGCTGGTGAAATTCTGGTGTCTCGCTCGCTTCTGTACCTATAATCTAGAAGGTATGTGTACTGTAATCTAGAATATGCATTTCTAGATTTCAGATACAACAATCTAGAATGTTTCGATTTAGAGATCAACCATTGCGAAAGTAAAAGCCACTTAAAAACTTTAAGGATATAGTATATATAGGAGATAGATAGATTGAAGTATGGAAGATATATAGTATGCACAATAGTAAGCGGCTTTCTTTTCTCTATACTATTTCTTTAAGATAAAACAATAATTGACGGGCTAAATTCTCTTGTAGTACATCACTGTGCACTCAACTAACTGTGCCTCGGCACATTATAGCCAAACTGTAACTTGGTAACTTTGAAAGAAGAAGAGGAACTAATTTCGGTGTGTGATAACCGGTATTTAATTAAAAAAAACAGAATAATCAAATAAAATAATTCATTCTAGATTAATCTTAGATACGATTATCCCACAATGTCACAAAACGCTTTACGTGTGTTCTTACAATTTTCGGCACCCTATTTGTGCAAATTCGTATTTTCAGCTTTGATCAACATTAAAATGAAAAAAAAAAAAAATATCCAGACTTTTAAATTTGGATCATGAAATGAAATAGCTTTATCATTTTTATGCCCAAATATAAGTGGAATTTTCAAAAAACACCAATCGCAAATTTCGCATTAAATTTAATTAACATTTAAAAAATTTTATGTACTTTGCAATGCAGTTTTATTTGTATTTCATTGAAAATTACTAATCGTATGCTATTTTTACAGTATATATTATAAATACATCAATCAATTAAACAAATAAAATTCTTTTAAATTTATTTTAGTGTGCCGCCTAATTTTTAAAAAGGTTTAAAATTAAAAGGGCATCATAATGAAAAACAGGGTGAGAATCACTGCTTTAAAAATTAGAATTTGATAATAAGTGGCGAGTACTCTTCATATTGTTTTTAGCTTAAAAGGTGCTTCGCCCTTAGGCAATACCCGGAAAGCGAGGGATGCTCCGCGGAGTTCTTTTCAAGGGAATCTCCCTCGTATCCTCTTTAAACACATGGGAAAAACCATGAAAACGCCCATGCAACCAGCCCGTTCCAAGGAACTCGAACCCCGGGCCGAACTACCAGTGGTCAGCGACGTTTACCGCTCGGCCCCTGGTGTGCAGTACTCTTCATATGATATGCTTTTTTTATCTTGCGCATATGAAATTTTTCTTTCTGTTCATTTCATGAAGTTGCTATTGTGACATTAATTATCATATTACATAAGCTCTAACGAACGACTCACAGTTCTGAAGAGAAATGAGCTACTTGATGATACTTATAGGTGGCACAGTTCAGTACTATAGTACTGTACTGAGGAAGATTCTTTATTTTAATTTATTTTGCACTTGATAAGTACACTAGGGCTTTCTGCCTAAGTGCAAGGATGCCTTTCTGGGGGACTTTCTAAAGGAACTGACTTTTATACACGTTAAACATGGGAGAAAACACGAAAAAGTCTAAGTAGCCCGTTCATCTGGAATCGAATACAAGTCGAAACTACCAGTGTTCAGAGATTTTACCGCTCGTCCGCTGGTGGGCCGCAGCTGGTGGACATCTGAATATATAATGATCAGTATCTCGTCTGTCAAAAGACAATTTCTTTTTGTAAAAAGTACGGACTGTTGTAAAAATAGTGCCCAATCAAGTAATTATTTAGGAACACTATAGCAAAAATATATCTGAGTACATGATTCTGAATATCTTTAAGGTCAAGACTTCTCATAAATCTTCACGAAGCATCGTTATTGGCGAGTTGAATTACCACTAAAGAAATAAAAACGTATTCTGCTGAATAAGGATCGGTTAATTTGATTATGTCAAAGCGCTTGAGGGCTATCTGCCTAAGGGTAGGGAAGTTACGTGGAGGACTTTCTAAGGGAACTGGCTCGTATATACGCTAAAGTCGGGCAAAACCACGCAGGGATCCTGCAGCTAGCCCGTTCGCCCAGATTCAAACCTCAGTCTGAACTATTAGTTTTTAGCAATTTTACCGCTCGGCTGCTGTCCTTTCGAATAAATAAATAGATCTAGACTATATTATGCGAAGCAAATTCTTTTTTAAACGCAGCAGTGTTTAAATTTATGATATATCAGTTATAAATTTATTATATGACAATGTTTATACTTAGTTGTGTAATTAATTATCATTATTATTTGTTATGTAACATAGTAATAATTTATAATTAGGCATGTAGCAACTATAGGTTATAATTAATTAAAATAGCTATGATTATGTTAATTATAATTCTTTTAATTATTTTAGTTATATAACACAGCTTATAATTAAGTGTATAACAGTTATATGGTTATTATAAAACAGCTTATTTATTATATAAAAGTACTTATAACAATTAATGTTACTATTTCATAAATAATTATAATTAGTTATATAATATAATAACAGTTTATAATAGTTGTATAACAATATTAATTAATTCTATTAGCCATATAGCATTGTTTATAGTTAGATAACAGTTATATGTTTATAATATAACAATTTTAAATATTTATGACGTACTGGTACTTTATTACGCAACAGTGTTTTAAACTTTTATTATATATCAGTGTTTTATAGCTATTTCTGATGTTCAAAAAATGTTAATCGTGAAATTATCTAGCGAATGAAAAGTCAGTTTCTCTTTCCATGTTATTCTTTCGTTGCTGATAGAAGGTAGGTTTCGTCTTGAAGACGATTGCAGAATTCTAAATCATACGGGAGGCTAGAAAAGTGCTACAAATTAAAATAAGGATCTTACTGAACTGAATATTTATTTGATGGCCGTATTTATACTTCTTTTGCTCTTTCTTCTTCTATTTTCTTGGACGAAGCGAGAAATAGTTTATTCATTGACTGTTAAAGCGTGACCTAAATTTTAATTTTATGTTTTTGGTTCTCTAAAAGATATATTTCTATGAGATGTGACCTTTGAGGCAACGACTATAAATATAGACTCGTTTAGAAAGATGGGTATTCTAGCCACACGTGATCTACCACTCGTGAGCCCAGATCAAAACCAAAGAAAAAAAAAACCATACGAAAAGTAGCAGTACGTAAATAAATACAAAGCAATTTTACTTACTTGTTTTACCGTATTTCCTTGTACATTCCACTCACTTTTTTATCGCTAGGTTCTTAAAATATAAAAAAAAAAAAAAAAAAAAAAAAAAAATATTCGTGTAATTTTCTTCTTTAATACTTTCAGAAAACAAGATCTCCTAAACTTTAAAATAAATTTGTCCATGTATTGCTTGTTTTCATCTCATTAGCAAACACAAACCCTTGCAAACTACTTTCGAAGGTTATGCCCAAACTTTCCGTTTAAGCTGTTGAACTTTAGACAAGAAAATGTAATATAAGAATAGATCCATCCCTTCGAAGCAAGCACGAACTGATATTGTCAACGATTTCGCGAAGTCCATTGCATATTTCCCTTCTGTAATTATTTATGGTTGAGTTGAGGCCTAAAGAGAAGCAGAAATAAGAGTGAAAACGGATGAGACTCTTTTAATATATGTATTACTGTGTTGATATTATGATAGTGTAATATATAGTATTACTATATATTCCTATCACAATGTAACTTTATTTAAAAGACATACTATTCTCACAACTATTACTATTGTCTATACTATTGTCTGTAGTTTATCAATGATTCCTTTTCATTCGGAAATTAAATTATTCGCATAATTTTTCCCCTCTGGATTTTTGAGCTTTAAAAAAAAAAGGGGGGGGAGGAATTATACTAGGAAAATCGGTAAGTAACTTATAAGCAAGTTCGGAACTGTACAAAATAAGGAATTTTCTTTTGTTAACGTATATATACATTTTTTCTGATAAACATGTATTTGATAAAGCTCCATGGAAAGGTGAGATATGTTACGAAAATGTCTTTGCGCATCTAAATGAAATGGGTTAGCTTATTTGCATAAGTTTAGGAACTGGAAGTATGTTTTTATAATGAATTTGTGCAATAGGAATATTTCATAGACCTATTGTCATAAAACCCAAGAACATAAAAGAGAGTATTTTCAAATGATTAAACACGTTTCTACACCGAAATTTTTAGCTTCCAATAAAAAAATGAAAAAAGAAATCAAATATGCTAGTATTTGTATAGTAATTGCTCTCATAATCTATAGATAAATTATGTCTTCTGCATTAGTGGTCTCAAACTCAAATCGCATACCGGCTAATCCGGAAGTAGCTTACGGCAGTAATTATTAAAGAAAAAAAAAAAAACTTTTTTTGTGTGAACAGAATAAAATTTGTTAAATAAATTAATAGAATTTAAGTAACTTACTTTTAAATTAAAAAGAAATACTCGAAAACGAAAAAAAATGAAACTTATTCTCTTTCTTTTAATTATTAGATTTTTGTATGACGCATACATACAAACTAATATTTATATGTAAATAATTATAAGCTTCTTTGTTCCTTAATTAACTTCTTTATTACACGTTTCAACTACAACCCTTCACGGCGTTCTGATTTCATAAAGTTTATAAACTCGGAGGAAAATTACTAGAGAGTATCTTCATCGCAAATTTTGAATACTCATATGCGGTCTGGTCCTTTTTGTGTACTTACTAATTCAACTAACGAAAAAAGAAAAAAGAAAACTGTACACATGGAAATTTACTTCCAAATAAAGTGACTATTCTTATTGCAATAATTAGTAACTGAGAATATTAATCTTTTGATAAGTATTAATATAAGTTAATCAAATTTTTATCTTCAAATCTAAGCTTTACATCAAAGTGTTAATTAATTGGTTCCATTTCTAGATTTTCCGATGACATACTCACCTTCGCTTTTGCTAATGAACATAATGTAAAACTGGACTCTAAAATCTTAAACGTTTTCTTCAAATTCTTGTCATAATAATGCTAACTAATTTGCTGGAATTATATTATTGGGCCACATAAAATTGCTAAGAATGACAACAGTATTGAAAAAAAGTAATAATAGGGCTATTATTTAAAAGACGTGCAATCTTCAAAAATACAAACATTTTTTAGATAAAATAATGGAAGTACTGCAAAACAAAATATATGTCTCGCGTGCATTAGCCGGTATGCGATTTGAGTTTGAAACCACTAATGCAGAAGACATAATTTAGCTATAGATTATGAGAGTAATTTCTATACAAATAGCATATATGATTTCTCTTTTCATTTTTTTATTGGAAGCTAAAAATTTCGGTGTAGAAACACAACGTGAAATTTATGGAATTATAGAATGAATCTATTATATGTATGAATTATGCATGAATGTGTTAAATTTATGGATATTCGAAAATAATCGTATAGTATTGTATCCTTTTCCGATTTGCCATTTAGGATTTTATAGAATGCCTAGGAATTTTGTGAAATGTTAATCGTTTCGTGCGCTGCCAGCCAGTTTTCAGAATTCTATAAAATGCGTAGATATTCTTTAGAATGCAGACTTTCATACACTGAAATACATTCCTGTAATTCTTCTTCAATGCCGCATACTTTATTAGAATCGAAATGCCACCAAGCATCAAGCTATAGTAAGATATAAAGAAAATTATAATTATTTACATAAAAATGTATGCATTTTTATTTATGAGTCGAAGAAAAAAAGATTAAATTGCTATTGGTCACTGTTAAGTTTTGTCTCTCTTGGTAAATTTTCTCCGAAAATGTAGTGGAAATTGGATAAAAAGATTTAGTTCGTGCCATGTAACAAAGATAAAAGTTGAAATTTTCAATAAAAATAGATCTTTGCATATGCAAGTTATTTTTTATGCATAACTAAAGCTAATTTATATGTCATTTACCGATTAATCAGGATAATGCTGAAAACGATGAATAATACTGCACTGATTAACCGCAAATTATAGTAAAACTGAGGCTAGTTATAATCACATAGTCAAGAATTGCTCTTTTATGACTAAGGGAAAAATATTGTTAACAATTTACCAGTGTTTTCGAGCAAATTATTTTAGAAAATATGTTCATCTGATTTCGTAAATTAAATAGGTATTCGAAGCAAAAAAAATGAAAAATTAACGTAATTAGAAATGTAGAAATAAAGTTATAAATACTATTAAAATGAGAAAATAATTTAAAATTATAACTTAAAATTAAAAACCAAGTAGTATTAAAAGACAATACTTACAAATGAACACTATCACTAAGGTTTAAACTGGCGGGAAAATAATCGATTCTAACGCTTTGCTTTTGATAGAGTACATCTGGCAGATATGATCTGGCCTTCTAAAACTGCTTAATTTCTCATTTAATACTATTTGTAGCTTTTTTTCTTCATTTCTATAATGTTTAAATTTCATTCTTTTTCTTGAATACTTATTTAATTTGCGAAACCTCATGAGCGTATTCTCTGCTACTCTCCCAACCTCTCTTTTTTATTTTTGTACTTTCTGTAGACAGTTTCATCTTATACTGATGGTTCTTGTGACATTCTATCATTCCAAAATATAATAATTAAACATCTTTTTATTAACTGTATTTTAAGAAAGCAATGAAACCTCAAAAAGGAATTGTGGTTATGCCAGACATTATCCATGTATGCTCTATTAATTTTTTTGTTTATTATTATCGTTTTATTGTTTTTTTTTTAATGTTATCGTCATGTTCAGCAAGATGGAATGGATTGATCGCATGTTTGGTGCATTATAACTGTTTAGGTCATAAGGTACTTCTCCCGCCTTTTTATCATGGCTTAGTGGTGTAGTGGTCAGCACACTCTTCGCGTGTTCAGGAGGTAGGAGGTTCGAGTCTCGGCGACAGCATTGCACATTTTTCATGTCTCTTGCTTCTCAAAAATATCTTAATATCTCTACAAGGTAAAATGCCATAAAACCAACCTAATTATACAAACCAACCCAATTATACATGATAGGATGTAAAATATGTCAAAATGTTTATTTTATATCAGGATAAAGAAGTGAAATAAGTTGTACTCAGTAAGAAACAAATGTTTTCTTCACTAGTCTCTACCGCGGCCAGCCGAATAAAAAGGTTATTAAAGTTATTATGTAATATATATCTATCATTTTAATGGGTTCAGGTAGAAATTAGCAATAAAAGAACTGAGTTTATTGCTTTCAAATCGCTTAATATGGTAATCAGTAATAGCCTGATTAAATAGCTTACGAATATTTTTTGCCGAATGGCAACAGACTTTCGCGTTGAAAATTAAAAAATATATTATTTTGAGCAATGACAAGAAGTTTCTTTTAAATCGAAGAATTGTTGATTAAATTTAAATACATTTCCTCCTCCCTATTTATTTTTACAAATGAAACATAACTCATTCCGAGCAATGTTTATGTAAGGAAATGGGCGACTCCAACCACTACACCGTCAAGTGTCCATTAACGGAAAACTATCACTTAAATCTCCCTGAGACCAACATACCCCAGTGCCTATAAATAGCATTACCAAACCAAACATCTAAAAATAAAACTAGAAATCTCATTCTATTCCTCGCTAGTAGAGGAGAAAAATGGTGCGATAGAAGATAAGCAAATAATAAATCCACTGTAATTTCCAGAATTTAAATTATTATTAACAAAATGACTTTCTTGACCAAAAGCTTGAAGGACAAAATCAACGTCAGGATAGACAAGAATTGACGAAGAGACCGTCAACACATATTTGCATCCAACAAAACAAAAGAAAGGAAGGATTAAAATTTTCTGAATAATAATTCACATACATAATCTCTGCATGTACTAGGTATGTTCTCTGTCCATGTACATGCGCAGAATGCTCTCTGCGTGTACGTATATAATCATATTACCTATTAATTATAAAAGTATTTTTGCATATTTACTACTATATATAACGGTACCGTCTGTTACAATTATGTTGCAACTATATGTAAAATTGTAAAGATGTAAAAAACCTGTTAATGTTCACATAAATTCACAGCTTTGCGGGGAAGACGCCTAGTTTCCCACCATGGCTCACATTGTGTGGTGAATCAGATGCCACGGGTTTCACGTGGCCCATGGGATGTAGTTGTCTTCTAGACCAGGGGTTTTCAACCTGTGGTACGCAAAGAAGCAAAGTATTTTGAACTATTAAATTCAAAAATTAAAACCCCAACATCCTGATTGAGTTTCTGTCTAACGCTTGTAAATTTATGCGATCTGAGCTTTGTTCAAGAGTGGTGGTGGTGGTAGTAGTATTTTGCAGTAGTGGTACTGAAAATTTTCAAATTTTGTTTAGATGGTATGCGTTAGTCAAAAGGTTGAGAACCGCTGTTCTAGACAGATAGTGCAGCTGGTTAATGCCCACATTGTCTATGGTCAAGCAGTGGGTGTCCACATCACTTTAACCTAAAGCTGATTAATGTGAAATTCTCACGCTTACGTGTATATTATGTTGCAGAGGTTTTCAACGCATTTCTTTTAAATCCATGTATTTTCTGATTGAATTTGCTTATGCTGTCTATAGAGGTAACGCGTTGCTTACAAGTCGTTGACTCTGTTAATCAAAATTTCATTGAGTTATCAAAAAACATAGCATAAATAAAAAGAAAAATTCCCAAATTTGAGTTTCGCGTGCACATTTTGGCGCCTATTGATGCTGACATTTTTTCAAAATGCGAGGAACATACATACATGCATAACACTCTTCCTGCTGAATAATAAATATCTAAATATTACCGATGCTGAATGCCTTTTATTCTAATTCCTCAAGAATAAAATTAATCTGTATAAATTTTGGATTCGATAATGATTAAACGATTCAATTGCGTTGTTCCTGATGTAGCAATTCGTTGTTATTTTGTTCCATGATGAGTTCTTTATCAGTTTGGTTCCTTTTTAACAAGTGCACTAAAAATGTCTGCTTTTAATACGTGATGAAGAAACATGAAATATTGTTATCATTAATTTTAAGATGTCAAGCGAAAAAGCCTTTTCTTACTAGCAGTATTATTTTTAACAAGCGACGAACTCACAGCTCTCTCTTTAATGAAATAGGATTTCCAATATCTAATCATTTGTTTTAAATGTTATTTGCACTATTAATTATTATTCCCCGTTAGTTATAAATTAATTTTATGCAAGTGAAAAAATAATTGGTTCAGAATCGAAAATTTTTGTTCTCTTTCCTAATTAATTGCTTTTCTAATTTCGAAGACATTTCATTTCTGCAGATTTTTAGCTCAATGTTTAGTTTTATGGAATACTTTTTCTACTTTTGAAAGGATTTCGAGATTAAATTTTTAAGATCATTATTTTGTTTTCATAAATTAGTGAAACTTAACTTCGAAGTAAGAGTAATAATTATTACTTGGGTTTGCTTAACATTATTAAGCAAAATTTGTTTCAGCCATTGTTACTGCCATTTCAGCCGTTGTTTCTGCCATTGTTACTCAATTTGGAACTTATCTAAAATATGTATAACGGTAGTAGAGGTAAAGAATGTAGAGGAAATAAAAAAGTTACCAAAGTTCTCCATTTTTTACTTCCTTGTACGAAGTAAAAAAGAAGTATTGTAATCGCGAAAAATTTCGGGTATCATATTTCAACGAAAATATCCATTTTGAGCTCTATCGAGTGCAATTTAACGATTTTTTTTTTTTGCGTGACGTCCGTACGTAAGGACAGAGTAAAGGATTCCCCCCCGCCAACATTATAAAACTGATTTAAAATAAATTCTGAAGAGATTTTTTCGTGGCGTCTATACGTATGTATGCATCTCTCATACCTCAAAAAGGAGTAGCCTCAGAACGTTAAAATGTTGCATATAGGACTGCTATAACATGTAGATGTACAGCTCCCATTTTGGTTGCACCATTCAGCTGCACCCAAAGTATTTAAATACATGTACATATATATATCCACTCTGTTACTCGGCTCAGTGAGCTCAGTTTCTTTATTCTTATGCATTTGTAAATTGTACATTTTGGATGATTGAATTATGTTATTATATTTTTAAAATTTCCAGAATCTAACGCTAAAAAACAAGGGGGTAAAATTAACGAGGAAATAAGGCAAATAAAGTAATTTCTGAATGTAATAGTTGGAAAATTTAATCACATAATTTACGTATTTTATAGAAAACTATTAACTATTTATGCATTTAATAGAATATTTTCTTTGAATTTAGAAAACTTAAGATTACTAAAAATCTATGTCATTTCCAGCTTATCTCTAAGCCTCATCTTTGTTCTTTCCCTCACGCTCTATAGAAAAAATATATGACACTATTATTTCCATCAATCTCACTTTAATTCACTAACGTCACCTCAACGGAAGCTATAACAATTAATTTTACAACTGCAAATGAACCATTTCAAAAAGTCATTTAATTTTGGCGACATTTTGCCAAATATGTTTAATTTGGTAACAACATTTAACCAGTAGTTCTGGGAAATGCAAGACACGCCAAAAGATCTTAATTTCAATAACCAGCAACCGAAGTCGCCAATGTGCACTTTCTCACTGTAGGCTAAAATTTCACTTCTTTATTCGGAAAATATATGTATTTGAAAAGATAAAGAAACACAAACACACGCAGCTTCAATTTCGGGAAAATTATCATTTCGAGCAGTGATTACAAATTTGTGTTACCACATTCCAATGAGAAAATTGCCACACTTCAGTTAATAATTCAAATAAAATAAAGGGAAAGAAAATAAATAAAAAATACAGTTAAAGAAACCTAAAAATTTAATTAATTTCCATTCCAGTCTTACAAACAAAGAGCCCACCTACAGCAGAACGGAAAAAGCGTTGAACACTGGTAGTTCGATCCGGGTTCGAATCTCATTTGATGGGCTGGCTGCATTGGCATTATCATGGGTTTCCCCGTGCATAATGTGGATATGAGCCTGTTTTTCTTAGAAAGTATACCACCAAGGTATCCCTGTCCTTAGGCAAATAGCCCTGGTGCGTTCTGGCACAATCAAATAAATAAATAAAATAAAACTACAAAAAATTCAGTACTTTATAATTATCCGCACCCCCTTAGTAAAGTAGGGAAAAGGCATCCAGGAAGCAAAGCACTATGTCTCCAAAATAGTTATACGGAAACCCGCAATGTCACCAAGAGTATTTATGAAGTAAACCAGGCATCCACGTAGCACATATCTGTTTTTGCCGGTGGATATTGCTGAAATTGTCGCGATGCCAAGTTTGGTCAATTCTCTGATGTCTTTTCAAGCGAAAACAGATCGCTGGATACATGAGGAGAGAAAAATCGAAAAATAAGAATTTTTCAAAAACTTAGTATTGATACTTCTTGCTTTTTTAATTCTATTGATTGATTGTTCTCGTAATTAATTCTTAGTACGCCGCCATTTTGAAAATGGTAGCTGCCTTCTGCGCATTAGCTTAGTAAAAAATGACTCGTCAACGAGATGGCGAATGCTTTCCAAAGTCGCCAACGAGTTCGCGACTGATCGGTAAGCATGCGGATAATCCGAAAGTACTCATAATTCCTTACATATAGGCATAAAAATGTCTCAAACACAGCTTTAATTATAACATTTCATACCAGAAAATATATCTGTTTGTTTAATTTTGAACAGGAGTTGGAGAAAGCGTTACTTTTTGTTAACAAAATTCTTAAATACACATTTAGCAAAGATAGATGAGATTGCAAATGTGCCCTTTATTCTTACTTGGAAAGTGTCCACATAGAAAGAAACGAAACCAGATTTACTTTAAATATTTTACTATTTTTTAGAATGAATAAAGAAATACGAGGCTGAGAGAAGCAGAAAGATCATCAATAAAATACAGTTATTCATACTTCTCCGTCTCTCACTTTAGGGATTGTAGATTCTAAACATGAAGCAACCTTTGGGAATGGGAAATTTTTGTTCATACAGTTCTACTTCTATTTTTTAAACATATTTCCCTTTTGTTAAATAATAAATTATTTCTCTGGGAATAGATGCTCCAAGCTTTATTTTAAAAATGTTTAAAAGATTTCAGGCTGTATTTGGTAGGGAATTTTTTAAGGCTTTGTTTAAACAAGTGATTATTTCATAGCTGAAAGCAAATCGCTTTCATACTTATTATTATTTTAACTGGAATATAAATAGCTATGTGTAAGTACTAAAAAAATCTGAAGGAATATAATACATTTTCTAAAGTCAGTAAATAATTTTTATAGTAGTCGGTTTACTAGTATTTTTTTCATAGGTTAATAAATGTTTCTTTTTGAAATAAAGTGTTTAATTATTCCCTTAGAAAACAAACATTTCAGTTATTTCTTAGGATATTAAAGTTTTTCTCAACTTTTTTGAACTCCCCGAAGAGAAACATAGTCAAATTTAAAAAATAAATTTAAAAGTCAAATTTAAAAAATAAACAAGTCAAATTTAAAAAAAAAAAAATTAAAGCATTTTGAAGTAATATCTGATTAACCGTTTAATGTAGTTAAAAAAGTTAACTCTTCTACACCGAACTAAATTACAGGTGGTGTTTACACATTTTTAGGATGATTTCGGGGCCGTTGAATTAATCGTTAAAATACAATTAGTATTCTTTTCTAATGCTCGGTCTCATATCCTATTTTCTGGATTATAAGTCTGCATCGTGATTTCCATGATAAAGGAGAATTTTGTAAAATTTTTAGGAGTATTGATTTTTATTACTCCTCCACTATTTCCACAGACCATCCATCGTGGTAGGTTTGCGGTTAGAAAGTGCTCTTTTAAATATAACAAAAGCATAATTGCCTTTAGGTTACGAAACTTCGAAGGAATACGCTAAAAAGGTATATAAGCAATATAAGCAATGCCTCATCGCTCTTCCTTGAAATTAATTGCATTGGCGGTTTTTGTTGTTTTTTCTTTACGAAATTTCAGTCTCTGAAAGTCACTGTAAATATCGGGGGTAAAACTTTTTCTTTTTGGTAAGTTGGGTCGAATTTAACATTTTTTCCGCTCATCTTATTTTTAACTTTCCATTGTAATAGAATCTTGAGACAATCATAAACCCTTTACTGAAATTGTCATTACATTGACGGAATCAGAAGATCTATAGACACAGACCAGGAACCATTGAACTTTATTTTCTTCTGCTAAATAGCTTTCATATACCGGGTTCTACAAATTGTTCTGCGTCGAGCCACGTACCTCGACAAAAGTTGGTGAACTGTATGTTTTTAGCTTTGTTAAGTTGTAAACCTTGGATTAATATTTTATTTATTGTTGCCACAGAGGTATTTAAAGATCTTACAATTAATTTCTTCATCGATGGATTTTTCTCTTCTCTTTAAAATTAAATTAACCAAACCAAATCAATCGTTCTAAATTCGGTTCATACCCAAGCTACATGCGGAAGTGGGTTTCCTATCTTTGATCTGAATGCGAGTCACTTATCTTTAGGAAGTACTTCACAAAGGCATCCTCCGCCCTAAAGCGGGCACCTCTGGAATTACTATTTCACATCAGCAGTAGCCGAGTGGTTAACAGTGCTCAATACTAGCACTTGGTCCCGAGTTCAAATCTAGGCAGACGGCTGGCTGCATGGGTGGTTTTCGTTATTTTCTCCATGCTTAATATGAATACTAGCCAGTTTCCCTTAGAAATTCTTCCACGAAGGCATTTCTTCCTTTAGTCAGAAAACCCTCGAATAGTTCGCCACATTCAAATAACCTAACATAGAATTATCGTCACCCGTAGTACAAAGTTATAGTAATGTATGCAATAAAAGCATTACTAGAAAATATTTTTAAGTAGATTTATTAAGCGGAGATGTGAACTTGTATAATTAATTAATAAAAACTTTCTGTTACCGATAGACTGAAATATCATCTTATTGATCATTTCGAATTTTTCTAATCATTAACTGCTTCGGAAATCTTACCTCAAAGTTGATAATTTAATATAATATCCTGTAATAATAAAAATCTTCTGGGATAATTTAATATCCCATAAGTGGCCGAGGGGTTTAATACCGCTGAATACTGGCGCTTAACCCGTCTTCGATTCTAGGGAAGCGGTTTGGTTGCATGGTTGGTTTTCTCAATGCGTGACGTTAATACGAGCCAGTTTACCCTAGAAAGTCTTCCATGAAGGCAACCCCCCCCCTTTTTAGAAAATATATCTTTTGTGCTTTGCCGTACATATACAAAAATAACCTAAACTTTATATCGCAGAAATCAATACAAGAAGTAATGGATTGTATTCATAATTCTGGTAACATATTTAAAAATATTTGGCAATGAAAGAAAAGACAGAGCGACATAGCAATGAATTTTCTATATTTAACCTCAAATCCCGTTTCTTAATAGAAAAATTAAAATGCTTTATTACTTCTTCTTTTAGATGGCACACCATAAAAGTTGCATTTCCATTCTGCAATTTGCTAAAAGGAATAAAATAAAGCATCCGTATTGAAAGCTATACATTTCTGCATAATTAAATATGGCTGTGTAACTTTAATTAACCGAAGACATTTAGCTTTATAAGAGGCATTATATTCAGTAATTAAGTCCGGAATTTAATTAGCTCATTTACTTCAGTGATAATCCCTTTCTCTGATGCTATGGTTAAGTATCATTGAAATCGCAAAATGTTTTCGATGCTCAATAAAAATGAATTATCATTAGAAAAGTCATTAGATCTGGCATAATATGTATTTTAAGAGAAGTGTATACGAAGGTTTAAATGAATCAACGAAATGTATTAGTGAAAGTATAAAAAAGTAGTACATGGATATTATCATGAGAAATTTTTATGCATACGATTTTCTTCACTGCTGTGGCTAAACGATGTCGAATCATTGTTTTGTTTTCATAGCAAAAGTGAGATTTTTTGGTGATATTTAATGCGAATAACAGTGATATTTAACGAAATTTTAGTTGATGATTTTAATAATTAATAAATGATATTTAGTTAAATATAAAGTCATATTTAATTTTTTGGTGATATTTAACGTGAATCGTAGTGATGTTTAATGAATTTTTAATTGATGATTTTATAAATGGTTAAAGATTTTTGGTAACATTTAATGCGAGTAACAGTGATATTTAATGAATTTTCAACTGATTATTTTAATAATTGATATTGAATAAGTGATATCTAATTTCTGGTGATGTTTAATAAATGATGCTTAATGATTTTCAATAACATTTAATTTTTTGGTTACTGATTATGTGATATTTAATATGAATAATAGTGAGAAATTTTTAGTTGCTGTTTTTTAATACGCGGTATCTAATTTTTGATGATATTTAATTTTTTGGTAGTATTTAATAAATGTTATTTAGTGATATTTAATTAAAAACATAATACCAGAGGATCCAAAGTTCGCGCACATCGAACTCTCAAAAACTGTAGAAATTTCAGAATGGCAATTAATTGCAAATTGTTTCCATTAATGGCCCCCTGATATTATTAAAAATGATGCGTCCTTTGAAATTTCATTTGAAGTTTTACCTTTTAGCTTTAAATCTCGGTTGTCTAGTGCGAAACAAAGATTAATTTTCCCGAAACATAGAATTCAGCATTACTTTGCAAAGCATTTTTACGCAAAAACTGTTTGAAAGGTTTAAAAAGTGTAAGAGAAAGGTGGTTTTTTTTTTTTTTTTTTTTTTTTTTTTTTTTTTTTTTTTTTTTGGAAAACCATCGATGACGTTGTAGATGCCTATTGGATCGCTTATGGTTAAACAATGGATGTCCACCACACTTCTCCATATCCATATCCATATCCGTATTGGATCGCTTTTGCTGTTTTGTAGATAGTAGAAAAAGGTTTTTTTAAATGCAAAATATATAGTTGTAGTTCTCAAATATTTCTTAAATAATTTTTCTTTAGAACCGCTTCTCAGCAACGGAGAGCGAGCAAAGTTCGCATTAGCACTGCAATATCTGGAACGTTATTCTGGAGATTGTATTTTAAAATAACCTGCAAAAGTTCCAAAAGATCACCCTTCCACGTTCCTATTTTGATTTCCCTTATAAACGGAATAAAACTCTGAAATACTTCAAATACTTCGTTTCTAACGAGGAAGTTTTCCTTACGAATAATCCTGATCATGAATTAGTTGATATTCCGAATTCGAATTGAAGAGTTTGGAAGGAATAAAAAAACGTATGACAAAAGTATGTACTTGTTGAAACCACGTGATAATCTTTTTGTATATTTTATCTAGAGTAAAAAATTTTCTTCTCAATTTAATTCCGTATGGCCATTTAAAATTTAATAATTTTTCATCTATGTAGCCGTCTTGTTGTCTATGCAGCCGATAGCGTTCCCTATAATATCTAGGATATGAAGTACAGGTCAATTCCTAGAACTTTGGAAACACTCTACTCTACTCTTTAGACATACTCGAATTTAACCATTAAGGTTTCTTTCACTGCCCAGGAAATATTTTAATCTCTGTCACCATGGGAAAAAATAGCTTACCATCCTTTGCATTAAAACAATAAATTTCGCAGTCTTTTAAAGATATCGCTCACCAATAACAGTGCGAGACGACAGCCCAGTAACTTATTTCTGAAGAAAAACAAGTACAAATAAAATACAAAGTTTGAAATATTGTTCCGCTTCCTAATTTTCTTTTTTCCTAAAGCTTGCATAATAAAGAAATAAAATTTTTTTAAGTATCGGAGAAAAATCTGAAAGCCTCTTTGAAAGTGGCAGCCTAAGGCATGTTTGCTGTTTGTTTTTGCTAAAATCTGGACTTGGTTTCTCTGCAACTATTAAGCCCTCAATTCTCTAATGAACCGAACAAGAGAACTCGTGAAATTCGCTATGGTATGATTTGCATGGAAAAATTACAAAGTACAGAATAAATCCAACTTTAAAGCTGTATATATATTTTCAGATTTTGCGATAAGATTAAGCTGAATTAAATATTAAGTAATAAATATTAACTAAAGATTAAACGAAAGTGTAGCAAATACTTTATTGTTTTATTTTACAGCTTTGTGCAGTAATGTTAACAAAATAAATCAACTCATGAAATTAATCAAAAACATCACTGTATACAGTTTTCCGGGTAACAACATTGCCAAACGTAAGCTGATGAGCTGAGTGCGTCCACACAACACAGATTACCTTTTCCCTCTTTGTTTGTTCTAATATAAGATATTAATCAAGCATCTCTTGAAGTACAAATCCTCCCCCCAGAATAAACCATGGTAAGCTCTATAACAGTTAAAAGCTGTGCTCATCAGCTCAGCTTCGCTTGTCTGCTGATGATGGTTCCTTGTCACCAAGTGCTACGCGCCGCTATCGTTTTTGAACACAAAATAACTTTCGTTCTTGGATGAACTGCTCAAGTTAAATTGAAATGATACATTCTTCCCCAACAATCTTCATCTACTTTCAGGTTTTTCGTATGGACTTTTCGATTTGACTGATTTACTAGCATTTTCGTGTAGAATTCGTCTAGGCCTTTCTTAGCTACATCTCAGAGAAATGTTGGCCGTAAGGAAAATATGGTTAAAATCCAACGCAGTTCCATTCATAATGGGGCTTTTACTCAGACGCCTGTCTCACGTGATGGGTTAACCTAAGTCAGACAATTAAAAAGTAGAATACATATGACAAATTTACGCAGTGTATTATGTGGCACCCATATATCTACACTGTAACACATTTCTCTATTTATTTCCTTTAAAATAATGAGCATTTTTACACTTTCATCAAAAATTACACCAGGTAATTAATTTTCCTTACACGCCACGTTGCTTGTTCTATCAAAGCAAAAGGTTTTCTAAAATAATTACACATTGATATTTCACATCATTTAATTATTATTCAACAAACTGACTTATCACATGCGTTCTAATAATCTCACGGTATATTTTTTTTTTAAAAATTTAATTTTTCCCCCTTCCTAGTAAAACGTACATTTTTGGAGTTACTTATGCCTCATTAAAGAAACCTCTGACAGGGTTATTAAGCTCAAACAAAAAAGCTTCCATCATGTCCAAATGAATTACGACGAGCGTTTCCGCTCAGTTGAGCAAAGCGGATCTATAATTAACACAACGAATTTCCTGCATTAAGTCTAGCACATAACTTTCTGATTAATCGTGCCTCACCTGGCCAAATGCTCCCGTTTTACCCTCTGCATACATTATTTGCTTGTTAGAAACAACATTTTCTTTTTCCTTCAGGGTTAGCAGATTTTATTTTGATTTATATGAATGTTAAGACATGGTTGGAAATTTATATTTTACAGAGCAAGGGAAGAAATATTTGACATTTCTGTTGGAAAATAATAACTTTGAGAAGTTATTTATGGTAATCAGGTCACTAAAATCCCTGTTCTATTAAAGCACATATTACCTCCCGCCGACCTACATACATAATAAGAAATTATCTAATAATTCTCTAATCTATCTAAAAATTTTTAATAAATTACTAACTTAATTAGCAATAGCTCTTTAAATTTTTTCTTTAGATTTTTATGTCTCCCTCCTAGCATCTGCAGTGCATCCAAATTTCTCTCGACTGCGTCATTTCTAGATCAATCCATACATGTGACTTAATAATGCTGATGACGTACGTAATTCGTTATCTGAACCTAATTCGGAACTTGAACTCGAAATTTCGAGAACTGAAATCTTTCTCTTAATAGGCTGCCAGATTGGATAACTGCGCATTTTCGCTTCTAGCTGTCTTCCCGTTAAGATGCTATTTCGCTCACTAACGATTAGGAGTGTCCCTTAACCTCTGCCTTTGTTCTAAAAATATGATCCTTTGTTCTAAAAATATGATCTGTATAAAATTGTGGGATTCAAAGAGCATCCACAGTGATCATGAGCAATGAAAAAAGAATATGTGTCCTAAGAATTAATTATCCTGGAGTTTACGGCTACGTCTGTCTTCGTGTATCATCTTTCTGACTATCAGTAAAGCCTCTCTGAATTATTGCAACACAAAGAACCATCGCCAATCCGGTGCAGCTTTCTCCAAGTCATCCTATTACATACATAAGTGATGTCTTCGGTTTCGATAGTGAGCTTTCAGTGAATACCATAATTAAATATTTTTAAATGAGATCTGTGAGCCCAAGAAATTCGCACGAACTTGACAGCTCCATTAACGGGAAAAATAAATACTCACTATATTTACTTCCCCCAACCTTTACACATGGGCAAAGAAGGTAATGTTTTCGATCCAAAAATTCGGTAGGGAGTGAATGTATGAATTAGGGACCCTAAAACTATTTTGACTATTCCTACACTGATGTCTGTGCGTATAGTATGTGTGACGATTTTTTCGTCCACAGTAACTCTTACATGAAACATCCAAAAATTTCCATTTTCCGTAATTAAGTTTTATATTGTACATTCATATAAGAAGTTGGTTACATTTTGGGTAAAACTGGACGACCGGAAGTGATTCTCTACTGAAAGCTCATATCTGTCTTTAATGGACAGCAACAGCTGGTAATTTACTTGAAGTATAATGGTAGTTTTCAAGGAAAAATTATATCACAATATAATCACAAATTTTTCAATTTCAACTTTTAAGTCATTTACATCAATGGGAACAACATATTAAATATTTGACTAAGATTGGTGAAACGAAAGTGATACTTTACTTGAAACTCTGAATAGACTTTAGTAAAATATGTATTATTAGATTAACCGAAAATTCTCAAATTCGATATTTAAAATAGATACGTGATTGAGACCAACATAATACATTCAGTAAGTATTAAATGTATTTTTGGAGATGCCAAACGGAACGAGAATAAGCTCGTTATGAAGATGAGCTCTTCTTATAAAGCAAATTAAATGCATTAACCTTAATCCTCTATGTGTTCGTTCCACTTTTGTGTCGAATCATTTTTCAAGTAAATAAATGCTGCCAACAAATGTTATAGCTATATATATTTTTTAAAGAAATAGTATAGTAAATATAAATAACATAACGAATAAAAAATTTGGCAACACTTCTTGTACATTTTTCAAGTAAATAAATGCTGCCAACAAATGTTATAGCTATATATATTTTTTAAAGAAATAGTATAGTAAATATAAATAACATAACGAATATAAAAATATGGCAACACTTCTTGTCCACTAGAATACTAAAAAATGAGTAGTGTTTATGATCAACATTCTGCCACAAAACGATTAACCGGAAGTTGATAGTTTATTCAAAGCTCGTTGCTGTTCCGTGAATTCCATGCCTTACCCTAGATGCCATGTCTGATTTTTTTTTTTTTTTTTTTTAGCTTTTAATAAAATTAATATTATCAGAATAAAATCTTGCGAAGAATATCAAATTATCGAAAACTTTAACATCAGATTTCGCTGTTCATTAATTTTGCGTTGAAAACATTTGAAGAAAAGTTGAAGATTTAATTGATACTTATGGATAAATGAATGGATATTTAAATAATTTGTTTCTGAACACATATAATCTGAGGGAAATTGTGTTTCAAAAATTAGAAAGAGACGTTCTGAAATTGAAATATTCAAACAGGCTTAATGAATACGTTTAATACTCAACCTCACATTTTAAATACTGTATTTCCTCTCATAACGAACTGAACATATCAGATCAGGCCTATTTTTTAGCGTCTTTTGAAAAAAAAAAAAAAAAACTCAAATAATAACAACATTTTCTGTCGTTTGCCTCTTCCTCTAATGTTTTCAGAGAACGAGCTCCCCTAAATTTGGATATGGATTCGTCAACGCAGTGATTAATCCCTTCGTAGTAATAAAGACAAACCATTGCAATCCACTAAAGTCACGCTGAACCTTTCCCTTCTAACTGTTGGACTTTATGCGAGCCTAAACGAAATATGGATGGTCCGAAAATAATGGCTCTTAATTTTTTTTTCTTCTTTAACGGAGCTCTATATTCGGGAGCGTTTCTTAAGCTCAGAGTTCCATTTGCGTAAACGAGACTGAGACTTGTGACTGAACTTAAATAGGGTGTATTAATCAGAGGAATCATTAAGCCGGGGGAATCACCCCAGGCAGAGAATTTCATAGTTCCAGAGGGGGGATGCGATCAGTCTTTTTATTTAGCTGCGCAATATTTAGTTTCTGCACTTTTATTCACATTTTAGTACTTAGCAACAGTTTCTGTACTTTTTGTTTTTTAACTTATAAAACACATGAAAAAATTAGTTGTTTTAAACTAAAAAGCATCAGCTTTGTATACAAACTTTATTGACATTCTAAAACAGGAAATTCTGTAACAGAAAGATTGCCTGCAGCTCAGTGTGGCTAAGAGCGCTATTCTACTGAAAATATAAAACATGAACAACTGTTGCCATTCACACAAACTCAATAGAAAAATAGAGCATGTTGCCAGTAACAAGATTATTGTAAAAATCATAATATAAAATTAAACAGTGTGAAAATAAATAAGGCAAAAGAAAATAAGAAACGCAAATATTAAATATACATCCAACAAAAATAATCCCAATAAATGTATGTATGTATTTTTCGAGTTTCTTAAAGGAGGGAAAATAATCTGTTAGTGGTGGTGAAAGGGGTGCATAAGGCAAAACGTTAAGAACCACTGCCATAAATGTTGATCGCTCAAAAGCATTGGTTCTTATTTCGAAGTCGCTAGACATCTAAGGGTCCATGATCGTGACTGCCTTTAAAAGAGGGAGTATTAATTGGCAAAAAACCATTATTATCTTAAAATCAAATTTAAATTCTCAAAATCAAACTGCGCAAATCGTCATTTTAGTTACCATTTATTTCTAACTTAAATTTAAAAAATGTTTTAAAAAAGACTATAATTTTTATATTGACTTATATTATAATTGTTACATGTTAATATGTTTTACATAAGTATATTACATTTGACAAAAATATATTTTAGACAAATTAGTTCAATATATTCTACCGCCATCATGAGCGTAAGCACGAAAAATACTACTTCTTAACCCCGAAATCCTGATCTGTTAAGTATTATAGCTGTTGTTTGCGTTTAAAGAACATTATTAACTGGGGGCGGATTAGCACTTTATTTCATAGAATATTAGTCTGATCATTTCGGGAAGCATAAACTAAATCGAAGCTCAAGCTGGATTCTAAGCGAATGATCGCTATTTTCAATAAGAAGACAGAGAGCATAAGAAGAGAGTAAAAGACCCTTTTATTCAGAACTCAAAATAAATTAACAGAAGGCACTTTTTGTGCTTACAAACCAGCCAGCATTTAAGGCGTAACTCAAAAGTTAAGGAATTTAGATTTAAAATTAAGTTAAATCGTAAATTAGCATAAAGGTTACACAGAAATGTCTAACGTGCAAGTTGGCTCAAAGCTATACGGAGGTGGCAAACACTGTTGGAAAGAGTACACAACGCCACAGACACACTGCTATCATAGAATTGCAATTAGTAACATGGCATTCAGCAGACAGACAGGCTCTGATTAAACAGTCTAAAACTTTCCTGTAGGTATTATCTCTTTCTAACTCATTAGAACACACGAGAACTAAAATTAGCATTCTAACAGGGAAACGGAATGGGAAAACGACAGTAAAGGCATAAAGTAAATGGTTAGATGAATAAATCCTTACAAAGTTATTGCTCAAAGCACCAGTTAAAAGTTTTACTTCATTTAAAAAGAATATTTTAAATAAGATTGATAAGTGTAAAATTTAAAATTTTATACCATTCTGTTAAGCTTAGACCGATTTCATTGCAGTTACATAAACTGCATATGAAACGAATTCAGAAATATCTTAAAGGATAAATTATAGTATTTCCTAACGTATGTTTCATCATAACCCTTTAGCTCCATTTTTTTTCTGAAAATTTTAGAAACTTTCACGCGATTTTTTCTTTTTCAATGCGTTTAGAGAACGAGCATCCCTAAAATTTAAAAAGGATCCGTTCACGAAAACTATCATTAGTTTTCGTCTTACTAACAAAGACAAATGCTCGCAAACTACGTGCGAAGGTCACGGTTAGCCTTTACCTTTTAACTGTTGTATTTTATACAAGAATTGACCCATCACAAAGAAGCAAACACAAACTGACATTCGGCCTACAATATCGTCAAGTCAGCTGCACAATCACCATCTCTAATTATTTATAGAGAATTTGAGACCCGGGGAGCAGCAGAGACAACTATAAGAGCGGGCAAGATTCCAGTGGCCGGGAAGTAGAAATGAACATATCTAATTAGGTGCAATGTTAAATTTAATATGTATTCTCATTGAGATATAGATTAGTTTAAATAATCTTGTGACAGTTACATATAATTTATTCGTCACTTACATATGTTATTTTCTGACTGTAACGGTGTTCTTCGGAAATAAAATTTATAATATTTTTGTTAATAAGCCAGTTATTATGATTTTAATTTTTACTGCTTCTTTCCGTAGGCCTCACTAGAATGCAAATTGGTTATGGTGTATTTAAGACGGAGTTTTAACGTTTAATGTTAGAGCCTCGTCTTATTGTTACTTAATATTGCCAGCTGTGCCTCAGTTTATTTCCTGATTTAGTATCTTACCAGTGGTTGTTTAAAATACCCACTGTTAATTATTTTGAGCCACCTTAAGTAGATTTTTGTGTGTGTGGTCTCAGACTAAGTTACCTACATTTGAATTTAATGTTATCTTGTGTTAATTTAAATACCCTCAAACAGCGGAGGTAAGACCGTCGCACAAGCACAGCTTGCTCTTTATTAAGGACTTAAATAAAAAGACCATTTTCTCCTTCTTAAAACTTGTTCATTGTTTCAGACTAACTTGTAGTCTATTAGAATCTTCAGGACTGACACAAATTTCTAATTACAGCAGAACATATTATTATTATATTCTGCTGTTATTTGCATAATTTTCATCTCTCGATTTTCTAACGATAAAATTAGTGAAAAAAAGGGGTATAACACGGTATTCGCAATCTTAAAGCAGCACTTTTAACAAATTTAAAGGAACTCATGTCGTAACACTTGCAAAAATACTGTCAGTATCTCCCGTCACTGGTTAAATGGGACACCTAGAACTTGGAACTGAAGTCACTCTATTGTCAGTCTTCTAAGTTTACGGACGAATACTTCTAAAAACATTTCTATGTTGCTTTGACAAAAAGCAATTTAACGCTTCTCAAACTCTTTTTTTCTTTTTCATTTTTTTCACCTTTTGTGTGATCACTTTCTTGTTATGTGCCAAACTAGTTGTCATACCGTGCTTCCTCGCGTAGTTTTCCCTCTAGCTTTTTAACACTAGGTTTTGACATTTTAAAATCATCCGCTTAATTTTTCCCTTTCTCTCTTGTTCATAATTTCTCTCTCTGACGGCTACTTTATTCATAAATTGTAGTCCCTTGATTATTTTCATTTAATGATTTCAGTTCGTATTTGCAATTTTGTATTAGCATTTCATCCATTCTATTTTCTCTTGCATTTAGTATCTAAAACGTATTTTTCGTTAAGCTACTCAGACATCACAGACATTTTTCGAATATGTCATTTTATCTTAGTTCTGATACTTACGCTGTGGTTCATTGTTTGTGCTTATATGTTTGAGCATTCGAAATCCAAATCTTTTGTTCGCCCACTCACTTCTTCGTTTCTTCCAGCTGTATTTAACCCTGGTTTCTCCGATGTTCCTCTTGCAAACTGCAGTCAAGATTCACTCATATAAACTCAGGTGTTCCTGAGGCTTTAAAAGGTAATTGAGATTGAATCAGTCACCGTCAGATATCGACTTAATATCCGTTACATATTGTAATGTTAATAATGCTATAATGCTAAGTATTTCCAGGTTTGTTTTAAATAAAAGGCAAGTTTTCAATGCAAAGACTATTTCAGTGACGTGTTTGTGATTGTCACAGGATTCTGTTACATTGGAAAAATAAAAATAAGAATGGGAAAACGTTTATGTCATATAATCGTTAAAGGAATTAAAAATTTTCAATACTAATAAATAAACATTAATAAATAAAATAAATATAAAGTTTAAAACGTAAAATTAAAGTTTCACAAATCCTACGTTCATAAAAAGAAATAAAGTATTAAATTTAGAAAAAATTCCTGTTACATCGATATTTTATTGGTTATAGCAACCAACATCCCTATCTCTAGCTAAATCGAATTTCTTATTCTCAGGAAATCTTTATAAAATTAAAGATTCCATTCAAGGAGTCATGGGTGTATACATAGAATAGCAAACGTTGAGCAAGTTTTGTTTCGAGATAACATTTGACACAAGAATACATGCTTGTTTTGCATGCATTTGAAGATAAATGTTAGATTCTAAAGTCAAAAGCAGTCACAATAAGAACGTAAATTAGCTATATGAATATTTAATATACACTATCTCTAAATAAATTATTAATCATTTTACAATGAGCAGGAACGCACAATTTTATGTTTCAAAAAAATTTTTTTCACAATCTTCAGCAAATAATTGCTTTTAAATTCGTCACTAATCTAAATCAAAATTCTAATATTAATATGCAGTTTTCATTGGCTCTCCATTTTAATTTGGTTATTTTCCTTATATAACGTAAATTTAGTAACTGTATATAATAAATATCCCTAATCTGCGTCATTTAAAATAAAAAGCCCTCACCTGATTCTGATAATTTCAGATTTGCGAAACAAATTAAAAAATTAATCAAAAGCGGGTTAGTTTAGCGCAAATTTAGATCTGTGTTTATACTGGTTCTCAAACCTTTTTTTTGACAGATGCACCACCTTCACACTTGCTAGACTATCATCCTCTCTATCCCTTTCCAAAAGTCGAAAAACACAAATAATTTTCTTTAAAGTTAGATTATTTTTAATGCGTTTTATAAATTAAACAAGAAAAAGTATAGAAAATGTTGATCCATTCTAAACTTAATTAAAAGTAGATTTTATATTCATAAACTAAAACTAAGTCCTTAACAGTTAAATAAAAGGCTGACAGCGTTCTCTCTGAAACTATGAATTCCCCACCCATCCATGGAAGAAATCTCCCTTCTAGTTGAGAACCCCTGGTCTATATAATGTATATTTAGATTTTTGTCTATATATCAATATCTATGTCTATGTAGTATATCAAAATTGTATTGTTTTGTTAAGTAATAAGCACTGTTAAAACAGCCACGATCGCATTATGTTCCTCATGAATCAAGTATTATTGTTAACCCTTTGCACTCGAGAGGGGATTCTCGGTCACCTCTTGATTTGAAGCAGGGATTCGAAAAAAGGTAGCTCTCGGTCATCTCTTAAATTTGATGCGGTTACTCGAAAAGGAACTCTAGATCACCACTCAGTTTGGCGTGACAATGGGAGCGGTAACGATGGTTTAGTTTCGGCAATATCGCTTTATAAGTGAATTCAGCAACACATGCGTATAAAACAATTGCCAGCTTTTGATCAAAAATGCTATTAACGTTGAGAAAGTAGCGTGGAATCGATCACCAAAGTAAGATCAGAGACATCAAAGCAAAGAAATTTTTTTTAAAATCTTGATGGCAGAAAAAATATTTACGCTTAGTTTCATTTATGTAGAGTATGTATTTCTCCTACTGTTTTTGTTTTTTAGTATTAAATATTGTAATAATAATAGCAATAATAGGACGTTTTACAAAAACGAATTACCTTTACTTACTATTATATATAATTTCCTTTATTTCTTATTGGAAATTATTATTTATTATTATTTATTATTACCTTTATTTCTTATTGGAAAAGTTCGTCTGGTGTAAGTCAGAAGATCTGGAACGGAATAATGACCCACTGTATACGTACAGAAGCCCCCCTCCCTGTATGTAGAGAAATTTTATAGTAAAAGGTTCTTAAAGAATTGGCCACTAAGCTACGTTATTTGTTCAAAATATTCCTTTTTAAATTTTAACATTCTCAAAAGATGAATATTTTTTCTCGTTTAAAACGCTTCTGTATATGGAAGTGCATGTTTACGGCCAAAGATTGCGAGAATAAAGGACGAGTAAGGACTTAAAAGCCGAGTAAGGATTGGGTATATATGCATATACTTTTGGTGCTGTCGATTGCACTAAATAATGGAGGGGCACAACTAAATGCTATTACAGTCCCATATACAAATTGTCGACGTTCTACTGTTAATCGTTTTTGAGTTATGCGGGATGCGTACATACGTACAGACGTCGCGGGCAAAATCTATTTTGAATCCATTTTAAATAAATTTTATAATCTAGTTTGGAAAAAAGAGACCTTTATTCTATCCATACATAAGGACGTTACCGGGAAAAATAGACAAAATTGATTCCGGAGCTGTCAAATATGGATTTTTCCTTTGAAATACACTACTAGACATTTTTATCGATTAAAATACTTCTTTTAATTCGTACAAGGAATTAAAATTAGTAAAATCCATATTCCATTGAAACAGGAACATAATAAAAACGAATAGAGTGAAATGCAGTAATTGTATGTAGATGTCATTATTAACTTACTACTTATACTGGCTGTAAAAGTCGATTAGTTTTTTAAGAAGCATTTTGATTTTTTGGGGGCTTAAAATATCGACTTTTATATCGGAAAATATGGTTTATTAATATATGAGCGAGATGCAACCTTGAAGAACTTAACAATACTTACTTAAAACACTCTGAGAAATTCTAAGAAGAAATGGCAAATTTGCTTTATTTCTTTTAGAGATTGAGCGGTGTACAAAAGCCTCAAATTTACTCGAATTCGGGTACCTAATGAAACAATGAACAACGAGGATAGGGTGACCATTTAACCAAAAAACAAATATCTGTTCGAGTTTCACTATCAAAAGAGGACATAGAGAAAGGCGGCGTACAATGAAAAGAGAAGTCAATGAAGAGGAAGTTCAAGAGCGAGATCTCGAAGACGCAGAGCGCAAAATAGGAACCCAGAAGATGCTACTTGCCCTTCGGTAGAGCGGATAACAATGAATACGCGACGACAGTCCTAAGTCTATCGGGCATTGACTCTACTTAGAAAGAGTTGATTGAGATGACAAACCGCATAGCGGACATATTTGGTCACACTCTGAAACAGAAAATGTGCCGGAATCCTGTGGTTTCAAGCTCAAATTGCATGCGGGCCGGATGCTGTATCTAAAATCAACTGACGAGCCAGATTTTTTAACAAAATTAAATTCTTTCATGTAAAATAAAAAAATTTGAAATTTTGCTCGCTAAACATATGTAAATAATAATAATACCACAAAGGAAATAATTCAAATTCACATTAATTTTCTATCGGAAATTTAAAATTTGGTACCTGCGAGACATTTTTATTGGTTACAATTCATAATTCAAATATACTGACAGGAAAATATTAAATTCTTGTACTGATATTTCATTCGAATAATTCTAACCTGTTTGATTAATTATTAAATAATTTAATTTTATTTAAAAGGAAAATAAAATATGAAAATTTTCTAAATTTTTAGAGAAAACTTTTCAAGTGGAGAATAGAGCTTGAGAATAAATAATGACAATTCATTCTATTTCTCTTATTTATTAAATTTTTCTTTGACGCAAAATAAAAACTCTTAAGTTTGTATATAAATAAACTTTTTTATCTCTTACGACAGCTTTACACTCGACAGCGTTTCTATTCTGCTAAAAATTGTAACCTCGCGGAAAATGATTGAAAATAATCTTCGTTACGATGCTTGTCCATACTCTCGACGGTCAATAGGGTTGTTTTCTTATTAATTTGAAACTGTGAAAATATGTTTTAATATATAAATCTATTCCGAACAAAGCGATTAATCTCAGTGAAAAAATTCGTAAGTAAGCTTATTTACTTTTTTTTTTTTTTTAACAAGAGTGAATAAAAGTTTAAAAAAATTGTATCTTTAAATTTTTGATTAAGATTTCACTTTTAAAGTTTCACTACTTACATTTGATTTGCAAAGTTTTCAGCAGTTCTGCGTTTTGTTTGTTTCGAAATGTATTCAATATTTATTTAACATATTGTTTTTAATTTGCCGAATGGCCATTCTGTTTTTTTTTTTTTTAACAAGAGTGAATAAAAGTTTAAAAAAATTGTATCTTTAAATTTTTGATTAAGATTTCACTTTTAAAGTTTCACTACTTACATTTGATTTGCAAAGTTTTCAGCAGTTCTGCGTTTTGTTTGTTTCGAAATGTATTCAATATTTATTTAACATATTGTTTTTAATTTGCCGAATGGCCATTCTGTTTTTTTTTTACTCCAGAACTCTTTTTGTAATACTCATTTTTGCAGTAACTTTCGTTTAAGGGTCACGATGAAGCATATTTATATCGTGACGATTAAATAAAACTGTGAAATATTTTAAAAATTTTCATTTTTTATACTTTTAAATGATTTTAGTTAATAATTTAATTAAATTAATTTTTATTTTGAATTATTTTAAGAATTCAGACGTCCTGATATAATTCAGAAACGTGGCCCGTCTATAAATCTGCGGCTACTCCTCGGAAAAGACCAAGGAATTTTCAACAATTTTATATTAAATATTTTTATATTAATTTTAGTTTGCTATATTGTATCAATGTTATTTTATTGTATTTTCTTTTTAGTTTTTAAGTGTATACTTCCTGTTAGACTGTTAACCCCTTTCTTGATTTAACTATTGTTATATAAATGTACAAAATTAAAAAAAAATATTTGAAAAGTGATAAATTATGTTAAAAGCCTAAATTTCCAGTTAAAATGTTTCTTAAACTTCCAGGATATTGTAATCATCATGGTAAAGATTTTTTTTCTTTGGTAAACTATATATATATGCATGTGTGGTATATGAGTACATATGTATATATAATAATCTCAGGTTGTCTTAATTACCTCATAACCAAACTATAAAAATGAAACATCGACATAGTTACACATAACGTAAAACTACAAAGTAATTAGCAATATTCCAAAATATTTCAAAACACCAAGAAAACTGTGTTGGATTATGGAAAATAAACAAATTAAATATTATTACTATTCCAGAAATTATTTTAAGCAGACGCATTTTCATCATTATTTATGTCTAATACTGTTGTAAACTTTGATGTAATGGTGTAGGAAATATTAATAGCGTGGATGATGAGATGTAGATCCATAACGAAGAGCAAACTTGTCAGCCGAAGCAGATTAAATATTCATTTTTATTTCAACTGGTATTTGAGGCCACAACTCACTTGAAGCTTTAATAATGCCTATTTCAAAACATTTTTATATTGTAGCGATAAGAAGAAAACAGCGAGGTTGCGTCTCAGCGAGAATAAAGGCAGAAGCAAAATGTGCAGTTAGTTCGTATGGAAGCTTATAAAGAGATAAGGTTTCAGTTTAAGTTACGAATTAGTTACATCACTATCGTTATGTAAAAGGCAGATGATATCCATTATTCTAGAACTGAGGTAGTCCAGAAAAAGTTATTACTATTTTTAAAATAGAGAGAGGAAATACCCAAATTAAAATTAAGAATTAAGGAACTGTTATTAATTAAAGTTATAATTTTAGTTTGCATATTTTTTCTGACGCACATACATATTTTAAGCTTATTTCAGCTTGAGGAGATAGTGTTCTAGTGAGGAAGCTTGGCGACAGACAAGCTGCAGATCGCCGAAATCTTCTGACTTTCGCTGTGAAGTTACGGCTTTTGCAATGTAAAGTGAAGTCATTACTGAGCACTTTTGTTGCACCTGTAATGTCCGAGCATATCATACCTCATAACAGCTTGAAGATTGCTTCTTCTAAGGGGACCACACAAATGAAATTCTTAGCTTTGTATGTTCCGCCGCAAGCTTAAATACTTTTGTGTTTTCTAGTGTGAACATGACAAATTAGTATACGAAGAAATGGTTTGCCGCTTCAAAGCTTATGATAAAAATAGGAATTCGAGAATAGAATATTTATGGAAAGTAGATATTTTCGTGACTTATTCATCCCTTAATATGTTACAAAAAATGGCTGAGAAATCGAAAGGAATAAATAGTAAAGGATGTTCATTAAGAATTCGCAAATAAAAACAAAATTCTCAGAAGAGTGATTTAGTATATTATCGTTTTTAAAGAGTAATAGTGCAGACAAGTAAATTTCTGTGAAGAAAAAAATATCTGCTTTAAAAGTAAATGGAAGAAATTAGGTGAAGATAAATAAAAACACTGAAAATTTAATTGGGCTTTTCTACTTTCTTTAACAAAGAAAACAAGCATGTTAAAAAGCAGAACTCTGTTTCTGACAAAAGAAAACATCGGGCTCAAAAGCTTTTGCCTGTGCTTTGAAAAAGCTGTTGATATTACTTTCGACATAAAGGTTTAATACTGATTACAAAAAAAAAAAAAAAAAAAAAGTGAAGAGAATTAAGATATGCTTGCAGTGCTTTTTTCTCTTTAACTGCGCTTTTGTGCTTTGAAATAATCGCAATTACTAGCATTTACTTTTCACTTATCACTAAATTAAGGAATCTAAGAGAAAAAAAATCCAGTTGTTATTTTAATAAATTACTACTTAGGTTGAGCCTGTAAAAGAAATTTGTGAAAAAAGAAGTGTTTAAAGGCTTTTATGCCAAAATTTTGCCTTTCTGATATAAAAAAGTACTGATATCATTTTAATAACTAAAGAATAAAAATAATTTATTGTGTATTGCATATAGTAAATCGGAAGATTTTAATTGCAAGCATACCGTTTTTTTTTTTTTTTGTACCATTTAGTAGATTTGTGCTGACACATTATAACCCCTGAAGCAGATTTCAAAATTATGCTTGCTAGACACCTTTTTATATCACATTTATATCAACATTTAATTTACTATATTTTATCCCTTTTCATCATTTTATACTGTATTCCTTTTAAATTTATCTGAGGCAAATTTCTCAGTCGCCCTACCCACATTAATTCATTGCTATTGAGATGCTCAAGTTTATTTCAAATAATTGGCTTATTTCTTATATAATTCTTTCCTGCACTTCTACGTTTTCTGTCTGCTTCACCAGAACTTCAAGTTAAGCGAGTAAAGCGAGAATTTAAGTCTAAAGCGATAATTTAAGTTTAGAGTGTTTGTTCTCGACATATTTTGCTACATGCATCCATTTCACCTTTGCTAGAAGATCACCTCCTCCTCTCCACCTTTCCAAATTCGAAAAACACACATATTTTTTTTATTAAAATTTAGGTTATTGCTTTTACGTACTTTATAAATTAATGAAGAAAAAGTATTGGTAAATACCAAAACTTGAATAAAAGTAGTTTTTTATATTCATAAGCTAAAATTAAATCCTTATCAGGTAAATAAATGGCTGATTGCATTCCACGCCTGAAACACAAATTCCCTCCCCCCCCAGTTAAAAACTATGGAGGTAAGGATAAAAGGAGGGCCAGCCCTGCACTAGGACTACATCCAGAACATCTTTGACAGTATTTTCACAAACGACAGTTCCACACAAATCGAAAAGCAGCGATACTTCCTCATATAAGAAACATTCATTGTTGAATGGAATATAAGAAACATTCATTGTTTCTTATATTGTTCTTATATAAACAATGAATGTTTCTTATATTGTCATATAAGAAACATTCATTGTTGAATGGAATATAAGAAACATTCATTGTTTCTTATATTGTTCTTATATAAACAATGAATGTTTCTTATATTGTCATATAAGAAACATTCATTGTTGAATGGAATATAAGAAACATTCATTGTTGAATGGAATATAAGAAACATTCATTGTTTCTTATATTGTTCTTATATAAACAATGAATGTTTCTTATATTGTCATATAAGAAACATTCATTGTTGAATGGAATATAAGAAACATTCATTGTTTCTTATATTGTTCTTATATAAACAATGAATGTTTCTTATATTGTCATATAAGAAACATTCATTGTTGAATGGAATATAAGAAACATTCATTGTTGAATATCAGCAATTTGTATAGTTTAGAGCCATTTACGCAAAAATTACATCTTGGGTATTTTTCGATAACTTGCAACAGCGATTTTGATTATGAATTTGTTTTATAAAATTTTGAGCTACTGGACTACAAAAGTATTTTACGAACGAAAATGAAAACTATTAAATGCGCATGGGTATTTATGCATATCCTTGTAAAACTTTCTGGTACAGGACTGGTTAAAAAATTTGTGTACATAATTTTTGGCCTATTCCTATGTTACTATATGCACCCTACAGTTTTGCAAGCTTAGCAAATCTTCAAACAATTTACAATACTGAGAGGACCCATGACGCGTTGTTTTGATGCAGGTAAGTGGGAAAGTACGTAGTTATCCAACGCGACGGTTTAGTAAGAGAAAGGTTTCGGTTCTGTAAATCAAAATCTTAATTTGTGACTCGATAAAAGATATCTGCATTGCACATTGGATTAATTTGGAAATCACGAGAAGTTTCAGTAAAAGGAGATTAATTTTTATATTTTTTAATTGCGTATATTTTCCATTTCGTATTTTTATTTTTCGAGTTTGTTATATATGAATTCTTATTTTAATTTTGATTTGTTTAGATATTGCGTTAAACCTCTTATACACTGTTACAATTATTAATATTGTTGAGGAATAGCCTTGCTTTGATTCTAATTTAATATTAACTTTAGATGCTTTAAGTTTATTTAACTCCAATCCTGTAGCTATAGCACAGACGTTTAAAAAATTTTGTTATTAATTTTAGCCTAAAATTATGTTTCTCTCTCTCTCTCTCTCTATATATATATATTATATACTTAATGAAGAACGTAATATGTTCGTGTGTGTCTGTGTTCGCTATAGTATCTTTCAAAAATAACCCACGGCGGTAACATTTGGCAGCGCTATTCCTCTGTTTGGGTTTCCATAGATTTTTTTCTTTATATATTTTTTAAAGTAATACATGGCAATATCCTTTCATTTGAATAGAAATTTTAAAAGAAAAATGACGCGAACGAAAAAGTGAGAATCAAGACGAATAGCACATCTGCTAATAATTGGTATGCGAAAATAAATGCCAATTTTAAATGACTTTATGTAAGTTAAATATTAATTTAATGTAAGCAAATGGCATCATATAAATAAATCATTTTAATTCAAAATAGTTTCTCGTATTTTGAATGAATATCGTCTATGAATGAATACCGATCAACTATTAAAGGAAAGATCAACTATTAAAGGATCAACTAAATACTTTATAGATAGTTAATTCAAATACGATGAATGAGCTGATTATTCCAGATTTAATTAAACTCTAGTTCTGTTGAGATGCTTGCTCCAATTCTCACATTAAATATTTATTGAAGTTACTTTCTGTGACTATGAAACTTTTATCAGACAAGAAATTACTTTTGAAAGCCTTAAATTATCCCTTTAATTGAAGATGATTTTTATATATATAATGGAGTTTTGAATTCAGTGTTATACAAAGAACTAAGAGATGGCATTTTTCAGATTTGAGAGTTTTTATATTATGTTTCAAAGGTGAGTAAAATTATGATAGGGTTATTCAAAATGTTTCTTTTTTGTAATAAACTTTCAAACACGCTTGCATCAAAGATAAATATGAATATTAAGATAAAATATGAAATGTAATCTCTATTAAACTTCTACCTCAGTTAACATTAACATTCCAAGAATTAGTGTTGAGAAATATATTGTTGCGTGCGTACGGGTTCGTTACGAAATGAATGCACAAGTCCGATGAAAAATGAACAAAATTTATTATTATCACAAAAAAAATGCTTAAATTTCCTCAAATATTCGTGCAGTATTACAATATCTCACATTAGTTATCTTTTAACTACTCAGACGTTCAAGAGAACTTAATTCAAAACAGCTAAAGAAAGTTAATCTGCGAATTCGCTACAGTCAACAAGAGCAGTTATCTAAACAAACTCTTAAAACAATAATAAACTAACTGAATAACTACGAATTGAAATCGAAATCGAAATCGAGTCAATGGCTAGGCGGCAATTAGTAGCCAACCGCTACTTTAACCGTCTCTGTTGGTAAATTGCCCTAAGGCGTTGGTACTTAAGTTTTTAATTAAGGCGGTTTACGCCGCGCCAACTAGGCGAAACTTGTCAAATTTTGTGAAATGTAGGTGGAGTGGAGGGAGATGATTGGCAGGAGCCTGTCACTAACTACGAATTTTATTTATTTATTTATTTCTGATTCACCGCAGGTATACAACTACTTTGAGTTTTGACCTGTTCAATCTGTGGAGCCTATGAAGGCCATTCACGGTTTTTAGTTAACTACGAATTTAGAGGTTTTCCTCCTTTTATAAGATTTTCAATTGCGCGCAGAATTTTCTGGAACTTTCTCGAAATCAAAAAGAGATATTTATTTATTAAATGTTAAATGCACGTGTTCTTGTATTTTTAATTTTTCGGCTTAGCTTTCCTTTAATATTTGTCACGCGCTGCACTGCACGAGGAATAAAAACAATTTAATTTATAATTCTATTAAGTATTTAAATTCCAAATCCGGAACAATATGTTTCAAGTAAATAAGTTTTTGCTGATGAAGCTTTAAAATTCGAGTATATTTCAGTTTAAATTTTATAACATTACGTCAACTGGAACATCTTCGATGAACAGATTGATGACCTAAATGTGCGGCTTAGATATGGTTCCGATTCTAGCAGAACTAATTATTTACATTCATTCCAGTTTAACTGCAATAAGAACATATTATGTATATATAGAGGATGTTCGCATATTTTTAGACCGACTTTGATAAAGAATTTTTGAAAAATCAAATGTTTTGGAATCAAACCTTCTGTCAACAACTTATTACTTGAAATGCGAAGTAACGTCTGCTACTTTTAATTTGATTCTCCTTTCAAAAAGCAAGCTACAGATTAAAAGATATGATTTTGCTCTTTCCAAGAGAAATATTTCTGTTCCCTAACAATAAATAAATAAATAAATAAATAAAATTTAAAAAAAAATAAAAATAAAAAAAAAAGTTTTGAAATACATTGTATTAAAATTTTGAAGTGCAAGTAAGGAATATAAATAACTGGAAACTGTCAGTCAGTCATCACTCATGGAAATACTCTCCAAAGAAATACTCTAAAAATGGTTTTAATATTTTTAAAATTAAGTCACTATTAACAACAGAAAATCTACCGACGCAGACAGTGTAAAGCACTCAAAATTCCAATACCAGATTGTAAAATGGATTCAAAATGGACTTTTTTCGTGACGTCTGTAAGTTAATTCAACAATTGTACTTCAAATATTAGGAAGAAATTTAATTTTTTTTTTTTTTTTTTTTATCCATGCCATGTATCTAATACTATGTTTTTTACTTCCTTGTACGAAGTAAAAAGGAAGTATTGTAATCGCGAAAAGTTTCAGGCAGCATATTTCAATGAAAATATCCATTTTGACCGCTTTCGAATGCAATTTAACGATGTTTTTGCGTGATATCTGTGCATAAGGACAGAATAAAAGACTCTTTTCCTCCAAAAAAATTATAAAACTGCTTTAAAATGAATTCTGAAGAGAATTTTTTGTGGCGTCTGTACGAACGTATGTACGTACGTATCTCGCATAACTCAAAAACGAGTAGCCTCAGAACTTTGAAATTTTGTATATAGGACTACTATATAACTATAACATGTAGATGTGCACCTCGTATTTTGGTTGCAATCGGCCCCGCCAAACGTATATAAATATATTTATATATATATCTACTCTGTTACCCGGCTCAGTGATCTCAGTTTCTTTACTCTTATATGTTTGTAAATTGTACATATTTTGCTCTAAAAATGATTGAATTATGTTGTTCTTATCTTCCGTTAAGGTTTTCATGCCTTTAGTAAATTTGTAGGCAATGTATTTAGAATTATCAACAATTTTAAAGTTGTTTAAGTGCCACTAAGCCTAATAAATTTTTTGATGGCGGCCATTGCTTGTTTACATTTGAAACAGCAGAGTAGTGGATTTGTTGCCAATCTAGAGAAACATAGCTTCGCAACAACAAAGATAACGCCTTCATTTATTATTGCGAATTAAATCATGTTTAATCCTTTCTGGAATTTTTTCGAGGAAATAAGTGTTTAATATTTACTTCGTAATTTTTAATACAGATATTTTGACTTTTTATGTATTTTTTGCCTTGTCGCGAAGTGAGAACTGAATTAATTGAATGAGAAATACGGAATCGTCTATCAAAAACTTTCTTTTTTGTTCTGCTTGCTTAATTTCTTTTATACATCGCTCTAGTTTTATTATAGTATTTGAATAGAACATGTGGCAACGATTAGATAATTCTTTAAATAATATAAATTTTGTGCATTCTGAGTTATAATATGATCGAAATATAATACTGTTAAATGAAGCTAGCGCCAGAGTGTCGCTATGGTAAATAAATAGTGCGAATTTTAAAGAATGCATTTATTCTATTGTGGTTTATGCGCTGTCGGCGAAGTAGATTTAATTCAATCCAATAAGTTTAAACAAAATGCAAGAAAAAATGCGTATAATTTAATATTCCGTACAAGGAAGTCATGAGGTGTACACATCAGATTTTTTAAATTATTATGATGCAGTCATCAACAGAATGAAACGAAAACAAAACGTAGGAAGGTTACTAAATTTTTTAATTTACATTTGTAACAGAATTTTACTGAGTTTAAGACCCTTCGAGTGTCTTACTGGCAGAGCAACAAAAAAGGGAGGTAGTGTATAACTAGATATTACAAGAGTCCCAAATGCAACATTTCAACATCTTACAATGGAAGGTTTTTGAGTTATATGACTTACTTTCATATAGACATCACGCCGGAACCAGTCAAAATAAATTCGAGAACGGTAAAAATGGATGTTTCCGCTGAAATGTGAAAACAAAATTTTTGCGATGGTGCATAACTAGATATTACAGCTCTCCCATATCCAAAATTTCAACGTTCTACGACTAATCTTTTTGAGCTATGCGAGATACATACGTTTAGTCTCGTAATTCAATTTGTGTCGTTTCAGTTTTCATTCGAGTCTGTTGCCATTCGGCAAAATGTACATATTTATCTTTGAAATTTAATTCAACTGTTATTGATTAACAAACTAAGCTATTTGAAAGCAATAAATGCAGTTCTTAAAAAATCTTTTTTATTTACTTTTTACTCCGATTGATTTAAATAAAAAGGCATTTAATTTATGATATATTTAATTGAAATATTAATTATATTTATAGAATTACATTGCATATATTTTCACTTTTTAAACATGCGAGAGATATATCGCGTTTCCATGTTAGTGTAAATGTGTATTCGTCTAATAGCCTGTAAAATGTTTTGCTGTTCCACCTGGCTTTATCCATAATCTCTACTGATAAACCAATATCTTTAAGGGAGTTCTTTTTGGCCATCGCTATAATCTGAATCTTTTGAGATTTTTAATGTTTATTTATTTATTTTTGTATTGAGTTTTACTGCGTTTTATTTCTTTATATTGCACTTACTGCGTAAAATTTGGCATATTTAAAAAGAGGAAATTATTGATTTTTAAAATATATTAAATAATTTTAATGTGTTTTCCCCTTATATATACTTTATGATTTCTTTCTTACTACATAGCAGATTTATAGGAGTAAACTATGAATTATCAATTTTATGAACAAATATTTTTGTTAATCAATGCGATCTTGAATATGCTGATGAATTTCTGGTGCATATTCGGCTATGGATCTCGTGCTCATCGTTGACCTCCTTTACAATTTCATCGACTCCAGGGGTCAATACCGACCCCTTTGGGAAACCCTCGTATAATTAAGATGCAATAAATTTTATATTATAGGATCGTACTCTGCTTGGTAACATAAACTTTGCTAGATCCTACTAAGGGACCTGACGATTTCTCGCACAGGCGTAAAGAATACCAGCACAGAGGAAGTGTAAAAATAACCCTTTATTATTCGTCAAACTCCTGAATAGAAAAGGCACGTACTTTGCGCTTACAATACAATAACACCAACAGCTGGCGATGGAACTTGAGAATCGTTCCACAATAATTTCAAAAATAAAGATTAGTGCTGGACTAAGAATTTAAGTTAAGGATAACTAAGCTGACTCAACAACCTGTCCGACGTTATACTTATTTAATAGCCAAAAAAGGCGTATCAGCAACTTCGTGTAACAGCAAGGACAGACTATGCGCTGGCTACCGAAAACACGCTCTGAATGAACTACAAGATTCATCTGTTTAAATACTCACTTCACTTAATTTTAAATTTGCATCCTGGCGAGGAAATGCGATATTCAGGAAAGGTATCAAGCTTAAAATAATTTTCTGTGCAAAATAAAAAGAAACCCTACAATATAATCTCTCCTTTTTTCCAGCGCGAAACATATAGACGAAACCTTTGTCGAAAGCAGAATTGCGAAATACGATTTTGCCTATATGTGATATCCTAGTTATCTCCATTTAATTTGTCCACAGCGAGAATTTCAGTTACATGCGGTATGCTGCTGAGCTTCGGCCGCTTGGCGATAGCCCTGTTTTGATGATTGGGCTCAAAATTTATTCTTTAAAAAAGTCAGACATTACTTAGGACTGCAAAACATAAGCTTTAAAGTTCTCCTAATTTTCGGTAATGCTCCATAACACGGTACTAAAGCTCTCAAAACATTGCCTCCGAATGTAGGGGTTTTATTCTTTCCACCGAACACTATTTCTTTAATCCAACCAGTAGGTAAAAGAATCATAAAAATATTTGAGGCCTATTATGTCAGGCATGTTTGCATGTCTGCAAACGAAGCACTAGACAAAGGAACCCACAACACGCTAATAGCATTTTGGAAGCAGTTCCGCATAAGACACTGTACAGAAATGATTAAACAGTGAAATTCATCAGGAATGAAAGCTTCCTGGCATCAGCGCTAGCCAGAAGTTCTCACAGATTTACAGGATTTCCCTCAATTTTAAATAAAATTCAAAAGCAGTAGGCAACGAAAGCTTTTCTGGTGTGGATGAATAAGAAATTAAAGAAGTAGTTGAGAATGACGATCCTGAAATGAAAAATGAAAAAGTGGATGATCTTAGAACACCAGTCGACGATGAAAGCAGCGATAGTGAAGAAGATAAAGAACCTTTAATGTAACTTACACGAATTATTAAAAAAGGCAAAAAAAATTGCTTGATTTTGTAATCGAGAATGACCCAAATGAAGAAAGAAGAGAGCAGTTTATGAGAGGTAATGAAAACCTTTGCATTCTTTACCGTGTAACGTTTAATGAGTTACGTCAGGCATTGTCCAAAGCAAAAATACCCAGCTATTTAAAAAATAATATTTGTAGCAGGTGCATGCTTATTAAGCAGTAATAAAAATCCTTTCTATTAATATTTGATGCATTCCTCCCTGTGATTAGAATAATTCTAAATTTTACATTCTTTCTTAATCTACACTATACGTGAATATTTTTTTACATAAAGTTAATTAAGACACAATAACACGCCAAACAAAGACTAATTCAGAAGTCAAACAACAAAATCCAGCGTTATATTTTCAAAATTTTCACAGGACTAGTTTCGATGGTTTCGATGGACTAGTTTCGATGGAAAATATAACGCTGCTGTTTGTTGTTTGACTTCTGAATTAATATAAATTTAACTTTACGGAAAGCGATTTTGCTATACGCGCAGTGTGTTAGTGACTGGCAAGGGCTTACAGTAATCTGTAACTTACTGCCCTTGTCAATTACAGTAATCTGTAAGTGGCAAGGGTTTACAGTAAATCGAACACGAACACAGAAAGCTTTAACATCTCTATATAATGAAGCAGAACTTGCAAGTTAATAAAAAATTAAAATTTATGATGAGTTACCAAAAATGTCGGACACATATCCTTGCATCCGTTAGTCTTATATCCAGCAGGACAACCAATATGACGAGCAGCGATAAAAACAAAAGCAACAAAGCTCAACAACATGGCCAACTAAGGAATGAGCACTAACTTTTGGCCTTATTCCCAATCGAGCAAATGGCCTCTAGAAGGAAGGGAATGGGATATGGTGGAATATCGTCGGAAAATGGATCTTTTTGGAGAGTTATATTTCCAGTGTTTCCATACAGAAAGATAAGGGTTCAGAAAGTAAAGATGAGGAAAACTCATGCAACTAATTACAAAGACAAAAGTGCGAGTAGAAAATACCTTTTCATTAAAAAAATTATATTGATAATGAGCCTTAACGAAATGGAGTACGTTTTATTTTACCTTTATAAGGTAATAAATATCGTATTCACTTCATTTTTCAAACATATTTTTACTCTTTTTACCGTTGAAGAATGAAGAGGAGAAAAATTATGCGAATAATTTAATTTCAGTAGGATGTCGTTGAAATAAAAACATAATAAATTAAAAGGAGCTACATAGGTAAACCACAGGTTACTATCACAATATTATTTTAAAAGCTATTTTCTCTCTCCTTTCTTCATGCTTTCTTGGTGTAACGGTAGCACACTCGACAAGTACTCGAGAGGTCCAGGTTCGAGTCCCGGCGAGGGTATTGCATATTTTCATGTCTCCTGCATAATAATAACCTAATGACTCTACAGTGGCACCCGAACTAAAAGGTGGTGGATCATGATTCTCCACCAGCAGCTACTGGGTCCCCTAATCCCCAGTTGCTCTTCAAAAGGTAGAATATATAAGGTATTTTATCTCTCCTTAGTGCATACCTTCGTGGTGTAACGATAGCACACTCGGCGCGTATTCGAGAGGTCCAGGTTCTAGGCTCGGCGAGGGTATTCCGAATTTGTCATGTTTTCTGCTTCAGAACAACCTAATGACTCTACAATTTATTTAAAAGAAATCTATATTCCAATAGAAATACATAGTAATGTTAAGATTACAATACGTTTAAGATATTTTCATTTTTACTTCCCTGTAAAGTGAATATCGCCATTTCTTTTTGTTGTCTCTGTCACTCCTCAGGCTTTCAATCACCCATAAATAAGTAGAAAAGGTGAATCTACAAATGGCGGAGCGGCATCGTAGACTGAATGTCAGTTCATGTTTGCTTGGCTTTAATAGGTCGGTTCTTTTATAACCTATACTGTTTGTTCACTTGGAAGAGAACGTTTCGACGTGACCTTCGCAAGCAGTTTGCGGGGGTAGTCTTTGTTAGTATAATGGAAAAAACACTTTTAAAATTTATGGGAATTCGTTCTCAGAACGCGCTGAGGAAGGGGAACATTAAATGAATAATTTTTCTTTAAATTTAGAATTTGGCGCTTAATGTATGGGGAAAAGTACGCAAGGAAATACATTATGTCTCAGATATTGCTTTTCAAACTGCTCATAATCAATAGAACTAATAGGAAAAGTAGCTGCAGTTTCGCTCATTTTGACTAATCAGCGTGTTCTGCATTATGCACTTTTCAGTAGAATAAAACAATCCGATCTCTCAAGATATGTCTTAGATGTATTAACCTTATTTGATTATAGCACAGCACTCAAGTGTTATCTGCTTAAGGGATGGGATGACTTTGTAGAAGATTTTCCAAGGGAAACTGTCACGTTTTAAACATGGTTATACAAGCACGTTATACACGTTAAACATGGAGAAAACACGAAAACGCCCATGGAACCATCCTATTCTTCGGGATTCGAACCTCGGACGGGACTACCAATATTCAGCGACTTTACAGCTCGGCTGCTAGTGGGCGCTCTATTTTTAAGTAATGAAGAATCTACGTATATTCATGTATATTTTTCTCTCATTGTTGGAAAACGACAGCATCTACAGCTATCCAGTTTTGAACACACTTAGCCCTCCGCCCAAGCAATGTATACATATTGAAGACCAAATATTGATTTCGAATTTATTTTTTATTTATTTCATATTTTTTTGCAAAAATAATAATTTTTTTATTGCCTTGAAATTTAAAAGAAATTTGTTGCCACTCCGCAGAACGTAAGATCTTTCAAATTTAATCAACAACTAAGCTGTTTAAAAGAAATGGGTTGAAACTACCCTAAGTAAAACATCCTTATCATGCTCACGCTAGCGTGATGGCATTTGGCAAACCGTAATTTTTTTTTTTTTTTTTTTATTTTTTATTTTTCAACTTTTGATTCGATTGATTGAAATAAAAATGTTTTAAATTGCGAAGTATTTGATTAGAAATATTAGATATTTGTTCAAGTAATTCTAGATGGACTTATTAAAATCATTATACACATTTTTATGTTGTGAAAATTACAAGCGGCTGGTCGCTACCTTATTAAAATTTTTATATGAAATTTAAATTTTACTATTTTAATGTTACGTAACATTTTAAATGTTATTTTCACTCATATTGATAAGTCGTATAAAATCGCAGGAGGTTTTTCTAACTCTAAAAGAAAGCATTGTTTGCAAGGAGATATTGTTTCGTCACAATGGTGCATGTGTCTATTGTCCTTCCATTAAAACCTTTTCGAAAGACTTTATATACATACCGCCACTGCAGACTCTAAGCATTAATCCTTATTGAGGATTTTAAATCCCCAATTTCTTTTCATTGGAAACTCCAGACTAGTAGCATTAGCGAGCTGCAGCGTTTAAAGGGAACAAATTGAGTGAGCCTTACTATCGAAGGACTGATCTCAGAATCTACTTTAAGTTGTTGGCCAAGTAATGTAAGGAAGTTATTCTGAGAAAAGAGGTAGTTTATCAATGACAGCAACAGAGCATTGTAGAGCTAACTCTCTCTGATGTCTGCAACTTACAATCCGTTTCAGAATTCTGGAAATGGAAACGAATTTCTACGAAGCGTAACTAATGTATCTGAAAATTCCCAATAGGTTTTAAGGTTCGAATTTCAACGTAAAGCAACAGATTAAAATTCTGTTCAAAATCAACTTAGTATTTTCTACTATAGTCAATTCCATATCGACCGGGTTAATACTGAAGACTATGCCCAAGTGAATTCGATGACAGTTAAAAACATAAGAAAGAGGAAAAACTCTTTCTACAATTAACAGTAGAATACGCTTAACACTTTACCCGTATTTTTCAAGGGCAGTTAAAGAAACACAATAAAGAGAAATAACTCATATTATAATTAACAGAATATTACTCTTATCAACTTATCAGTATTGTTGAAGGTCAGTTAAAGAGAAAAAAAGGTAAGAGAAATAACTCATACTACACAATTTAATATTATTTTCGAAGTCAGTTTAAAAAACACAGGAAGGAAAATAAAATATGTGATAATTAACAGAAAGACTATTATTATAAATTTATCTGTATGTTCATAGACAAGTAATGAAAACAAAGGAAACAGGATTAAGTTTTAGTTTAATTAACTGAAGACTATATTATAATTCACAGAAGTCATTCAGAATTTTTTTAATTACACAAGTTTATATATGAATCAATTAATTAAAAATATTAAACATAGAGTCATGATGATACATATGAATAAACGTAGTGTATTCAAAGTTTTGTTCGCATCATCACACATTTTTATCCCTCTTAGCGTCATAGCCGGAAAATTCCGTACAGAAAGTTGTCTTCTATATTCATTTATACATGAAAATTTCTGCTAGCTTTTAAATGTATCTGATTTCAGTTTGGATGTATATTGGAAGAAAAGGAATCAAGGTACAAAATGAGCCTGTGGTCGCTGGAATTCCTCTGGGTTCGAATTCATGCGAACGGGCCGGTTACGAAAAGCAGTTGAGGTCACAGTTATGATCCCCCTTTGACTGCTATTTTTATTTTTCCCAAGAGGAAGCTATATATTTTTTAGATTTCATGTAATGCTTAATAGAAGAGATCTAAGCAAATTTCACAGGTGTATGACATTTGCCGCAAAGTAGAGAACAATATCATCACCGTGAAATGACAAATATTGTATCAGGTATTTAACAAATCTCATAATAAAACAAATAATTTTCAGAATTTTCACAAATTTTTTATTAACGTTGCAGATAACACTATATTTACACGGTAGATTGACAATTCGAAAGAACAGTGTAAATTGAAATTGCTAAGTCCATAGTTTGCACTAAACAGGTATACACGCTTAATAAATTTAACAATCAAATAATATTTAGTTTTCGCTAAATAAAAAGATACGTACATACATATTTTAAAATAAATACTTCAATTCAACATGATGTTTCATTTGAAACTTTACCGGTGGGTGTAAAAGCGGGTAGTCGCATTATAAACGAACTCTACATTTGTAAGATAACCACTTAAAATTAGCCAATAACAGACTAGGTAAGCATCACTATTGACAATGTTGATGTTATATGGCTGCAAATTTCCATTCTGCTGCTGATATGTTTCAAACTTTATAAGGTATTTTCTCTCTCCTTTCTGCATGCCTTTGTGGTATAACGGTAGCATACTCGGCGTGTATTCGAGAGGTCCATGTTGAAGTCCCGGGAAGGGCACTGTATATTTTTCACGGTACCTGCTTCAAAAACCCTAGTGACTCTAAAAGTGACTCCCTAGCTGAAAAGAGTGGCGGACGATAATTCGTCACCTTCACGATTTGGCGACTGGGTCCTCTAGTTCTCAGTCGCTCTTTAAAATGGGAAGTATATAAGGTAAGGAAAGCACACTCGGTGCGTATTTGAGAGGTCCTGGTTCGAGTCCCGGAGAGCGCATTGTTTACGTTTCGTATTTCCTGCTTCAGAAACTCTACATGTATGTCGGTGTAATATATTACAAACCAGCTGGCTAAAAATGTTTCATTTGCTAAGTGATAAAATGCACAACAAACCGATTTATTTAAAACATATTACTCTTTACAAGGAAATGATTAAAGATCTATTTACTAAAACTATTAATTTCGTTTTGGCATTTTGCGTTTAAAATTGTAAACGGCGAATCGCTTTTCATATTGTAGCCACCAAATATTGCAGAGCCCTGTATTATATTTAAAGAAATTAAATAATGAAGAATCTGCATGAATGCATGTATGTTTCTCGCACTGTGATAAAACGACGACACAGAGCCATCAAAATTTGAATAACGTAATCTTCCATAGAATATGGGCAGGTAGAAGTCCTAATTTGAATTTGAAATTTGTTTTATTATAAATTTCATATTTTGTAACAATTCAACAAATTTTTGAACAAACTAAACGATTTCAAAGCGTGCAACGGCAACACTGTACGAACAAAAATATTTTTATCTCCAGCGCTCGAGACTCTGTATCGGAATTTCTAAAGATATGCTCACGTTAAAATTATTTTGCGATATTGCTATTTAACTGAATTTTTATGATTTGAGTACGTAGAACATTATATTTAATAAATAAAGGTTACACACAAAACGGTAAAAAAAAAAAAAAAAAAAAAAAAAACTCCCCTTTAGATGTAATTTAAAATCTGAAACCTTTCAGATTTTATTTATTTAACGTTTTGTGTGGTACCTTTATTTTTTAATAATATTTCATTTTGAGGCATTGCAAATCCATCACTGAATTTGTACATAAAAGCGCTAGGGGTTGCAAAGAGGAATTAATCATTATATACGTAGTTAAAATAGCTGTAATAAAGAAAATACAAAGGCTAAAATCTTAAAATTAAAGGAAATTACTGCTGGAAAATCAATAAAAGGTAACCTCTTATCGAATTGCGGCGTCATGGTATCAACTAAATTAGGAATAATAAAAAGCTCCTCCTTATCATTTAGCTGAGCCTCTGCAAGCGCGTTCATCGGCAGTCGCCTGCGAGTTTAAAATCTAGCGTAGTGGAATTCAAGGCCTCGTAAATAGGAGTTCTTCCTGCTGGTGTTAAACCGAAATCGTGCAAATGAAATGCTGTGTAAATCGAGGGTTACCTGTATTTTATTTTTCATACGCAGAGCGTTTTTATGCATTTTTAGAATGATTTCGATAAAGAAGAAATAAATGTTTAAAAATAAAAATTTCTGGCATCAGCTTATTATTTGACAGGAGAAATATCCTTTATTATGTATCAAAACTATTCAGCAAGAGGTATATGGAAATACATTGCGACACTGGATGAAGCCTGGGTTTACATAAAAGGCTGTAACAAAAGAAAAAAAAAAGGTGTATTTATTACCGGAAACGAAGAGAAATAAACGTATAGAACATCAATGCAAAGAAACTCTCAATAAGGGTTTACGATTGTCGCAGGAGTTTCTTACTATAGGAAATAAAAAATAAGCAGAATGGGATTAAATGTTAAAATCAACTCAACATACTCTCAAGGGCGATATTTGCAGAAGAAGTCCCTTTTTTTTTTTTTTTTTTTTTTTTTTGTGACAATGATTTATGAAAGTTCCTCTAGTCGAAGCGATAAGTCATACTTCAAAATGTACCACTGCTTTCCTCGAAAAATTGAAGCCTGATACTGGTATTGCATATGTACTCTTTCAGCACACATGCGTAAAGTACCTTAATGTTTCACTAAGAACTATAGTCCCTTTTGTTTCTCAAAAGAGCGCATTCTAAGCGAAAATCTCCAACGATGGAGGGACTCTGAAAAGTGGCAGATAGGTTGAAAGTAATGGGATTAAGTGACCTAGAAATTTTACGAAAAGCCCTTCTGTCATGGAAATCAAGACGCTGATTTGTAGTCCCGTAAAAAGGCTATCAGATCGAATATTTGTAAAAATATTCTTTACATTTTTACATTAATTATACAATCACAAAATCGTCCTAAAATGTGTAAAATATCATCTGTAATATTTTAAATAAATAATATAAAATAACTATTGAGCGAAAAATATCCGAATTAAAATAAATAAATAAGATATCTAAATTTTTTGTTAGATATTAAAAATATTTCTGATATGATTCTATATATTTTGTTAGATATTAAAAATACATCTGAAATTATGTCTTTCAAGTATTCATTTAATAGGAAACATATATTTTATTTTTGCCAAGAATATGCCTAGAATTGTTTTTTATTATCGAATAATAAATAATTTCGAAATTAGAAATAGAATAATCTTGCGCTTAGACTTTTCTTATTTTCAATGAAACATTTCCAAGAGTAGAAAGATATTTCTTTACTTCAATCTGATGCTGCATTTTTGGTTTTTGAATGAAGTTATTTCGATTGCAGAGAGAGAAGGATGCATAGAAAGACGGAAATTGGTTTCTCGTTTACAGCAAAATATCTGATAAAATACAAAAGTTGTTCCAGTAAGCTACTTTTTTACAATTTGTTAGATACTTTTTTTACCAGTTTTACATAATTACAATATTTACTTTCAATACAGTACAGTAAATCAGTAAAATCCGTCGCTGAGGGTGTAACAAAATGATTAAATTTGAATAAAATGTGGGTATTCTAGTAAATGTTTTCATAATTGCTTGGTTTCTTTTTCAAGTATTCACTTCTGATATACCTATTTCATAACTGCTTGGTTAGCATATACGCAGTACCTATGTTAATATATCATATCTTTAGCCCCATCAGTGGCCGAGTGGTTAAAACCGCTGAATGCCGAGAATTCAATCTGGGTTCGATACGAGGTGAACTTGGTTTTTCCTCATGTGCAACGTGAATACGATCCAGTTTGCCTCAGCTTTCGACCAAAGCATCCTGCGCTCACATGGACTTTGCCATATTCAAAATACTTAATCTTGGAAAGACAGAAAAGAAGCACGACAAAGTACAACGTAAAATTAGGCCAAGCAACAACCTTATGTTTGGCGTAGATTTCAGTCAAAACTATCGATTTCGAAGGCAAGCAGGTATAGGTCCCTATTCATCAGGAGCAAAGAAACCTTGTAGAGACATTAGGAGTTTTTTGGAAGCCGGAGAGATGAAAAATTAGCAACCGGCTTCGCCGGAAATCGAACCGCGGACCTCTGAAATATCGGCTCAGTGTGCTGAACGCTACACCACGAAGGCACGCTAGGAAGGCGGGAGAAATACCTTACAACCTGAAGGCCAAGGTTTTATTTATACCCAGAGGCTGTTGATTTGCTTAATTTTACATCCATCCTTGGTTTCGTTTTCAGGTTTTATATTATTTTAGTATAAAGAGGGTTATTTTGTTCTCTAATGCAAGAAAGGTATTGCTAACCCAAAAGAGGCTTAGTCTCGATAAGCGATTTTGCGCATTTTTACTTTAATTCTTTGTTTCACTTTTCATTCGAGACTGTTGCCATTCGGAAAAAAATAAGATATTTATCTTTCAAATTTAATCCGTATGTCAATGACGAACAAACTAGGTTATTTAAAAGCAAATAGATGCAGTTCTTAAAAATAATTTTAAAATTTTAAATTGATTCAGTTTAAGTAAAAATGCATATAATTCATAATATAGATAATTAAAATCCTTAAATATTTGTATAGAATTATGTACCTTTCTATTTTTCAAATGTACAGAAGATTTATCATGTTCCCATATTAGTCTAAATGTATATTCATATACAGACCATAAAATATTTTGCTATTCCACCTGGGCCATATCTGTTTGTAATCTATGTTGATATGTCATATTAAGCTTTTAAACAGCCATTTTGGCGTCTGATACATCTGAACGCTTTCGTATTAAAAAAAAAAAAAAAAAAAAAAAAAAAAAAAAAAAAAAAAAAACTAAAATATATTTTTTATTTTAATTTTTTAGTCTTAATAACATATTTTTAATTTTCAGTTGAAAAGATATTTTTTCCATTTTATCTAAATTACACATTTTTTTCACTTCTCAAACATACAGAAGATGTATTGTATAACGTTCAGATTTCACTTAAATGCATATTCATCCAATATCATAAAATGTTTCGACATTCCAACCAGGCTATGTCTACTGACAATGTCTGCATGTTACAATTTGAAACAGCCTTTTTGTGCGATCGGTAAACCTTAAACCGTTCAGATTTCTGTTTTATTACTTTCGTTGTTTATATATTTTAGATAATAAATGTAAATTATATTTTTAAGAATTTTGGAGTTTTATAAATTATATTCTTACAGAGGCGATACTTAAAAATAGTTTTCAATGTGCGTGCGTATTCCTTCCTCCTAAAAAACATTTGCTTAAATATGTAGGTAGTTTTTCAAAGGATATAAAGAAGAAAAGCATTATCTTCTCTATCTCAAAGCGAAAATAATTCTCTGGAATCGGTTTACGATATTCTATATGGCTTCTACAATCATTTTGAAAGGAAAACTCATAACGGTTCCCATTATTCCTTTTTCAAACCTTTTACTGGAATGGAGCTATAGAAATGTTTACACTTTTTACAGTCTTCCTTTCCCAGTAAGTTCGAAATGTTCAGAATTCTGACTTCCTTCACTGTTCTTGTTTGTTTTACAGTTTTTGATTCTATAATCCCTAAAATTCTCCCGTACGCATATTTACTTTTGTGCGCCCTCAGGATATTTACTTTCTATCTCAGGGAAAATACGAGATATGATATTTTAAATGCGATACGCAAATTACACGGCACTGTTTACATTACGGCTGATAACTCCGAAAAATTCTGCCTGCACTTTTTATTCGAGTATTTTATTCGAGTACCGAGAGCAATATTTGCGTAATAATGTTGTGCAGCATGTTGCCAGTTATTTTTCTGGAACTTTGTATCCATTTTATTCGGGAAATCCGCACGTGCGTTGAATTCGAGACTAAGCCGAGAACGGCAGTTACCTTTTTGATGTGACATTTACGAAAATCGGGAACTTTTGAACTGAAGCTTTCTTTTAAAGGAAATATTATTCTTCTTGTTGTTATTATTATAACTCCCTACGTATCGAAATAATTATCCTATTCGTAAAAATGTATCGGAATGGTTGTTACATTTTAAAAAACTGTTTATTTCCTGATCCGTCAATAATTTCAGAGCTTAAGTATAATTGATTAAAGGCGATACACGAGTATTTAATTATGTTTTAATGTGTATAATATATATATAACGTATTTACTCATTTTAGAAAGATTTAAGAGTCGTTTAGTTAATATTTAAAACGTGAAGATTTTTTTTTTTTTTTTTTTTTTTTTTTAATGTTCGATCCGGTACCCTTTATTCTGGACTATAAGTCTGCGTGATTTACATGATAAAAGGGCTTTTAATAAAATTTCCAGACGTATTGTTTCCATTCTTCTTTCACTTCGTTCCAGAGTCCATCTATTGTGGTGGGTTTGCACTTAGAAAGACCTCTTTTCGAGAGACCTAAGACGCGATAGTCCATAAGTGAAACATAAGAGGATTTCGCAGGAAATGAAAAAGTATACATACAATACCTGTATAAGTCTTCATTTTTTCAAGGGAAGCAGTGGTAGTTTTCGAAGTATGACTTGCTGCTTTTCTTGATGCAGTTTTACTCTTTGTAAGTCACTGGAATAAAAAAAAATGGAATTTCATCTGTAACTTTCGGACGTAAAACGTTTTCTTGATATTAGGTTCTGTTGATGTTAGCATTTTTTTTTTCTTCTTCTTGTTTTTTTTTTTTTTTTTTTTTTTTTTTTTTTTTTTTCTTCTTCTTGTTTTTAATTTCCCATTGTAAGAGGATCCTGCGACAGTCCCAAGTCCTTTAGAAATTTTCTTTGCTTCACGGAATGAAGATGTACATTATCTTTTCTCGTCATTCTCGATAATAATTGGGCCATTTTTCTGTTGCAGTAATTTAGGTAAACCCATAACATTAAGGATCGCAGCATATTTCCGTTTAATTTCTGCTAAATAGTTTTCTTATAGAGTTCTAAAAATTGTTGTGCACGGAGTTCACGAAAAATGTTTAAAAATGTTTTAAGTGTTTTTAGTATTTTAAGGTGTAAATTTTGGTTTATTATTTTAATTATCGTCGCTGCAGATGTATTACAAGATTTTGCAATTGATTTCTGCGTCGGCGAATTTTCTCTCCTTAGTAGTGATTTAACTTTAGAAACATTAAAAACAGTACATTCATTTTGAGTATTCGTTTGGAGACTTCTTTCCCTGCAGAAATAATAACTGGCCGTTTTTCCTTTCTATTAAAGATATCGCATATCCTTTACTTGCAAATTTTAATACTATGCATTTCACAATGGTTTTGAATTATGAAATAGAAATATTTCTCCTTGCAGTATCCAAAATCATATCTGTCAGTCCACAGCTTGTTTGCATGTGATATTTTGAAAGAAGAATAATTTAAAAAATAACAGATGATATTTCTGATTTCAAATAACAAGCTGCGGCGGGGAACTGTTGCTCCAAAACATTTGCTTTTTTCTTAATTCTTTACCTAAAAATATGTAAACCCTCTCTGAGTGTCATGTTACATAATTTTAAAATTACTTATCGTTCTATGAGCCGCAGTAATGGATTCTGTCTCACAAACAATGAATTATGGATGCGAGTTTTGAGTAGCCTTTTTTAAGTGGAGCCTCTACGAAACCTGCATAGTGCATTTCCTATGAGTTCCATACGAACCTGCATAGTATATTACTGCTGCAAAGTTAAAAATGTATTATTTAGTGTTTTGATAGTTAACGTATTGAATGAAGCTAGAATAAGTTGTTCTGTGTTGGAGGCGCAACACGATATTGTAATCCTTCTATGGCTTCATCAACGTTTTCTTGGTTTTCCATATATGTAATGTCGATATGAGTCAGCGGTTTTCTTTTCAGTGTAATGTTGATAGGAGCCAGTTTCCTTCGTAGAGTTTGCCCTCCACGAAGGCATTCATCCCCTTGAACAAATAGCCCAGAGAGGTTTGCTGTAGTCAGATTACTAAACTTTGAATTTTTGAATTTTGTCTTTGAAAGATTTTTAAAAATAGGAGCAATCTAATTTCTAGTATTTATTTTTGCGAAATAACTACAAGATATTTTATTAAGATTTTATTAAATTATTTCTATTATGCAGTTTTTTAATTAAGATAAACAAAGTTTTTTTTATTTTATTTATTTATTTGTCTTCGTTACTTGTTTATTTTAATTTCTACTAAACACGTATGAAATTAACAAGTAAGAAAACTGATATACGGTTTAAAATAAGTGTATTTTCTGGTACTTACGTTTTATCCCGTAGGCCGTGAAAGTTTGAGGAAACACCTTCAAAATTGCGTCAGTCGTTCTAGCGGCATTCTAGTTCGTAGTTGTATCTGGAACTCTTAACAATGAAACATTCATCAGTATCTCTGCATAAACTTTCAAAACAACTGTGTTGCGGAAGTAAAGCTATGGTAGTACCGGAAGCTCGATTTAGAGCGTTATGACTACAAACTTCCTGTGGGTGATTTTTCCAATCTATTACTATTTTTTCGGTTATATCTAGCTATACTTTCTCCCATTCAACTGATGCTAACAATCTCAACTATCTGTAAATGAACAATCAGTACAGTCACAAATATGATTCTATAGCCCTCATTTCAAAATGAAAGAAAAAAATACATCAATAACAACAAATTTACATTTTTGTTCATAAAAGCAAAAGGTGGCTTATTAAGAATCAATCGGTGTTAGATCAAACGAAAGCTCAGATGTTTATGAATGTGTTGTGGCGTTATGTTCAACCTCAATTTCCACACTTTCACGGTTAACGGGATAATACAAGTGCCTCTTCTACATAATTCTTACCTTTTCATCTGCAAAAAATCAGCAGATTGTTCAAAGGTGATTGCGTTAATACTTAAGTACCGAAATAAATTATTTAATAATCATTGACAAAGATGGGTATTTAAGTGTGCAAAACATGTACCTGGAAAATGTTTCTTATGTCATTTAAATTAAAATATTTAGTAAGAATAACAAAATTTATCTAAAGAAATATTAAATCTGTCAGTCAATTTCTGTATGTCTGCAATTATATATTGCTATTTTATTGTTAATAATTGCTGTTTAGTTATCAAATAGTATTTCATTTTGCCTTAATTTTGAAATTTTTCTCTTGCAGGTAAGAAATACTGCTTTTCTATTTCTCATTTCACTGAGGCTCTTATTACGTGAGTAAAATTTTTTTAAATTTTGAGCTGTGAGGTTGGATGAGAGCCATCCACAATGCAGGAGAACAAGTTGACATAAAGCAGATCAGTTTAGAGGTAATCCAGAAAGGGGACCTAGCCAAATTAAAGATAGTAATTTTGAGTTTCATACTTTTTTATCTTACACATGTGTATGTAACAAATAAAATATTTATATATAAATTTAAAAAATATGTAAAAATGTATATGTATATATATTGTTGCGAATTTTGTACATAGACATATGAGTTTACTTCAGTTATATGTGAAATTGTATTTTTCTGTAGAATGAAACATGAAAAGCTGAGAGAAACTATGCTCTGTCGGAAAAATAAGAATATAGGAGTAACTCTATTTAACACTGAGCTATGTCGCTAATTTGACGAGATATTGCCAAGCTGGCAACGGCTTCGGCTACTAAATTCTATCGCCAAATTTAGCGAGAAATAGCCAAAAGTCGCCTAACTTGGCGATCCCGGCGACATTTTGGTCTGGTTTCTGTTTCAAAGTAAAAGGTATTGTAATTGAATAGCTGTAACTGGTTTCATATGCAACTGTAACCGTATCCGGCCCTCATATGCCTTCTAGTAATTTCAAGAAGTACTAGAGACTTCTCGGCGGCCGCGTGAAAACGGAGAGAACATCAGTTTCTCAGTTGTTGAAGAGTTGTTAGTTGAACGTAAGTCGGAGTCTGAGATATATTCGGGTTATAATTTTGCTCTTTATCTTTCGGTACTTAAGCTGCGGCGGATAGCAGACTGTTTACCTCTTTTAATTATTTAGTTATTATATAGATTGCATGACTGAGACATCATTTTTAACTAGGAAAATTAATAAAATTTCGTAAATTTAAATGATTACATTAATTAATTGACTAAATCATGACAATGACAATGACGACAAAAAGGAATGATTAAAGTAACCAATTTTTGAACTGTCACCTAAAAAATGAATAAATATATAAAAGCCATAGACATGATTACACAAAATTCTTATTTCTTGGATAACGTGGAATTAAGTCTGTCTTACGTTTATTACAGATGCAATAGCATTGTGCTAATTTTCTCCAGAAATGCTTTTGCTGTTAGCTTAAATTAAAAAGATAAAAATTGTTCCTTATTTCTTTCCTTTCCCCACACCCAAAGAGAAACTTTGAAATAAGTTTAATTGGACTGGGGTCATATTTCCGGTCTACGCAATCCAGAGAGGAGCTTCAAAAGATATCTAGTCAATGAAAATTATATATATAAGAAGAAAAAAAAAAGAACAACGGAAAAAAGAGAGAGAAAAGCATCCGGTTCAATCCAATTGAATTATCTCCGCCCCTTTTCCTTTTTGAAAAATGAAGAGTAGTTTCAAACCTTTGATATCCACCGCTAGTTAAAGCTAACAAGATGAGGAACTGTGATACGTTTTAGTTCACTATTTGTACTTGACTTCAAAAGATTTGCTTTTGCCATAGAATTTCTTAAATATCTCTCTTTATTTAGGTTTGGTGTACTTTTAAGTGGTGGAAAAAGTAATCAGGAGTTTTATATAAAAAGGATCAGTTTTTCAAATGTTATAGCAATGTATTTTTATATCCAAGTATTTTGCATTTATTAAATTTATTCGTAATCTGTAGTTACTTATTATACATTTTCGTTTCAGTTAAAATTTTCAGCGCACATAAAATAGTGTTTCCTTTCCATTTCAGTTTTCATTTTATAATGTAAACTATAAACAGACTTAAAATTATTTTTCTTTTGTATTTAGGCTCACATTTTTGCTATTAAATTGGAGCATTTTTATTTTATTTTGTATATTATTTGATACAATTTATTCTCCCTGAAATAACCTTATTTTAGTATTACTCTACTGTTTTTCATCTAAGCTGAATATCGTAATTTCTTTTCTAATTTTCGTATTGATGAGTTATTTTATATATATCAGCAGAGATGCACTAAATATGCATTGACAATTTAATAACTTTGTAGTGAAAAGGAAGTGATGAATAATATTCCAAGTACATATCATTACTATATATATTTATCATTACTATACGCTGGTGTGCAAAAATTAAGGACGAGACGGTTTTTTCAATATAACTTTGTACAAAAGCTTTCCAAATCAACACATTTAATACCGTAAGATCCCCAATACGTAAGGACATGGGTAATGTAAGCAACACTTACTAAAAGAGAAATCAGAGGGATAAAAAGAAGCTTTATTGAAAAAGTAGCATGGAGCGCAATGCGACTGAAGGCCGAAACATCCCTGTGATGGTTGTCCAACAAGAAACATCCGGTCTTTAATAGGGGACATGATCTCCCCTGACTGCTAGGCAGGTTTCACAGCGTCTGCCCATGCTGAGAATGAGGGTGTCAATGAGGTGTTGAGACATTGCTGCCCATTCGTCTTGCAGCGCCAATCGAAGCTCCGGAATCGTTACTGGTGGTAAGGTACGAGCTGCCAAGCATCTGCCTAGAAAATCCCATACATACTCGATGGGACTGAGAACCGGAGATCGTGCCGGCCAATCCATACGTTCAATATTCTCACTCTCTAAGAGCAGTTCGGCAGCTAGTGTGCGATGACATGGTGCATTGTCGTCCATGAAAAGGAACTGCGGACCCATAGCGCCTCTAAAACGACGCACATATGGAAGAAGAATCTCGTTACAATAACGGGTCCCGTTGACTGAACCTGCGTCGAAGATGTGAAGGTCTGTACGACTACCAAGCATGATGCCTCCCCAAACGAGAACACCGCCACCTCCATACCTGTCCCTTTCAATGATGTTCGAGGGATGATTGCGGCTTCCCCGCTCTCTCCAGATGAGTATGCGATGAGAATCGCTACTCAGACTGAATCTGCTCTCATCTGTAAAAAGTACTCGTCCTTATTCATTGTCTCTCCAATTCCGGTGTTCCCGGCACCACAGAGAACGCCTTCTCCGATGGGCAGGCGTTAGAGGTACACACAGTACAGGACGTCGTGCAAACAGACCACCACCGTGCGGTCTTCTGGCCACGGTAAAACGCGATATCGGTCGTCCAGTCGCCTGTGTCGTGTGTCTAGCGATTTCTCCCGCTGTCTGCCGCCTGTTTCTTCTGGCCTGTAAGGCAATATACCGGTCATCTGCGGGTGTGGTTTTTCGTGGACGACCACTACTAAACCCCCGGATAGCTGTTCCTGTAGTTTGAAATTGTCTCCAAAGTCGTGAAACGATGCTGTGAGCAATTCCGAACTCTTTAGCCACACTTGTCACACAGCGGCCTACCTCCAACTTCCGAATGATTCGACCTCGAGTAAAAGCATCCAGATGTCGTCTAACAGATTGATTATTCGCCATTTCTCGATGAGGCAGCAACTCGGTGTGATTTTAACTGCTATACGGCGTGCAATCTCTTTGTCAGAAATACTGATCTTACACTGACAACATGCTTTATACTACTCAGACACTCCCCCATTACGTCTACCTGCATATCTGCGCATGTGCTACCGTACATCACCTTACTTAATCTCCTGATTGGTCTTTCTGTCCGCTCTGCCTCTTCGTTCAGCTGATATGCTAATTTTTCGACTTCGTTCTTAATTTTTGCACACCAGTGTATAATGTTGTATGATCATAAATTGATTTAGTGCGAAAACAAGTTACTACTACTTGCGCAATTGCTGCAATGTAATTTAATAATAATTTATTTCCTAAACAATATTGATTAATTGATTATATTATCTCCTAAGTTTAATTAAAGTAGAATTATTTTAAAAATTGAATCCATACTAGTAAGTTATATTTTGAAGTAACTTGAAAGTAAAATGTTAATAATGTTTTAACGGGGACTGGAATTAAATCATCATGAAGAACAAAATTTCAATTGTAAAACTAAAATTAAATTAAATGCTAGTAATCATTGTCATTGATCGGAAATTAGTTGACTTTTCAAGGGGAACAAACCAACTCCCGTTCAATGAACAATAATTAATAAACAAATACGTAAATACGAAGGTGTTTCGTCTTTACTCGAGTAATAAGGTTAAGCCAAACCGGCAATTATAGTCAGGCCAAATATAACCGCGAATAGAAGGGATTATGAACCAATGCTGGTACTCAAAGAACTTATTCCTATAAAGCATTTATCCAATTCAATTTTGAGTGAAAAGCAATTTCTATAGGGAATTCCGAAAAAACTCGAGTAACCGTCCCCCGACACCCCCGTGTTTATGCATTTGAGTTCTATATTATTTGTAAAAGTTAAAAATTGGAAATTGTCGTTATGAAATATAATTCAAACTATAAAGTTGAAATAATCATAGAAGATTACAAAATAAGAGAAATAATGCAAACTTTGTAAAAACAAATCAAAAATAATATAAAAATAAAAAATATAATAAGAACAGTGAATGTACATGAAGATATAAAGGCCAGAAAAAGTATTAAGTAACACTAGAAAGAATGTTTTTCTTTCTAGTGGGGAGTCGGCAAAGTGTTCTCTTCGCGTTTGACTCAGAAGTGTAGGGTGTTCGAAAAATTCCTAACGGCAGCGGGGGGCTTTGAATTGTATCAGTCGGTAAGACTTGTGTGAAGTAATTTATAGTAGTGGGAGGGACTAGGAATTCTTGAGAGACATATGCTGTGGAGCTCTTATTTGAGTGAATTCGTCTGTTAAATTTTTTTTGAAAATACTGGCTAATTTCTGGCTAATTATCGTGTCGAAATGATTAAGAATTTAAGAAAGGAAAAAAGTAATTTTCACTGTCTAAGAGCTATTAGACAGACTAAAGATTTTGAAATAGGCCCATTTTTTTAGTAACAGCATAGTTACAGCATAAGTCTGAAGACAATTAGCTTTTTACAATATATACAACTGAGTAATTACAATATATACAAATCCTTCAACTGATAGTCATCCAACTTATACCGCCTTCTCAGGTTTAGAAACAAATTATCATATTCCTATCAATAAAATGATTTTGAGTGAGTATTTAACGCCTGCTTTTTTAAGGCAATGGTTAACAAATTGAATGAGTATTAGATTATTTTTGAGAATTTTAATAAGGAGCAAAATTTCGTGTTCTAAATCTATTGTATCTGTGCAGATAATTTTAATTCGTTGTATGTGATTTATTATTGTATTGTTAATTACTTTTTTGGATATGTTGGAATTCCAATTTATTCATTTGTTAGTATTGAAATTGAAGTTTCTTGTTTTGTCAAAAAGTAAAATTTTTTTGTAGTTAATGATTTGAAGATCTAGATAGTCTATGCTATTTTGTGAATTATTAGTTTTATTAAGTGTAAGACAATTTGGATAAATCTCGGAGTGTATGTCTGAAACTAACAGATACTTTATGTATTATGTTTCCTAAAAGTTGTTTAGTATTATCTTACTTTTTTTTTTTTTTTTTTTTAAGATTTCTTTCAATTTGTAAAACTATTGAAGTTATCATAACTTATCGTAACTTAAATTTTACTGGAAGTTTCATTAATGGAGTTACAAATAATTAAAAATAGTAATTACTGGAGTTAAATAAAAATAATAAAAGAACTACTGGAATTATCGTGATTTAACGTAACGTAATTTATCGGATTATCACTGCGTTCCACCAGTGGGCAAGTGGATAAAACCTCTAAATACGGGTAATTCGTCTCGGGTTCTAGCTCAGGCGAACGGGCTTGCTGTGTGGTTGGTTTTCGTGGTTTATCTTATGTTTAACGGAACGTTTCTCTTAGAAAATTTTCCACGAAGGCATTTTTTGTTTGGCAGACCTCGGGGTGCTTTGCCGTATTGAAATAATGTAATCTTACCTTAGCTTTTTTTGCAACTTTAAAAAATTGCTTCAAAGATTTTAATGTGCCTGAATATTGCCAAAATGTAAAATCTGGCTTTCGTAAACTTATTCAAAACAGCACACTTAGTAAGTTTTATTGGACTTATAATAGCATCCGAAAATTATTAGTTATTTATTATCACATTATTCCGAATCTAAAAATTTTAGCACACATACAAGTGCACATATATAAGGGAGTATAAAGTTGCGTAATATTCGTAAAAAAAGAAACTTTTGTTCTCTTACAGCATTTTCCATTTTAAAAAGCATGAAAGCTTAACTTTTTTACAATGTTCCGACAGTCATCAATTGACACTAGTCCTCGTCAAAATCTTAGTAAATATTATCTTCAATAAAATTTGGATGATTGAAAATAAATAATATTATAATGCATAAACAGTGCACATTTTAGAATTTAAAACAAATAACATTATAGTGTATAAGTAGTGTGTATTTCAAAGTTCAAAACATATAAATTTATAATGTACAAGCAGGGTACAATTCAGATTTTAAAAAACTAACATTTTAATGCAGAAGAAATGCACATTTTAGAATTCAGTCCAAGTGATATTATTATGTATAGTGTACATTTCCGAAAGGAACATTACTAAATTGTTTAATACGTAATTTTTGAAATTATTCATCCGAATACTTGGTTAAGAATTTGATATATGCTACTAACTTTGCCAATTTAAGCAAATCATTTTTAAGTCCTTAATTTCTGGATATTAATTCTTAATTAAAAGTTCTGTCGCAGCGGTTCGCAACCTGTTTTGCATCAAGCACCCCTCTTACAACTACTAGAAGATCTTCTCCCCCCTTCCTTTTCAAAACTCAAAAAAATATTTATATATTTATTTACGTTTATATTATTTTTAACATGTTTTATAAATTAACCAAAAACGTATATAAAATGATGATAAATATCAACACTTGAATGACAACAGTTTTGTATATTCATAAACTAAAATATTTAACAGCTAAATAAAAAAAAGCTGACCGTATTCTCATCTGAAACTAAGAAATTTGCCCTAAGAGGAATTCTTGTTTTATCCTAACTGCTCAATTTGAAATTGTTTCAGTGTTAAAATGAAATCTCCAATCCCAATATCAAATAGCAATTTCTTTTTAATATAATAACTTTTACACATATTTACATTTTCTAAATATGTTATTTTTATCCTGAAAATTTAAGGGTAAATTCTTCTAGATTTTAGATAGTAATCCAAAATTTATCAGACAGATCCCCTCAAAAAGTGTTTACACAAACCACCTTAAATGGGGTCTGCATTATTTAGGATTAACGTTAGGTGGGACTTCACTTTATCTTGTTACAAGAAAGTTAAGTTTTCGAATGTTTGTAATTCGGCTTACGGTAATATCCTCTGCTCAAACAGGGACGATATTTAGAAAATGCTCGCAACACAGAATAAAACATGGTAAGAAAATTACATGTGACTGGAAAATTTAAATCAGAAAACTTGGCCAAAAAACAACAGTGAGTTAAAAGAAATTTAACTCAACTGAGCTTATCTTATTTTTAAGAAGTTATTAGTATTTATCACTATAGTTTAATTTCTTTAAAAATTCTTTGTTATTGTTAATACCATCGAAAAATTCGCTGCAGTTTAGTTCACAGTTAATTTTGCAACTTTGCAAATCGTTTACGGTTGATTCAGCTGTTCTACCTCTTTCTTCAGACAATATGATATTATGATATATATTATTGAGAACACTTTCGACTAGCGACAATTGCTCCTGGCTGGCTGTAAATCTGTTTTTTATTTGCAAAATAATGACCAGTGAAATGTTTCTATTTTCCCTTCAAAATTTTTGCTTTTCCAAATTTTATGACTAGCTGATCAAAGCGCTTTTGCAATCACTAATTCTTCAAGAAACTGATCCCTGTTTCTTGCATTGTGAAAGTTTCAGTAAATTTTCACTTGAAGCTTTAATTTCAGACCACATTAACTCAATTTTATTTATCCAAATAAATTATTCTGCAAGAAAAAAAATATTTCCCGTAGCTCAATGTAAGAAAGACATCTATCATGTTTTTTTTTCTTAGGGGAAGATCTGGTCAAGATTAAAAATACTTACATCTAGATGCAAAATTTTTAGAATGGCAACAGTAAGGGTAACAGAGGGGATTGTACCCCACGCTGCTCATTCTTTATACTTCTTGTATATTCGGCAATTTTAAAATTTTACCAAATAACAGGAACAAAATGAAAACTGGCCGTGACCCAAATATACATCATTGAACTGGAACAGTCCTGTTCAAAGCGGAATATCTGGTAAGCCTATTTATAAATCATTTAAATTTCATAATTCTTCGAAGAAGTAAAAACTCTCTCTTTAATACAGTAATGCGAAATAGGAGCTCAAAGCGCTTGTAATGTTTCCCCAATTGAGTAAGGAAGTTTAGGATTAAAATTATGGCAACTGTAGATGCTTTATCAGAAATGTCAAAACGGAGCGAAGCGTAACTGCATTCTAAGTAAGAAACCTCAGGTGAAATTTCCCCATATTTCTCCAGTAATCCAATAAGCGATGGGAACATTTAAACTTTTCCCGTCTCTCATTCATTAAATTTACAGTCTTTCCCAAGCATAACCGCACGTTACAACGTCTTAAATACAAAGCATATCTGACGGAATTTAAAACTCTTAACTCCAGACTATGACATAATCGGTTTTGCTCTTGCTCCAGCGACTGCCTCTTCTCCGCTCCGGTAATGCGATTAAAGCAAATGCGGAAACGCGACGGAGTTCGCAATTTCCCAAGGGTTGTTTTCATAGCATTCAACCCTTCACACTGGTATAAGCTAGCCGTCCCAAGGGGAGTGTCACAGCCGCCAGCGAATTTTCGAACTGGAGATTAGGGGCCGTCGAGAGAGGCGAGTCTACAAATTCGTGCGGAATCAATTACATGGAATCTTCAGATAGTGGACGATGAATATTTAATTCTCCAGTCTCCAAGTTTTACAAATGACTTTCAGAGAGTCTATGCATTTAGTAGGACAAAGAATAAAGGAAATTTGAAATTTAATTCTCTGCATAACTTTATTTTATTATTTCAACTGATATCGAAAAAAATAAAAAAATCAAACGGCCAGCACATTACTTTCCGCCAGCTTCATGTCTGAAATAACAACAAGCTTTCAATAAAGTATCACTTTCGGTTGATAGTTTGCAATCTAAATATCATCTGCTGTTTGAAGAAATACAAAAATACAAAATACGAATTTTTGGATTATATTTTATTAGATATCATTGGCAGTGCGTAAAACCTACTTTCTCTAAATTTATACCAATAAAATTTTTGCCCCTTTATTTTCTTAACTAAAAGTTTAATTCTGTTAGTTTGATGAGTAACATGTTACATGAACATCTAATTGGTTTTAATTAAAGAAAATGAAGTCTTTAAAACATATTTAAAATAAATACTTTGAAAAGAATACTATAACTTAATTTTCTTTTGTGTTATTTCTATAGTATCAACAAAACTAAATTCATTTTGATCTACATTTATATACCCGCGTAATTTAGGTGCCAGAAGCAATGCTAGTTCAACTGCAATAATATGTTATGGTTTATATATGCAATAATACGGTATATTGAGTACTGTAAAAGTAAAAATAAAGTACAAATTCCGGTTTTCCATTAAAAACTCTTCTAATTTTATTAATGTTATGATCCTTACGATTGTCCAGTTTTACTCAAAATCTAATCAAATCTTTATACAAATGCAGAAAGCTTAAATTAGGAAAACAGATATTGGAAGTTTAACATAAGAATTATCATGGACGAAAACACTGTCACACAATACTGGTTTAGAGTCTAAAATGATTCAGAGGAACGAAACATGCATTCGGAACTCATTAATCAACTTTGTTTATGCTTCAAAACGCATAGTTTCAGTTTGAAAGAAAAAAACAAGTACTTTGCGTTTCGCCGATTGGCAGCACACAGGAGGGGGAGGATGAAAATACATTATTTACCTCAGTGGCAACAAATTTCTCTTAAATCGCTGCGTGTGTTAATCAGATTTTATAAAGTTTGCACAGAAAATAAAATATATATAAAAGTATGAAAACTGGGACTTGGAGATGCACAGGTGGAGGATTGTGTATATTCCACATCCAATAGCTCTAAGTGCCATACATACAGAATTATTCCCTATTTAATAATGTATACTAGTTGGGCTAGTGAACTTATGCAAGTCGGATTCCTTAAAATGATTATATATATATATATATTTTTACTTTTTTAAAATAATTATTTTAGGGGGCTTTCCTGGGGTAATTTCCCCCTACATCTTCATCTTTTTATATTTTTTTTCTTGCGGAAATCTAGAGGGAAAAATTGTACAAGTAATTTAATTTCTGAAAGATGCTATTACAGTAATAATAAACATTCGAAAAGCAATCATGGATGAACTATACATAACTATCACAACATCATTCTTTTTTATATTGCAATATCTAATCCGTGTATCTTGAAAGTCACGTGTTCTTTTTGTTTTTTGTCCTACTTCTTAGGCCTCGAATCATCCATAAATGATTAGGAAAGTGCGCAAAAATATAGCACCTTAGCAAACCTTAGCAAAAACAACCTTAGCAAGGTAATTTGCGAGAGTCTATCTTTGTTAGTAAGATGGAAACAGTAATTGTTTGAACGAATTCGTCTTAAAATTTAGGGGTTACAATTTTCAGAACCTTCCGTTAAAACGCTAGGGGAGAATTGCGCAAGGGAATACAATATTTCAATTTTAATTACGAACCCGTAACATGAGTCCTCATGTGTTTTCGTTTTAGCATCATATATTTTGATTTTTGTGAAAAAAATTAAATTACTCATTTGTGAAGTGATTTTCTCCATTTCATACTTTTTATTATTTCTTAAATCACGGCATCAATATGACCCATTTAAAAGTTTGCATAAAATGTAATAGTTTATAAACTGCATTGGTGTATTTACATTTCTATTGCCTTTGAAATTATCCACGGAAATACTAATTGTTCCAATAGCGAGAAATGAAGTGGACAATTACGTCCTTTTCAAGAGTCTAGAAGCCCTAATTCTAAGGCCATAATGAGAAACATTTTCGAATATCTGTGTCTAGCTGATAAAAGTTTTGTTTAGTTTCAAGTGAAATACACATTGTGAGCTATTGTTTGAGATGCGTATATCCTTCGACTGAGTACTAGAGATGGGAGTTATAAACAGGAATGATAATAAAGTTGTCAAATGTGAATAAAGGTTTCTAATTATTAAATCAAAATAAAAATTTATCTCAACAAATAATAAGGTATCTCAAATGTAATATGATTGCGGGTATACAAGGCTAAGATGAAATTAAATTCAAACTCAGAGCTGGAATAAAACTCCAAGCAAATCTGTATTGCACACCACCAAATGTATTCACGCATTGTAATTCATTATCTAATAACATTAATCTAATATAATTAATTAAGACACAATAACACGACGAATAAATACTAATTCAGAAGTCAAACAACAAAAATCAGCGCTATATTTACAAAATAAACGCTGATTTTTGTTGTTTGACTTTGGAATTACTAATATAATTAGTGTGTATGATATGTTATTGTATTATCTATACATTATTTCTTTTATTTATAAATTAATTATGTGAGTTCCCCTTCACGTATTTCCCCCTCTAGCGTTTCATCGCCACGTTCTGAAAAATTAAAAAATATTCGATCAATTTTCCCTTTCCTCAACCCTGTCACAGAACGAGGTGTCCTGAATTTCAAAATGGAATCGTCCATGTAGTTATTGTTTTCTTCTGACTAACAAATGCAAACACTCGTAAATTATTTCAAAGATCACGCCGAACCTTCCCCTTCAAAATGTTGATCTCTTTACGAGAAAATCCGATACAAGAACCGACCCACCAAGGAAGCAAGTACGAATTGATATTCAATCTACGATTTCTCCGAGTTGGCTGCGAATTCACTTTCTCTAATTATTTATGAATGACTGAAGGTCAAAGGAGTACCAGAGACCATAACAGGAACGAACGATGATCAAGTGTTCCAGTCACAGGAAATAGAAATCAAGATATCTTATTAGATCTTATTATATATATATATATATATATAACGTCTTTTCGAACTAAGTGAATTTAAGGTCATACGACATTATATATATATATATTGTTGCGTTTTTAGTTCGTACGGGTTTCGTAGATTTGGAGTGAATAACGACGACACTACTTGATGAAGTATCGAAACACCCTTTATTGGTCAGTCTTGTCAGGACAGCTCCAAAACACGTTTTTGCAGTCGTCAATGAACTACTATAAACACGCTGACACGATCAGCGACACAGCCTCCAGGAGAGACGGCTTCACAGCAAAGCACTAGAGTACACGACTCTGCTCGGTCGTTCTCGGAACTCCACGTACTCTTGAGACTCTCCACGCTACAACTCGCGATGCACTCAACGACACACAGAGCACGGCTCCCGACTCTTCGGTTCAGTCGTTCCTGGAACTCAACACGCTCTCTCGACGATGCACTAACCGCGATACACTACGAGACTCTTACGGTGCACTCGGCACTCGCTGCCCGGCTGTCAACTCGATCCATTCCGCAGGGACTGACTCGCTAGACGAGGCACATACTCGACGAGAGACACACACTAACTGACTGCGGATCAGCATGGTTTATATAGCTTTTGGCTTGTGTTCGAGAACATTCTGGGCTAAACCGGTACGAATTCGTTCCAGAAGGTTCTCCAACCGCCCATGGTATATCGCCAATTTTGTTGCCAAATGTGGCAACCCTGCCTTTCCTCGCCATTTTATGGCAACCCTAAAACTACTTTGCGGGGAAGCCATCTTACCGCACCTTGACATTTCGTAACAATATATATATATATATATACGGCCTAGAATATATTTAATGACGTCTTTATGAAAGTATATGTAGGTGCTTTTTCAAGAAATTATTACAATATATTAAACGTGCATAAATCCAGGTGTAGAGTACCAAGGGTACTTTTGCTTACGTCTTTTTCATGGAAATTCTGGGAAGTTTGGACTTTCTTAGCGAAACCCCGTGCATTTTGATTGGATCAGAGGAAGTACTCTAAAGCCATATCTCTTAGAAAGACAAATGCCAATGCAAAATTAAAAATTAGGCAAAAGAAGCAATTTTAGTATATGTTTTTATAATTTTCTTTTTCAAGAGCAACGAAAAGGAGGAAAATATCTGACAATTTTTTCCTCTTTTCCTTGCTCTTGAAAAATAATGCTTTTTCTCTAGAGGATAAGAGACTTATGTCTAACCGCCTTTTTCAAAAATCGATAGAATCATTTAGATACTTGCGTATTATCTCAACCACCTTAGTAAAATTCTCCAATATTTCAAAATGTGTTGAACTCTGGCAACCATGAGCATAAACATTCTTCGGCAGCTATGCTCATATAATTAAGCAACATCGCCATTTTCGTATGCGTTCTTTTTTGTATTCCTAGTTCTATTGATTCTTATACACAAATCATTATATTTTTTCCCCTCTAACTCAATTACAAATTACCGCTTGTCGAATTTGCCAAGAGTGGAAGAAATTGAGTAAAATGTTCTGGTGGAATAGTTTTTTTGCCTCAAGATGCATTTGGTAGATAGCCGATGCTCAATGACAAATTTCTTCAATTTTCTGATATTTTTTAAATGAAAGCAGATCGTTGCATATATAGGATGAACAAAGTACCTAGGATGGACATTAGAAAAAGATTTCACGGATAATGCGTTATGATTTGAATGTGCCATATAATCCTTATTTAATAATTTCAATTTGTATTTTAAAAACTTTAAAGTGATTTTTCCTTTGATATGTTGATAATGTCTACCAATTTACGATAAATATCGATAGTTAGGAAATGTTTTTAAAAAAATTCACGAAGTTCGCAAACTTGCGCTACCTTTTCATCTGTAGGAAAAAAAAAAAAAAAAAAAAAAAAAAAAAAAAAAAAAAAAAAACGCCAAACTGTGTCACGGTGGTTACGTTAGTATGCGAGTACCGTTATTCAAATTCTACGCCAAACTGTGGTTGCTTTTTTTACTTAACTTTAAATGGTTGATTAAAATCTAAACAAAGCTATATGGCGTTTTAATTATTACTGGGCATTTCTCTGTCACTTTAATATTTTTATAATGTAGTTTGACCTTATTTGGCGACTTTACATCAGCTGAAAATAATCAGTACAACAAAGGTATCAGACTTAGTTTTGCAAGGGGAAAGGTCTAAGAAAATAGGATGTAATTTTGAAATGGTACCACACTTTTGTTCGAAGACTACGGAAGTTGGATGAATATTTTGATATGGTATTTTTTGAATATTTTTAGCTTGTGATGCCCGTGGTATATCAGAATTTTCCTCTATCATTCAGATGCAGAACACATGCTTACCTAATAGTGACATTTGATGCATTAGAGTGATCAAACTGGAAATAAATCAGTCCCATTTTTCAAATTTTGAAACTGTTACATAAAATGATGTAAATACATATTTGAACAATCATACCCTCGAAGCAATAAATCTCAGTTAGGAGAATAATGAGCTTTGTTTCATTGCACATCTTTTGAAATCTTGGAATAAAATCGGCATATCATTCCCTAATTCAGATTCAGTTTTCTCACAATACTTGCTTTCTATCATAACAAACACCAAGACCCCAGCTTTATGAAAACTTGATGACACGCTTTATGAAAACTTGATAAATTTTCCAATAGTACTCAATTGTTAGTTCCATGCTAGCAAATTTACTTTTTAGTGTATTGTCAGATAAATGAATTTAGCTGAGGCTTTGACTCTGAAAAGATCTTTCTTGAATGCATTAAGTTCAAAGTTTCTTGAAATGAATCGGAAATCGTTAATGAACTCAAGATGTGGCTGGAAATTTCAGGAGAGCAATGAAAATTCCATCGTCGACTTGTAAACAAAGCATTTGTCATTAGACCGTCATTTTGCTTTCATTTGGGACTTCGAATATAGGTTTCCAGCAGGTAACTGTTTAGAGTTTTCATTATCATATTACAAATTGTTTACTGCTATGATAAAAATATTTTCACTGAGTTTTGACATTCATGTCTTTACATAAAATATTTTACTGTTTGATTTTCCCAGCCACTTAATAGAGATGTTTCAAGAAAACAGTTTAGAGATATATGATAATCAAATTTTAAACTTAGTTTTAGTTAATGCATTATTCGCAATATTTGAATTTTTGCTTCACTTCTACTTTTCTGCCGGGAGAAAATGCAAATTAAGTGAGTTTAAATGACGACTGAGAATATAAGTTTAGAGAAACATCGAATTTGCTACTGAAAACCCAATCGCTACCTTTTAGAAGTCACTACTGTTGTCGAGATATCAATAGGTAAAATTTTAAGAAATTTGTATACCGGACACGCGACCAAAACATTCCCGTATCACTGAATGTTCGAGAAAACATAAATTCATCAAAGGTTTCTTGAGTTAGACATTTTGAGGAGCGAGCACCATGCAGCGGATAATGTCAAATGATCTACATGATCTACGTATACACATAGTACATTAGATTCAAATGACTCAGCAGCTTAAGTCGAAAGACCATATGAAGCATGGATTCCACTTCACCTCGCACATGGAAGACTCTTACTAGAGGTTATTTTCCATATTTAATCGCAGACAGTCTTTCAAGATATGTCACAAAATTTTTAGAGAAACTGAGGTAACACAAGTATCAGCGTAAGTTGCATAATTTCGCAGGATTAATTTCGAAAGTTTAAATGGAATCTTTTTCTTCAGCTGCAGAAGTAAAAATGACAAAGGAGAAGTCTGTAGTCATGCGATAACAACACAAGAAAATAAAGCTACTGGCGCCATCTACTGACAAAAAGTGAAAACAAATATGAAAAAATATTTTATAGTTGTCACAATGTAAAACTGTCAGTATAGTTCTCATTTTTCCATTCTTTTCTCATTCATTGGTATTGAATTGAGCCCAGACTTCTCCTTCATTTTCATTTTTGCAGCTAAAGAAGGGTGTTCTACTCAAACCTTCGATTCTACTCCTTCAAATTTCTGCAACTTAAGTTGATCCTTGTTACTTTACTCTCCCAATAGTTGTTCTTTGCCGTATTATTTAATTAATAATGTCGAAACTTTGCCATTTCATGGACAAATTAGAGCGCATTTTATAAATTTTATAAATTTAAATCATGCGTTACGTTTAGGCCTTCGTGACAGAGGTTTCAAAACTAAAGCTCGTTATACGGTCGTTAATAATGCTCTGCTTTTATAAGAATTTGAAACTCCACATCCAGGATTGTTACCACGGGTACAATTTTCATAGTGTATTTTGCGATTGTCATGAGATTAAACTTGGCCGAATATAATTAATAGCGAGCAGTTGTGAAGAGAATTTATTCTGAGTATATATAAATACTTTAATTTGTTATAAATTATAACGTAACTCATAAACAGTATTTGTTTTTAGTACTCACCAGACGAGCTCTTTATAAAGAAATGCTGATAACTTCTTTTGAACTAAAAAAAGTTCATTTTTCCTCCAGAGAATTCTCTATTTTGTAATGTTAAAAAACAGAGTCGGAACAAAGTTCTCCGGTTAAAAAACAAATGATAAAAAACATTCTACTTTAAAAAGCGAAAAGTTGGAAAAAAATTAAAGAAATCCGCTGGAATTTGTTAGGATACAAATCGTTGGAGTTTCTTGGGGAGAATCGAGAAAAGAGTTAAAAAATATAAAAAGACAGATTTTGCGCAACATGGTCTACAAATTCGAATTGTGTATTTTTTAAAATAGTTCCGTAGAAAGTACACAAAGAACGTCATTAAACAGACAGAGAGAAGGCTTGACTTTTTTCGCCCAGAAAAGCGAATGAAAGTTTTTCAAAAAGGATCCTACAGTTCATTGTTCTTCGAAAGAAAATTGCGGTGGCACAGAAATACTGTCATACTGTCATTTCCGCACTACTGTCTTGAAGCTTTTACTCATAAGTGCGAAAAAAATTCTGTTTCTTAACTATGAAATACACATTCAGAAAATTTACATGGTGGAAAAGGAGCAAGAAAATCAAAAATAATTTTGCAAAAAATATGCTGTACGCTTTCATTTCAAGGTTTTATTATTATTACAGACTAGCTGAAGTATCCGGCATTATCCGGGCTTTCTGCTGAGTGAAGACGCATCATTTAGAACAGTGTTTCCTAAACTTTTTTATGCTATGCCCCACCTAATCCTTTATAAAATTCTCATTCTCCACCTAGCACTTACATAATTTTTAGTATTCAAAAATTGAAGTGTTCACGAAAAAAACTTGAATTATAAGTTTTAGGGAGAAATTTCTAATCATTTAAATGTCTATATCTGCAGCGAATATTCTTTATAAAATATTTAAAATGCACCGCAGTTTGAAAACTTTTTTACATATACATCACTTACATTATTCTTTATTTTTGGGAATAAACAATGAAATTTGAAATTTTCAACTTCTTGAAGAAAATTTGGAAATTCGAGCGTCCCTTTTCCCCTTAAACTTTGTTTTCGAAAAACTCCATTTCGGATTCGCCCACCCCTTAACAATCGAATTGCCTCCATGTGGGGGCGTGGGCTCGACGTTGGGAAACACTGATTTAGAGCTTTGTTCAAATGATAAAGGGTGCATTTAAATTCTACTTTAAAGGTTCTACAAACTCTTCCGGAAATTTCTACACTCTTCTAAAGAATAAGTGGACATGCCTCCATCTAATGGTTTTAGTAACTGATAGCGGGAAAGTATCTACGGCGACATGAACCTAAGACAGGTAAGTAATGTGTGCACAAGGATGGGTGTCGTGGATCTGTCCTTCTAAAATAACCGCCCTAAATGTGACCCCGTGGTGCTTTTCGAAATCGTGTGTAGACAGTGACCTTCCTTTTGTTTTGAAGCTGAGATGTGCAAAATTTCACTAAGCCTGAAATAAATCTGTAGATTTGTAGGAATTACACTCACATAAACAAAAAAGAAATTGCACTGTCCGTCTTATATAATTGTAGTAATGCATCCAGATAGAGTAATTTCATACATTCAGCTAGTCTATAGTATTAAAATCTGCGTGCTTAAGTTATTAAAATCTTGTTTGTTGTTTGTGACATCATCTCCTGCGGAACTCCTGAGTTTCGAGAGAGGTATACTCTCTGATTCCAAAAATTTGTGGGAAGCCATTTCGACTCTTTTCATCTTCGTACGACTTTAACCAACCGAGATATTAATTACAAACTCTGAAAACGCTAATTTGCGTACTCATTTTTCCGAGTGATAACAGTCTCGCGCCCAGGAGACAAAAATCTGCTTTGTTTCGAAAAGTGTTGCCACTGCTGGCTTTCAAATCGCAGAGTTTGTAAATAAAAATTTGTAAATTTTACAAAATATGAAATAAAAATGGCATTGTCAAACATTGAATATATTATTATTATATAAGGTCATATTCTGATGTTGAACAAAGAACGCGATTGTATGTGACGTCATGGTATGTCGAAAATGTTTCGTTATTGTCAGCATTTTAAATAAATAGCTGCCGTTTGGCAACATTTTTGTTTCATGTTAGTATAATTGACACGGTATATTATTGCCACGTTAGAAATTTTATTGATATTCAGAAAAAGTTATTATATTACATTAAATAATACGTCGTACGTATACGCATTAACCTGAAGTGTCAAAAGTTTTTGTTTCATGGCCTGGAAACACAATTATTTATGAATTGGTTGTTGCTTGGAAAGAATTAACTGATTTCATTCATACTGAAATGTTTTTGTGCGTTTTCATTTCACGTGTGCATATAATTTATAAATTTTGGTTTGCCCGCTAGTAATTAATAATAACTGAAATGAATCTGAGTTTATTGCTTAAAAATCACTTAATTTGTTAATAAAAATAATTTGGGAAGATAATTAACTATCTTACGATTTCCTAAATGATAAAACGCTTAAAAATATTTTAGTTTGGGCAGAAGCAACACTTTTCTTTTATACTAATGAGTTCGTTTATTTAATTTGAAAGATAAACAGGATGCGATTTGCCGAGTGGCAACACATTTCTTTTACGTTTTCGAGTTTCCTACTTAAACTTGAAAAGTAAATGTTATGTGCTTTGCGGAGTAGCAACACAAAGCTTTTAAATCTTATGTACTGTAAAAATCGTTAAATTAGCGTAAAATCTATGCATATAAAGAGTGCGGACCCCATGGAGTGATTTTTGAGAAACCTTATGTAGATCCTGAGCTTCCTCTTAAAGTGAACTGCACCGAATTTCGAAAAAATCAGAATAAAACTGTAGATTTGTATGAAAGACAAATACACGGATAGTCTTCTTTATTTATACAGAAGAAGATGCCTGATAATATAATTCCAAAACCATGGAGCAGCGAAAATCTGCTCACTAATTTAATTCGTTTTTTTCCCCATAGGAAATACCATAAAATGGGTGAATATGTTCCTGAACCTCAAATAATTATGAACCTCAAACAATTAACCTCAAACTTTTCAAGAGTATAGCTAATTATGCTTTAATAGAATAGATTTGTTCCTGAAGAATACGTGTAGAAAATAAATCTGCGGAAAAGAAAATTGATTCCGTATCTAAAAAGTCACTAAAAATAATAACAATAAAGGAAGGAGGAAACAAAGAAAGAAAAACTTAAAAAGATTCAGATTTTAATGCCGCACCAGAGAACTGGTTAAGTTTTAGTTTAGGACTGGTTTAAGACTCTCACTGAGTATTGCACATTACCAATCTGCTCTTGGACTCACTTGTGCTAACATAATGTTTTGTCTTTTTGGCTTTATCATAAAGCATCGCTTTTTTCAAACTTTCGCCACATAAAATTCAAGAGCAAAATCATAAGATATTTAAAATTGCCGTTAGAGTGTTGGAAATAGTTTCGGTTAGAGCGTTAGTGCCACACACATTTTTTTTTAAAAATATCTTCCCTAATTTTTTTTTTTAAAACCAGCCCTTGACTCCGACAGCCGCCTAAATTATGATAAAAAAGAAAAACTATATAATAATTTTAATGAGCCCAGCTAGTGTCATTTCATAAAAACGTTTACTATTTCTAATTAGACATATCTTGATTTAAATGCATTTTTATTTAAATCAGTCAGATTAAAAAGTAGAAAGAATATTTTTAAGAACTACATTTCTTACTTTTCAATCACTTGGCTTGCTACTCAGTAATAAAAAGAATTAATTTTAATATTAAATATATTATGTTTTACTAATGGCAACACCCTAGGGCGTGGACATAATAAGTATTCTGTTTGAGACATTGACAACACATTGCTTTCAAATAGCTGAGTTTATGGATTAAAATTGAAAGAAAAATATGTTACGAAATGAAAACAGTCTGGAGCGCTGGAAATAAAAGCCACTTCTGGCTTTCGAATCGCTGAGTTTGTTAAACACAAATTCGTTAAATTTGTAAAAATTATGAATAAATTAAATCTGTATTCAAAATTCGAATATCTAGATGCCCACATGCAAGGGGAGGGAGACTGTATATTAAAAATTCTATGGCTATAGGTGCCATCGTTTTCCACAATGTAAGGAACATGGATTCATGAAGATTCTTTATTATTTAGTTAAAAAAAAGTAACACGTGGACTTTAGGGACAACAATTTAAAAAATGATTCGGACCCAAAAGGGATACTGGCAAAAATGAGTTTCAAGGCTAATAGAGCCTCTAATACTGATAAATAAATAAAAAAGTATTTCGTAGATAAGACTCTTAGAAAAATAAAGCATTGCCTTATGAATGGTTGTATTTGCATGATATATTTGAAACAGGACAAGTTGAACTAACAGAGGCAAAGAACACAGATAAAGTTAAATTATTTTTAATGCATTATGCAAAGTTGCAAGACCAAGAAATGTAATCCCAAATCCTTGACAGAAACTGTGACAAATGTTGCTGCTGAACATGATTCAAAAACATTCTCTAAAATTTCGGAAATTGAAATCCACCTTTGCTCCTCCATCAAATGAACGTAAAGAGCGAAGGGAATTTCGAGGGAAGGCGAATGAATGAGAGCCAGGATTTGAAATGAAGTGAGTTGAACAGACGAGCAATCATCGGACGTCTGCGTGTGTATGTTGTTTTGGATTCAGAAGGACCCCTTAAAAGCGCACCGAAAAGAAGAATGGATAATAAAAAAAAGAGGAAAAAAAGGAAGTAAAATACAGTACTTTTCCCACCCCCATACCCTCCTTGTGACTGGAAGATAGACGGCCTATTCCTGGTTACAGTTAAAACAAATAGAACTTGGGAAAAGTTTTGACGAAACGAACCATTTTCTGTTTCCACTCCCTGTTTGCTTTGTTTATTTTTTCTTGACGTTTAATTGTGACAGGAAGCGAATTAACGGAATTTTTATTTTTCTTAATTTTTAATACCATTTTCGTAGAGGTGGCATCAGTGACAATAAATTTAACTTTTGTTTATTTCGATGAGGAAAATTTGAAAAGTGCCTTTGCAGAAGGAATTCCCAAACCATTAATGGAGCTTGTTTTTATACTTAAACAACATTGAATTAATTTATGTAATTGCAAATATGTATCTCCTCGAGGATTTTTCTCTCTTCGCTTTTAGAGTTAGGCTCCGAAAATTTTAAAATTCTTCGCCTAATTTTCCCTTCTTCTGTTGTACATAGTTTTGCTCTCTGAGGGCTAATTTATTGTAAATTGTATTCCCTTGATTATCTTTATTTTTATTGAGAGTATTCAGTTTTTATTTGCACTTTTTGTATTAGGATTTCAATCAGTTTATTTTCGCGGATTCTTCCTGATGCCACCCGAACGTGGCGGGTGTTCTCACATTTAGGAAACTTTCCAAACGTGTGATTTTACCCTATCGTTTAAGTTCCAAGCCTTACTTGCTGCCGATGTGAACGATCTTTCGAGATCTGGATCTTTTATTCACCCCTTTTTTCTTCTTTTTTCCAGGAATCACGTTCAAACCTCATTTATGTCAGATGTCCCTGGGGCTTTGCAAAGTAACTGAGATTCGAACGTCGCCATACCGTACAGTGTAAAATGCTGCCATTAATGTTTTCCAGTATTTCTCCAGTCAATTAAATCAATGTTTAGTTTTCTTAGTAAGATGACTTACCCAACTTTTTGTCGCTTTGTTATTGTCTTTGTATTTTAAACTTAATTTTCATTTATTATGTTCGTCTCACTATTGCCACGTTTAACTCTACAGCAAAATCACAAAATATTCCGAAACAGCATATCTTTAGATTTCCCAAGGAAATGTTAAGAAATGCTGCACACTATTTTTATATTTGTTGCAGATATGGTGTTGCAAATATTCCAAGATTTTAGTTATTTAATGTCCGAGTTTATTATTTCCATTTCCATTAAAAACGATCATAAATAACACACCACAAAATTTATTAGTGGAGCTAATTAATTTATATTGTGACATGAATATTATTTAAAGATTTGAAGACACATATTTTATTATATTTTATTCTTCCATGTCAAAAAATAAATCAATTGCGAATTTTTGCACTGAGAATAATCGATTTCTTGGGGAATACAATTAAATGCGACTACCTTTTTTGTCGCAGCTGATAATTAATAAGAAAAAAGCCCTATTGACTGGTGAGCATCTGCAATCCATTATTAATATAATTTCTCTTTAAAGGTACAAACTTTTTCCGAATCGAAATACAATCAAATATCAAGCTACTGTAAGAAAGAAAATGTTCATAACTTACATACATACATATGTATTACTTATGTGTCGAAGAAAAATTTATTAAGTAAGAGACTAGGTTATTATTATAAATTTTCTTCGAAAACGTGTTTTTCATAATTTGTTTATTTTTAGTAACTAAAGTAGGTCATTTAATGTATAATTAAACGTGTTAGAATTGTTTGAAAGAGTTATTATAAGAATTAAATATTTAGTTATCACTATATTTGAAATACGCAGCGTAAACAACAAAATTTTCTTACAGGTACCAAACTTTATATTTCAAGTAGAAAATAAATATAGACCAGAATTTTATTATTTATGCATGTTTAAATAAATATTTAGTAAGCGAAATTTAAAATTTATTTAAAATATTTTATATTTTGGTAATAAAATTTCTTCAAAAACATATTGTTACGAATTTGGTATTTAAAAAGCTAATGTTAGTTCAATTATAAATTAAATGGTTTTATTTCTCGCGCAGTGCAGCGCGTGACGAATATTAAAAGAAAGCTAAGCCGGAAAATTGAAAATACAAGAGCGCGTGCATTAAATAAATAAATATCTCTTTTTGATTTCGAGAAAGTACTGGAAAATTCTAGCGCGTGATTTTAAAATCTTATAAAAGGAGGAAAACATCTCAGTTTGTTGTAGTTGCTTAGTTTGTTGTTTAGAAAACTGCTCTTGTTGATCGTAGCGAATTCGCGGATTAGCTTTCTTTAGCTGTTTTGAATTACGTTCTATTGGGCATTTGAGTAGTTAAAAGATAACTACTGTGAGATATTGTAATACTGCATGATAATTTGAGAAGATTTAAGCATTTTTGTTGTGATCATAATAAATTTTTGTTCATTTTGCATCGGACTTGTGCATTCATTTCATAACGAACCCGTATGCACGCAACAATATTCTGATCCGTCAGCTGTTTACAGATCTTGCAGTTTGTGTTTCAGACCTCTCATGCTATTTGCGCTATATGATCTCTTTAAAAATAATTCATATCGAGCAACATTTGGTGGCAGCATCCGTTTATTTTCAAAGAGAACGGTCAAAAAAGTTAGTATCCAGGCTAATAGTACCACTGGTGCTAACTATTATTAATCATCGTAATAAACGTAGTTTTAAAAATCGTCACTGTCGTATGTGATGGGGGATTTATCTTGATAAATCGCTGAGGGATAATAAGCAAATGCACTTCAGATTTCATTCATTTGCTTAGCTTTAATGGCATCCCATGTATCTATCGTCTGGGATTATCGGCCTTTCTGTCAGTCTCCATATTCCGGTATTTTCATCGATCGAGACTTCTGCATAGTTCGTCTTTTGTGGTTTGCGTTTCCGCAGCATAATAACCTAATTTGTTATCGAGGCGATAAAGTAAATTGATGATGATCCAAAAGTTTCCAATATCGATGAAAAATTTTCGTTACCGATTCGCATTCGCAGTACTTGGATAACTTGATTATTATATTCTCACCCTCGAAGAGTTTCAGAGCTATTTAAACGCGGAAATAGATTCTGTTCTCTTTGAAGCTTCTTACGATGTTCGAAAGTTGAAAATTCTGATGTTTTGTTATGAGATTACGAGTTTTTGTTTGACTTAAATCCTCAGAAGGAACACGAAAAATGTAATTGTTAGTATCAGAGGTACTATTAGTTTCAAAACTCATATTTTGTCCATATCAGTTTGGTGTCTGAATCATTTTTAAAATTGTTGCCATTCAATGTTATCGCCATGCATTAATTTAAAAAAATAAATAATGAAAAATCTATATATATGTATATTTCTCATACTCTGGAAAAACGACGGGACCTAGAACCACCGAATTTTTAATACATGTAGTCCCCCACCCAAACATGGGTACCTTGAAAATTGAATTTTTATTTCGAATTTGATTTTTATTTATGTAGTCAAATTTGGTTTTTATTTATTCGAAAAAATTTAGTTTTTCGAATTTATTCAATTTTAATGAATTTAAATTTGCTCACCAGTGTGGTGGCATTCGGTAAAATGTAAGATACATATTTTCAGTTTTAATCAACAATGTAGACTATTTATTTGAAAGCAATGCGTTGTCAGTACTGGAAATAAAATGCTTTTATTTTTCACTGCACAGTGCGTTGAGATGCAGTAAGATATGTAACTTTCAGATTTAATTTGGAAGGTTTCTGGGTAACAAATTAACTATTTAAAAGCAATAAAATCTTTTCTTAAAATAAATTTATCCTTTAAAATATGTTTGATTTAAATAAAGATACATTAAAATTATGAAATATCTATAATCAGAAGTAATAAATATTTTTATAAAATGACACTAGATGGACCACTTAAAACCATTACATATTTTTGTTATTTTTGCTTTAAACGAAATAATGCAGTTAATATAAAAAAATTGTATAGCAACTTTTAACACTCTATCGGAAATTCTAAAGATATATTGTTTTTAAAAGCTTTCTGATTTCGCTGTTGAATTTTATTTGGTGCAAGTGCGAAAGGCGTAATATTTAATAAATAAAGTTAAACGCTCAAAAAATTAGTATTAAAAAGGGAAAAAAAATTATAAGCTATCTTAGCCTCACCCCCAAAATACCTAAACATTGATACGTTAAGACAAGAAAAGACTGAAAATAAAAATATAAATTACCCCGTGTCAACACTTAACACTGCGTCGGAGATTCTAAACATATCCAGTAAAGATCTGTAATTTTGCTGTTATACTGTATTTGGTGCAAGTGCGAAGGAGCATAAAAAACAAATCCTCTCATGCGATGTTAAAATCTGAATCCTTTCAATTTTCTTTCTTTTTTTCCCTGTTTTGTTTTTGTGATTACTTTAGTTTTATGTTTTAAATTTTGGATGTATTTTTTGGTAATTGAATTTGTGTCTACATATTACATTTCTATGTTGTATGAATTTATCGACATTTGAATTGTAAACGTAGCTCAGTTAGAAGCTGAGTTCGACTCTATGCTCAGCTGGATTGCACATGTTGAAGCTGCCAGAGGTGGCAGCTCTGCTTACTGAATTCTGCGCGCTGTGTCACTGAAACTACCTGCAAAATTTAATCATGACTTCCTCCTATTATACTGTATGCGCTTACTAAATAAGATCTTGCTAATTCAGAAGTGAAACAACAGAAGATCTTGCTATTTGTTTTCCTGCGTGGTGTAGCAAATTTAATGGCCAGAAGTACAGTTAATATAAAAAAAAGTATAACCTTACTTAATATATACAATTTAAATTTCTTTTATTTTCTCTTACTCTTGGTTTAAGATCGTACCTATATTAAGTTCAAGTATCTTTACCAACTGCTTGTATAATACCTTAGGTATTTTGATCACAGATGTGATACTTTCCAATATAAGTTACTATTGTGCTGCGATTTTGTGGAACGTATTTTAATAATTATGCCAGTTGAGCAGGAAGAACTTGACACTTTATTGAAATAAATAGTAACGCTACAGGAAAGTAAACAGCATGAACAGCTTAAGAAGAAACCGAACGTACATCACAAATCACCAAATGCACAAATTCAAGTAATCATTGAGCAAAAGAGCTCAGTACTGTAGCATGATTAACCAATCTGCTCTTAGACTCGCCCCAGCTGTCACAACTTCATCTTTTTGGCTTTATTATTAATTATCGATTTCTTTGCGCTTGCGTTACATAAAATTCAACAGCAAAATCCCAAAATATTTGAAAACAGCAAATTTTTAGAATTCCCGATAAAGTGTTTGCTATACACTTTTTTATATATTCTATATTATTTCTTTAAAAATAATACATGTCGATAACATTTGGCGGTAATATTCTTTTATTTGTGTTTCGATATATATTTCTTTTAAATTTATCAAATTATTTCTTTAAAAATAGCACATGGTGATAACATTTGGTTATAACGCTTTTTTATTTGTGTTGTCATAAACTTTTTGTATTTGTTAAATTACTTCTTGAAAAATAATAAATGGCGGTAACATTTGTTGGCAATATCCTTTTATTTGCGTTTCTATACACTTTTATATATTTGCTATATTATTTCTTTTAAAACGACATTGCGACAACATTTGGTGGTAGCATTCTTTTATTTGAAAAGCGATACGGACAAAATAGCTAAGATCGTAGATAACAATAACTCTGGTGCTAAAAATTTAAAACAGTTTTCGATGAAACAGTTAGTTTTCATTATTTTTCTTTCGGACTTCATTACGTCACTGAAATTTTTTAGGAAACATCTCGACTTGGTTTACCGCATTGAGAAACCGAGAATATAATACTGCAACGGAGAATTCTGAATGCTAACGCTATTAATAATGACAATAGCAAAAGCGAATTGTGTAACAAGAAAAATATTAAGTTCTTTCAGTTATTCCTCTTAAAAAAAGATAAAGAAACCGCGACGTAAGATATGTCTTCATGAATATATTATCTTTTCCGGAAGATCTGAGAAAATATTTCAAGTGAATACTTGGATTCCTAGCATTTCGTTTGCATTTCTCCTCGTGTTACGGAAGAAGCTATGCGTTAACGTGCATGGTCTTGAGTCACTTGCATATATTAATACATTTTTGCATATAGAAAGCAACGCGGAATTGAAAACTGTCTTGAAAGTTATTTAAAAACATTCTTATGCTTAATTTTTGTTTTATCTTTCTCGTGAGAAGATTATACTTTTATTTTGTTATAAGAAAATAAAGTAATGAGATTTTCATATTTATATGCATAATATCCATTTATATTCATAACGACTTTGCAGTATGTAACATTGTATCAGAAACAAAAAAATTATGATAATTTTATTTCACACGAGTTCGGAAGTTTCTGGATTCTCAAGGATCTCAAAGCAGGCCAAAACCTAATAGATACCTAGAAAACAAAATCAACATAATTGCATATACGAGTACATATGTAAATCATTAAATAAAATTGTAGGAATATATGTAAAATAAGATAACAGGTGTTTTGGTATCTCTTTTAAAAATTATAACAAAAATATTGATCAATTCCAAACGTTAGAAGGTTACAAAATTTATTTTCTTGCTCCTTTTATCTGCAGAATAGTTTTTCACTCCCATGTACGAAATAAAGAAAGTATTCTAATCGTGAAAAATTTCGGATTTCAAATGAAATATCCATTTTGATATTTTTGTCTGCACTTACGAACAGAATAAAGGATTCTTTATTCCAGAATAGATTGTAAAATGAATTAAAAATGCAATTTTTTTCATAACGTCTGTACATACTTATGTAAGCATGCATCTTGCGTAACTCAAAAGCGATTAGCGGTAGAACGTTGAAACTTTGCATATGGGACTGTTATAAAATATAGTTGTTCACTTCCTATTTTTATTGCAATCGGTAGAACTTATCCAGCTTAAAAGTACTTATCTGGCCTTTATTACCACAATCGCTGGTCGTGGATATATACAGCCAGCTACGGAAATGTTTTAAATGACGAAAATATTCCTGTTCTGGTAATGTCAAATTTTTTAAAAAAATAATTTTTGACAAATAACGAAATCTAAATGGAATGCCGTTTCTCTTTTCTTATACCTATATTTGGTAACATTTTATACTCGTTATGAAAGAATAAAAATACTAGAAGCTTAACCCCCCCGGCGACAAAAATTAAAAGCAAAATTTATTTTCAAAATTTGCAATTTTTTATGTCATTTTAAATTTGCCTCGAGGAATCAGTTAATTAAGTTCGAATAATTCAAGCAAATAAGTTTAAATGAAATTCAGAAAAAGTGTACATAACTTAACAGGCGTAGAAAGAAATCTTGTGGTTTTCATATCAGATTTTTTCCGATTTATCGAACGTAATGTTCAATAAAATATTTAATCTAAGTTAGGAGTTCCCAATAACATTCGATACTGAAACTCTGGAGTAGTGATAAACCTACACCTATTCAAAGCCCGGGCGAAAATCTCCCTCATTGAAACGATTTCCGTACAATAAGTAAACGCAGATATATAGTCAACGTTTATTTATTTAAAGTTCAACAGCTAAAATCATATGGAAAACAAAAGTTCTTAAGATTAAAGACAAAGCAGCTGACATGTCGAGAACAAACATGTATTTAAAAAACCTTATTAATTTTTAACTTGTGATGATTTAGAACAGTATTTTACTATGCGTATAAAAGAAGCTAAAGTTGTTTTTGCAAACTCTGAATTCTGAAATTTGTTTTATAGCTTCATCAAAATGAATGTTTTTAACTACATCATTTTCACTGGAAACACATCCAAATTTTTAAGCCTTACTTTGCTCATTATCGATCGAAAGCTGTTTTTACTCAGCTTCAACTTAGAAAACCTTCTGTCGCAAAAGGCAACTGAAACGCACAGTGTCAAAAGAAGTTTTTGATTCCAAATATAAGTTAGTGTCTGATTCTTGGAAGTCATTTTCCACCATAAACTTTAACATTTTCAATGCATACTACTTATTAGCGTCGTCCATTTTGTGTTCCTACTTATAAGTACACTTTGCACAACAACAAATTTTTCTCTTTTTTAAATCTGAAAACTTTCAGATTATATTACACCCACAGGGCGTTTTTACAACGTTTTGTGTGTTACTTTTATTTATTAAATATCATGTTCTTCGCACTTAAACCATAAAATTCAATTCAACAGAAATATTTTTTAAAAAAAGAAAAGAAAGCCAATGCCCGCTTTGAAATCGTTCAGTTTGTTAATCAAAAATTTATTAGTCTTACAAAATATGAAATAGATAATAAACCAAATTCAAAATTCCAAATTTGGGCTTCCAGATGTCCATATTCGAGTGCAGGACTACGTTATGCAAAATTCGATGTCTCTAGGTGCCATTGTTTTTCAAAGTGCGAGAAGCATACATAAATGCATTCTTTATTATTTAATTTCTTTAATTATAATGCAGGGCTGTAATATTTGACGACAAAAATTGGAAAAGTGGCCGTTTATAGCGAACCAACGCAAAATGCTAACGAAATTAATAGTCATTAATAAAACGAAATTAATAGTCCTTCTAGGCAAATTGCCCCTTTGGGCTAAAAAAATAGGTTCTATATCTCCCGTTCGTTTGAGACCCCTGACGAAATTTAATTTGCGTTTTCAAAATCGGACGTTTTGAGAAATAATATGCCATTTTTTCCCATGTTTCGATTTTATGACTCCAAAATGTGCCTGAATATTCAATTTTGTAAAATTTTTGCAGCAAGTTAAAAACTTATCTTGGCGCATTTATTTAGATTGTCGTAGAGAGTAATTCACTTGGATAAATTCTTAATTTATGGTAATTTATTTTTCTTTTCGTTGCGCACTAACGGAAAAAAAGGTGCATCGTTCATTCTTTCAAATAATTTTAACAAACTTATTTGGGGTTATTATCGCTTCTAACAAATATGCCAACTTTCAGAACACGTCGGTATATAAATAATTCACGAATATGTTGGGAAATTTTGAGTGAAGAACTTTAATTTTTCATGTGTTCAAAATGGTGATATATAAATTTTATAGGTTATAATTCAAAGTTTTGTTTTCGAAAAAGGTTAAAAATTTTAAAAAATAAATATTTTAAAAATAAATCAGAAATATCTGCAGATTTTATTTGCACTGAACCTAAATTTGAAACTGAGAGAGAAAGAAGCAATTAACAAAAAGAGAGATATTAATAAATATGTACCAAATTCAATAAACACTGACGAACTAAAATTTTGAGAGCTAAATTTTTAAAAACTACTCTTGCGATTTTTACAAAACCTCGCACTTTGGTATAATTTTAGTCGTAGAATCGAAACATAGGAAAAAATCGTTGTGTTTTATCAGAAAAAGTCCGATTTTGTGCCCAAATATCCTTGTTAGAGCAGTGTTATACGTAAATCTAATATATATCATAAGTCGCGTTTTCGAGATATGAGAAACGAAAGTTAAATTTTGTCAATCGGCACAGTAGAACGGAAAATACAGAACTGTTCTTTTTACATCCATGTGCGAAGTAAAGACATTATTGTAATCATGAAAAATTCCAGGTACCATAATTTCAACGAAAATATCCATTTTGACCGCTATCAAATGCAATTTAACAATGTTTTTGCGTGACATCTGTACGTATGGAGAGAATAAAAGACTCCTCTTCGCCCAAAAAATTATAAAACTGATTTAAAATGGATTCATATGGGATTTTTTTCGTGGCGTCTGTACGTACAAAAGTACATATGTACGTATGTATCTCTCATAGCTCAATAATGAGTAGCTCAGAACGTTGATATATTGTAAAAAGGATAACTATAGGATGTAGTTGTGCACCTCCCTTTTTGGTGGCAATCGGCCACACCATTTATTCTTATATGATGGTAAATTGGGCATTTTTTGCTTTAAAAACGATTGAATTATATTGTTTTTATTTTCCGGTTAACGTTTTTATGTCTTTAACCTGCATGCAATATTTGTAGAATTAGTAACAATTTAAAACTTGTTTAAGTGCGGCTAAGCGTTAAACAAGTTTTATTACCAAGTAATTTTTTTACCATGAAAGTCATATTTGTTTAAATTTGAAAGTTAGCAGAGTAGTGGATTTATTGCCAATCTAAAGAAACTAAGATTCGTAACAACAATTGTTTCTTTTTTATTTGTCTAATTTCTTTTATACGTCGTTTTAGATGTATTTTAGTATTTGAATAGAGAACATGTGGCAATGATTAGATAATTCTTCAGATGATATAATTTTTGCGCATTCTGAGTTATAAAAGGAATGAGATGTAACGCTGATAAGTAAAACCTAGCGCCAGAGTGTCACTATGGTAAATAAATATAGTGAATTTTCAAGAGTGCATTTATTATATTGTGGTTTATGCGCTATCGACGAAGTAGATTTAATTAAATTCAATTATTTTAAATGAAATGCAGGAAAAAATGAGTATAATTTATTATTCCATACAAAGAAGTCATGTGGTGTACACATCAGAATTTTTTTTTTTTACTTCCTTGTAAGAAATAAAGGAAGTATTGAAATCACGAAAAATTCCTGGTACTATATTTCCACGAAAATATCCATTTTGACAGCTATCGAATGCAATTTAACAATGTTTTTGCGTGACATCTGTACGTAAAACCAGAATAAAGAACATTTTCTCTCAAAACGAATTGGAAAACTAATTTAAAATAGATTCAGAACAGAATTTTTCGGGGCCTTCAATACGAACGTACGTATCTACGTATGTATGTATCTCGCATAACTCAAAAACAAGTAGCCTCAGAACGTTGAAATTTTATCTTCAGAATTGCTTTAGCATGTAGACGTGCATCAGCCTTTTTGGTTAAAATCGGCCGAATTAAAAGCATATATATATATATAAGAATAAAGAAACCGAACTCAATGAGCGAAGTAACAGAATATGTATATATATATATATATACACCAACTCTGTTACTTCGCTCATTGAGCTCACTTTCTTTATTCTTTTATATTTTTTATGCCTTTACTTAAACTGCATGTTTTAGTTGTAGAATTACCTACAATTTAAAATTTGTTTAAGTGCGGCTAAGCCTCATTTGTTTAATCATAGAAGCCATATATGTTCACATTTGAAACTTAACAGAATAGTAAATTTGCTGTCAATCTAGAGAAGCTAAGCTTTGCATCAACAAAGGTAATGTCTTCTTTTATTATTGCGAATTAAATCATGCTTAATCCATTCTGGAATTATCATTTAAGTTGTTAAATTATCCCATATATTGACTCCATAGCGTCCACAACAAATTAAGAGTCTCTACGCTTTTAGTGTCTTTTTGCCGAGTGAGACCAAAAGTAAACTTTCAGTCTTGTGCACCGAAAAATCTGGCTTCTTGCCCGATGGCGGAATTGCTTGTTTTTGCATAGAAACTGTAATTTTAATTATAATTTTTTTAATTGTTTTAACTGTATTTAATGTTTTTCTATATCTTTCAATTTTTAATATAGATATTTTGAGATTTTATGTATTTTTGCGTTGTCGCGAAGGGGGAACTGAATTAATTGAATGAGAAATATATCTCTAAGGAAATTCGACGAAATATTTAAATGAAATGCTGGAAAAAATGCATATAATTTAATATTCCGTAAAAGGAACTCATGCGGTGTACACATCAGATTTTTGTGTGTGCGTGTGTGTGCGCACTTTGTACATATACTTGAAAACCTAAGATTCTTCGGAGACTTCCTTTGATCTGATAGTTCTGTAAAATTAACAATTGTTTGCTTTTATTGATATAAAGTTGTATCGTTTTGTAAGGAAGAAATAATTTAAAATAAATTTTACGGAAAAAATGCTGTATGAAAAATGTCAAACGCAAGAAAACACAGCCAAAATGTAGCACAGTACTTTCAAATATAAAGTTATATACTTTTTTGAACTCAGCTTTTCTTTGATATAACTACACAAGGAAAGGCTTAATTGGTTTTCCGTATCAGTAATAATAATAAAGAGAAATAGCATTAAAAAGGTATTATTTGGCTTAATGTTTCCTCTTTAGTGACTATTTCGAAAATGTTTGTCCGCTCTCAAATCAAAACATAAGAGGAGACGGAAATTTAAGGAGAACAGAGATAAAAATTCCGAGAAATTTCATTCTTTCCGAAAACGGAAAATGTAAAAAAGCATCGAGATAAAAATTCCATAAAAGTAAAATACAGGTAAAAAAACATATAAAGCTTTCCTTTTCGCTGATCTGAGCAAAGTGTCCTTTCAAAGAATTTTCAAACGTTGTTGCAATAGAAAAAAACGCATTTATTTATTGACTTTTATCTCTTCCAAGTAAATGCACTTCACATAGCAGATACTCTGCTTCTAAGTAATACATAATTTATCAAATTAGGCTTATTTTGTATCCATAAAAATATGAATTCAAGCTTTTTTTTTGAACTAATATGAACATAAAATTAATCTCGGTCAACATTATGATTTCCAGAAAAATATATTTGAAAGGAAATTTTTAAGTATGCAGTTAGTAATGTCTTTCTAATTTCTTTCACAATTCTTTGTTTCATTGATGAAGTCATATCTCTACTTAATTACTCTTTTTAACAAAATAAGGAGAGATTATTTGAAAGCGCGAATTAGATTGTATATTATTAAAGTTAAAAGATGACAGTTAAACATAAGTCTGAGCGAACATTTAAAGATGTGCAAATTTTCAAAAATCTCCAAATGTTGTGGATAAAATATTGGTATATCGTATTTTGCCCTTTAGCCTTTTAGCGCTGGCGTCTGAAAATCTTTAAAATTTATTCGCCTAATTTTCCAGTTCCTCTACTGTACATAGTTTTTCCCTTCTGAAAACTAGTTGAGAGGTCGGCACACTCATTAGTCGGAAGTGGCGAAATTCAGCAGTGCAACGATAAAAATGTCTTTTAAGACCCAAATGTCTTTTCAAGAACCTTGTTTTCAGGAGTCGTTTAAACTAAATACTGGAATTAAATGAAACCAAATAATAATAATAATCTAATACATTGACAAAAATATAACTAAAATAAATATAAAACAAAACACGCATTTAATGTCAGCAATGACCTCGCGTTTCCCTTTGCTTTAAAGTTTCCATAAGTCATGTTTGTATGTCGTTGTTTTTAATTTCAAGCAGGATTACAAGTTCTCAACGATCAAACGATTTCTCAATATATTTTTCATAAGGTTCATGATTGAAGAGGATTGTTCGCGTGAATATGTAGAGCCATAAAGTGACAGAACAGTAAATTCGAAAGAACAGTAAATGCTGGGTTTTTAAACTGATCATAGGAGTCGCGAATATTATTCCAGATGTTGAAAATCATCATAACTTCCTTCAGCAGTTTTCAAAGCAGGCTATCTTTACTGTAACCTTAGATAACATTTACTTTTCTTCAGTTTTTCCATATCAGCATTAAGGCGTTCAAATATGGAGCTCCATAATTCTTTGTTCTTTTACATTAGTAACTATATTCCAAAAGCCCCAATTTCAATATCAAAGGGAGAGAAGTTCAATTCTGTTACATCAGCACTGAAAGTTTTCTTTTCCATTTTTTTAACAAAGGCTAACGTCGCTATGATATTTCTGAATAACTGAAACTTTTGTAGAGAATTTTACCTCATATTTAGTACTGTTTTTTGAAACAGGAAATGTTAGTTAGCGGATAATTTTCTTGGTGGTCTGCAGATCTGCAGGTGGTTGAAAGGTGCAAGCAGCTTAATGCGACGAGTAGGTATTCTCGTCCTCTCGTGAGATTTTTTGGCACGCCATTGTCTGAACTTTGTACTCATGGATGGACAAGCTGTTACTAATACACTGTGTCTCAACTCCTGCGTTAGTCGCAGGTGCCGCGCCCGCCTACTCTACATCAGCCTTAGCAACACCCCAAACGCCCGTAATGTAGTCGAATTTCAATCGTGGCTGAGCCCCACTCAGACGCTTAAAAAAAATCTGATGTGTACACCACATGACTTCCTTGTACGGAATATTAAATTATACACATTTTTTCTTGCATTTTATTTAAACTTATTAGATTGAATTAAACCTACTTCGCCGACAGCGCATAAACCACAATAGAATAAATGCATTCTTTAAAATTCACTTTGTTTACCATAGCGACACTTTTACTTAACAGTATTATATTTCATTCATATGATAACTCAGAATGCACAAAATGTATATCATTTAAAGAATTATCTAATCGTTGCCACATGTTCTATTCAAATACTATAATAAAGCTAGAACTATGTATAAAAGTATTAAGCAAACAAATCAAAAAAGAAACAGTTTTTCACAGACGACTGAGTATTTCTCATTTAATTAATTAAGTTCTCACTTCGCGAGAAGGTAAAAATACATAAAAACTCAAAATATCTATATTAAAAATTACGAAGTAAATCTCCAACGCTTATTTCCTCGAAAAAATTCCAGAAGCACGATTTAATTGGAAATAATAAATGAATGCGTTATATTTGTTGTTGCGAAGCTACGTTTCTCTAGATTGGCAACAAATCCACTAGTCTCCTGTTTCAAATGTAAACATCAGTGGCCGCCATTAAAAACAGGCTTAGCGGCAATTAAACAACTTTAAAATTGCTGATAATTCTAAAAATATTGCACACAGATTTACTAGGCATAAAATCCTTAACCGGAAGATAAAAGCAACATAATTCAATCATTTTTAAAGCAAAAAATGTACAATTTACAAACATATAAGAGTAAAGAAACTGAGATCACTGAGCCGGGTAACAGAGTGGATATATTTATAAATATATTTATATACGTTTGGCGCGGCCGATTGAAACCAAAATACGAGGTGCACATCTACATGTTATAGAAGTCTTATATACAAAATTTCAACGTTCTGAGGCTACTCGTTTTTGAGTTATGCGAGATACGTACGTATGCACGCACGTACGTACATACGTTCGTACAGATGCTACGAAAAATTCTCTTCAGAAATCATTTTGAAGCAGTTTTTTAGTTTTTTTGGGGGGAAAAGAGTCTTTTATTCTGTCCTTACGTATAGATATCACACAAAAACATCGTTAAATATCATTCAAAGTGGATATTTTCGTGGAAATATGCTGCCTGAAGCTTTTCGCGATTACAATACTTCCTTTTTACTTCGTACAAGGAAGTAAAAAAGAGCTGTTTTGTTAAAAGAAAACTGTTTGTCTACCATTAGGCTAATTTATGGGTAAATTGCATTCCCTTGATTATGTTTAAGTTTATTTAGTATACTGAAATTGCATTTTCATTTTCAGATTAATATTTAATTCATTTTATTTTGCCTTGCATTTACTTGTTGAAACATATTTTGCGCAGATTCTTCGTCAAGCTACCCAGGTGTGAAGGGTGTTCTTACACTTAAGAAATTTTCCAAGTATGCTATTTAACCTCACTTCTATTATTTACATTCCAAGTCATTGTAACTTTATAGATGCGTCCAGTCTTTCGAAATATAGATTTTCTTGTAGGCCTCTTTTATTCTTCGTTCTTCCGTGGCCTTTCTTGGGAACTGTGGTCAAGATTCATTCATGTGAGGGGTCATGGGGATTTACAGATATCCCTCATATGCAGTAATATTGCAATATTACTATGTATTCCAGTTGGAATGTAGGTTTCTTTTAAAGAAATAATATCACGATATTCACCAACAGCTCATCCATACAGTAACCGCTTCCTTCGAAAATTAAATGAGTCTCATAATTTTCCGCATTCGATTTTCAGATGATAAAACTTGCTAAAATCAGTGGCAAAATACGCTAAGAAATACAAATACAGGCCACTATGCAATATAATCACAGGCTAGTTGGCAAATTTACTCGCGAACATTCAGCTGGAAAAAGTAAGACCCTGGTGTAAGTTTATATTTTATACAAATTGATAACGGCATTAAAAGTTAGATTTCATTATTTATCCAAAATTAATTAAAAAAAAATACATTGCCAAAACATGAGTATTTTCGTTATTTAAAACACCTCTGTAATTGGAAAAATATGACTACGACTGATATATATATATATCAAATGTTGTATGATTTTAAATTCATTTAGTGCGAAACAAGTTACTACTACTTGCGCAATTGCTGCAAAGTAATTTAATAATAATTTATTTCCTAAACAATATTGATTAATTGATTATATTATCTCCTAAGTTTAATTAAAGTAGAATTATCTTAAAACAATGAATCCATATTAGTAAGTCATATTTTGAAAGATGTTTTGAAGTAACTTGAAAGTAAACTCTTCAACTACTCAATTCGTGTTTCAGGCAACGGTAAAAGCAAAATTCAAAACCAAAAGTAAAATCAAATGTTGTGAATTGCAAAAAAAGAAATTTAAACAGTGGAATTTTGATAAATTCCACTGTTCACCATTGTAGCTGTACAAATATTTTTAATGTGTTGTAAATGATTTAATATAGTATTACTAATAACTTTCATGGAAATGTTGGAAGCCCAATTTATTAATTTGTTAGTATTGAAATTGAAGTCGCGTGTTTTGTCAAACAGAATTTTTTTTTGTATTTAATTATTTGAAGATCATGATAGTGGATTATATTTTGTGACTTATTAGTTTCATTCTGGATAAATCTCGGAATTTTCAATCTTGTTAAAATTAGTAAATGTGATAAGATCATCTATATACACTGGTGTGCAAAAATTAAGGACGAAGTCGAAAAATTAGCATATCAGCTGAACGAAGAGGCAGAGCGGACAGAAAGACCAATCAGGAGATTAAGTAAGGTGATGTACGGTAGCACATGCGCAGATATGCAGGTAGACGTAATGGGGGAGTGTCTGAGTAGTATAAAGCATGTTGTCAGTGTAAGATCAGTATTTCTGGCAAAGAGATTGCACGCCGTATAGCAGTTAAAATCACACCGAGTTGCTACCTCAGCGAGAAATGGCGAATAATCAATCTGTTAGACGACATCTGGATGTTTTTACCCGAGGTCGAATCATTGGAAAGTTGGATAAAGGCCGCAGTGTGACAATTGTGGCTGCAGAGTTCGGAATTGCTCACAGCATCGTTTCACGACTTTGGAGACAATTTCAAACTTCAGGAACAGCTATCCGGGGGTTTAGTAGTGGTCATCCACGAGGAACCACACCCGCAGATGACCGGTATATTGCCTTACAGGCCAGAAGAAACAGGCGGCAGACAGCGGGAGAAATCGCTAGACACACGACACAGGCGATTGGACGACCGATATCGCGTTTTACCGTGGCCAGAAGACTGCACGGTGGTAGTCTGTTTGCACGACGCCCTGCACAGTGTGTACCTCTAACGCCTGGCCATCGGAGAAGGCGTTCTCTGTGGTGCCGGGAACACCGGAATTGGAGAAACAATGAATGGTGACGAGTACACTTTACAGATGAAAGCAGATTCAGTCTGAGTAGCGATTCTCATCGCATACTCATCTGGAGAGAGCGGGGAAGCCGCAATCATCCCTCGAACATCATTGAAAGGGACAGGTATGGAGGTGGCGGTGTTCTCGTTTGGGGAGGCATCATGCTTAGTAGTCGTACAGACCTTCACATCTTCGACGCAGGTTCAGTCAACGGGACCCGTTATTGTAACGAGATTCTTCTTCCATATGTGCGTCTTTTTAGAGGCGCTATGGGTCTGCAGTTCCTTTTCATGGACGACAATGCACAGTGTCATCGCACAGTAGCTGCCGAACAGCTCTTAAAGAGTGAGGATATTGAACATATGGCTTGGCCGACACGATCTCCGGATCTCAATCCCATCGAGCATGTATGGGATTTTCTAGGCAGACACTTGGCAGCTCGTACCTTACCACCAGTAACGATTCCGGAGCTTCGATTGGCGCTGCAAGACGAATGGGCAGCAATGCCTCAACAACTCATTGACACCCTCATTCTCAGCATGGGCAGACGCTGTGAAACCTGCCTAGCAGTCAGGGGAGATCATATCCCCTATTAAAGACCGGATGCTTCTTGCTGGACACCCATCACAGGGATGTTTCGGCCTTCAGTCGCATTGCGCTCCATGCTACTTTTTCAATAAAGCTTCTTTTTATCCCTCTGATTTCTCTTTTAGTAAGTGTTGCTTACATTACTCATGTCCTTACGTATTGGGGATCTTACGGTATTAAATGTGTTGATTTGGAAAGCTTTTGTACAAAGTTATATTGAAAAAAACCGTCTCGTCCTTAATTTTTGCACACCAGTGTATTTGTAAGTGTGTGAGCAGTAACCTGTTGTAAATGTTTTTGGAAGGAAAATTCTTTGATGAATAAAAAGACTGAAGTACTAGAGTGGGTGCCCGTTGGGATACCTCTGACTTGCTTAAAACGTTTATTTTGAAGTTAATGTAGTTATGAAAATAGTGCATTTGAGGAAGGCTTTCCATTTATTAAAGTCTATAATTGTGAGCATAGCAGGAAACAGTTCAGGGAGATTTAGGAGGCTGGTATAGATTTCTTCTAATGGAAGCGAGGTATAATTTTTCCGGTAGCAGTTAATATTTTGTATGTCGATAAACTGAACGGTATTAATGACAGGAGTGAACGGTATTTGGATGATCCAGCAATATTTATAATCAGTGTTACAAGCATTCAAGATTAATTTACAATTTTTTTTTAAGTTGAAGTGCAAAATAATAGTCTAGCTTTTTCTTGTAATTATTGGTGCCATTTGCAATAAATAGGAATTTTAATGGTATTTTATGGAACTTGGGAAGAGCATATAGGTTAGTAAATGGGTTGAACCTTGAAGTTATAGAGATACTGAGTCTTTTATGAAACGTTTTAATTCTGTTAATTATAGAGGTTTTTCTAGTGTTTGCTAATTTATAAATATTTGCCTTATAGAGTTCTTTATTAGTAATTGTTTTCATATAATGCTAAAGTTATTATTTGCTTTCAATTTTGGTAATATGAATAGCTGTTTTTAAATTTTTAATAGCTGACAGTAGTTGAGACCAATTTAAATGACTTTGAAATTTTATAGGTATTAGATCAGTAGTAATGTGCCTAAGGATTTCATCTTCCGATTTTAAAAAGGTTATGCGCTTACGGGCTCTTAATGGATTGAATGCGCACAGAACTGATGATAGCTTGATTTTTTTAACCAGAGGAAACTTACAATTCTGAAACTTTCCGCAAAAGTACTTATACAGCTCTTCTCAGTATGACAGTGAATTCTAGATTATAACACGGTCCGAATTGTCATACAAAACAAAGCTTCAGTAGTATTTTTAAACAAAGGAAAGTCAAAAGCTTCCCTAACAAAAGACGCGTTTTTCTTCAACGGCATCTTCCACGCGACTCTCGTTCTCCTTTTACAAAACGAGAAAACGGATACATTGCAGGGCTAAAGTTCGAAAAATCCTCCTAGATTAGTTTCACTTGGCTAGGGCTGTTCGGTTTTCCCTATGAGTAAAGAATACTCGTTAATTGGGCACACATAGATACAGTTGCAGTTAAACATACAACAGATACAGTAAAAAGGATATAGTTACAGTTACATAGAAATCAGACGAAATGGTCACGAAGTTTGGCGACTTTGGGAATTTCTCACCAAAGGCGGCGATAAAAATTCGTCCCCCAAACCATCGCCAGCTTGGACATTTACCTCAATATTAAATGGACTTACCCCTGTAAGTCGGTGTTTCCGACGATACTTCGAATTCCGAGATATTTCATATTGCATTATAGAAGAGATACTATAATTTACATATAATATCACTAAAATTATATGCATGTATACAAAATTCTTAACAACAGTATACTTCACGCAAGAGGGGCGCTATCGAATCACTGAAAAAAATGTGGTGTGACCCATAAATTTGTAAAACTATGAGTTACATTAATGATTTCCAAAACAGAAGAAGTTGATTTCGGGGACGGGGGGAAAATGACGGTGGTGAGTGAGCCCCCGCTTTCTGAAATAGGATCCAAAAATATTGTGAACCTACTGGATTAAATAAGGTTAGGTAATTGGATTATGGCAAAGCACACAGGAACTATCTGTCTTTGAGGGGATGCCTTCAAGAAGGACTTTCTTACACTGGCTCATAGTCACCGTTACACATGGCGAAAACTAATAATGCTTCCTTTCCAGCCACTTGGGTTCGAGTTGCCACTATTAAGCGATGATAAATGCTCAGTCATAGGTAGGGCCGAGCTGGAACTTACTAGTTACTGAGACAATAATAAATTAAAAAGAGTATATTGCCAGGTGTGCGAAAGTAAATCATGAAACAAAATCGCATTTTTATTCGATTTAGGATTTCTAAACTGCGCTTTTGTAATTCGAAACTGGAAATAAAAAATAAAAACAGAATTTTTACCTTAGGAATTCTACAAAAACTATTTTTGCAACATTACATGTTGAAGTTTACAAACATCAGAGATAAGTTAAAACATATATTGATGGTATAACAGAAAGTATCCTTAAAATAAAAAGAGTTTAAAGAATGACGTTTTGAGAAACTATGGCTTGCCGCTTTCACTTTTTTCTGCCTTTCTGAATAATCTTTGAAAAAAAATTGTTGAAGCGAACGATGCATTTATGAATTTTGCAAAGAATATGTAAGAGCATCTCTCAGATTGACATGAAGGATGCAATACAAACCAAAATCTTTGTTGTGTAAATTCAAATATTTTCATAGATATATCTCTGAATATATACATTAAATTTCTTCGCTAGTGTGTAGAGCATTTAGAATTGTAAATGTCTAAAGAAAAAAGAAGGACAAAAAGAATAGTCGCAATCATAAGGGGATAAGCTGTATCGAAAAGCTTAGAAGGAAAACATATTTATATGCAAACTTTGGTCAATCATTCCGCACGTGATATCTTTTTATAAGTATTTATTTAACTCATTCTTAGTGTTTGCCTCTTTGGTCAAAATATTTCATCGATTTTTAAAGAAACTCCTGGTAACTTAGCAACTTCAAATTTTATACACACATGGTTTACGGATGACAATACAATGTAGTGAAGCGACTGTTTTCAAAATTTGACTTAAAATAATTTTTCATTGGTATTGAAAAAAAAAAAATTGAACATATTTTCGTTTAAAGAACAAACTAAAAATCTCAGTATTTTGTGATTGTACCATCGGATAGAGCGAAAAATAATCTTTTAAATGAAGTTTATATGATATTTTTAACGTAATTTCTGATGTTTTTGTAAAATCGTTTTTTCTATCATTTGGAGTAATGTTTTCGACCATTTGGTGAAAGAAGATTCGTAGAAATAATTGGGTGATTATTCATTCTTGAAAAACGTTTTTTCATTTGAAAAATTTGATAAAAATTGTGTCGTTGAGTCTCCAAAAAATTAAAATATAAACATATAAAAATATAAAAATATATGTAAATCAGCTTTATAATTTAATTTAGCAATAGCTTCTTAATTCCTCATTTTTAATTTGGGTATTTCCTCTCTGTATTCTACAAGTAGTAATAATTTTTCTAGACTGCGCCATTTCTAGATTAATGTATGTCGTATGGCTTGCGTAACGCTGATAATGTAGCTAATTCAGAACTTGAACTCAAAAGTTTGAGAACTGAAACCTTTCTAACCTAAACCAAAACCTTCTTTTCGTAATCTTCCATATTTGATAATTGCGGGCTTTAGCATCAATCTCTGTACAGCTTGGATGCTACATCATTCTGCCGTCCGTCTGTCGCAACAGTATCAAAAATGTAAATATTCCGGAAATAGGCATGATTAGACGGTCACGTGAATTGCGGCTACAAATGTCAACTGAAATAAAAATTAATATTTAATCTTACTCGGCTGCTATGTTTTCTCGTCATTACAGATTTAACAATTTAGCATTCTGCGCAACAGAATTCAACCTCATCAATACGGATTTGATTTTGTTGTATTGATTTTTGTGTGAACAAGGATTTTCTTCCAGGTTATATTGAAAAGAATACAGAACAAAATTAAAAGCGGATCCTAATTTAAGGTTACCTTTAAATATTATTAAACCGTAATTTCAATTAGCTTAAATTTTAACCGTAATTTCAATTAGCTTTTATTAAAATATGACTGAACAGATTGAAATATGACCGGACTCTTAAACAGGCCTAAATTTCGCACTAAATTTTAGAATTAAAGTATTATAACTTAAATTTTGATAATTAAAATGTTAACTATATTTTAATCTAATATTTTTATGTGTGTGCATATTTGATACAAATAGCCAACTGGTTGTGCAAATGGCAAAATACATTTTTAAAATATTTCTATTGAGAAATTGAAAAATAATCATTGTAAAATGTAATAGGGGTACTAAAGATTTTCAATTTTTGTTTAGATGGTTCGCGTTAGTCAAAAGCTTGAGAACTCCTGATATATGTAATAAAAGGCTATGTTATATGTATATTTAGCGTGAGTTAGTCCAAGAACAGATTAGTTACCTACTATGCTCAGCGAAAGCATAAAAAGCTTTAAAAAATCCTCTATGCTGCACCATTAAAATCTGAATCCTTTCAGATTTTCTTTCATTATCTGTATTAAAACACATTTTTATTATTTAATTATTTATTTGTTTTTTTACTAGCGGCATGTTTTCTTCGTTATCTTCTGACACCTTCCACTTTGCCAGGCAGGAAAGTGTAGTGGCAATGAACTTGGTGTGGCCATACCTAGATTTTCTCCCTCACTTTTTGATAGCCTGAGGAAATCAACGGTCGGTTCACTTTCAGGTGCACTGCGCGTGAGCAGGATTTGACTCAGAAGACTGCGCTTCTCATTGAACTATGAAAGTAACATGCACGGTCAAAGATAAAAAAATATGAATAGATAAATTTTCGGAAACTGAAAGTGGTGCGACATAACTGACTCCTTCATCAATAGCGCGTAGCATTATATCTTTTCGAATGGATTACCACATCCTTCCTTTATTGAGGATGATGAGCTGCGAGGTATTGAAAATTACCACGGATTGGATACTTAAATTTGTGTTGAACTTTAAGAAAATTCGAAAAAAAATTTAACAAAAATATTTAACTTTTATTTAAAATTCTTAATAAATTAAAAGGAGAGAGAGAATTAATTATATAATTTAATGGGTGCAAGAGAATAAATAATTCTCTTTATAAAATTCATGTACAGTTTTATGTCTGGAATGTTTTGAAAGCTAAACGCGTCATTGATTAATTTATAAAGGTTATACAATGAAATTCGATTAAAGATTCTGTTATTTGGCAAATGTGCTTTGGTTATTCAGAATATAAATTTAAATGAGTTTTGGTGAAAAGAATTATTTAATGTTTTGTTTCCATGAACTATATGATAAATTATGTTTCTTTTTTTAGCTTATTAACTAAATCATCAAAAGCATGTTTTAAAAAAATTAATACATTTTTCTTCTTTTTAGTATCAATTATTACGTTATCAGCCAAAAAATTAATATCGTTATTTACGTCATCAATGAAATTATTAAACTGAAAAATCATTTTTCCACAATGTATAATTACCGTATTTCATCACGTATTTCTCCCCTAGCTTTATAGCCCAGCTTCCGAAAAGTTTGAAAATATTTACATAATATTCCTCTTCTTCAGTGCATTCAGAGAAAGAGCTCCACTAAATTTCGGTCGGTTTAAAACTAAGATCGGTTCGTCCGTATAATGATTATTTTCGTCTTACTAAACAAACCTTCACAAACTAACTGCGAAGGTCACACCGAAGCTTTCCCTTCTAACTGTTGCACTTCGTGCCAGTTTAATACAAGAACCGATTCATCACAACAAAACGAATGCTAATTGATTATCAGTCAGAGAATTCGTTGAATCAGCTGCACGTTTAACTTCTGTAATTATGGATGATTTGAAGCCTAGGAGCTACAGAGACAACATTAAGTCCAGGAACATTCAAGCCATAAGTAAAAGTGAAGCAAAAATATTATGTAAAAATGAAGAGAAGTTATTAGATATTGTAATATAAATATTACTGTGTATTCTTATGTAGATTTCTTTTAAAGAAATAATATTCTGATAGTTACCTATAGTTGATCCATGACTACTTTTCATTTGTTCTTTTGAATGGTGCATTTCAGAAAATAACGCTAATTTTATTTCATGTGTAGATTCTTTCTATCATTTATCATAATAATTAATATGATTTAAATTAGTGTCATATATCCTTTCCTTCTTATCTGACTAACTGAAGTAGAATTAATGTTTTAAGGCGTTTCTTCTCACTTACCGCGTGCCTTCGTGGGGTAATTGGTAGTCCATACGGCTAGAAACTGGAAGGTCCGAAGTTTGAATCCTGGCGAGGGCATCTCACGTCTTCTGCCAGCAAAAATTCTAAAAGTGGAGCCCGAAATAAATTTAGTAGACAATTATTCATCATTAAAAGGATTTGGACAACTGCTCTGTCCTTCTTAGATCCACACTAATCGCCAAACGGTTAAGACCGCTGAAGACTGGAAATTGGGCCTGGATTCGATCCCCGGCGGACAGTCTGGCTGCATGTTTGGCTTTCCCATGTGTAACGTGATTATGTACTAGTTTCCCTTAGAATGTCCCCTACAAAGGAAGCTCTTTCCTCGTGAACAAACCCCTTATATTTTTGTCATATCCCAATAACATAACCTAATCTTACCCTATTTCCCAGTTAAGTGGAAGAGAATGTAATCAGTATCTTCCTTTACTGGGTGCCTTCGTGGTGTAATTAGAAGAACAACAGACTAGCATCGGAAGGTCCGGAGATCAAATTCTAGCGAGGGCATTGCTGATTTTTCATGTTTCTTGCCTCGAAATATACCTAATGAGTTTAGACCAATGGTTCTCAATTTTTGGTGTCTCATACATACTTTTATCCTTTGCTAGACGATCACCCCCTTCGAAAAATCTAAAAAAGTACATATACGTTTATTTAATGTAGATCGTGCCTCATAAATTTACAAGAAGTATCCCTCTGAGTGGCAAGGGTTTTCGGATATACTCATGAAGACCTGTATTTAAGTAACATTTAATAGTAACTTTGTATTATAACTTATTTTAGTCTCTGTTTTAATAAACTTCCATTCATTAAGATGATATTTACATCAGTAGTGAAAGTAAGAAAGTAAAATATTTAAAATTATAAACTGATAAATGACAAGAGACAAAGAAATCTCATGTCCATTCGGGAGGTATCGAAAATGTTGCATTGAAGGGTAAATGAAACTTATCGATGAATAAATTAAGAAGACTAGTAAATTATGATATTGTTTAACTCTGAACAGTTATGCAAGAGCAAAATAATAGCTATCAATTAACTGATGTGTTGGCTTCCAAAACCATTTTGTTAGTCTTTAAAATTATTTCAGAGGACTGAATTATCAACAATCAGCGCATATTGGCTTTCAAAACCATTTTGCTAGAAAGTAAAGTAATTCAGAAGATTAAATTAACAACGTTTGGTTTGAATTAGAGGATTGCGGTAAAGCGCTAGAGTGATCTCAGCATAAAGGCGGGGATGCCTTCGTAGAGGACTTTCTAAGGGAAGCTGGATCGCATACACGTTACACATGGGAAAAACCACGATAATGCCCATTCGCCGACACTCAAATCCCGAACCGAACTATCAGTATTCAGTGTCTTTACAGCTCGGCTGCTTTTGGGCCTAAATTAACAATGATCATCAGCGTATCTTGTTCATAATTTTAAAACTGCACACCAAGAATGTGAAGCGCAGAACACAGAATGAACACAATCTGTTACACACACTTTGGAAGACTTTTCTTTTAACCAATCATTGAAAGATTACAGGAAAATTAGAATAATGATTCTTTCCAACACGGCAGTTTCCTAAAACAACAACAGCAACGAACAATCACGTTGGTTTCTGTGGATTCAACCCACTCTGAATTCGATATACTCTACAACTATTTGTTCTGAAACCGTTTCTGAACGCGAGTCGATTTTTCTCGATATTTATACCCCACATTATAATCCTTTCAAAAGCAAGTCGAAGATGGATTGCTGGTTGTAGGAACGAGATGTTTTGAAATTCTAATCAACCTTTTTCCTCTTTTTGGTGTTTCAGGGGGAGGGGACTGCCCGGACTTTGGCAGCTAACTCAATTTTCCGCTCCCACGGTTCGATAGCCGAGATACGGAGTTGTTTTAAAAGCGGCACCACGACTCCAGATGAGACAAGGGAAAGTTCTTCCCTCAGTTCTTTCATGTATTGTCTTATTTTTACTTTATTTTATTTTATTATTTTTTTTCCAGTTAGTCCAGAATACTTTTGATCCAGCTCAGAAAAGTCTTTTCATAAAAAAAAAAAAAAAAAAATCAGCGTGAATTTTTCTGTCTCCAGACGTCTGAGTCCTGAATACAGTTTCTTTTCTTTCTTTCTTTTAACCGTTTTAATAATGCAAGAAGATTAAAAAAAAAAAAAAAAAACGGAAAATAACCATGACCATAACCATAATGTAAAAGTAACAATCCGCCTTCCCTTGCCTTCTTGAAAAGTTTACGATTTATTTTTCTAGCTAGTACAATAAAGGCCACTTATTGTGATCATTCGGACTGTTATTTTATGTTATTGTTGATTGTTATAGTAGTGCGGCTAATGTTATTCGAATATTGTTACGAATTGCCCAGGTCCCGTCTTTTAGCTCCGCGCAGCAAGGAACACGAATCGTGTGTCCGAAAAGAAGAAATCAACAAATCTTCGATAGAAAATTATAAATATTTTCTAAATTAAATTATAAATATTTTCTAAATTAAATTATAAATATTTTCTTAATATATAAATATTTCCTAAAGAATTTTTTCTTACTTTACCGAGTGCAAATTCAAAGCATGTCCTGATAATAAGCAAGAGGTCGAATCCCTGCCACGGTATGGCTGATTCTTCGTGTTTCCTGCTTCGAGAAATACCTAATGACTATAAAATATACTATTTATAATATTTCTACTATATTTAGTATAAAGTTATCGTCGCATAATAAATTTCTTTAACACTGCGTAATCTAACATTACAGGTGAATTAAATGAAATAAAACACAGGGAAGAGAAAAATAGTTCTTCGGAAAGCTTTTTATTGATTAAATTATGTTATTAAATAATATAATCCTTAAAAAATGAACTTTTCATAAAAAGTTATATTTGTCAGTGCATCCAAAGAACGTAGTTCCTTCTTTTGCAATCCGATTTTGGGCACTTCCTTTTTCAGCACGGGTCACTCATAAGGCCAGAAGTGGTGACAATTTTATTGTGGAAGAACCTAAGCGGCGATCACTCTTGCCTCCTATGAAGGGGGGGGCTGACAGTTACAGCCATGCCTTCTCCGGGATTCGAGTCTGAGCCCTCTGCTACAGTAGTAGACTTCCCTAATCATTATACTGTCTGGGCGGTTCAACTTTAATTACGTATTAAGTGCCACGTTTTCCTTTGCAATTTATTTATGTCAAAGCATAAACAAAATAATCTGTGAATGATGAAGAAATTTATTCAATTAATTTTCTTTTCCGATTTAAACTATTCTTTTGAAGACTATTTTATATTTTCCTTTATATTTTTTTATTATTATTTATTTACCATATTTCACCGCGTATCGCCCCAGCTTATTAACTAAGTACTGAACATTTTTAAAACATTGGCATCATTTTCCCCTTCCTCTATTGTAAATATTTTTATTTTTATTGAACGTATTCAATTAGTATTTGCATTTTTGCATTAGCCTTTCGCCATTTTATTTTCCCTTGTTTTTATTATTTTTAAACTTGTGTAGCTTCTTCGTTAAGTTATTCGGACGCGGCAGGTGTTTTCACAATTAAGAAACTTCCGTAACATCTCATTTCACCTTACTTCTGTCATTTACGTTCTAGATCATTGTAGCCTTATCTATCCCAGATGTGCTCGATATTTCGAAATTTAGGTATTTTGTTCTCACCTCTTCTCCTTCTTCCTTCTTCCGATATCCCACCTGGGGGTCGTGCGGTAAAGGCTCTGAACACTGGTAGTTCGGTCCGAGGTTTGAATCCCGCGAACGGGCTGGCTGCAAGGGTGTTTTCGTGGTTTTTACCATGGTTTTCACCTGCTCTCAGTGTATACGAGCCAGTTTTCCTTAGAAAGTCGTCCACGAATGCATCCCTCCCCTTAGGCAGATAGCCCTCGAGGCTTTGCCGTAATTAAATAACCTAACCTAACCCACCTGGAAACTTCGGCCAAGGTTCATTCATGTGAAGTGGCATTGGGGCTTTACAAGGTAACTGAGCCGAGCACGTCGCTCACCGACTGAGTTACCATCAGATATTATAATGTTAACATTACTATATATATCTATTGCAGTATTTTTGAAATGCGGGTTTCAAAGAAATAATACTGTGATAGTTTTCAGTTCTTTAACCGTGACTACTCTTCATTTGTTACGCTCTCAGTGTAACCGAGTTCTTCGGAAATTAAGTGACTCACATCACTTTGCTCTGTTGCTTTTCTGGAGATAAAAATTAGTTAAAAAAAGCTGGCAATGCACAAGAAAATATGGTATGCATCGCTTTCTGATAATTAATCATCCAATTAGTTTTCTTATGTTCTTAAATAACACTCAAGGATTCGCTTCATATTCACACCAGGACCCATATCATATTCTGTCTATGGCATTTTCTCCACCTTTAAGCTTTGTTAGTTTGGCAGCTCATTTTAAATGCTGATTTAAAGGGTTTTATATTTTGTATTTTTCTTCTATGGTAGACTGCTTCCTAAACTATGGCAACCGTTTAGCTTCAAACTGTTTCAGATATCAAAATGAAATTTGAATATCAAAATCAGCCTGCAGCTTCTTTTTAATATAATGACTAATTTTGTATATATTTTTAAACTTTTTGAAACATTAATTAAATTATTCTAGGTAGTCCCACGAGTTTATCAATATTAATCTCAAGTTTACCATTATCAACATCACCCAACATTACCGATATCATCCTCATTACCATCATCATCATCACTATCATTATCAACGTCACCATCAGCACCACTGCTATCATCAAAGCTGTCATACACATCCTTATTTTAAATTCATCTACATATTACCGGTAAAGTTTGAAATCCGTCATTCTGCAGAATGGAATTTTCAGCAAAGTATGAAACGATTAATATTTCATACAGTTCTTGGGCATTCTATACAATGCCAAATAATAAACCGGCAAAGTATGAAATAAACTGCCGATTCGTTTCGGCGATTTTACCGATTCGAACATGACATTAATGTTCTATTCAGGCTCAGAATTTGCATTTGCAATCTACACTTTGTTCCGGAGGTGTCAAGATATGCGATATTCATACGTTAACTTTTTGCATACAGCATACTTTTTGTTAAGTTGTTTAACAAAAAGTTTGCTGCATGGAAATGAAATAGTAAGATGCAGTATCAGAAAAGGAATATATTACCCGCAAACTTTGACATCCTGCCTTTTACAGAACTAAAATAAAATTGTTATCATGATCTTTTTCTATAGCTTGCCTAAATAGCATTTGACGTTCTATAGAATTCTAGGTACTACATAAAATACCTAGGAAGAGTGTATAACATATTCAAATAATTCTCATATTTTGCCAGAGTTTCATACATTACCGGTAACATATACAAATAGTGTTAGAAATAAGTACGGAATTTCCGAAGCTCTAAGTACTGAGATCTAGTTCAATTTCTGTAACCTACAAACAACTGTATCGGCCAGAGACATGTTAATCTATCCTGTACAGCTATCCTGTACAGTAACGTTTAATCCTATTCAGTTGTTTGACTGATAAAGGCACATTTTTGTAGTTATGTTTCGTAGTTATGTATGAAAAAAAGTACCAAGAGCAGTCATTTTCTTTTTGTGGAAAGAGGATGAAGATTTAGGAAATTGTTCTGCAAGTCTGCGAGGAATATTCTACTTTTACACCAGAAAAAGACCTTTACGGGGTTTCCGTTTAAGTGTTTAACCATAGAGCTGGATTGATGAGACACCGAAAACTTTCTTTGGCGGCTTAAAAAATTACTCTTTCGTTGGAATAAGTACATTCAATTAAATGGGACTTATGCTGAGAAACTGCTGTGTAATATCGATTAAAATTTAAGGAATAGAAATTTTATCAAAATTCCTAGGACTTTGGAAACATACCGCATACTTGTATCTATTTTAAGTTTATAAAAAAGGTCTGATATGGATACCATCCTTCCTCTTTGGTGACTGCCATATTGATTAAATACTTACTTCGCTTGTATCTGTATTGCTGTTTGGACGTCATTTCATTTTGCTGTGTTCTGCTCCTATCGCAACAGTATTCAAAATTGTAAATGTTCTGTAAATAGGCACGATTAGAGTGCCAAGTGAACTGTGACTCTAAATGGGAGTTTAAATAAAACCGGAATTAAATCTGCTTCGACTGCCAAATTTCTTATTCGTTCTGGATTGGCATTTCGATATTCTACGGAATCAATATTCTTTCTCATTAGTATGGATCTACATTCTACGCCTAACAACACTGCTGCGTCTTTTTCTCTTTTTTTCAATTATATATATATATATATATATATATAATAAAAACCTCTGGCGAGCTAACTACGTCTTAATGCTGCGGCACTTCTGCTGTCTTCTACCTTGCTAAAATTTTCCAGGGAGCTGGGGCATATATGTCCCCATTTTCACGACTTTAAATGTGTCTCAAGAATTTTCAGTAAATTATGGAGATTTAAAATTTACTCCTTAATATGGATTAGGAAGTGCAAGACCCTGTAGATTTGTTTTTCTGTTCCTTTCATTTAAAATAAGTGACTAAATGGCCATATACGTTCGAAATTGGCCCCTATAATCCACGGGAAATAGCTCCTCGCTTTGCTTCCCCGTCTAAATTACCTGCGTCTTAATTTTAAAAATCAATGTACATAGTGGTTTATCATATTTCATTATGATTGAATCATAGAAATATCTCGGATTTCAATATGATTGGATAAACATCTATGGAGAAGATTTTTTTGAGTGGAAATAAAGACTTGAAATGCGTCAAGTTCAGGTTTTGTTATCTTCATCTGTAAGCCTTCACCCTCGGCCACAAGACTGAAGGCTAGCTCCTCTTCTATGCTTCAGAAATAATGACATATAATTGTGTGTGTAGTATTAAAGACATTTTCTTACAATAAAAATATCCCATATCATTTCCGCGCAAAGTGCTGCTGAAATATTAAATAATTATAGACAAAATATAAATAAATTTACAACCTAAACAACAAAGACATGAAAGAAATGAAAATTTAAAACTAGTCTCCCAAAAAATGTCAAAAGACACTCTAAATTCAGTGTATTTAAATCAGGAGAAACCCCTAAAACAAAGGAAATACAAAAGTATATAAAAAAGAAATGGAACAAGAACACAATCAAAATCTGATTTAACGTTATCAAGAGGAGGTCAATCAGATCTCAGTTGAGTCACCTTCTTAGGAAAACCAATGTGTTTCCGTTCACCTAAAATTAGCTGATGAACCATTTTAAATTATTTGCGATTTTTGTGAACAGAAATACAGTGGTTTTCCTAGGAAGTTGACTAAATTAAGATCTAATCAACCTCCTCTTGATAACCTTAAATTAGATTCTGATTGTGTGTGTGTGATGCGTCTTTACATTTTTATATGTATTTTTGTATTTCTTTTGTTTAGGACTTTTTTTCTGCTTTAAGTATACTGAATTGATAAGGTCTTACATTTTCTTGAGGAGATTTAGGGATTGTACTGGTTTTATATTTCGTTGCTTTCACATGTTGGTTGTCTAGGTTCTAAATTTATTATTTTTATCTATAATTAATATATATTCTATAATTATGATTTGGAATGTACAGTCGAACACTGGAACTCTTAATAACTTTCAATATCCGCCATGGCTGTGGTTAAGGCGCACAGATGAAGATAACGATTTGGATTTCTATAAATCACCAATCTTTATTCTCACACATATCCAATTAATACGCTTATTTAGTCATAATTAAAAATAATAAATTTCTATTTACATTGGCTTATAAAAGAAATGACGTAAGCATTTAAGCAAAGGTAAAGCGAAGCGGTGTTGACACAGCAGCAGTTAGGGAAAGGAAGAATGACGCATTTAACTCACCAGCGGTATTTATAACTAAATCTGAGGTATAATAGAACTCATCTGTGATTGGTTAATTTGAGGTTGTTACATGACATAGAAGATTCTCGAATTTGGGAGAACAGATATTTTTTTGGGAGATGACCAAATCTAGAATGCCAATTATTTTTAAAGCAGCTATCGTATTTTCTTATATCTTATATATATATTGATTAATTGATTATATTATCTCCTAAGTTTAATTAAAGTAGAATTATTTTAAAAGAAGTCTTTTATTCTGTACGTACGTACAGGTGTCGTGAAAAAAAAAATCGTTCAAATATTTCGAGAGCGGTTTAGACGATTCGAGAGCAGGTTTTTCGTTAAATGTGATGCTCGAAATTTTAAGCGAATACAATACTTCTTTTAGTTTGTATAAGGAAATAAAAAGGAAGGAAAATCCTAAAATTTACGTTAGTGAATTAGAGAACCGTTTTAATAATTTTCTGATTTTTTTACACACTCCAGTATTATCAGGATGTTGCCAACTAAACGAATGCGGTAAAAAATCCGAAAATATACATACAGTATTTTCATTCACTTGTTCTCTTGGCCTGAGGGTTGATTCTGATAATTAATTTTGAACCTAACAGAAATATTTCCTACAGTTACTTGAAGAACTTATTATTAAATTTTCAGCAGTCAAACATGAAAAGAAGCACTTCTAAAAATAATATTTGAACATACACAAAAGCTTTATACTTTCGTTTTTAAATGCTCGAAGTCGTTAAGAACTCGTTTTTACATTTTGATGCAGTACAATTGTTTAATTAAGTGTTTGAAACAGTTCAATATTTTTTAAACCAAGATAGTTTTCATTTCATTTTTCAAGAAGCATATAATTTACATGCTTTTTTGCATCTCAAATGAATTATTTACCGATGATGTAGTACACAGTATCTAATCTTGTAAACGCCTGCATGAGTTATAAGACTATGCAAATTAGCTTATTTTAAGGCATTTATTACATTCGTATTTAAAAGAATACCTTAGATAAAATTAAATTCAAAAATTTTATAAATTGAAACAAACGTATTGAAAATATATAAGTAAATATTCAGAGTATTGAAGATATTATTTTTACAAGCAGTACGGTTACCAATACAATAAATAATCTAATACCCAATCTATCTATTAACCATTCCCTTAAAAGAGCAGGCGTTAAATACTCACTCTAAATCATTTAACTGATAGGGATATGATAATTTGTTCCTAAACCTGAGAAGGCGGTATAAGTTGGATGACTATCAGTTAAAGGATTTGTACATAGTGTAATTACTAATATATATTAGTAATTACAGTATGTACAATACTAATATACCAATTACTAATATATATATTGTATATAATGTAAAAAGCTAATTGTCTTCAGACTTATGCTGTTACTAAAAAAGTGGGCCTATTTCATAATCTTTAGTCTGTCAAATAGCTCTTTGACAGTGAAAATTCCTTTTTTCCTTTTCTTAATTTCTTAATCGTTACGACACGACAATTAGCCAGAAATTAATTAATTTCCATTCACTAGTATTTTCAAAAAAAATTTTAACAGATGGTTTCACTCAAATAAGAACTCCACAGCATATGTCCCTCAAGAATTCCTAGTCCCTCCCACTACTACAAATTACTTCACACAAGTCTTACCGACTGATACAATTTAAAGCCCCCGCTACCGCTAAAGAATTTTCTGAAACACAACCCTTCTGAGTCAAACACGAAGAAAACACTGTGCCCACTCCTCACTAGAAAGAACGTAAATTAATTAATGCTTTTTCTGGCCTTTATATCTTCATGTACATTCACTTTTTTTATTATATATATATTTTTTAAAAATTTATTTTTTATTTTTTATTAGTTTTTACAAAGATTGCATTATTTTTCTTATGTTTTGTAATTTTCTAATGTTTATTTCAACTACTTTGAATTCTATTTCATAACGACAATTTCCAATGTTTAATTTTTACAACTAATATTGTACTAAAATACATAAACACGAGGGTGTCGGGGGACGGTTACTCGAGCGATATCAATTTTACCGCAGAAATTGCTTTTCACTCAAAATTGAATTACCTAAAGTGCTTAATCGGAATGAGTGTTTTGGTTCTCTGCATTCGTTCTTAATACTTTCTATTCACGGAAATGTTTGGACTAGCTTGAATTGCCGGTTTGGCATCGCCTTATTGCTCGAGTAAAGGACGAAACACCTTCGTATTTATTTCTGATTTAATTATTAATTATATTCATGATTTAATAATTAAAGTCCCCGTTAAACATTTTTAACAATTTACATTCAAGTTATTTCAAAACATCTTTCGAAATAGAACTTACTAAATATGGATTCACTCTTTTCAGATAATTCTACTATAATTAATTTTAGGAGATAATATAATCAATATTATTTAATATATATATATATATATATATATACATAATACATACATGGTATATACACATACCTATACATATATATAATAAATTTCAACGTTCTACGGCTATTCGTTTTCGAGTTATGTAAAATACGTACATACGCAGTTAGGGAAAGTAGAGATGTCGCGGAAAAAATCTCTTTTGATTCCACTTTAATATCTGTTTTTCAAAAAGTAGTCTTTTATTCTAACCGTACCTACAGATGTCTGTCTCGCACAAAAATCATCTGAATGGATTCGAAAGCGGTTAAAATGTATATTTTCGTGGAAATATGATACCCGAAAGTGTTCCCGATTACAATAGTCCCTTCTAAATTATACACTGTTTCTGCTGCATTTCATTTAAATTTATTTATTACAATTGCAACTTTATAGACCGATCTCTCAAAGCAATATGAAAATAATATTAAAAAATAAAAAAATTTTAAAGTTAAATTTCCCACTTAAATTTTCTCGTACTCGAGGCGAAATTCTTGCATTTATATTTTTTCGTAAAGAGCATAAACTTTCCCAAATATCAATATAGAACTCAGGAGATCAATTAAAAGTTAGATGTCATTGTTTGTCTAAAATTATTTTTTTTTTTAAATTGACATATCCGAAACGGGAATATTTTCGTCATTTGAAAAACTTCTTTAACTGGAAGTATATGTCTACGACTAATGATTGTGAAAATAAGGACGGCAAGGAGTGTGGATATATATATATATATGTCTTTGATATTGCCGATTGCATTGAAAAAGGGGCGGTGCCCAACTAGATGTTAAAGCAGTCCCATATAATAAATTTTCGACATTCTACAGCTAATCGTTTCCGAGTTATACGAGCTACATACGTATGTACCTACAGACGTCACGAAAAAATCCATTTCGAATTCACTTGACTATCTGTTTTGGAATCAGGAGTCCTTTGTTCTGTCCGTACGTAAATACGTCATGCAAAAAAATAGTCGAAATGGGCTCGAAAACGTTCGAAATAGATATTTCCGTTAAAATCTGATAACCAAAATTTTTCGCGATTGCAGTACTTCCTTTACTTCGTACAAGGAAATAGAAAAGGTCTGTGCGTGAAATAGTTATGAACTTCTTTATTTCTTACTAGGACTTGACATGTGATAGAGCGTCGATATTTAAAAAAGATGTTTTATAGCCTTGGAGAGAAATTAAATGTGTGTTTATCAAGAATTTCAGATGCTCTTTTGTCAGTTGGGATCTTTTCTTATTAAGTTTCAATTGTGAAAAGGACTTGTTCATGTACGTAAAACATTCCCAAACAATGCGGTTATTGTTATTTCAAAAATTCATAACTGAGCTTATTTATTTTTTGAAAGTACGAATAAAAGTGAATCAAATCTGTATCTTCAAATCTTTAAATAAGATTTATATCGCGTTGTAAATTTATTAGCTGCATTTGTAGATTTTCTGGTGCGTTATTCATGTTCGTTTTTACACGCAACACGCATGTGATTGAATTTATTCGTGGATCGTCAATTTAAGACAAACTGACTTACACATTGAAAAATTAGTCTAAAAAAATGCATAAAATAAAGCTTCTTAAATATTATAGCCTCCAAAACAGACAGACAAAAATTAGCTGTTTCGTTTTCTAACTAGTAAATAGTTTATGTGAAGCCGAAAATATTGTTGGAATAAAAGACGATGGTGAAGCCAGTATTAGAGAGAAATAAATTGGGAGAAAATAATACCACAAAAGGAACGTCGGGAAAACTCATCAGCGGTGCTGGTATTCCCAGAAACTATTTTTACCTCTAAATAATTCGTGCTGGGTCACGTGATCAAACAAGCTTGAAGTCAAACCCCTTCTTTCTCCGGCTGCGGCGATTGGAAGAAAGAATAACAAAGCATTACGTGATTGAGATTTACTCAATGCCCTATGTTATTTTATCTGTGCGAGGAAACAAATCTTTTGAATGCCTATATGTTTATTTGTGGTTATTTAAACTTTGAAATGCCCTGCAGCTATTCAAAAGAGATGTTTTAAGGGATAAATCTGACTATTAAGCGGCCGATGAAGGGAAATGTGACATCGTGGATTCAAAAATAAAAATAAAAATCATCGCCTGACTGAAAGAAAAAAGACTTATCTATTTATTTATTTTAACATCTATCTATTTATCCATCTCTCAGCTCCTAGCTCCCATACTTATACGATTAGTTATAAATTAAACTATTATATCAGTGTTCATACCGATTAAGTGTTTCTGCCCTTCTAAACCATTTGAGAGTAAATTTAACTACAGTTACAAATTAAGGATTTAAATAAAGAACTATACCTGTTCTCAAATAAACTAGAAAAAGAAATTCTACTTTTATTCAGGTTTGCATTAATAAGTGTTTACAGAAAATTATATAAAATAGCAATCAATCCAAATAGTAATCAAATTAAAAGAATTACATTTAAATAATTAGACTTAAAAAAGGATAAAAAAACAATTAAAAACAGAGCTCCTTAATTATTGTACGAGGGAATGAAACTGAGTTGACGATTCTGATGAAGTGAACTTAGTTTCATTTCATCATCATTAATTTTATAATTTAATTATTTGTAATTTTAAAATATTAGTACAACTTTCATTTTTTCCTTGAATTGCCGTAGAATTTTCACACATATCTTTACATTTCTTTTTATGCATATTAATCAGGGTTGAATAATCAGATATTTTTATAAATTAAATTTAGTTGATCTCAGTAATTTAGTTCTACAATTCAGCTTTAAAGTCCATTTTAACTTACTTTTACATATTATTTTGTCTATATAGGCAAAATAAACTAAATTAAAACATTTAAAATCCGTCTCATATTCAATTTGAAACAAACCACGTGTAATAACGAAAACGAGAGGCACAGTAACTAGTTGCATGAAAAGTCCCCCCCCCAAAAAAAATGTTTAAACAAAAAATTAAAACAGTAATTAAAAAAAAAGGAATTTACATTTTTCGTAGCATCATCATCGAGGGGTTGATGCAACGAAATAAGTAAATCCTGTTTCTCAACTAACAAAAAAACGACACAAATTAAAGTTTAATATTTAAATGAATGAAATATTTAAATGAGAAAATTAGTCACAATAATTTGTGTCTTTGTCGGTCCAACCTCTACAGACTTGAGAAAATAATGCAAAAATTGCAAAATTATCGCATTAAAACCATAAATAAACTTTAAAAAAATTGCAGATTGCGTCTAATAAACAAATCCACGTAAACTCAAATAATCCAACACATGAAAAATTAATGCAAAAAACAGGAAAAGAAGAGTGAGTTCTTAAAAATGGTAGCTGTACAAATGTTTTGAAAGTTAACATACTTCTGAAAACTTCGGTGAATGGTCTCACAAAATAAACGAAAAAAGAGTTACAAACGAAAGACCTTTACTGGCCTTCAATGTAATCCCCATTACCTGCCACACACTTCTGTCATCGTTTGTAAAACTGTTGGAAACTGTCAGCAAACGCTTCTTGTGGAATCGCTCGAATACTCGGTCATACTGAACGGCACGCTTTCCCATGACTAACTGACGAGAGAACAGACATATTGTGATGTCAGCTCTGCAAAACCATACAGCCACATCACGCGCCATTAGTTAGGAAAGGGGCATGTTTGCAGCACGCCCATCATCCGCTCGTACGTTTGACGTTAGCAGCAACGTGGACTATCAGCCATGATGACCATTACTTCGGGTGCTTCGCTTGACAGTGCAACATAAGAAAGATGACGACTCTAGTGCGCTGAACGACAAAGTTGGATTAAGGAGTGGGACAATGTCGTCTTTACAGACGATTCCCGGTTCTGCATGCGTTATTCTGATGGCCGTATGCATGCGTTATTCTGATGGCTGTCTGGAGGCTCCAAGGAGACCGCACGTCACTTGCTTCTATTCGATATTCGAATAGGGGTGTAATGCACCTGGTGTAATGGTTTGGGTAGCCATTCGATACCCGACTTGCGCATCTCTAGTTCGAATCGATGGTAATTTGGACACAGATCGGTACATTTCTGACATCTTACGTCCAGTGGTTGTGCCCTATCTTCGAGACCTGTCAAACGCCATCTTCCAAAAAGATAATGCCAGACCACATGTTGCACGTAGTGTTCTGACTTTCCTCGATACACAGAGTATTCGGTCGCTTCCCCAGCCTGAACGGTCTCCAGATCTGTCACCCATTGAAAACATCTGGTCATAGATTGCTGAGAGACTGGCCCGCCACGCCTCTCCAGCTAATACGTTTGATGAAGTGTAGCATAGACTTGAAACAGCATGGAATGAGTTGCCGTTTCTGACATCGAGGCCTAGTTCGACTCCATGCCTAACCGTTCTAGCTGCCCTGGGTGACAGCTGTTTCTACTAATTTCGCACCCCTGTAAACCCAAAAATTGCTTACAAATTTAATCATTTTGTCTTCGTGCCAACTGTTTAAGTACAATAAATATCATTTTTGTATTTGCTTTCCTTCAGGGTGTTGCAGTTTTAATGGCCAGCAGTGCACATATACACCACTTTTAATAACTTTAACAAAATGGAAAATTCCCATATTTATTCCGAAAGTCTCATTCTTAATAAAACTAATTCTTCACAAAACGTCATCGAATTTTTAGGTCTTCGAATAATTTACTACACACAGATAAAACTATGACAAAAGCATTCACTTTAAATTTGTAACTAATAAATTAATTAATAGGACTTCAAAAATTTCCAAAAAAGTAATTAGCAACGCAGTCGTTATTCAAATAGATCGAATCAAAAATATTTGTTACGATACACTAGATATTCAAAACGAGCTATTAATACTTATTCAAGTTCTTAAAAGTAATTTGATACCAGGTGAATTTATTACTTACTGTCTTAAAAAAGCTGACATTCAATATACAAGTTAAATCTGTTAACTAATAAGGTTATGATAATTTAGCTTTTTAGACTGTTAGCCAGAAATAAATTAATTTAATTCTTATGCTTGATTAAAAAACATTTTTACTAAGAAACTAGCTTGTGAAGACAACTTCAACCAACAGTAAGATTATCTTGTCAATTTAAGGCTACCATTTTTCAAACAGAGTTCAATACGTCACCAACAAGTACTTTTCTTATTTAATACGACAACCCTATTACATTCCATTCGTGAGTACATTTACAGTTCCGCTATTTCGTTTCAAATTTTACAAACAAGTAGGTTAATTTCAATTTCCTTTCTGGCAATGTACCTTCATTTATATATAAGTCCCTACTTTTAATTTAATATAAAACAATGCATGAATTTTGATTGTACCTTTAATTTAGCGTTTGAATCTACCATAACGGATTAATTTGTACATATTTCTATTAATACCTTCTTCTTTATTGAATATTGACTTTAAATACTGCTTAAAATACTGACTAAAATTCATTCGAGTAATGTATCGCTTTAAAATACTGACTAAATGTATTCCAATAATTCAAAGTTTTAATTAAATTTCTGTTTCTTAGAGATGATATACGAAAATTCTTTTCTAATAATTTATATATATATTTAACTATAGAAATTATCTGCCCTCGGTGAAAGCAGAGTAAAAATTATTGCAATTTGAAAACCATAGAATATAGAGGTATTTGTTCAATTAAAGATACATTTTAGAAAAACCTTTTAATTAAATTAATTATAGCTGATTCCATGGAAAAAGGCTGACTTTTCAAAGAGTATTAGCCTTTTTCGATATAATTGCTAACAATTAAGTACATTTGAAATGTGTTTCGTCTTCCCTGTCTACTTGAGGGAATATTAAGCACAGCAGTTAATACAACCTAAATTAATATTTTAACTTAGTTAAGTCAAATCAATTTTATTTCCAAGCAGACGAAGAAAATGTGTTTCCAAGCAGACGAAGACACGATTCTGACTCCTAAGAAAAATGCTGTAAAAATATTGGATGAAACACTTGAATACTGAATAAAATACCCAAATATTCTATGAGAGAATATACAAATAACCAGTGTCTTCAGAGAAAGAGTTTCCTTAAATTTAAAAATCTTACTAATAAAGACAAACCTCGCAAACTGCCTGCGAAGCTCACGTCGCACCTTTCCCTTCTAATTACGCCAATCTAATACAAGAACTGACCTGTCACAAAGAAGCAAAGACGAACTGATATTCAGTCTACGATATCGCCGAGTCGGTTGCCCTTTCATCTTCTCTAATTATTTGTGGAGGAATTGAGGCCTAAGAAGTAGCAGGGGTTTAGGTGACATGGAATTAGAAATGAAAATACTTATTAGATACTGTAATGTTAGATAAAGTAAAAGATCTCGTATTAGATATTGTAAGATTAATATTACTATCTATTCTTGTTTGAATGTAGATTTCTTTGAAAGACATAAAATTGTGATATTTACCAGTAGTTTATTCTTGCCTTCTTTTATTTGTTATGTCTTTGCTGTAACCGCGTCCTTCGGAAATTAAATAATTCGCATAATTTTCCCTCTTAGGGAAAAAATAGTAAAAAAAAAGAAAGAATACCCGAGAAAATACAATAAATTCATTTTTATTTAAATGTATGTCTGAGGAGAGAAATTCATTTCAAAATACTCATAAAAAAGTAAAAGGCAATAAAAGAATGAATGATATTCGTACTATAGAAACTTATTTTTTAACTTTAGTTTTCGAATTTATGGGCAGATGCAATAATTATGTTAAGCGCATTCGCGAGGTAGAGAAAGAAAAAAAAGTGAAATCCTAATATCATTGGTAACTTGTTAGTAAGATGAAGAAAACAGTTGATTCAAGCTCGGATTGACTCTAAAATAGGAACTGGAAACATTTCCTAATGATATGGATCCATTCATCTAATCTACATAAATGCTTAAGAAACAGGAAACTATAAAACAGGTACATTTTTGCTAACAAGATTACCTAACTTTCATATTTTGCGAAATTTATTTTTGATCCTTCTTGGAGTGAATAAAAAAATGAAACAAAGTAGGATGAGAATGTAAATGATGGTATCGGGAACAGAGCAGGGAACAGGAAATGATGAAGTATAAACCTTTTCAGGATTAAGCTGTGCGGTGGTTTTTTTTTATTTTATTTTATTTATTGTTTTATTTTCGTAATAGAGAAATAAACTTCAGCGATCTCTATGGTCAAGTTAAGGAAAGTTTTGCCCTTAAAAGGGACATATTTTTATTCAACGGTCAAAAGGAAGTGATTTCAGTTCAAGATATCGAAAGCGAAAAGAAAATATTACCATTAGCCAACAGCCAAGACTTAAACCCTACGTTCATAAAAAGAAGTTCATATTATATTCCTCTTGCTTCAAAATAATACTCTATGCTTCAAGTATAAAAACTTCCTCAAAAATAAGACTTAGTTTTACGGGACTAATTCTAAGAGATACTAATAACAGTGAGGGTATATGGGAGCTTCTACACAGGGTGGCTCAAAACTATATATAAAAAATATACAAGCAGGTAGAGGAAATCTCAATAAGTAGATTTCGTATAGGAATGTGTGTGCGGTAATGGCGCATTTAAGCGCTAGCACATAAAGCAATATGAATCATAGGAAACTGAAAACACCAGTAAAGACAAAAGAAAAATAATTATGAATAGTTTCTAGGTGCTCGAAAGAGTGGCCACCAACAGCGGTACAAAATTCACAGCGGCGCCACATGGATCGGTGTAAATTAGAAAAGACGTCGGGCATATTGAGCACATGTCTAGCAGCAACAGACAAGCAGGCAACAAGAACTTCTGCAAATGTGACGGGACTCTCATACACGAGGCTTTTAAGATAACTCCAAAAGAAGATATCCAAGCAGGTTAAATCAGAAGAACGCGGAGGCCAGGTAACTGATCCGCCCGATCCTGTCCAATGATGGCCGTAGACAGCGTCCAAGTTATTTCTGACGTTCCTGGATGCATAAAACAATCCACTCGTGCTTAACTTCCGATGAAGGTGCTCGAATGTTCAACGACTCGACTGATTCCTCCCTAGGAATCGCTCCCTGTACATCCTTTAAGCAGCTAACTGATTTCCTTGTGCAGTCCCATACATGAAATGCATCTCGGCAAGCTGCGCAGTGGTGTAACGATGCATTTTGTTCGAGATGTGTGCGGGAAATGAAGATACCAGCTGGGGCAGCGCTTTTATACGTCGCACTCATTAGTAATCTCTGCCGGCTCAACGCGCCATTACCGCACGCACATTCCTATACGAAATATACTTATTTAGGTCCCCTCTATCTGCCTTTACATGTTTGACATATAGTTTTGAACCTCCCTATATAGTCCTTGACTTACGACGGCCAGTCCTTGACTTACGACGGCTCTCGTTAAGCAGATATTTTGACATAATTTGGGGATCTGTTTTCTTTTTAATAGCTTTGATAATAATTTTATAAATGAGTAATGTTATTGAGCCTTTGTTTAATGCTGAAATAGTTAATGAATATTTAAATTTAAGCAACATTTATAAAAAATTATTTGCATACATACTATGTTTCCTCGCGTATTTTTCCTTTTTTTAACTAATTTTATCATCCGAAAATCGAGAGGGGAAAATTATGCCAGTAATTTGTTTCATATAACAAATGCAAAGGTAAAAATGTTGTGCAAATGATAATAGAAAAATGCAAATACAAATTGAATACACTAAATACAAATAAAAATATTCAAATAATCAGTTTACCAATGAACCACCCAATGAAAACTATATGTATAATAGAGAATGAGAAAATTATGCGAATATGTTTTTAATTTTTAAGACCTAGGGCTAAAAAGCTAAAGGGGAAATACGTTATATATGTAAGATAAGAAATATGTAAAGCAAAATTCTAACTTTAATTTGCAATGGTTCCTTCAATTTCTATTTTAATTTCACTTTTTCCCCTTTATGCCTTAAAAATAGCAACTTGTTATAATAAATCTCTGTAAACTGAGTCACTTCCAAATTAAACCATGTCATATGATTTTACACAATGTTACTGATGAGGTTCTTACATAAAAGCTTTACTCAGTCAAGATAAAGCTAACTGAAACTCATTTTAATAACCGTAACGTTTTCTTCTGTAGTAGGCTCTAGTCTGAAAACCCTCTGACCTGCACAGTTCAATATATACGGCCTATAATATTTTTGTGACTTCTTTAAGAACGTACATTCACGTCCATCTTGAAGTATGTCCAAGAAATTAAGTCGATATATTAAACTTACATAAAACTCGGTATTTTGACATTCAAATCAAGAAAATACGTCTTTCTTATTCTAGTTTTTAGACATTTAAGGTTTCTTAGGAAAACCCCGTGTCGATTAGAGGGTTAAGATAACAGAAGTTATAAGAAGGGTAAAGTAACCTTTTCATTGAATTCTAAAAATTAACAGAACGCCGCACTTGCGCATACAAAGCAAAACTCTGCAACTTGCGCGTATTTTAAGATAACATAAAAGAAATTCAAATTGGAGAAACGTAATCGGAGACTTGCACAAAATGGTCTCAAAAATTTGCTGGCTGGCTTTCAACATCGGCTAGCAAAATAGCTGAAGCTTGAATAAACTTTGACAGAGCTATCGACAGCGTGTGAACTGCAAACGAGGCTGACAAAAGCTCTAACATTAAATCTTTCAAAATGCTGTGGAAAGAAAAAGTTAGAGTTAAGCTTTAAATGATAATAACTGGTTTATTAACATAACCTTCTTACAGTCATTTTTTTTAAAGATTAAGAGTTCTATTAGTCTTAAAGGACTATTTTACGTGGTCCATTGTAAATGCGTTGTTTCACTTTTCGTTCGAATTAAAGTCATTAAATATTGTTATAGTATTACATTGCATATTTTTCCATTTTTAATATACAGAAGCTGTGTAATGTTCCCATGTTAGTCAAATTTCATATTCATTTAATATTTTCTGAAACGTTCTGCTATTCCAGCTGGGCCATCTCTATCGAAAATCACTAATGATAAACCGTGCTGAGCTATAAAACAGCCTTTTTAAGGGATCGTTAAAATCTGAACCCTTTCAGACTTTTTTCCAAGGACATGTACTTATTCAAGGCCCGCATAAAAATTTCAATCTTGTATATTTTTTCCTCAATATATCACGCAACAAAAATTGGCATAATTTGAAAGCATACCTTATTTGTTTGGTGCCTAAAATTCATTGAGTAGTGGAAAGGGGAAATTGATTTTATTCTCCTCTCTGCACAAAAAGCGTAGTCTAATTTCTCATGACCAAGAAATTAGAACAAAGGTTACTATACTACAAGGTTTGCTCTTGTGTGACGTCACTGATTCAGGTATGCTCAAAACAACTACTCCCATTTCCCGCTTCTGTAAGTCAATGACATCAGCGTTGGGACGAGCTTAATCTTGCTTGTCTACCGACCTTCCCAGAATCAGCCAACTGCGGAAGTTCCTCATACAAGGATTGCTCTTGTATGACTCCTACTTTTATCAGAAGCTGTCTTCGTTTCACCCATTTCTGTAAGAGACGTCAGCGTTGGGTAGAGCTTGACCTTCTTGAATCCTCGAAATGGGGAAAAAGTTCCTCAGTTTTTTGGGAAGACTCGTTATATACGTAAATAGAGAGCACATTAGTTGCTAAAAGGACATTAGCAGAGGTTTCATCTCTTATATTATTTACTAACCACAAGAATACCTACCGGCAGAATGTCTGTAACTATAGAAAGGAGCACTAACTTTTCTCCGTAGGCATGTTTAGAAAAAAAATACGTTTATGCTTTTCATTTTAAAACATTTAGTGAAGAATTAGGGATACAAACTTATGATCGTCTTGCTTGAATTAAAATAATCATTGCAATATTGCTTTATCTTTCCTCTGGCCATCATTTCCGAAAACAGAAGTAACAATAAAACTTTTGCTTGACTCACTCCTATTTAAAATGTGCAAAACTTGTTACTATAGCAGCCGCCTCCAGTTACAGTACGTCCACCACGAGAAGAGATTTAACCGCGCCTGAAGAAGAGGAATGTATACTGCAGGAAGAGGCGCAGAGAACCCATTAAAAGTTATGAATGAATAAGTCAAAATTTCAAGGTTTTAGAGCAATGAACTTCAAGCTATCTCCGCGGTCGGACTTCCAGAAATCAGACCCCAGAATTCTACGAATCAAAATAAAAATTCGAAAAAAAATTATAAAGTACTCACTAGTGTATTAACTAAAAAATATAAAGGTACATTTAGTTACAGACTAGTTTTAAAACTTAACATGTGGTCATTATAAGTCAAGAAAACGTCGAACAATGGTTTGCAAAATTAAGCAGTTTTCTAATGGAAAATGAAATAAATTTAAACGACAGTGTTAAAAATTATAAAATGGTGCACCTTTTCCAGATGAAGAAAGCTATAAGAGAGTATTTTCCGGAAGAAAAAACCAAGTATAATTGAATAAAAAATCCATTTGACTGCTATATTATATCACAAGGCTCATTTCCAATGAAAGAAAGGGATAACGTATCGACATATCAACTGATTTGACTTCAAAATCAAAATTTAAGTAAGAGCAGGTCCTTAATTTTTGATTGCAAATTCATGCAGAATACGCAAAATTTTCTCATACAGCTATAACGATTTCAGTGAAATTCAGCATTGGCCAGAAATTAACAGTTTTAAAGGCTTTCTATCGGCTGAAAATGAAACCAAAAGAATCACGCAAATTGCAAAAACAACTGTAAGCGAAGGATAATCATACGTGGAAGAAGGAAAATTCAAAGAATTAACCCACAATTTGTGAATGAAGTATTGGATGAAAAAATGTTGAATGAGGAATTGGATGATCAACCAGCAGACAATGATATCATTAACAATGAAGAAGATAAAGCGCCTCTTGCAAGAAATTAAATAAATTGTCAGAAACGCTCCTTACAGTGAGATTTTTAGAGTTGAATCAGTCGTTGTCAAATGCAAAAATTAACAGCCTTTTTTAAAAAAATCATTGCATCATGTATTTAGTAAGCAGTAATGAAAATTCTTTTAATTAACATTCGTTTCGTTATTTTTCGTTTACTTTCGTTTACAAAATAATTACCCACCTCAATGAGCCATTTTCCACAATATTCCATTACAAAATCTGCTTATTGCTGTCATCCTTATTTGCCTATAAAAATTTGCCGGATATTTTTAATCACCCTGTATATTATAAAATGAAATGTAAAACATGCAAAGATCTATTTTATAACAGACATTTAAAAAGATTTTAAATATTTATAAACGGAGATATAGCTTAATATTCTAGAAGCATGCTTCTATTAACATCTGTACAACTTTTGTGACAACCAGGCTCTTAACAGCTTTCCAACTAGAAAAGACAATAAATGTAATCCAGATTACGATTGCGAACTGAAAAATAAGACGGCGTTTTCTTTTCGTACTAAGTATTTAGTCTTGAAAAAAAATTATGAAACACAGTCTTCCCCCCTTCTTTAGGGGGACTTGCTTTCTTAGAATAATGCATAAAAGGCACTTGTAGAATTTGCAAGAGGAAAGAAAAATACTTTAAAAATATTTCTTGTATTTCTAGAAAAGAAAGGATGCAATTTTTGAGTCAGCCGTTAGAGGGGGGAGAAGATGTCATTTTAAAGTGAAAGAGGAGATGCAAGGGAAACATGAATCCTTCTTGCGGTATTTTACTGAAAAAAAAAAAAAAAAAAGAGTCGTAAAAATGGCGAAAACGAAATACGAAATATTTACGATTTCCGTTATTCAGTTACAGCATTTCTTAAAAGAAATGTAAGCTTCTCTTAAAACACCAAAATTCATTCGATAATGCTATGATTTGTGATTTGAAATTTACGAAAGAGAATTTAGAATAAAATAAATTGCAATTTGCTGTTTGTGATTCTTCAGCTGAGATATGGCATAAAAATTGGTATTCTTTGCAAAATATGTATAAATGAAATTATTATAAAATAACAACGCAAATACAAAAATTAAAATACGGGCAAAAACAATGTTAATTTATCGTTGGTTCTGAATGAAACTTTACCAATTTCGGGACGCATATTTCACAAGTGCACATCAGCATAGCCACTAAGGGAGGGGTTTCAAAAATGGACCAATAAGATTCTTGTGACGCTATATCTTCGTGCATGTGAGCGTATATTGTTTACGTTTTAATTTGCATTTGTTTCGCCTATATATTAAATGTATTGCGTAATAGTAGAAAATATCGTAGTGTTTTCGTTTTCTGAGTTTAATTAATCGCTGGCATTTCACTTAGTGATTTTTATCACGCATTAATATTTGGATGTTCACGTCATATTATCGCTTTTTACATCGAGAAAATGACTCAAGCTACAATTAGCCTTGAATATTATGCATTTACTAACACCTGTGGATTAAGAGAATTCAAGTGTATAGATTTTTTTAATTGAACTGAGAAGGACTGGAAGTGTTACGATGAAACTAGTGTTTTCTTATTTCAGTGCTTGTATGCTTTTGATTTTGAAAGCGTAAGATTCAGGATACATATTGTGTATGATATGATTATATCCATTGTTTAACATTAAAAGTTGTAGGTAAGTAAACTGAATATATTCTTTGTGAATAAGATAAATTCATTCTATTTGATGAGTATTTCTTGTGTAGACAGTACATTTAAGAGTGAATTTATTAAACATGAAATTTAACACACTAAATGTATACGAATGCAAATTAGCATACGAATGCAAATTCACTTATGCAGAATAAAATTCAATGCAGAATTATTCTGCATTGACTATTATTATTATAGAACAGCTTTTTCACATAGACTGCAATAAAATGTGCTGTCTTCTATTTACATATATAATTGGTTTATTTTTCTCATATTCATAGTTTTTATGCAAAAATAACATTTGCGTTGATTTTTATTATATATTTCTTTCTTCATCTTATTTGCCACTTATTAAGTAATATTTCACATGGATATTTTTGCGGATTATCCAACATGTGTTTGTATTTATTTCAAATTTTTCAACCAGGTAGTGAAATATTCATAACTACTTATACTTGATCTAACTTCGCAATTATGTTGCACACAAAACTGCGTGGCAAAATATTTTCAACCATTCTTACTTAAATCTTAAAGCACGCGAAAGGTCATGTGACATTACAGAAATATTTCTGGATGCCCATTGGTCCATCTTAGAAGCCACTCCCTCGGTGGCTACACAGATGTGCACTTGTGAAATATGCTTTCGGGGCGGTTGGACTCGAGTTCCTCTTCTTCAGGAGCATAGAAGAAGAGAAAGCCATGTCTCATCGTCCTTGAAATGGATTGAGTTTATTCGAAATATATGCAAACACAGTTCAGCAAACTTTTGCCGAACGCCATTAACACATTGCGTATACGGCAAAAGTTAACTCTGCGAAAAAAAGTGTGTTAGAAATAATTCAGATTATAAAAGTATAAATGTTACCGTGAAAGACCGAAATTGGAGAATGTCGACTTTCACCGGAGAATGTTAACATTAACCAAATACGTTGGTGAAAGATCGAATATTGTGCTACATTCTTGTATATTTGGACCCTCACCGGTGTATGTCGACAATCACAGATATGTTCTGGTGTAAGTCGAAAAGAGAGGTCATAAAGTGCCATAATAGTTTAAGTTGTTGCAATAAATAAGATTTGAATCACATAATTTAGTAAGTTTTTTATTACTGTTATTTTATTTTCTCATTTAGAACGTACTGTATAATTAAGTAAATTTTTAACTTCTATTATTTTCCTTTCTCATTTTGAACGTATTGTGTGTTTTAGGTTCTCATGTTCTTAAGTTCTTATTTCAAGTTTCAAGTGCGTTTATTCGCGACTGAATTACGGAGGAGAAAATATAATATTATTATATGTTCAACATTCACCATTAGTACATGATGAATGTCGACATTGACCGGTGTAAGTCAGAAATAAGAGTACTTGGAAAATATTTCGGACATACACCAAGAGACTATGTGAATGTTGACATTCACCGGTGAAAGTCGACATTCTCCAGATTTCGTCTTTCACCGTAACATATATAAATTAAGAAAATTTTATCATTTCATAATCGTAGTTTTGATTACATTCCCTGTCATTTGTTATTTTTGAAGCTGTATTTAAAAATATTGATATATTATAATATCGATGTTAATAAACATGTTAATAAACATCTGTATCAATATTTTTCAAAACAGCTTCCAGAATTCTAACATATACCTTTGTAATATATTTTATATTTCATTTTATAATATATGGGGTGATGATCAAAATAAACAGATTTTGTAATGGAATGTGGTGTGAGTGAAAATGGCACGTTGATGCGGTACAGGGAGCTGTTGATCTGTTAGTAAAAATGCTCTGACGGCGTGAAACGTCATTCCCTGTGAAAATTTCGAGCGTTATAAATCGTTACACGGGCCCAGAGGTATGCAACTTATCCATGGGATTCGGAAGGAAACGGAGTACTTGCTGAAAGAAAGTACTTGAGAAGTGTTTTCTGTACCTCCTTTGTGCACTTGCTACGACTCATTCGCCAACCCATAGATTAAATGTATTTCGGCGAACTCTTGATCAGGCAGTATTACCTACCGCTCAAAATCCAATCGGTATAAAGTTCCAAGGACCTTTTTCACTGATTTATTTACTATACGATGTCAGTAATTTTTCTCTTTTCCATGCTAATAATTTCATATTAAATTACCTATACAACTAGAAAAAAATGTTTAATACTTAGCTTAAAAACGAAATAACGATCTATGTGAGTTCAGAAATGAATACCAAAACGATCGTAACATTAATATTCCAACTGCCTCATTTTCGTATAAAGAACTATTTAAAATTTTTTCTTTGAACTCATGGACCCAAGATTGTATTGCATTATTTGAAATAGCCTACAACCATAAAAAAATATTAATGAAAGAAAAAATATTGCAAAATAAATGAATGTAAACAGAAGTTATGTGCTTTAATTATTTCATAACTATATAAATTATATTTTTAAACAGTTTTCCCCCCAGCTCTATAGTAACCACGTGTAGGCTTGCGGCTCGAGAACCATATATTGATTCGTTCTGGTAAGAACTAAACAATCGAAACGTCTTAAATAATCAATAAGCAATATCAGATTTATAAATAACAACACAAATAATAGAACAGAAAATTAAAAGCCTGGAAGCTTTCAAATTTTGTATTACGCCCAAAGGGGAATTTTTTAACGTTTTGTGTGTTACCTTTATTTATTACATATCATGTTCTTCGCACTTAAACCACATAATATTTTCAGTTCAACAGCAATATCACAAAACATTTAAAAACAGCATATCTTTAGAATTTACGACAGACAGTCTCGCGCAGTAGAGATAAAAATGAATTTTTCCGTTCAATGTTGCAATTGCTAGCTTTAAAATCGTTGCGTTTCTTAATGAAAATTTCGTTGAAGTTTTACAAAATATGAAACAGATAATAAAACAAATTCGAAATTCAAAATTCTGGTTTCCAAGTGTCCATGTTCGAGTCGAGGATTCCGTAATTGAAAATTTGATGACTCTAGGTACCGTCGTTTTTTCACAATGCGAAAAGCATACATACATTCATGCAGATTCTTTATTATTTAATTTCTTTAAAGATAATAAAAAGTCATTCAACGCAAAATGCCGTTTCAAGACTAATAGCACTTCTGGACTAACTCTTCTTTGGGCTTTAATAGGAAAAGAAGGTTCTATGTGCAGATTTTATGTGATTATCAGTGGCAGATTATATGTGATTATCAGTGATTATATGTGATTATCAGTGGAGATTATATGTGATTATCAGTGAACAAAATACCCAATTATCTCACCCAAAGAGGGAAAAAACGAGAACTCCTCTTTCTCGAATAAAATGAGAAAAACAGTAAGTAAAAGTGCGATTCAAACTTATAAAAAGCCAAGGTGATTCCTATTGACATGTTCAGCTGGACATATTATGTCCCATTCGGCTTCGGCAACAAATTCCTGAATCAGAAAAGAGAATACAAATTCAGAATCTGTCATTGCTCCAGAAAATAAAGGAATTCTTCGGGAGCAATATTATCATTTCGGGAGGCGTAACTGGATCCGAAATGAGGCGAAAGCAAACAAACATTCCCCCAGATAAGAAAGACCCTGATGGAATGAGCAGGTCACTCAAGCTCCATCGTAGAATTCGTGTCACGTGCTCTGCCGTCGGGGCATCAGCATTCAAAGGTTTGGCCAATCCAGGGTAAAAGGAATGGGCCTACAAAGTGATGAATGACATTTCTAGAGAAAGTCTCGGAGATATTTGATTTGCTAATATGCGATAGAATGTTTTCCTTCTTGAAGTCAACAAAAAGCACAAAAGCCGACTCGTAGAAAATTCAGGATGAAATGTAGAAAATAAATGCGAAATTTGACGCGAAATGGGGTTGCGCTGCAAACATATGCACACACAGGCACGCAAACACATATACAAGGCAGCTTGTGCCGCTTTACCATTAAAAGGTTAATGCAAGAATCTCCATAATACAACAGGTAATTCAGCTATTGGTGAACCTAGTTAACTGTTAAGCAGTTTTGCTGAAGAACTTTCCAGGGGGTGTCCGAGGGTCACCCACCGTCTTTCCTTCCCACTAATTTCTCGAATGGACTTACGGCTCGCTATGTATTTTGAGTGCCCCCATGCCACAAGACACTATACGCGTACAAAGATACATGCTTTCTCGGAGATTCGAACCTTGGTCCATCGGTACGACAGTTAATGCCACTAACCTGTGCACCGTTTTGGCGACGGTGAGCGTTGCGGGATAAACAGATAATACAGATATTTTTTTTTTTTTTTTGAAAACTTTGGCAATTAAGGCGTCCAAAAGATAAATTCCTCGTTCAAATACCCATTCTAGGGCAGAAAGTGTATTAAGTAAATCTTTGGAAGTTCCGGCTATGAGCACTGCATTATGGAATGTGTGAAATGCCGGAAATGCTCCTTAGTGGCAAGAATACACAGAACAAACAGCAGCCAATTGCACGTTTCGAAAGATGAAATTGTTGAGATATTATAAAATAAAATTAAAATAAAATTAATATATTTTAATAAAATTATACAGATGCAGTTGACAAATATCTAGTCCGACACTCTGGGTATGTAGAATAATGTCTCTGGCCTTGGCTCTAACATGTATGTTCCTTATTGCACATTTTCTAGACGGTACTAGGTAATCGCAAGACTTTTTATCAGATGCATTCCCTCTATCAGATCACAATGGAAAGTGTAATGATGAGGATAAAATTTTTATAGCTATATGAAAAAAAAAAAAAACGTTTATAAAGATTTATGCAAAAATGTATCATTTTCCTCACCTTTGTTTTTCTTAGTACTTCAGCTCCTAGGTTCCGAAAACTTAAAAAATATTCTCATAGTTTTCTCCCTTGTTCTACTGCACAAAAGAGTCATTAGAAATTTGATGCTGGATAGGTGAAAAATGTGCAATGCCGTCGCCAGGAATCGAAGTCTGGACTTCTCGAATACGCGTCGACTACGCTTCCAGTTACATCACAAAGGCAAGCGAAAAGGAAGGAGAGATGCCTTATAAACTTTTCTATCTGAAGGCTAGTTTATTTTGAAATTTGATTCTTTTAATTCTTCTTACTTTTATTCAGTGTATTCAGTTTATATTTGAATTTTTGTATTAGCATTTCATTCATTTTATTTTCCCTGATATTTATCATTTGAAACGTATTTTGTACAGATTCTTATCTTTAATGTATTTGTACAAATTCCCGGACGTGGTAGGCGTTCTCACTCCACGAAATCTTCCAAAATTGTAGTTTCACCTTACTTTTATTATTTACGTTCCAACTCATTGCAACTTCATCTATTGCTGATGTGTTCAATCTTTCGAAATCTGGGTCATAGTGCCACTCAGGTGTATTTAAAAAAATTCAGAGTGGCCCTCGTATTTGTAGAACAAAACTAATGTTACATTCTCAGTGACAAAATAAAATATCCTAAAATGGCAAATGCAACTATTTTATCCTTTGACCTGCAGAAACATACAAATCAGTAATGCGTTTTCAGTTTCATATTTTCGATTTCTTTCATAGTTTTGAAGATGAAAGAGAAAGAGTGCATCAGAAAATTTCATTACCGTTTTAATTCCATAGAGCACTTTTTTCTTTTAATCCTTCCGTTCTATTTTGTTGAAGAGAGGAAAAAACGATTGCAGCATTTTGAGCGGAAATAATTTTCTTTTATAATTAATCGCTGGAATTAATCGCTTCCTTTTGCTTGAGCAATTCCTTTTGCTGGAAGCAAAAGGAATTGCTCAAGATCTAATTTCATAAACCGCTTTTGCATTTCAGAATTTTCCAGAAACTAAATTGCAGTTATTTGATACATTCAGCAGACGTTGAAAAACACATATTTATTATTAAGTTTAAAACAGTCTTTTAAATAAAAACTGAACTTTCCTGTTACAATAACATTTTTTCCTATTTAATTTTTACCTGTGTATTAAGGTTCACTGGAATTCAGTATTTCTTGATGAAGCTGGAATTTGAAAGGCATATACCTGCTGCTGAATCTAGCTTTCGGATAATACAGTTAACTACCGAATAACCGTGGCAATCCGGAAACATTCGAACAAAATAATACTAAAGCGGGCGCCGCTTAATATACTGTTATAATTTGGATATTCCGAAGTTCCCCCGCTGGTATGCAAAAACATGTGAAATACATCGATAGCTGTATATCATCAAAATACACCACTAGTTAATATTACCGAAGTATTATCGAATAATTTCTAAACTGAAATAAAATTCTCAAATAAGACTTAAAGTCGCCCAATACGATCAAAATAAAAAACAAAAATTGCCAGGATTCATAAAATTGTAGCCAAAAGCTTATTTTCGATTTTAGACAATTATTTAAAATCAGACAGAAAAGCAGGCTTAGATTAGCTTAGATTTTGAATAAGTCTCTCGATCTCCAGAATGGTCACACACAGATCCCTCTTCTTCAGCAGAAAAAAAAAAAAAAAAAAAAAAAAAAAAAAAAAGATATCTTTGAAGGACACTTTTCCTCATCGCTTAGTATTATGAAAATAACAGAGGGTATTGGTGATTTGGTGATCATGCGGCGCCTAACAGTTTATTTGTACTTTGAAGCAATCTATTCAGGAAAATAAATTCATTTGCATACGTATTTAAATTTGCATTGAAAACAAAACTAAACAAACAAACAAAAATATATAAAAATCTGAAAGTTTTCAGATTTTATTACGCCCAAAGAGGCGTTTTTATAAAAATTTTATGTGTTACCTTTATTTATAAAGTATCATGCTCTTCGAACTTAAACCATAAAATTCAGTTCAACAGCAATATTGCAAAATAGTTTTAAATTGAACATATCTTTAGAATTTCCGATACACATTATCGAGCGCTGGAGATGAAAAAGTTTTTTTTTTTTTTTGTACAGTGTTGCCATTGCTCGCTTTGAAATCCTTGAGTTTGTTCATCAAAAATTCGTTAAAAAGTTAAAAATATGAAATAGCTAATAACAAAATTCCAAATTCTAAATTTGGGCTTCCAGATGCTCATATGCGAGTAGAAATGTACATAATTCCAAATTGGATGGCTCTAGGTACCGTCGTTTTATTACAGTGCGAGATTCTTTATCATTTAATTTCTTTAAATATAATACAGGGCTCTAATATTTGGTGGCAGCAATTTGAAAGGTGAACCGACATTTAAAGGTTTTAGCGCAAAATGCCAAAACGAAATTAATAGTCATTCTGGGCTTGCGCCTTTGGGCTAAAAATATTTAAGTTTCCAGATTTTAATGGTCTACCAAAAGGGTGTGTCAAGGCTCCCTACGCTCTCGTTGAGCTCCACTACTCTTGCAATAACTTCTGCTAACCTTTTTTTTATCCCGAAAGGGCGTTAGTTCGCATGAGCTATTAGCCTCGAATGTGGATTTGGCAGCGTATTACTTTAAATAGCTGAATCATTTTTGAAATTGTTGCCATAAAATATTATCATCCTGTATTACTCTTAAACAGTTTAAATAATGGAGAATCTGCATCACTCTATGTTTCTAGCACTGTGAAAAACCACTGTACCTATGGTTATCAAATTTTTAATAACGTTGTCCTCCATTCGAGCATGGGCACTTAGAAGCCCGAATTTTAAATTTATTTTATTATTAACTGAACTGAAACTTTAACGAATTTTTGATCACCAAACTCAGCGATTTCCAGTGTCAACAATGTACAGAGCAAGACATTTTTCTCTCCTCGCGAGACTGTCTATTAGAAGTTCTAAAGATATGCTATTTTTAAATATTTTGTGATCGTACTGCTAAATCGAATTTTATGTGGCGTAAGGGCCAAGAACGTGATATTTAATAAAACGTTCACAATAAAAGGACAAGAAGAAATTTTTCAAACCCATCTTAGTAAGAAAACTGAACATTGATATGATAAACTGAGAGAAGACTGGAGGGGAAAAAAAAAAAAAAAAGTTGTTTCTTAAAACTTAACGCTGAATTGGGAATTCTAAATGCATACTGCTGTGCTGTTTTTTAAATTCTTGTAATTTTTTTGTCGAATTGTATATGGCGTAAATGGAAAGAAAATGGTGCTTAATTATAAAGCTAAAGAGACAAAAAAAAAAAAAAAAAAAAGAGAGACAAGGAAAAAGAGGAAAGGGTTAGTGGTTGTGAGTGCAACCCGAGACTGGTAGACTGCAAGCTCAGCGAGAGCGTAAAAAACCTTAAGAAACCTTTTTGGGCGGTATTTAAAATTTGAAACCTTTCAGATTTTTTTAAAGCTTTGTGTGTTAACTTTAGATATCACTTTCTTTGTACTTATTGCAGATAAAATTCAGTTCAACTGCAACATCACAAAGCGCTTAAAAAGAGCATATGTTTAGACAGAAAAAAACAAACATAACACTATAAGAAATAGATATAACGTCATTCTATGAAAATATTGAAGGTTTTAAATTAGATGGATAATGAATTAAATGCATTTTTAGTTTAATCAACCGTATTGAAAAGTAAAAACCTAATATTAAGAACTTCATATATTGCTTTCAAGCAGCTTACTTTGTTAATCCAAGAGCCGCAAATGCAGTTTGAAAGATAAATATCTTAAATTTTTCCGAATGCCAACATACTCGAATGAAAAGTAAAATGAAGCATTTATAGTGAATCTGTGCAAAATCCATTTCAAGACCATACATAGCTGAAAGGATTCACATTTTACCGATCGCTCGAAAGTACTATTTTGAAGTTTAATATTGTTTAACAGTAGATATTATCGATGGAGATGGCCCAGGTGGAAGATCGACATTTTATTGATATTAGATGAATATGCATTTGGATTAATACGGGAACGTTATATATCTTCTGTATGTTTAAAGGTAAAAATTATGCAGTATAATTCTAGAAAAATATATAATGTTTTTAATTACATTAAAGAGTAATTTCTCCCTCCTTTTCGCGTGCCGTCGTGTTGTAACTGGATAGCACGTCTCTTCGGCAATCGAGTGGTTGAGTGCTCAGTACTGACGACGGCATTGTACTTTTTCACGTCTCCTGCATCGATAAACCTACGAACTTTGAAAATATATTACGAAATCAATGCATTTTTATTTAAATAAATCAGATAGAGAAGTAAAAAAAAATATTCATATGATCTGAATCTGTTTCTTTTAAATAGTTCATTTCTTAATTAATGATAGATAAATTAAATATGAAAGATTAATATCTTACATTTTTCAGAATGGCAACAAATGCGAATGAAAAGCGAAACAACGCAAAGTCGTGTTTCGAAACTGATAGCCCTCGGGCTAGTAATTAATTACAAACAGCAAGATTAACAGCAAATATTGTCACCTTTTTATCTTTCACTCTCTATTTCATAGTTAATATTTAAATATTACCTACCCACACCGTGTTATACATACTATACATATACATAGACAGTTGTGTCTAAATTAAGCTAAGTTATACAGGGAACAAAAATATCCACTGCAGAGCATGCCAGGAGCAAGTTTCGTGCAACAAAAAGTATGCTTATGTTAAGTTTAAAAATCTGAATACACAAAAAAGCAAGAAAAAGTAAAGTATTTGGCCGAAAAAAAATTATAAAAGCCAAACTATGCAGCAGAAAAAAATTAGTTTAAATCCTTCATTAAAAACTTAGAACAAGTAAAGCAGAAGGATGTTTATAAGGAAAGAAGGGGGAAAAATATTTCGAAAAAATTAGTTCCTTATTCATTTATGTTCGGCATTGTATAATTTAATATAAGCCCTGGCACAAAAGTGACACTTGGAGAAAAACAGGCCACGGTATCGTATAAGAGCCTGAAGATGATGGAAACTAAAGTACATGAGAAGTCCTACAGAACTTCGCTCCTTAAACTGATGCTTAAAAAAAAAAAAAAAAAAAAAAAAAAAAAAAAAAAAAGAGCGAAAAAAATTTAAAGGACAGCTTTTTGCTGTGATTAGAGATATCAAAGCTAGGCGACAGTTTTCACATGTAGAAGTAATTTGCGTTATACTGTCATGCAAAAAAAAAAAAAAAAATAATAATAATAATAATAATAATAATAAAATAAAATAAAATAAATTACATTTCAAATAAAGCAAAGAAAGAATATCTAAAAATATTCAGATTTTAACGTGGCACCAGATGATTTTCTAAGGTATTTTATGCTGTCGCTGAGCATCACAGGTTATTAATCTCCTCTTTGATTCATCCTGATAACAATTATTTTGTCATTTTAGCTTTATGTTATTACTAAGCATAACTTTCTACGCACATACGTGACCTAAAATTCAAAAGCACAATATTTAAAAAGAATATATGTTTACAATTCCGGCAGAGTTTTAGGATATGCCATACTTTTTTTATGCATTCGATATGTTATTCCCTTGAAAACAAACTGCTCGAGCGGCTGGCCGCTTAAAAGAGTTATTAGAGAAAAGAGAAAGTGTTATGTCATTTTACTAAAATATATTGCTATTCAGTTACAGAAAACATATTATTAAATAGCAACAGGCTGGTGCTTGGAGATGATGCGTATTCTATTTGAGGCAGTTTCAACACGTTGCTTTCAAATAGCTGAATTCGTGGATTAAAACTGAAAGATAAATTTCTTACATTTTGCCCAATGGAAACAATCTGGCACGCTGGAAATAATATAGGTTATTTCCAAGAGAGGGATGTCACTTTTCGTTTTCAATTCTTGTCCAAAATATGAAATAAATAAAAAACCAAACTCGAAATTCAAATTTCAAGCTTCGGTGTGCCCAATTTTGGATAGAGAACTAAGTGTATTACGAATTCGGCGGTACTTGTAGCCTTCGTTTGTTCACATTGCGAAGAACATATGTACATACAGATTCTTCATTATTTATTTTTGAATTAATGCGTGGCAATAGCATTTGGTGGGGTAACAAATGTAAAAGGGATTCGGACACAAAAGTGATATGGACCTAAAGACTCTTTCGAAACGAATAACATCTCTGATGCTAAGATACTTGTTCATTCAATTAAGTTTTATTGTATGCGAATATCTTATTTTCTAATCATTTTCTTGGGTGGAAAATTACTTGATTATTATTCAACACTGCCGCGAAAAGCTTTCGAGGTTGTGTATTTTAAACTTGAGCAGGTTAGATATGATAATTTCTTTTTATAATAGTCGGTAAAGGAGTACCAAGACTTGCAGAAATCATTAGAATGTTTGAAGCGGGAAACATGAAAAATCGGTTGCGCATCAAAGGGATTCGAATCATGGATCTTCATTTTCATGCCCTCACATCACTTACCGTCCGTACTCAGAATGCGAAAATCCCTTATATTCTTTGCATCTTAAATTGTGATAGTACAGAAGTACGAGCTGCATTCTCACAAATCCAGTTAAGATGTTATGTTTCATAACATTTTAGTTCCGGCCTCACTGTAGGAAATATCTGCTTTTTTTGAAGCAGGTAACATGAAAAATAAACTTTACGGGCCTTATCTTCAACCTTGAATCTGCCAGTTGCTACCTGTATATACTACCACTCAAAGTACGAGAAAACATACGGGGGAAGGCAGTGATTCCATATAGACCTATCACCGTTGTTAAAACCACGAATAATTCCAAACGCTACATGAGTAAAATATTTAAGTACGCATTGTTTCATTCGTAATATACTAAATTTCTCGCAATGCACGAATTTACCGCAGTAAACTAAGTATTAGACGCTGTGTAGAAATATTATATTATTTCCCCTAACCCCCTGGAGGTTAGGGGTTTTTCCTAAACCTCCAGGAGCTATAACAATTTTAAGAAATCCCGTAGCTGTACCATATAATACTACTTACAGAATAATATATGTCATGATTTTTTTTTTAACACACTGTATAAGAAATGAAACAATGGCCCGAATCACACATGTGTGTTTTTGCTCATGCATGAGGTTTTACAGATGATATCAAGTGCTTTATGGTTGCTCTTTTCATTAGGCTCTTTCGGGCCCACCAGCGGCCGAGCGGTAAAGTCGCTGAACACTGGTAGTTCGGTCCGAGGTTCGAATCCCGCGAACGGGCTGGCTGCATGGGCGTTTTCGTGGTTTTCCCCATGTGTAACGTGTATACGAGTCAGTTTACCTTAGAAAGTCCTCCACGAAGGCATCCCTCCCCTTAGGCAGATAGCCCTCGAGGCTTTGCCATAATCACACACACACATACACACACACATTAGGCTCTCTCCCATTTTTTTTTTTTTGTTCTTCCTGCCTCTTCTAATTTATATGTGTTTAATCGAATAGCAGCCCAGTCAGGATGGTTGTTAGTAAAAAAGAGTGACAGCCATATCGTAAGCCCGGATTCAAATCCCAGAGAAGGCTTGGATGTTTGTAAGCGTATAGTGTCTGTGCAACAAGGGGACACTTAAAATACACAGTTCTCTGAAATGCTCTCGAGAGACTAGTAATAAAGAAAGAGGAGTGGAAGACCCTAGGACAGCACCTCGGGGTGTTCTCCTTCGGAATGCCATCCGGGGAGGAAACTTATTAGTTAGAAAGCTCCAGCGATACTTAAAATGCCTACTTTATAGCTGGACTCGCTTCAATCTGTATATTCGAATATGACAAATCACTCGAGAACTTATTTGGCTAAGGGGGATGCATTCTAAAAGGACTTTATTGTGGCAAAGCACTTGACATATCCCTAAGGAGGATGCGCTCATGGATGATTTTCTGAGAGAACAGACTGATAGCTCGTTATGGAGAAAATGGCGAAAATATTCATGCCGCTAATCCATTCGTCAATCTGTGAACCACGGTCGAACTACCGGTGTTCAGTAATTTTATCACTCGGCTAAAAGAAAGCCGGAGTATTTAACGAAGCTTAACGAATTTACGGCTAGATTTAACGTGACCTATAGGGAAAAGAAACCCGCAAAAATATTTATATAGGTGGAAATACTCGTTCACAAGTGTCGAATATCCTTTCACAGGTTCAAATCTGAGTCGAACTACCAGAATTCAGTGATCTTATTCAAAGGAAAACTTGTTGGCTTATGAATCATTCGTAAATTTAATTTCTCAATATACTACGGGAAAATCTGCTAAGAAGTACATCTGTGTTTACAATAGCTATCGAAGTAATTGCTTAAAATTCTTGGACTTAGAAAGCTTTACGCTTCAATATAGAAACCGATCAATAAAATCATTTCAAAATATTTTTATCATAAATATTACCCGTTAACTTAAGAACCTACAGAGAGTCTTTGCGCATTTTTAGACCAATCTCGATAAAGAATTTAAAAAAAAAGACATGTTTTAGAATACAAATTTCTGGCACCATCTTACTATTTGAAATGAAAAATATCGTCTCCTACTTTTAAATTTATTCTTCTTTCAAAAAATGTCGCATGTAAACAAGCTGTGGATGGAAGGATATGTTTTTATGCTTTCCGAACAGAAATATTCCAACATTAAAAAAAATATACATGAAATACAAGGTATTAAAATTTTTAAGTGCATGATAAGCAACATTATTATTCCTAAAGAGAAAAAATGTCAATCATTACTTGTACATGCAAAGAAGACCCACCCCCAAATGAATATCCGAAAAAGGTACATACTGTCTCTAACGTTTCTAAATTTAAATCGCTGCCAAAAGAGGACATCCACTGAAATCTTTGCAGAATCTTTAAATACATCTATAACAACAATAAATAAATTTATACAACACGATTTACAATATAGAAAAGGTAAAATCCGTAATGTTTACCAACTTTTTCCGAAGCATGTGGCTGAATGCAGAACAGTTTGTAGAGAACAATTAGTAGAACCCTATACGAAATGTAACCTGCGATGAGCCATGGGTTTATCTAATTGCCTGCAACACAAAAAAGGTCTATTTATTATCGAATACGAAGAGAAAAAAAACTGCACAAACCTGGTACCTTTAATCCAAAAGAAAATTTCATTAAGAAGTTTATGATTATCGCAGGATTCTCGTACAATGAAAATTTAAGATAAAAATAGTGGAAAAAAATGCTAAAATGAACTCATTATCAAGAGAAAATTTTACTTCCAATATTTGCTGAAGGAGTTCCATTTCTTCATCACAGGGTCTTTTCAAAGACAGAAACTTCATCAAAACAAAGCAACAAGTTATACTTTGGAAAGTAATACTTCTTTTCTTGAAAAAATGAAGACTGATACCGGTATTACATATATACTTTTAAATGTATTCCTGTGACGTTTCACTTATAGACTATTTCGTTTTTAATCTCTTGAAAAGAACTAAGCGCAAATTCACCAAGATGGATGGACTAGCAGCCTTCACATTTAAAGTGTATATCTCCTTCATTGATCATTTGAGACTAGAAGCAGCTGAATATTTTACTCATCATTTAGTAATTATCATGTTCATCAAAGAAATAAAAAATTACATTCCCTTTACTTTAATATATGACATTTTCGCTTCATTAAATTCCAGCTTTATACTACTGCATCCATGAACATGACAGCTATAATTTAATGCACTTGCGATAACTTAGAATGTTATGCTAAACTCTGGCAATTAGCTTTAACGCTCGCTTCTATAACAGCGCCATCTTTGATGCAATTTACTCACCGTTACCTGACTAATGTGCGATAAATTATTCGAAGACACCTGCAGTAATGAATGCCAATGATTATTATTAACATCGGAATACAAACCACGACTATTAATAAGGACAAATAAGGCCTCGGGGAAGAGCACGTGATCGCACCTCCGAACTCAGGCTTCCTTACTCGATTATTATTGCATTTAATGATTATTGAAGACAAGGTGCTAAATCAAACTGTAATTAAGGGACTAGCAAAACTGACCTAATGCGGATTTCTTAAAACAAGCGTTTAAGCAATGGTCATTCATAAGGAAATTTTAGGCAGGAAAGTGTTAAATTGAAAAGTCATTTTAGATAAACGTGCAGTTTCTTTTCTAATTTCATGGGCATTAGTATGCACCTTGTATGTATTTACGGTATTACTCTGCATTATTCGGACTCATATCGAAGAAGCAGGGCAGAGATAATTAAAAATAAAACACAAATAATCCAAACCACCTAATTTTTACGTAGACTGTATGCGTTTGTATCTTTAAAATATCAGTAATTTTATTTTGCTTTTAAAAGCGATTAAATATTCACCGAATTTCATTGCGCGTTTTCCGAAATGCTATTTTTTTAGCTCAAAAGGATTATCAGTCTCGAAACACGATTTTACGTTGTTTCACTTTAATGCGCTGTTCCATTTTTCATTCAGTCTCTTTTAAATCATTTGAAAAAATGTAATCTATTATCTTGTCAAGCAGTTAACAAACTATTTAAAGGCAATAAATGCATTTCTGAAGAATATTAATTTTTAAATTTTTAACATTATTTATTTAAGTAAAAATTGATTTAATCCATGATGTGACTTGTTAAAAACAATCCGTATTTTTACAGAATAATATTACATATTGTTTTCACTTTTGAATATGCAGGATATACATAAACGTTTCCAGGTTAGTATAAATGAATATTCAGTTAATATCCTATTAAATGTTTCACTCTACCACCTGGGCCATCTCTGTCGATAATCTCTATTGATAAACGATATCAAATTTTAAAAAAGCCCTTTTGGTTCGTGCTTAAAATCTGAAACCCTTTCAAAGAATTTTTATATATGTGTGCGTCTTCAAATTTCTTTTGGTCAACGACATTTTTCTCAATTGATGTTTTCGATGAATTATACTATTTAAAATTTTTGGTCTACAGTCTTAGTTACAGCTTCGACCCCTTCATAATTAGATAAATCTTCGATTTCTATATTAGAAACAATGTTTATTCATAACTGAACTAGTGTTATTAATTTTAATTTCGATTAAGCTTTTGCTGTTACGTACGAGTATATGACTAGAAAACAGTCAACTTTTTCCATAATTTCACTAAATGATGCACATGCAGAACGAATTGTAGAGCTAATCGCTGAAATTAACCCTAAAAGACGCAAGTGGTTCTTAGAGCATGCCCAGATTTTGTTTTTCACACACTCTCGTGTGCGTGCGTGGGAACCACCCCGCACGAGAATATATTGTATTTTATTACAATTAATTTTACCTGGCAAGCCGTCTATGGATAGCTCAAAATCGCGGTTAAGAAAAAACAGTTAAGAAAACTCAGGAAAGGATAATTAACATAAATTATAGTTAAATCATAAATGCTGTTAAAAGAATTACACTTAATAGAAATATATTCTTATCGTATTTCCTGGCGTAATTGTCCCACCTATTTTTTTTTTCTGGCGTGTGTGTGTGATGACTTTTTTTGTTTGAAAACAGAGAGGAGAAAATTATACGAGTAATTTATTTTCCGATGGACGCCGTTGTTACGGTATGATCATAAAAAATGAAAAGTAATCACAGATAAACTAAGATAATTTTTCATTAAGAATACATAGTAATAATACCATTACAATATCTACTGAAGTATCTTCGTTTCTGCTTCCCAGTAACTGGAAGCTCGGAAGATGTTACTGTTGTCTTTGTTATTCCTTAGGTCTCAAATTATTCCTTAATAATTACAGAAGGTTTTTTTGTGCAACTGAATCAGATAAATCATAGGTTGAATCTCAGTTTGTATTTGCTTCGCTGTAATGAGTCGATTATGATATTAGGGTGGCATAACGTTCAGGAATCAGAAGGAAAAACTTCAGTAGGACTTGGGAGAGATGGAAACAGTTCCTCCGTAAATGAATCCTTTTTAAAATTTAGGGAAGCTTGTTAAAAACTAAAGCTTAAGTAGTTTTTAATAAAATGAACTAATTAAAAGGCTTTAATTTAGATAAATAAGATTAATTTGCTTTATTTAATAGTAAAATTTTGCAGGTCATGTTAAATTTAAGATATTTGTGCCCAATGTAGTAATATAAGTCAAGATAAGTCAAGACTTTCATGTTTAGAGCTTGACAAAAATAATTTAAAAAAATTTTATCTTACCTAATTAATCTGCTTAATATTTTTTCGCAAATATCAGTGTTATATCTAATAATCCTGAAAACGCTTTGAATCTAGGTACAATGTTGCTATGTTTTTAAAATTTGTACAATTTATTTTAAAACCCTCTAAGTGGCAAGGCTGTATATATACGGCCTAGAATATTTTTTGGGATATCTGTAAGAACGTATATATATTTGCATATTAAAATATGTCAAAGAAATTAATGCATATTTATCAGTATGGAAATAAGTATCATAAATATTTATGTGCATTACATTTAATTATAAGAAATGATTATGTAAAAGTTTTTGTGATATTCTGTAATAACAAGAACCTTCCCTGATGAATTATGATTATGTGAACTCTCAAACAAAAAGACTTTTGGACTGAAATGTTGAAAAATTCAATAGGACTCTAAAAATTAAGAATCTATTTAAAAAAATTGATATTTATAAATAATACTTTACAGGATCAAAATTTTATTATTTATTTATATTTTTTTTAATTTGCTTGTGCTTTAACTCTTTTTCTTTAAAAAGGCTTCTCTGTCGCTACGCCTTTTTCTTTTTGAAGGGGGGAAATATGTAAGATAAAAATGTATGAATCAGAATTATAATATAACTATAAACATTAATTCTTCCTCTCTATTCTAAAATCGTAATAACTTATCTGCATTGCGTCATTCAGATTAATCATGCGATCTTACGTAACCGTTAATACCATATGCCTCTTGACGACCAATCACCGAATTGTAAACCAAAACCTTTCTCTTCGCGTGCTTCCATCTTTCATAACTACGCACTTCAGCTTTTGCCCTCTATTCTGCTAAGATGTAATTTCGCTGGCTTGCTTTCTATCCCAACAACATCAAAAATGTAAATCTTCTGTGGAAAGGCACGACTAGAGTGCCAAGTGATTGTGGCCACAAATATCAACTGGAAATAAAAATGGAATTAAAACTGCCTCGACTGCCAAGTTCTTTAAATACTACGCAATCAAAATTCTTCTTCAATATGGATCTAAGCACGCATCTACACTGCTCCGTCTTATTTCCTGTGCTTTTATTATTACATATATACGGCCTAGAATATTTTTTGGGATATCTGTAAGAACGTATATATGCTTGCATATTAAAATATGTCAAAGAAATTAATGCAATATATCAAAAGTACTTAAATTCAGGTATGAAATTCCAGGAGAGGTTTTACATTAAAATCAAAACATAATTTGTTCTCATAGTAGTTTTGGGAAATTTGTGCTTTCTCAGCGAAAACCCTAGCCGCTCAGACGGTTAAAATATTTTGCATTTTGAGATGGTTAAAGGTTGCATTATCCCCTTAATACCTATAATAGTAAGAGTACCTGAAATTAAGAGAAAACGTACGTAATTGCAAGTAATGTCTTTACTAATTGCATTTTTTTTCAGTTCGCAAATAATTGTGTTATATATTATGTTAATTATTATTAATTTATATATAACACAATTATTCGCAAATAATTGTGTTATATATAAAATAGGACTTCCGCTCGTATCCTGAATCTAACCTTGCATATAGAAATTTTTTTAACTAAATCAGACTACGGGAGTTAGGGGTTAGTCGTAACAATTTTTGTAAAAATTCTATATCTTTAAATGTATTTACGATTCCTTGATTTAAAACCGCTATTTTTTATAGTGTAACTATTCAGTCATTATATGCCCTAAACAATCTTTCGGCAGCTTTGTTGATTTTAGAACAAGGGCTATTTATACAAACCATTCATCTGTTGAAATTTGGAGTTAAATCTAACGGACACGGGGTAAAAGTAATAATAAAATCTACAGTATTTAAAAGTCATTTGGTAATTATTATTATTGGTATAGTTACAATGAATAATATCAAGTGGTTTACAGTAAAATATAGATAAAATTATTTAACCAATCAACATAAAAGGCAATCTTTGTCAGAATTGCAGGTAACACAAACAAATGATAGATTGTTTTCTCTCACACATTTAACATGTGCTCACATTTTGCAAATTAAGCACTGCAATCACTTTTCTTTACCAAAATCGATAAAGAAATCGATAAATCAAAATCCATAAATCAAAGTCTTTATCAAAATCAATAAATCTCCGCATGTTAAGCTCAACCACTTTCCTGTGTCATAATCTGTATTCCAGTTAAGAATCCTCTTCTTTCCCCATTTTATCTCTTTATTTCCCTTTTAGAGTTTTTTATTTAACCTTTTTCTTTTCTTTATCTTTCTATTTTTCTTTTTTTTCCTGTTTATTAGTAACTATATTTTCATATTTTTCCAGTGCTTCTATTTCTGGTGTTGCCAGTTAGAATGGCAGAATTCCTTTTGCGTCGGCCTCTTTTAGACTGTTTCTGAGGTGAAGCCTTAAGTAGAGGTCTATTCTTTAAAAAAAATCTATTTTTTTATTTTGGGAAAGAAAACTATGCAGAATAAAGTAATGTGTGTGTTAATATTTAAAAAAGAAAGTCTACATGAATCAAGATCTTGTGACAGTTGCCAAGTTGGCCCAATCTTGGACCAAGTTGCAACTTGGTCCAAGATTGGACATGTTGAAACTTGGTTTAAAGTTTTGTCACAACTTGTCCCATCATATGGTTCTGGACATTTTCGTCGGTTTATAAAGATGTATTGCCATTAGTAAAATAATTAAAGCAACATTTGTAGGTGGAACTGTTTTTAAAAAGTGTCGATTAACTTAAGCCAAAATTTACGAATATTTTTTTCGCCATTGCTGAGAGAGAACACGTACACACAGTTTCTCACTACTCACTTCGGCGGAGTATTGACTGCACTTGCCTAATACAGCCTAAGAATCCTGTTTAGTAAAAACGTCTGATCAAATATTTAAAAATTTGATCAGACACGATCACCGCGTAACGTGCCTATTACTATTCCTGTTTCAACTGAACCCCAGTTTTTCCTAGCTACTATGTTGCCAGGAAAAAATAATAATTGTCAAATTTACTTCGACTGGACTGCCATCAATAAAATTATTACAGATGTAACTGGTATACTCATTATCCAAGTAAACACGATAAAAATATACGGGTTTCGCTATATCCTTTTACATTTAATGCAGATATCCTTTCAAAGCTGGAAATATTATCTCATTTGTATATTATTACTACCATCGGCCTCGGCTGATAGAATCCCCATGGGTATTTTAAATAGAAAGAGATTATTAGAAGTGTAAGAGAAACCGCCTATTTAGTTGTTCCTATTCGAAGGCCCTGACTTGAAGGAGAGGTTGGAAACACCTCGGTAATTTCCCCCGTGGGTAAATAAACACCTCCCCCTGTTCTAGAACCACTAAAGCAGCTGAAACTTCCGTTGCAGGAACCTCTCAGAAATTTGCCTAAAAGTCAAGTTGTGTTTCCCTTAAAAATGGATGCTGAAATTAATTAATTACGTGTCTAAAATGTGGAGGGGCATTTGCAAATTAAAGTGTTTGGGGGAACAAAACTAGGGAAGCAGCGCTCCTTCGATGCAAATTTCGTAGGAAATTAATTAAAGTGGAATCTCCTACGCGGAGACCCATAGTGGCTTTTCAGCAGCGCAAGAAACAGAAGTTCTTTAATAATGATGAAGTAGTCTTGAAGTAGCACTATGACTCGAACTACTGGCCGAATTAAATTTGCATACCTAAACCGGAAATAGATTATCCCTTGAGTAACTTGAGTAACTTTCTTATATTGATTGAAATAACAATTATTAAGAACTCTTTCGGCATGTATGAGTTAAGTATTTATTTTAAATAAATAAGCAAAAGCTGATGTTAAGTAATGCGATCAAAGCTAAATTTATGTTCTTGAAGAAGTACCATGACTCAAATTTGTTGCCCCAATTAAATTTCCATAACTAAAAAGAAAATAAATTATTTCGATTGAAATAAGAGCAATTAGAAATTTTTTAGGCATATATGAGTTTAGTATTGATTTTTAATAAATAAATATAAACTGACTATAAATACAGTAAATTAATGTTTTTGAATTAACATTGTGACCCAAATTACTGCCCCAATTAAATTTTCGTTACTATGGCGAAAATAGGTTATCTGTTGAGAAATTTCTTATCTTGATTGAAATAAGAATAATTAAGAATTCTTTCGGGATCTATTAGTTTTATATTTTTGCAGAAAATTTTATATTCTTGATTTTAGTAACCGGTGATAAATAAAATGATTTAAGAAAATTTACGTTTATGAAGAAGCACAGTGATTCGAAGTTTTTGCCCAAATTAAATTTGTGTGACAAAAATCAAAACTAGATTATCTGAGAAATTTTCTTATATGGATTGAAATAAAAATGGTTAAAAATTCTTTGGATTTTTTTTTAGTTTATTATTGATTTTGAATAAACCAACAAAATTGATAATAAGATAGTAATGAAACAAAATGTATCTTCATTAAAAAGCACCTGACTCGTGATCATATAGTTTTATGGGCGAAAGCGATTAAATAATTATTTTTACAAAATTAATCTATAATTTTATATCATATAATAAATGTATGGATAAAAAACGTTTGGGAGCCTAAATAATGATCGAATCGAAATATTATTGTCAAAAGTAAGAGCAATCAGGTTTACAAATTTATATGCTTTTATTGTTGGTGGTATAAAATTGTAGAAAAGTTTTGTAACGAGAATTATTCAAGTGAAAAATCGTTTTTTAACAATCGTTTTTCAACATCATTCTTTTACTTCCAACAATTCTGCTAACGCTAAACGGTGGAAAAAGTCGAACAATTTCTGAAAATTACCCTAAAATTATAAATTACGTTAAAAATTTCATATAAATGTCATTTAAAAGATTTTGTTTTCCTCATGCTTTGTCCTGTGGTGTAAGTCGTAAAATTCTGGGAGTATTCGCTTGTTTGTTAAACAAAGATATGTGCGAAAACTCGTTTCAATATTAAATTTTAATAAACTGTAAATCGAATTTTGAACAGATATCGCTAAACTACATTATAGTATCATCCACAATGAGTGTGGGCATATAGTTCGAGTCGAATAACGTATCAGGAAGTAATTTAAAATACCGGAAACAAACTTATGACCGTAGTGACAGACACCCTGAGTTATCTCTATAGACTCTTATAAAAAGGCGTTACGAATTTTGTATACATGTAAATAATTTTAGTGAAATTACTTATAAATTTTAGTATCTTTTGTATAATACAATATGAGAAACCTCAGATGTGAAGCTTCGCCGAAAAACTAGACATACTAGTTATGTCTATTTAACGTAGAGGTAAATTTTTTGCGATGGTTTTGGCAACTAATTTTTTGTCGCCAAATTTGGCCAGAAATAGCCCAAAAGCCATCAAGCTTAGCGACTATTTGGATACATTTTCGCCGAATATCTGGGTAACTGTAACTATAAGTGATATAAAACTATAACTGTGTATGTATTTCAACAATTTGGAGAAATCGAAGCAACTGGAAATTTCTTTGGCGGACGGAGAAAAACTACGTTTAGACAGGAAAAAACATCAGTTTTCGTTTTCCTTTACAGAGGAAAATGTGGCTTTTTGTTCTATTTCCAGCACGCGTTTTCATGCGCTTTGCATTTCTTGTGTTCGACGTTCTTTGTACTTTGAAGCGGTAACTGCCGGATTGGGCTCGAGAAGAGCTGTGCAAGTACTTTTGTGTCGAAAGTGTCAGAACTGTAAAGTGTTTTTGGAAAATAAATTTCATCCAGCTATCATCGGTTCTGAACCAGTACTCATGTAACTCAAAGTATTTGGGCTTTAAGAATTTTAAAACTATTTAGAAAACACTGTGTGCGAATGAAATAACTAAAAATTTAAAGGTCATAAAATTTGCGCTTTTTAAGAGCCCTCTCCGAGTTACACCGCTTATTTTCGATACACTTATTCTCCCTCCCGTTGACAGAAAATGGTTCTCTAAAATTCCCAAAGTAATTACGGTGAATTTAAAAAGAAAAAACCATTCTCCCTACGGACGTTTCAGCTGAAAAGTATATGAAGTATTTTTTTTTTTTACTAAAAAAAAAAAAAAAAAAAAAAAAAAAAATAGAACACAAAGTATTCGAGTAAAAGTATTCGCTTCCACGATCGAAAGAACATTATTTTACTCCACTATCTGAATACGAACGACGGCATAGTGGGAAAAATATAATAATAAAAAGGAATTTCAAGTGAATCTATCTGTGAAACGCGAATATTAGAGTATTCTATATATTCAATTTTTATAACCCTTGAGCCTGGCCCACGATATGGGCTAAGTGCAACGTGTCAGCATTCTTTCAAAGACCGTAAAATATTTTCTGCCCAACTTCTACTAGAAAATGATGGCGGAAGGGAAATTTCACGCATATATTTCGAGTAACATCTTCAATAACTTGGAAAAGCGGAAAAGCACATAAGTGATATGCATTCTAGCATGCATGTTAGTATATTGATTCTTCCTCCTTTTCCCTATTGACCGAGCTCGCGGAGATAGTTTATCAATGCATATGTTTCTGTGAAGTCTCTGTGAGGAGTTGGAGCACTGAACGTCTAATAACTCAAGTGCATAAATAAATTTTAATTGCAGCACGTGAATGAAAAGGTAGCAATGGTGCATTTTTAGTAACTTGAAGCGTAAGCATAGTAAAAAGAGCTCAATAATGAGCCTGAAGCGAAAGTTTAATATGCAGAAAATTCGGATACAGATGATACTAAACGAAGTAGATATCTGTGACACTAGTCTGAACGTAAATGGAAGAGTTTAGATATACTACATTTGCATAATGAAGCAGTTTATGTAAATAAATCTATACTCGACCGAAAAAGGAAATATTTGCTTCTACAAAGGGTGTTTATGCATTTTTAGAAAGATTTTTATGAAGAATAAAAAAAGAAGCTTCTGGCAACAGCTTATTATTTGAAATGAGAATCTTCTGCTACTTTTAAATATACTCTACTTTCAAAATGTCGCGTGTAAACCGACTGTGGATTTAAGGATAGGTTTTTGCGCTTTCCGGAAAGAGATACTTTTTATTCTATAATTAAAAAGCATAGTTATTCTCTTACAATGGAAATTAAAAATAAGAAGAGTAAAAAAAATATTAACATCAAATCAACGCATTATCAAAAGGATGATTTAATACCGATATTTACAAAAGAAATTCAATTTATTTCTCCCAGTGACTTTGAAAGAGTGAAACTTCATCTAAATAAAGCAACAACTTGTACTTTGAAAAGTACCACTGCAGTTCTTGAAACATTGAAGACTGATAAAAGTATTGCATGTACTGCTTTTTCAAAGTATTTCTGTGAATTCCCCTGGTGTTTCACCTATGGAATATTGTGTCTCTGATCTCTTGAAAATAACTTTCTAAGCGCAAACCTACCACGGTGGAAAGACTCTGGAAGTTAGTGGAAGAGGAATGGAAATTAATACTCATGTGAATTTTACGAAACTTCTTCTGTCATAAAAGTCACGATGCATATTTACAGTACAGAGAAAAGGCTATAAGATCGAACATTTATAGAGATACTTTTTACATTTTTAACATTAATTAAACGGTTCGAAATCATTCTAAAAGTGTGTAAACACCATCTATATTTTAAATAAGAAGAGTTTCATCATTATCTTTTATCAACAAACACTGAACAATTTGACGTGTATATTCCGAATGCAAGTGATAACTTTCACGTAACAGTTTCCAAAGATTCCGCAATTGTAAAATTCTATTATTCGACACCATAACCTAGAGTTTATGAAACCGAGCTCTATACAAAAGCAAAGGCCTAGAAATTGCTTTACTTCAATGAATAAAAAAAAGTATCCTATGAGATTTCTTTCACTGCGTTGAAAGATGGGAGCAGTTATACGACTTTCATTTCCAAGTATATTTATTCTCCATAGTACTTTCATTTGAATTTCTGCTTCAAGTACTATCAGATCTTCAATTTTCCAGCGAGGGTATGTTTCGGCATCAACCTTTCAGTCGAACTCGTAACTCTGTAAAGCGTTTTGATTACTGGATCAGAAACAAGGAATACTTTTCGACGAAAAACCTTTCTATCATTTTCATTTCCGTTGCATTTCGACATATTTACAAAACAGGAAGTTCTAAAACGATTCGTCGAGATTTAAATGAAAGAATTTGCATTTTTTTTTTGGATCGAAGATATGCGTGTGTATTCCATTGGAACAGAATTCTGAACAATTTTTCCTATATGCATATTAAGATCAAGGAAAGTTTAATACTATATTATAATGAATAAAATTGTATAATGTTATTGGGAACAAACGGAATAAATTCTCACCTCCTCCCAAAAAAAGCAAAAATGTGTAAAAAAAAAAAAGAATTATTATGGCGAGAATAACATTATAATATAGTATTTAGTATTAAAATAGTACTTTGAAAGAAACTGCTTTATGAGACAATTAAACAACATTTATGTCAGCAGTTTTTCATGGACATGATATCTTTCTTTATTTGCGTTATGATAATCATCAGACCTTTTTTGAGCAATTTTTCTAGCTTCTTCTATTGGGGAAATAATTCTTGATTTTGAAATAGGGAATCATAAGGTAATTTTCCATACATTAAATATGATGGTGGGAATTTTGTTACAGAATTGAGGAGTATTATTATATTCTTCAATAACTTGGGGTAATAATTTTGTCTATGCTATGTGGAGTATGATGCCTTAATGATATACAAGTTTTCCCAGTTGAGGCATACTGAAGGTGGCAACAAAAATCATGCCATTTCAAGCTTTTCCCTCTTCTGCAGGTGCTCTGAACGAGAACATTAATATCCTATTATTTTAACCTTTCTATTTATAACTTTCTATTATAGTTGGCACTGAAAGACACTGGAGGAGAAGGTGAGGTAAAATTCGTGCATTTTAAGTTTCTTCGGAATCAACTGTAAGCGAAATAAGGAATATCGAAGAAAGGATTCTTCTTAGGTGCATAAAAACAGTAATTTCGTCCGGAAAAGATGACATATCTTTTGTTTTAATAGCACATAAATACTCCGTTCGGCAAATTATTGTAAAAAATCTGTTTTCCTATATTTAGTAGTCTCCTCTACGATAAAAATCATATTTTTTAAAATATATAAAATAATTAATGTATTTTATTAAAAACTGTGATAGAAGTCTTACGATTTTCACGATTCTTTAGACCATTGCTTACTAAATACTCAAAAGTTTTCATTTTTCGTTTTCAATTTTTTTATTTTCAAGATGTGGCAATTCTGAAAATATTTTAGCCACCATTTTTCTTTAAAAATTGTAAAAATAGACACGATCATGATTCAAGATAATGAAATAACTGAATAGTAATCAAATTTTAAAAGCATCTTAATTTAAAATCATTTTAAAATCATCTACAGTCGGTTTTATCTATTAATTGTAATCACCAGCGTCTTTAATGGTTTAACTAAGCGGTGTCTAAACTAAGTTTAAAGGCTGAAGCGTCACTGTGACATCCCTTTATATATATTTCACAATCACGTGATTTTCTATCCCCCCTTTTCGGCGGAGAATTTTATTTTGGTCCTGAATAAAAATGCTGAAATGGAGCTATCTTATGAATTCTTAACTATCTTATGAATAGAGGCCAAAATGGCACGATTTTTAAAAAATGCTTCAACTCAGAAAGCCTGAAATTGGACATAACAGATATTTTTATAACCCCAATAATAACCATAAACTGGATACAATAAAAAAAAGTTAAAAACACTAACAATAACCTTTCATTTTACAATAACATTTTGCACTTTTAGTTTCTTCATCGCTTTCCACTCACGCCGTCGACTTTGCTTCGTAACGATACCGTAAAATTTAATCAAGTTTTACTATTTTTTTATATCTTTAGTATTTTATTAAATATTGTGTATGTGCTAAATTTAATGAATTACATCCGTTTTGCAGTCGGCTTTTAATCATATTAACAAATCAGAGCTTCCCATATTCATGATTATATCAATACTCTGGCTATTTATTAGTTTGCTTAGATGATATTAAAAATATAAAATTAAATGAATAGTTGACTGTATTTCGGCATATTTCATAAGTATGAAAAAAGGGAATTAAACTCATATGCATATATATATGTAAGGTAAAGTTAAACAAGAAGATGAGTATTATAATTTGATATAAATCAGGTACTGACCAATCATGGGCGTTTCCCGGCTTATTTTAATCGGTTCCATCTGCAGAATAATGATAAATGCTCAATATGTTATATGTTTGGGGGGATGTCCGCCGATAACATCGCGGCAAAAACATCGCGGACGAAAATGTCGCGGAGAAAACAACGCAAGGCGAAAACATCGTGCTACAAAACATCGTGGGAGAAAACATCGCAAAGAGAAAACATCGCAGTTCTAAAACATCGTGGTACAAAACATCGTCGTCGAAAATAAAGCGGTTCAAAAACTTCGCAGTTTAAAAACATCGTCGTCGAAAATAGCGTGGTAAAAAATAAAGTATCTACAAATCATCGCATGACGATAACATCGCAGACATGCTTTTTCCATACATGCTTTAATAACTGTAAATGAATATTAACATAAAGATTTGTGAGCGCAAAATGTAAAGAAGGATAATTTTTACTTTCACACTTTTTATTAACTAATAAATTTTTTCTGAAAAAGTAAGAAGGAAACTTAAGCATAGAAAATTAAATGCAACTTATAGATTATACTTTTCATGAAAAATTACCAATAAAAACTTTATAAAAAATGATTTATTAATGGCCTTTGTTAGTTAACTATGTCGGTTCAAAATTCTATTAATTGCTATAAGTTGCATTAATTTGCTATGCTTAAGTTTCCTTCTTACTTTTTCAGAAAAAATTTATTAGTTAATAAAAAAATGTGAAAGTAAAAATTATACTTCTTTCCATTTTGCGCTCACAAATCATTATGGGAATATCCATTTACAGTTATTAACGCATGTTTGCGAAAAGCATGTATGAAAAAAGCATGTCTGCGATGTTATCGTCATGCGATGATTTGTAGATACTTTATTTTTTACCACGATATTTTCGACGACGATGTTTTTAAATTGCAAAGTTTTTGAACCGCTTTATTTTCGACGACGATGTTTTGTACCACGATGTTTTAGGACTGCGATGTTTTCTCTTTGCGATGTTTTCTCTTTGCGATGTTTTCTCCCACGATGTTTTGTAGCACGACGTTTTCACCTTGCGTTGTTTTCTCCGCGACGTTTTCGTCCGCGATGTTTTTGCCGCGATGTTTTCGGCTGTAACCGTTTGGGGGCGCCAGCGACTTCGTCGATGAATGTACGCTTACCCGGAGTGCAAGAGGGAAATCTATCTCTGGGTAGCCTCTGTTTGTTTTAATATTTCTGGGTAGTTTCTGGTTAATTTAAGAATTTTAAGGAAGATTTTGAAAAGGAACTATTCAAATTTGAAAGATTTTGCAGAGACAATAACGAAGATTATAAACACGAACGAAGGCAGAATTGGAATTCGGCACTGAGACTCAGATTTTGGACTTTATATGTATTTTTTTTTCCTAGCCAGTCCCACATTTTGATAATACGGCCGGCTTGTGCCGGCTAGTAGGATCGGGGTCGTGCAATTATGATGATGATGTATATATATAAAAAACATGTAAAGTCTCACTTAGTAACATACACTAAGTCAGGACTTTAAGAAGAACTAAGCGAATTGTCGCTATGTTTAGATAAGCAAACAGAATGTAAGAAGTATGTATGAAGTGCCTTTTTATTTAAGAACTCAAATAACTGAACAGACGGCACTCCTGGTGCTTTAAAACTCAGCCAGTATTTATGGCTAGAAATCAAAAGTAAGGAATTCAAATTTAAAATAAATCTAAGTCTTAAATTAACCAGAGGCAACCCAGAAATATTTAAAACGCAAGCTAGCTCTAACCTACACCGGCGTGACTGCAGTATTTGCAAGATGAAAAGTAACTCTGTGGATAGGAATGCCATCTTAGAATTTCGACTCCTAACGTGGCCTTGAACAGGCGGAACACGCTCTGATGAAAGCATTCTCAAACCCTCACTTAAATACGCGCGATTTAAAAGTTGCATGTCGGCAGAAAAACGGAAAGGGAGAATTAACAGTAAATTTGCGTAACATAAAACAACTGGTTAATTTAAATAAATGCTTCACAAACTAAAGCAAATCCCTTGTACGTATCACTTAAAATAACAAAAGTACATATCCAAACAGTAACGATGTATTTTTCCCTATTTCTGTTATTTTGTGATACAGAGTATTTTCCATTTAATCACGTTTTATGGTGATAAAATGTATCACATAATTACATCTGGATATTTGCCAACGTCACCTATCATTTGAAAGATTGGAAAAAAAGTAATTCGAGTATTTCTCAGCCTTAGTAAATGCTTAGATAAATATCAGAAAAAATTCAAGATTAAAGTTATACTTAGCGTGCGCATTTCAAATCAAATGCAAACTTAATTACAGGTCTAAAAAACCGCATTCTGTGTTATTCAAAAATAGTTTGTCTTTCTCTTGCTATCATTAAAAAATATGTAGACATAAAAAAAAAGGAAAAGAGAGATGATTTATTCAATTATGCCGTGCTGCATGTTCTGATTTGCTACATATTTGGCTGCTAATAATTACGTTTTAAAAAGCTTTAAAGAATTCAGCGATAGATGAGTGTTTTATGAAATTGAATTTTATTTCCCGCAAATCGCATTTGGGGAAAAAATTTAAAACAGAACAAATTTGAATTATTTACCATAAAACCGGGAAAATAAGAAGCAAAACAAGAAAACAAATTACAGTTTTTCATAAACAGTTAAAATTCGATAACTCAAATGCATTTTATCCCGATAATGTACTTTCACAAGCTGAGATTTAAAAGTAACCTAATTTATGCAATGAAATTATCACTTTGTTGAAGACCCTATTTAAAGCAATTGCGCAGTTCCGTTTATAATTATATTTACTCTTACCTTTCATAATTTCGTTTACATAGGAAACAACTGAACAGAGTAAAAGTATAGAAATTTTAATGAACTGTTACGGCGTTTGGCATAAATAACTTCACTCAGAAAAGAGATCAGTTATATCTGTACAAATAAGCATGCAGAAACGCAATAAAAATGCAAATAGTTTAATACACTTTACTTAGCTACTTTTTTCGCAAATACCTTAGTTATGCTTTAAATCTAAGGAGATGAAGAATCATGAAGTCTAGAATAAAAATAGATAAATAAATAAGTAAATAAAAAAGTCCCAAATTGTTCAAATTTAAACGATCTCTCAAAAAGGTCGTTTTAAAGTTTAACATAGTTTATTAATGGAAATTATCAATAGAGATGGCCCAAGTCGGAAAACGGAACATTTTAAAGTATATTAGATGAATACGCGTTTAGACTAACGTAAGAACGTTATATGTATCTTCTGTATTATCTATTTCAGATTTTGTAAAACTTTAACGAATTTTTGGCTAACAAACTCAAGGATTTCAAAGCGAGCAGTGGCAACACTGTACGAAAAATAAACATTTTTATCTCCCAGCGCGCGAGACTGTGTATCGGAAATTCTAAATATATGCTCATTTTAGCCTTTTTGCTGTTGAACTGAATTTTACGGTTTAAGCGCGAAGAACATGATATTTAATAAATAAAAGTCACACACAAAACGTAAAAAAACGCCACTTTGGGCGCAATGTAAAAACTGAAACTTTCAAATTTTTTGAAATTTTATTTTAGAGGCCACCTTTTTGATTCTTTAGACTGGGTATATGCACCAGTTGCCGGATTAATGAAATCTGTGGAATGATTAACGAGTCTGATGTACATGACACCTATGCCTATGAATCAGTCATAACAATTGTTCCCTATGCTACGTGCTTCTTAATGAGCAATATCAGATTCTCCTGTGATCTGCTCTGTTTGATGTGAACATGCTTTCGATGAAGATATTTTAAAAAGTGAAAAATAAGTAACATATATGTAAAAATATGTATGTGTGTGTTATTATGCCAAAGCCTCGAGCCATCCTGCCTAAGGAGAGCCATCCTGCCTAAGGAGAGAGATGCCTTCGTGGAGGACTTTCTAAGGGAAACTGGCTCGTATACAGGTTACACATGGGGAAAACCACGAAAACGCCCATGCAGCCAGCCCGTTCGCGGAATTCGAACCTCAGACCGAACTACCTGTGTTCAGCGACTTTACCGCTCGGCCACTGGTGAGGGAAAAAATATGCATGAATTTAAGTGCACTTTTATTTCAATCGATCAGATTAGGGAAAAAACAATATTTTTATGAACTGCATTTATTGCCTTGAAATAGTTTAGTTTGTTTATCAGTAGCAAACAAATTAAATATTAAAATATAATACCTTATTGTATAATCGGAATCGCAACAGACTCGAATGAAACGTGAAACAACGCTTTTACAGTGAGTGGACTACGCAAAATCGCGTTTTGAGACTAAATATTCTGTCTTACATAAATAGTCTTATATCTCGTGCAGGTAATTTTTGTTAATTACCAATTACTATAATTTAACTCTTTTCTATAACTTGTCTTTTGCGTATTTCTTCTCTTTTTTCCCATAGCAGAATGCAGACAATGTTTGTGTGTATTTAAGTTGAGGGTTTTGAATGGTTAGATAAAAACTTCTAACAAATGCGTCATGCATTTTAGTTCTCGCCAACTCTGCTTAAAATTATATTCCGGCCTTAGCGTTCTTGTTAGCCGATGCTTACGCGAGGTAAATTTCTGCTCAGCTTAATTTTGCCTGTTTTATGTGTAGCCTTGGGCGTTTGAATTTAATCATTTATCAACTTTTGAATTTAATTATCAATTGTGTCAACGTTTGAATTTATTGCTTATTTTGTCAGTTTAAAAATCCACAAGTGGTGGAAGATTCGTATATAACAATATTTTCGTAAAATTATTGAATTCGTGTTTTTTATGATTCGTATGTGCCTGATGTTTGATACGATAGTATTGTAACAAATTGTGCCTGTTCTGTTGAATTTTAATAAAAAATAAGAAATATTGTTTTAACCTTCTTCAATATTTGTGAGTTGTTTAAGACCTATCGATAACTCGCTTGTAGGGTCTGCAGGGTCTAGTAGGATCTGCAGGACTGCAGGGGTTGAATAACATAGTCTTTCACTCAAATATGGGCATCTGGAAACCCGAATTTCGGATCTGGAATTTGTTTTATCATCTATTTGATAGTTTGTAAAACTCTGAGAAAGTTTTGATTAAAAAACTCAACGATTCTCAAGCCAGTAATGGCAATACTGTATAGAAAAAAAAGACATTTTTATCTCCAGCGCGCGAGACTGTGTATCGAAAATTCTAAAGATATGCTATTTTTAAATATTTTATGATATTGCCGTTGAAATCAATTTTATGATTTAAGTGCGAAGAACATGATATTTAATAAATAAATGTAACACACAAATGTTAAGAAACGCCCCTTTAGGTATAATATAAAATCTGAAAATTTTAAATTTTTTAAAAATACTTTTTCTATATTATATTATTATTATAATATTTTTCAACTCTCTTCAGTTAATTTTGACTGATCTAAGAATATTTTTTATGATAACTCTTTTAGACAGCTGTCTGTTCGAGTAGCTGGTTTTCAAACAAATAATATAGCGAATATAAAAAAAATATGGCAATATTTTATCGGGAATGCATAATGCATAATGCACGGGAAAACTAGATGGAAAATCTTACAAGCTTATTTTTAACGACATTATTTTTTGTCTCTTGATAGAATTACTAGTACATTGATTTCCACTTTTAATGTCTTGGCTTCTCCTCACTTTCTCGCATCCTAAATATTTTCTCCACCATTAAAAAAATTTTTAAAGAATTTCTCATCATAATGATATGTCGTAAATGCTGCCAAGCTTTATAAAACTGGATAAGAATCATTGATCTGTTTCGAATAGTTTGAAAATGTTTTTCATGATTCTGTCATCAATTAGAAACTTCTTCAATACCTGAAACTATTAGGAATTTCAATATGTTTGGGAATATAAATGGTTATCCGATAGATTAAGCATCTCTATCTCATCTTTCTGTAATATATCAAATATAGTATTTACCAGCGTCAAAAATTATTTCTGTTTTCGATTAGAGTTGAAAATTTTTAAAAAATTTAACTTTGCTGTCCTGTGTGTTGCTTCTTTTTTCAAGCGGAATTCCAAACTTACTAATGAAATAATCAATTCCTCTTCCCTTATTTAGCTTTACATCCCTTTTTTAGCACCAGAGCTGCTATTAGCCTCCATTGTCCATTGTCTATATCACTTTTAAAATGCATTAGCACTCGGCAAATCTAAGATCGTCCTTAAAAAACATTTTAGGAACTGCGTTTATTGCTTTTCAATCATTTGGTTTGCTACTAAGGAATAGATATATTTAATTTGAAAGTTAAATATCTTACTTTTCACTGAATAATAATATACTGGTGCAAGGAAATAATAAGTATTATATTTTAGCGAATGGGAAACATACTTATTTCTAATACCGAATTTGTGGATTAAAACTGAAAGATAAATGTCTTACATTTTTCCGAATGGCAGCAGTCTCGCACGCTGGAGATAAAAATATTTTATTACGAACAGGGTTGTCACTGCTTCTTTTCAAATCGCAGGGTTTGTTAGTAAAAAATTCCTTAAATTTGTGCAAAATATGAAATGATTAAAAAACAATTAATTCAAATTTCGGACTTCCAGGTGCCCACGTTTGGGTGGAAGACTACGCGTCTTCAAATTTCGGTGGTTCTTGATGCCGTCGTTTTCCCACAATGCGAGAAACATACATACATACATACACATTCTATAACATAGTTGCAACATCATCAAATAAACAAGACCTGTTCTAGGCTAAATATTTACTTATATATATAAGCATGTACAAACTAAATCTGAGAAAAACTTCAAACGCATTTTCACTATAGTAGAGCGCGCAAATTCGCGTCTGCCCTTTTCTTTTCGTAGTCTCTCTTTATATTCTCACCTGCGACCGGGAAGAAGGTCCGCGACCCCTTTTCCGGCCGAGGCGAGAAAAGGGTTGTCTGCCACTTCTTTGAGGGTGGGTGACCAACTGTTCTTCAGAGAAAGGGAACGTTACAATGTATACATAATTTAATTTCTTTACAAATGATATATAAGGGTAACATTTTGTGTTTGGTGACAACAGTCCGAAAAGTAGTTTGAAATGTCCGAAAAGTAGTCTGAAAATGTGACGTTTCCACACTAATAACACCTCTAAAAAACGTTACCTGATATTTGAATGGAATAAGATTTTCTTCTCGAACAGTGACATTTTGCAGCTTTAGCTTCTTTACTGTTTTCTACTTACGCCGTGAACTTTGCTTCGTAAGGATACGGTAAAATTTAAGTTTTACAATTTTTGATATGTTTAGTATTATATTAAATACCATGTATGTGTTAGAACTAATGAATTACATCCGCTCTTCATACGAAGTTACATACCAAGTGTTCTTTCCTAAGCATTTATATGAGATCCGGGAATAGACTGAATCATTCTGTATTATTAATTCCTATGGGGAAAATTGTTTCGGTTTACGAATATTTCGGATAACGAACAATCTTCATGAACGAATTAAGTTTGTGAACCACGTTTTCCTTGTAAACAATGTGAGTATTCTTACTGGAATGTAGGTTTCTCTTACATAACTCATATTGTGATAGTTACTAATTGCTTTTCATTTGGCATATTCTTGATATTACCGCGTCCTTCGGAAATTATTGGAATAATTTTCGCCTGTGCATTCTCGAATGATTAAAATTAGTTAAGTATAATAAGAAGATACAGCAAAACAAACTAAATAATTTCTCTACCTTTATTTTGGAATAATTAACGATGTTGCTTGCTTTACAGCATTAAGTAATGTTTTGCTAGAAAAACAAACCTTTAATCCTCAGATGAAATGTTTTTGCTTTTTGATCCGTTAAAAGCATACGAAGTTGAATAATAACGTAATTCATAAAAAGTGTGACAAGAAAAATAACCTCCGAGCACTTTCTTTCTTTATTCAATAGCGTAAATGCCATTTTATGATTATTAACTTTTAATTGCCTTTCTTGACAACGTAAAAGGCTTGCTAAAGAAAACACTTCTTTCATTCTCTGTTATTTTATTACAGAAGAAAACATGAATGATATCAGCAATCGGAATCACTATTCACAGCAGACAAAATTGACCTAGAAATTTTATTTCAAAATTTGCATTTTTTGATGCCATTCTGGACCTATTTTGTGGGATTGATTGATTAATTTAGAATAATTCAAGAAAATACGTTTAAATGAAGTACAGCAAAAATAACGCATAATTTGATAGGCCGTGCAAGTAAGTCATGTGGAGACCACTTCAGATTCTTTTTGATTTATCAAACGTAATGTTCAGTAAAATGTCTAATTGAATGTAAAAGTTTCCAACGGGTTCGCTATTGACCCTCTTAGGAACAACAATAGATCTACAGCTATCGAAGTCCGGGAGAAATCTCCCTGGGGTTCCCTTATTGAAATATAAAAGTGAGCACAAATATATCATTTACCTAATTTAAATTAATAGTTAAAATGACCTATAAATAAAAAATCTTAAACAGCTTATATCTTGGAGAGAGAAAAAACAGCTTATATCTTGGAGACAAATATATATTTAAATAAGATTATTAATCTGCCATGTTTGATAATTTGTGAAAAATGTTTTTAATTTTCCATCAACAAAGAAAGCTAAATCATTTTTTGAGAGCTTTAACTTCTGAAAATTGATTTATACCTACATCAGCATTGCTTTTAACTCTGCATTTTTTGTGTAAATGATTTCTACAAGTTTCAAGACTTGCTCTGCTCGTTATTGATGTAAAATAGCTTTTAATCATGTTTCAAAAGCTTTTCTTGCCCAAAAGCACCTGGTCCATATTATCAAAAAAGTCTTTAGCAATCAATATTTAAAGGACTGATTCTTGAACGTCCATTTCCAGAATAAACTTTAACATTTTCAATGGAGACCACATCTTAGTTTCATCCTCTTTTATATTTCAACATATAGGTAGGTACATGTACTTAAAAACTTAAGGTTTTCCAAAAGCCTTCCCTGATGAGAGGCCCGATGGAGGCCGCCCCCCATCTCGGTACTACTATGAATACATTTTATTTAATAATTAGCTTCTCGAAAACTACAGTGCAAAAGCTGGACCAATATGCTATTTTCTACAACATGCTTTTGTTTAAAATTATGCTTGAATATAAAAAATGTTGTAGTACATGCGACCGTAACATACGTTACAGGTAATATATGAAAGGCGAATTCCTATGGAATAATTAGACATTTTACAGAATACCGAAAACTGGTATATGAAACGTATAATATTTCATACATTTCTAGGCGTTGGGTTGAATGCCAAATGACAAGTCCACAAAGTATGAAATACATCTCCGATTTCGTTTCGACGCCATATTTTGAAAGAAGAATGAATTTAAAAATAACAGACGATACTTCTCACTTCAATTAGTAAGCTGTTGTCAAAAATATTTTTTACAAAAAATTTGATTTTCTTCTAATACTTCATCGAAATCGTTCCAAAATTCGGTAAACACCCTTTGTGGTAAAGGTTTCAATAATAATAATTGGTTAATTAACATAAAATATCTTACAAGACCTTTTCCTAAAATGTTTTGTAAATCAAACTACAAGAAGTAAAGAAAATATTTTAATATCCCAAAACTTGAAAAGCAGTTTTCTATATACGCAAACTAAAATTAAATATTTAACAGTTAAATATCCCTAACAGGCTAATTGGCTATCTTAGAAAAAGACAGGTAAATGTCCATAAAAGCTTATCTGCCGCATACGTACGTAAGGGCAGTGTTCGAAAAAGAGACATTGAATGCCAAAATGAACTTGCAGCTCTGTCCAACTCATACGGAAAACCCTCAGGGGTGCCTGTGTGTCAATATATGTCTTTCTATCGGTTGCTGGTTTGTTTCTATCCCAAGAAAGGCTCTCACATACAAGATCTTTTTCTTCGTCTTTGAGCGAAGATGGTCTGCCCTTCGAAATGTTGTTTTTATAAGCTCCAGATCGTCTAGTAGTAAAAGGAACAAAACCCATATGTTCATCTTCAGTAGGTATTAATTGGAATTTTCCGTCTGACAGTTTCTTGAAGTAGTTTTCTGCGCGGGGGAAAAAACCAGTATTTGTAGTGAATAGAATAATATTTTGATATTCCTAATGCTTGCTAAGAGGTCATAAAAGTGAAAAGGAAAGCGATTGTTTTGTTAGACATTGCCGTTCTGTCTAATTTTTGTATTGTTAATTTCACCTGTAAGACAACAAACAGTCAGATTAATCTGTGAGATTCAATTCAATCAGATAAATCTGTTAGATTCACATTTTTGTATTGTTAATTTCACCTGTAAGACAACAGTCAGATTAATCTGTGAGATTCAATTCAATCAGATAAATCTGTTAGATTCACATCATTTACAGTTTCGATCGATTTTTGCCTCATTTCTTCAGCACGTCCCCGATTCTCTAACGAGTCGAACAAGTGAAAGCGTGAAACTCGCTTCGATATGAAAATGGGAAAGTTAAAAAGTAGAAAATAAATCCAATTTTTAGAGTTACATATACATTTTTAAATATTTTAAGAAGATGTGAATATTAAATGAAATTAAATAACAAATAAATCAAGAGAGAAAAGCTTCTTCAGTGTGTGAATCAGATTTTCTTAAATCCTTTCACATTCATAAAGCCTTATCTTGTTTAATTAATTACTTAGTTCCAATCCAGTCCTACCTAAGGCTTCTAAAGTTCTATAAACTTAATTTTTCAAGTTTCGTTACTATTTCTGCCGAGAGATGGCTCTACCTTCTTATTCGCTTTCTTCCTTTGCCATTGGTATAAATGTGATCCTGGCTTATCCGTCCGCTCTTGAAATAAGTAGAATGTTAATTAAAATCAGAGCCAAATATATTAGTGTTACGGATTTGGAATTTAAATAGCTAATGTTAGTTGAATTATAAATTAAATTGGTTTATTCCCCGTGCAGTGCAGCACGTGACGAATATTAAAGGAAAGCTAAGCCGGAAAATTAAAAAAACAAGAGCACGTGCATCTAACATTTAATAAATAAATCTCTCTTTTTGCTTTCGAGAAAGTTCCAGAAAATTCTCGTAGGCAATTGAAAATCTTATAAAAGGAGGAAAACCTCTCAGTTCGGTGATTCCGGCTATCGGAAAAATATTTGAGAAAGCTTTAAACAACAGAATTACAGACCACATAGAAGGATTGGATCTGATAGACCCGGCCCAATTTGGTTTCCGGAAACATCACAGTACAACTCATCAAGTACTAAATATCGTTGAGATTATCACGAGAGCTTTTTTCCACAAGACTGGTGTGGCAGTATGCTTCATAAACCTTGAGAAGGCCTTCGACAAGGTCTGGCACGAAGGACTGATTTACAAGCTAAATAACTTTCTTTTTCCTGTCAGCCTTGTGAAGTTAATCATCTCATACCTAAAAAGAAGAACCTTCCAGGTGAGAGTTGGAGACTCCCTTTCAGGAAGGAAAATCATTGCCAGCGGCGTCCCGCAAGGGTCTGTTATTGGCCCAAAATTATTCAACATTTTCGTTAATGATTTACCCAACCCACTGCATGCTGAAACCCTGAAATATGCAGACGACACGGGGATTTTATCGGAGTCTAAAAGCCACCAACTTGCTCTTACTAACCTACAGTTTCACATCAACATAGTAGCTGCTTGGTGTCAACTTTGGAGAATTAAAGTTAATACCGAGAAATGTAAAATTGTCCAATTCCGTCGCTACAGAAGAAATGTCACTACGAACACGGATATCAAGATAGAAAATCATGTGATTTCAGTTTGCTCGTCCGCAAGGTACTTGGGAATTAGCCTAGATGATAGGCTCACGTTCAAAGAGCACGTAACCAACCAAGTAAATAAAGCAAACGGAGTTTTCATGTCGCTTTATACTGTTATAGTTAAAAAATCGAAATTGAGCTTAAAAGCTAAACGCATCACTATTTATTTTCTATCTCACTATGATTAGGCCAGTTATGCTCTACGCCGCCCCAGCGTGGGCATTTGCCAATAAGACGGATAGGAGAAAATTAGAAGTCCTTCAAAACAAAATTTTGAGAGCCATCACTAATGCGCCCTGGTTTGTACGAAATAGCATCATTCATGCAGACTTGAAAATAAAGCCCATTCCTGAACAAATTCTCACGGAGGCGCACAACTTCTTCGAAAAAATGGATAATTCTCCAGTGCACACGCTAAGAGAACTCAGTAATTATGACCCTACGGTGTACAGCGTGGTGAAGAGACCTCGGTCAATTCACCATAATGCGCGGTGGCGATGTAAATATGTAAATAGTGTACATATGAAGTTGTGTTTTGTGCTCTATCTAACCTTATTTAACTAAGTACTGTGTTACTGCCAAAATTAGCTATTTGCCTGGAAGCAGGCTAGAGACTCTGAATTAATTACTATGTGTTAAGGACTGTGTATTCTGTGATCTCACCACGCCCACTGCTGTGGTTCTACTCCTGATTACCTGCTGGACTGCGTACCCTATCTCAGTAACCTTACGCTACTGTCCTGACCTAATCCATCATGCAAGGACTCGAATGCTGGATGATTGTGTTTTCCAAGTACTAATTTCCCAATTTTCGTATATTCAGCCTGACTTCGCCACGGAATGATTGCACCTTGTTCTAATGTCACGCCCCCTGGCGAGGTGCAGTAGCACCTTAATGTACTAAAAACAGTGAATGGCCTTCATAGGCTGCACAGATTGTACAGGTCAAAACTCAAAGTAGTTGTATACCTGAGGTGAATCAGAAATAAATAAATAAATAAAGTTCGGTGATTTCTGATTAGTTAGTTTGTTGTTTGATTAGTAAGGGTTTGTTTAGAAAACTGCTCTTGTTGACTGTAACGAATTTGCGGATTACCTTTCTCTAGCTGTTGAATGTTGTTGTTTCTCTAGCTGTTTTTGAATTAAGTTCTGTTGAATGTTTGAGTAGTTAAGAGATAACTATTGTGAGGTATAGTAATACTGAAAAAATATCTGAGGAATTTTTTTTTGTAATAATAATAAATTTTGTTCATTTTTCATCGGACTTGTGCATTCATTTCGTAACGAACCCGTACGCACGCAACAATATTATTGTTTTGCCTCATTTAATGAAATAAATAATTAATATTAAATAAACTGTGAGATGGATGTATTATTTTATTGTTTCATTTTGCAACATAATTTGAAACTTCGAGTGAAAATATGGGCAGTAAAAAAAATAAATTTTTTCATAAAATTAATCAAAAATTTTCACTATGCACAATGGTTCAGATAAAAACATTAGTAAACATTTAATGTATAAAATATGCATAGTACAGCACTTTACACTGCACGTGTACAGTATTTTAAACAAATGCAAACTTCGGAGAAGAAAGATCATCTATGCTTTAAATGAAACGTAATAATAAATCGTTAAAGTCATTCCTAAACAAAAAATCAGTCTCTTTTTTTCTCCAGATAGGGTAAAACTCTTCATGCTTTCATGCAGCGGGAGGAAAGAAGAGAAAGTGAGAATCCCTTCGACCCTTGATCACCTGATTCGCACGGTCCACGGCGCACACATTCGCCTTTTCTAATATATTATATGAAATGCTCAAGAAAATAATACAAAGGAGAATACTATAATTCAAGAACAAAGCATCCTCATAATAACAGCAATTTCATACTCAGTCGATATGATTAATCAGAATATCCGGCCAGTCTATAATTAGTAAAGAAATTATATAATTAGTAAAGAATAATTAGTAAAGAAATTGCTAACTTATCGTAAAAAAAATCGAGAGGGCAAAATTATTTGAATATTTTTATTTCCGGATGACGCGATTATTGTAAGAACAAAACAAATGAAAGTAATCAAGGATAAACTATTGAAAACTATTACAATATTATTTCTTTAAAAGAAAGCTACATTACAAGAAAAATGCTTAGTAATACTAACTTAGCAATATCTGACATATTGAGTCGATATCTGATGGATATCTGACGGTACCTGATCAGTTACAGTGTTAAGTCTCAGGAGCACTTTACATGAATGAGTCTTGACCACAGTTTCCAAGGGCGGCAGCTGAGGAACGAAGGAAAAGGCATAAGACCCAGATTTAGAAAGATCGAACACATCAACAGTAGATAAGGCTACAATAAGCCGGAACGTTAATAACAGAAGCAAGGTGTCAAGAATGAAATCAAATGTGTGGAAAGTTTCTTAAGTGTGAGAATACCTGACACATTTGGGTAGCCTGACGAAGAATCTGATAAAAATATGTATCAAATAATAAATTAAAGAAAAATAAAATGGAAGAAATGCTAATACAAAAAAATGTAAATGTAAACTGAATGCACTGCATAGAAACAAATATAAGCAAGGGAATGCAATTTACTAATAAACTAGCCTTCAGAAAAGAAAATTATATACAATAGAGGGAGGGGAAAATTATGCGAATATTCTTTTAACTTTTCGAATCTAGCGCTAAATATCTAGGGAGGAGGAGAATACGAAAGGGAATGCGGTAAGTGACGTGTATAACTGTGTATTTTGCAAATATAATTGCACATCAAAGTCTTAAAAACGTAGTAAAATATGGTATATTAAAATATAATAAAAGTCTACTAAAATTATGGTGAAATATGGTATATTAAACTACAGTAAAAATATGGACAAAAATGGTATATTAAATTTAAGGAAAATTATAGTGACAGCATTAATATAAATAATAACATATGCTAAAAACAATTTTTTTTGTAAGTAATAAGAGGAAGGAGGTCTGCAGAACATCATAATTTATAAAAGTGGTGCTCACTTGAAAAACTTTTTTGATAAATGTCAATTTCTTTATCCATTTAATACCCACTCAGGCAGTCGCTAAAAGTACGACTTTTTCTATAAATTCCGATGCTGCAACGCTACCTAGAGTTGTTCGGCGAAGTGATGAAGACCTCTTTATAATGTCGGAAACGCCTGCAGAATTCTAAATAAACTTATTTTTATTATTTTATTTATTTTTTCCAAAGAAAAGTAAAAGCAATTCAAATCTGCCCTGGAAGCAAAAGTGGAGGGGGTAAAGCAAATAAATATAAAAGCGAGGCCCGAGAAAAGACAAAAGTATTTGCGATGAAATCCCATTCCGAATTCAGGTCCCGCTCCCGATCCTGCTTATGGATCACGGAAAGACTGACTTTGCAGAGGTGTTGGGAGCCTAAAAAAGAAATGACACCGCGGTTACGGAACGTGGTGTTACATGACCCAACGATCAATATTGTTACATCTGTTCGAACATTTCTCCTTTCTGGATTAAATGCTATTTTGGTACCGCTGCATCGCTAAAGGTTTTTCGAAGAGTTAAAAAGTACGTTTGTGACAGTTACAGTTATATTCTGTAAAAAAAAAAAAAAAAAGAAAAGAAAAAAAAAAAAAAAAAAAGAAAAAGAAAAAAAAAATATTTCATAGTTTTTCGAAGAAATAAAAAGTACGTTTGGGGCAGTTACAGTTATATTCTGTAAAAAAAAAATATTTCATAATTTTAATTACATATGTGAATTAGTATAATTTTTTTTTACATCTTTTTCGATTTAGGAACTATTTTGTATAAAAAAATAAAAAATTGTAACCGTGTCTCCCCCCCCCCCAAATAAAAAAGAGAAAATACGAGGGGATTCAGACTTTACCGTCGATTCATAGGACTTGTTAAGGTTCTTTATTCTCTAACTGATCTGCTCTTGATCTGCTAACAGAAAGTTTCGATCACTTTATTATTTAGCATTTATTCTTCGCACTTATGCCACATGAAATTCAAGAACAAATTCACAAAATATTTAAAAATACATATGTTTAGAATTCCTGATACAGTGTTAGAAGTTTCCATACATTTTCTTTTTATTCGATATATAATTTATTTGAAAAACTAGATGGTCGAACGGCGGGCCGCCTAAAAGAGTTGCAAAATCATTACATACTTTTTTATTTTTTATGAGTCCAGCTAGTGCCATGCCATAAAATATTAAATGCATTTTTATTTAACTCAATCAGATTAAAAATAATTTTTTAAAGATCTGTTTTGGCTGCTTTTTAATCACTTATTTTGCTAGGCGGCAACGAAAGGATTAAATTTGAAAGTTAAATATCTTACCGTTAATGAATGGCAACGCGCTGGTGCATGGAGATCTTAACGATCACCCAACAGGTCTGTTAAAAGTCTTTCTATGTTCTCGCTCAGCTCGCAATCTACTTAACCTTTTGTTGCAGTCACTCCTGCTAAACTATTTATTTTGCCCTTTTAGCTTCATTATTAATCATAATTTTGTTCTCACTTACGTCGTATGCAACTCAAAAGCAAAACTACAGAATTTTTATTTAATGTAACAAAATTTAGAATTTCAGATGCAGTCCCTTAAGGGATCAAATCGGAACCTTTCGCTCACTGAAATGGATCAGTTCCTTTTAACAAGTCATCGCTCATTAAAAGTGACCTTCATTAATACGTTCGGGTGGTTTTCCCCATATGTAACGTGTATACGAGCCAGTTTCCCTTAGAAAGTACTCCACGAAGGCATCCCTCCCCTTAGGCAGATAGCCCTAGTGTGCTTTGCGACAATTAAATACACCACACACCATGAATACGTTCGGAATAGGCATGGATCAAGAGCGGTGTGCAAAGATGAGGGAAAAGTATGAACAAGGAATGAGATCGCTGGAATCAACTCCCTGGACTAATTTTTTTTCAACTGTGTTTTTGAAATTCCCTTAAAAACTTCCTATGTAGAACAATAAAATTCTAGAATAAAAAATGCTAAAGTTAAAAAATAATGAAAACTAACCTCACTTTTGTTAAAGATTACATTATTTTATTACTATAATTGATATTTTGTTGCTACTACAAAACACAGGTTAAAAATAAGATTTTAGATTGGAGGCAGATCCCAAAGAACAGGAAACTGTCCGCTGACAATACTGGCATTTTTTTCTTTTTTTTAAAATTTAATTTGTCAAAATGATACCAAATATCGTTGGAGGTTCTCCTATTCGGTAGGATCCACATTTTGTTCTGCAACCTTGCAAAAATACATTAGCGTTTATGAATATATACTTTATAAAGAAGATTTAAAAGAAATGTATAGCTCTCGATTACGAGACGTTAGTAGAATAAGTAAATAAATCAAAATATAATGAATTATTTTACATAAATATTGCAGCAATATCGCATTAAAAAGAGCATACCTAATATACATAGATGTACTATAACAAAGTATTCAAAGAATCGAAATGAAATTCAAAGGAACAGCTGCAAGGAAGCGAAAAGCGAGCGACTAATGAAGACTCCGTGGGAAACAAATCCGCAGGTAGAGCAGGAGCGATAAAATTACGAATAATCACGAATCCGAAGTGCCGGAGTGCTGACAGCTTTCAATCCAAGGAACTAGTTCGTATAATCTACGTACTTTAAACAGATCCTCGCACTGCCAGATGGAGGAAAAAATCCATCCCTTTGTAAACGAGGGTAATCAGTTTCACTGAGATGCGTCGGTTTATTTAATGTTTTGTTGTTTAAATATTACACGGAACACAAGCAAGCCAAAAGCGCACATATGTACATACATAGCACACATACACACGTAGAAAACACGTAATATACGTAACGTTTCCGGTAAATAATAAAGGAAAGACTGCTAGTATTACATTAAAAGTAATAAAATTTTTGGCACACTTTCCAACAGCAGCTGTCATTGAACTGTGTAAGAACTGACGTTCCGTTTTCGCCGGTGCGCTGATCATTCGTTCAGTAACGTGAATCGGTTCTTTGAATCGATTCTGGAGCTAATCGTCCATCTCTGCTTACGGTACATACAATTCAGTTCAACAGAAAAGTCATCAGATATTTAAAAACTGGTATCTTTAGAATTTTCGATAGACAGTCTAGCACGATGGAGATAAAAATGTTCCATTGCGTAGAGCGTTGCCATTGCTCTCTTTAAAATCGTTCGGTTTGTTAATCAAAAATTCATTTAAGTTTTGAAATATAGGAAATACATAAGAAAACAGATTCAAAAATCAGGCTTCCGGGCTCACATATTAGGTTAGATGACTATGTTATTCAAAATTTGATGGTCTCTAGGTACCGCCCTTTTTTCACGTTGCGAAAAACATTCATGCATTAATATAGAGGGTTCATTATTTAATTTCTTTAAAAATAATACAGGGAGATAATATTTCATGGTAACAATTGAAAAGTGATATGCCGTCGATAGTGATTCAACGCAAAATTCCGTTTCGAGATTTAATTATTCATCCGGTCTAACGCCTCTTTTGGGAGTTAAAAGATAAATAAAAGAGAAAAATCTAGAAAGGTTCAGAGTTTAATGGTCGCCCAAAAGGGTTTGTTAAGGTTTCTTTATGCTCTCGCTTAGCTCGCAGGCTACCAGTCTGCTGTTAACTTACTCCTGCTGAACCATTTCGTTTTGTCATTTTAGCTTTAAGCATCATTTACTTCGAACTTGCGCCATATACAACTGAACAGCAATATTACCAAAATCTTCAAAGCAGCATAGCATATGTTTAAAGTTTACCATGCGGTGTTAAATAGCGTATAAATTTATAATTTTTTCATTCTTTTCTCAATTTATCATATCAGTGTTCAGGTTTCTTAGCTCTTACTAGCTAGCAAAAATGCTTTTTTTTGTCTTTTTATTATTAAGGATATGTGCGTTAACTTCGTTTATTAAATGTCACGTTCTTCGCACTTTCGCCAGATAAAATTCAGTTGAATAGATAATCACAATACATTTAAAAACAGCTTATCTATAGAGTTTCGGATAGACAGCCTCGCGCGCAGGAGATAAAAATGTTTTATTCCGTATAGTACTGCCACTGCTCACTTTTTAATAATTGAGCTTGTTAATCAAAAATTCATTAAAATTTTATAAAATCTATAATAATAAAAGCAAGTGTAATGTGTCTGTCTGTCTGTCTGACCGAGCTCTCCAGCCAAATCTATCGCACGCAGGGACCTGGAATTTTTTATACGGAAGCACAAAGGGGCTGGCCACCAGACCTCGAAGCCCGATTTTCGATTTTTGAATTAGAAAAATTTTAAAAAAATTATTTATAATTAATTATCTGTCTGTCTGTCTGTCTGACTGAGCTCTCCAGCCAAATCTATCGCACGCAGGGACCTGGAATTTTTTATACGGAAGCACAAAGGGGCTGGCCACCAGACCTCGAAGCCCGATTTTCGATTTTTGAATTAGAAAAATTTTAAAAAAATTATTTATAATTAATTAATGACGGTTTTTTTGACTCACTGATATTATTATTTGTTTTCAAATAACGTTCGATTGTAACAATTGATTTCTTTATTCTAGCGTTAGTTTGCTGTTTTGACGATACATTAAATCGATTAATTACAATTCATTTCTTTTTTGTAGCTTGGGGGGGGGGAAGAGAGAGAGTCAGTCTACATGTCCTACACTACTATTCCTGCGCTATTCACTTATCTGCATTTTCTAAATGCACGGGCAACGCCGGGCGGGTACAGCTAGTATGAAATATAAAATTCGAAATTTGGGCTTCAAGGTGCACATATTCTTTTGCAGGACTGTTCAAAATTTGACGCCCGAAGGTACCATCGTTTTTTTACACAATGTGTAAACGTACATACATGCATGCAGATTCATTATTATTTGGTTTGCTTAAAAATAATACAGGGTGATAATATTTAATGGCAACAATTTGAAAATGATTCGCAGTTTATAGTGTACGACGTGGTCAACGATTATTGTGGACAACGCAAAATCCCATTACGAGACTTATAGCCCATTCGATCTAACGTAACCTTTTGGGCTAATCCCATTAATATAAAGTCTATATATAGATTATGCAAAGTTATCTAGCCCATATCTAATAAAAAGTTAAAAATAATAATAATATTGTTGCGTGCATACGGGTTCGTGATCGATTGAATGCACAGGTCCGATGATAAGTTGATAAAATTAATTTTATCAAAAGGAACACTTCAGAGTTCTGGAAATTTCCCCAACAATAGTCGCCCAACTCTTCACAGTATCACAGAGTACTATGAGTGGTTACACTTCAAACGACTAAGAACGTTAACGTGACACATTGTAAAGCCTATCTAAAGGGCGATGTTAATCCGGGGATATCTCAGATCTCCGAACTTCCGCTGAACTAACAAGTACTCAGAAACTGATGCTCTTTCCGGTCTTGCATAATTTTCATCCGGCCACCGAGATATTTCTTGCACTTTCTGCACCTCGAAATTACTGGAAGGCATATGAGGGCAGGATACTGTTAGAGTTACATATGAAATCAATTACACTTATTCAGTTGCAATACCTATTACGCTGATACAGGGACCAGAACAAATGTTCGCCAAATTATTATCAAGTTCGGCGACTTTAGGCCAAGTTCTCGCCAAATTTGCTAGATAGACGTTTACTCAACGATAAATAGACTTGCTCCTGTATTCTTATTTTTTCCGGCAGAGCAAGGTGCCAGAAAAAAATGTATAAATTTACAAATTTAGAAAAAAAAATAGGATTATCGTCTTAATATAATATTTGCATTAGACACACTATGAAAATTACGCACTATGGCCATATTAAGGGGCTAGTCTATCGTAATGAACGACTTTAGGTTTAGAATTTGACTTACGTATCCAAAGTACGCCATCGTCAATCCATTAAGGACTGTGTAAAGACCGTCCCAAGGTAACTGTAGTTTAGGAGAGAGTCCTTTTCGTCGAATCGGATTTCATAATCACACCGTGTCACCTTCGTTGAATCGATGTCCTGTAGCTTTCGGGTACTGTCGGGTCTTCGTCTTCTCCGTCGCCAAGTTACTCACTGTCCTGCAAATTTTGCATCACACCAAACTGTGCCTGGAGACCTTGAATGTACTTCTCAGGCGATGAAGGCGTATCGGGAGGGCAAACAAAGCAAGAGATCACAAAGCAGAGGAAGGTCACGATCGAAGAGCATGTGGGATGGGGTTTAGTCGATAGTCTCATGGATAGCATAGCGATTGGCTAGTAAAAACAGAGATAACTTATTTCCCCAGTTCTGTTGGTTTCTGGAAACCACCAGCGAGAGGTTACTATCGATGGTTAAATTAAACCTCTCTTCTATACCATCTTACCAGAGATTTAAATGTTTCTTTGGGTTTTGTAGATGCCGAGTAGCTTGCGGCGTTCTTTAATTAAGCCGAGGTGAAATTTCTTTCTTTATCGATATATAACTGAAGAGAAACTCGGAATCTGGAAATCCAGTGTTGTATCATTAGCTCTGCTACTGCCAAAGCCTCTTGATCATAAATATGTTTCAGGCCACTTGCTGAAGTGCTCAGTGACAACAAGGATGTATTTGTTGCCAGCTGAAGTTCGTGTAGAGATCCCACGAGGTCAACGGCAATACGTTCAAAAGGCTGTGCTATATTATAACATTGCAGCTTTCCTCGATTGCGTTTCTTCGGTTCTTTCCGGCCCCCGCAAGTATCACATGATTGACACCATTTTTGCACATTCAGCCTTTGCATTACTCCTGTAGAAGCACTTTCGAACTCTACGCAAAGTATTCATTATTCCAAAATGACTTCCTGTATTGCAGCTAAGAAATTCTTTAAGGTCATCCGGAATCTTGTCAGTGTCAGCTGCCAGTGGAATGCCTCTCCATCATCCGATTCGAACTTCCAGTACAATACGCCGTTTTGCATATGGAGTGAGTTCCAAAGTGCCCAGTATTGCTTTGTCGCAGGACTATGTATCGAAATGTCTTGACAGGTGGGTTTCTTGTTTGAAGATTCATTAAATCAGTTATAAGTTTAATGTCGCCTTCTTCCAACTGGGCATTCCTAATTTCCTCGCCACTCCATAGGTGTGGAGTCAGGCGATGTTGGATTCGTAACTTGACGTACGACCGGAATAATCAGCTCGTATTTCGCTTCGACCCTGGAAGAGTATTGGGTACCTTCCAGAAGGGTTTCAAGAAAAGTTGAAATTTCGTCGGCGTTTCCATGTAATAATCCCTTCCGATGTCATATTCCTGGAGTCTCTATATCTACCTGGCTATTTGACCTTGACAATTAAGAGCCAAATCAACGATGCATGATCTGTGCGGAGCAGGAAATTTCAGCCTTAGAGATAATGATGTAATTGTTCTACAGCTTATACTATGGACAGCGAATCTTTCCTGGTGACACAGAAATTCCTCTCCGTTTAGATAAACACTTGCTTCAGTAGGCACGAAACTTTCTTGACTGTTTATTTCTTGGAGCAAAATGGCCCCGATACTCTCATTGCTCGCATCCGTATCGAGAATAAATGGTTTGTATAGCTGAGAATACGTCAGGGATAGAGCATATGTTAAAGCTTCCTTCACTTTGTTAAATGCATCCTCACATTCTTTTATCCCAAGAACAGTAACACCTCGCAAAGGGTACAAGTAGCCTCGGCAGTCGTGGACTTATTGGAGATAGTTATACCGGTGAGAGTTGCAAACGTCAGCGATAAAGGGAGAATCATCAGAACAGCGAAGTGGTTGCAACATGTACTCCTGAGACCTATTTTAAAAGACGCAATAGTCCGCCAATCTCTGTGTCTTCGGAAACTAATATCGGAGTTACTTCAGAATGTACAACTAAGCGATGAAGAGAGAAATGGTGTAGAATGTGTCATATAAGAATTTCTAGATGTTTTCCCCACTCATCTTCTGACGTAGGTAGTTTGTTACGACCGTAAGTGTTCGTAAGAAATTGAATGCACAGGTCCGATGATCAATTTATAATTATCGCAAATTGTAGATGGTTCTTTTTTAGACTTATTAATTTTCAATAGTGAAGAAAAAAAGTATTCACCTGTAAATGTATTCCCAAACAAAAGAATTATTCTTACTGAAAAAATTCGTTACTGACGAAATTTTCTTTTGACATGTGTTGAAAAGTGTTAATGAAATCTACATCTTGAAAACTTTGAATAATATTTAAATCACAGTGCAAATTAATTAGCTCAATTTGTACATTTTCGGAGACCATAGTCACATTTGTTTTAGCGGCAATGAAAAAAATGCGAAACTTGACTCAAAGTTATTAATATCTTAAATAGTTCATTAAATTTTTGCATAATAATTAATATTATAATAATGCTTACACTAAATTTTTTCGCAAACCGCGTAAAATTCTTCCCTGGCTACATACGGGCTAGTTTTAGACCACTGTTTTATATAACATGCAATAGTAACAACTTTGAAAAAAGAAAAAAAAAAAAAAATTGAGATAGCTCTTCTGCAAGATTTTCGCCCTGGGCTTTAACTTTTTTAACACTCATCCTGTATTTCGTATGATAGTAATAAAACGAAAATTAAAAAAAAAGATAAAAGAAAAGAAATAACTACTATCCTACCATAAAACCAATGCATATCTCTTTTTCAGATTCATAGCTAGCACTTATGCCGCCCGAGGCGGTTTTTGAGTTTGCCGCCTCTCTTCAATTGCAAGGAAATAGCTGTAAAAAATGTCAAAAGGGCATAGAGAGAAATAAATTAAATTCCTACTTTTTTTTGAAAAACAAATTTAATTTCAATGTAATAAAATTTCGATATTATTCTCTCTCTTTTTTTTTTTTTTTTTTTTTCTTTTCTTCGCAAAACCATCGATGACATCGTAAAGGTTCTGTTTGATTGTTTTGTTTGTTTGCTGTCATGTAGACAGCAGAGAAAGATTTCTTAAATATGAAATATTGATTCATAGTTCTTAAATGATTTTTACTTAGAAAACTCTTCTCATAGCTGGCAACATTTACAGCAATTGAGAGGAAAGTTTGCATTAGTATTACAATATTTGGAACATAGTTATCGAAATTGTATTTTAGAATAAATTGCAAAATTCAATTTTCCTAATAATAATGGAAATAAAATTTGAAATACTTCTCTCTTAAAGAGGAATTCTTCCTTATTAATGTCACCGTGATCATAATTTAGATGATATTCAAATTTTCTTTTAAAAATTTCAACGGAATAAAAAAGATATAACAAAAGTCTGTAGTTATTAAAATTACGCTGTGATTGCTTTGAATATTTTATCTAGACTAAAAACTAATTTCTTCTGAATTTAAATCCATATGGCAATTTAGGACCTATTTATTCTTCACCTACCTCGACGATCCACCTGACTAATCCGTATCGAACAACGTTTCCCACAAGGGCGGACCACCCTTTCTAGCTACGCCATTGATCTGTTTACACCTTGGTAGAGACCTACGCACAAAGTCTGTAGTCACACACAATCACTCGTAGGTTGAGAGAATTGCACCATAACCATTAACCCGTGGACGTAAGAAGTCTCCATGTGATTCAACCCTGTTTAGTCCCCTTCGTTGACCTTGACCTCAGTCGCTGTTTCATCGAATACCGCAACTTGTTATTGCGGGCACAATTCACGTCTGCGATCACATGCAAAGGCGTACGTGCTTGTTTTGTGTATATTGTGGTTATTATTTTCGAATTATGCGCAGTGTAATGAAATATTTTTCAGGTCCTAACTGAATGCAGGGGAAATTCTGGTTTAATACTTGCTAGAAGAAAGAGGAAAATTTGTAACTGCAGCTGTACTTTCTTGTTTTTGTACGTCCGCTTTGAAATATGTGCAGCTTGCTATATGTCCTGTTCAAGGGCAAAACATTTTGTTTGATGTACGACATTTGCTTGAAACAGAACTCAAATTTGTTGAGTCATGACTCCGCGAACGGGACTTCAGCAAAATGGAAACAATAACCAAATAATAACATTATCCGCGTTCACTTTAAGCCGCGTCTGCTGGGGAAGTAGTATTGTAATCTCTCGTATTATTTCGATAAAGCAGTTCTTCCAGTTTAAATTCCAGAAACCATAACACACGAATGATTAGTACAAGTTAAAATGCAAAATTTATATTATATTACGGAAAGTCAAAAACTGGACATCTAAAAATTTCTTGAAAGTATAAAATACTCAAAGAAATTACTTGAAAAATATTTCTCTGTAAATAACAATAGGTTTGAGCGTCACCATTACCATTTTTCTAGTATTTTCTTGGGTTCAGGAGGGCAGTACTCAATGCCATGCAGGATTATGTGGAGAAACTATGTCTTCCAATGCCCAGTGACCAAGGAGTTTCATCTGAAACATCCTCAAACTACTGACTGCGTATTTAAAAGACTTATCATTCAAACTCCAGCCCTAATAAACAAAATCAACAGTATCATGAACAAACTAGCAAGAAGGCACGAGCTTGTGTTAAGCAGAGAAAAGAACATTAGGCTGCTATTACAAATAGCTTCATTGAACCGCATCAATAGATCTTAAATGAATTATGGTTTCAGGACTACATTTTATTTTATTTATCATTAAATGCATTATGATGGTATTATTTATTCAAAAATATTTGTTGAACAGTATTTATAAATATAATTGAGACTGTATTTAAAACTATATTGTTTTAGACTAATTTAAGACTAAATTTGTTTTATTGTACAAGTAGGAACGAAGTACAAGGTGTATGGTTGAGGGTCTAATGCGGATGCTCACAGCAGCTGTTGGGTGGCTGTGTTCAAGGTAGTTAATGAACAGAGGTATTACGTGGTGATTGACTGGAGATGGATTGGTGCCTCTTCCACCTCTACTCCTACCCTTCACACTATACTGCATATGTACTGTATAAGGGGGTAATATTAAGAATAATGGGTTATAATAAAATCATGCTCTTTTCTTTCGTTATAGCAGTTTTAATGACCAACAGAGTATGAACGCTTTTATGACATAAACTCAACAAGAATCTTAATACCGCTTATAGTCTTCAGAATGTATCAGTGGAAGAAGAAAGAAAATCGACATTTCTTCTGGAAATAACTAGACTTAAAAAAAGTTTTTTTTTTTTTTTTTTTTTTTTTTTTTCAAATCATCGAAAGAGACACACATAAATTATTCACAAGCGGTGCAGCCCAAACCTTTAAACCTTGCAATATAAGGCTCTAAATTCAGAACTTGAGAAAAACTTTAACGAAATATTTCTAAATGCAAGAGAAAAGGATTCAAGAGTCGAAAGTTCAATATCGAGTCGTAAAATCGAAAAAGGGAAAAGGGAATGATGAAATAAAATAATAATAATAAAAAAATAAATAAAAAGTAAAAATACTTCTTCGCTTCGAAATTTGAGATTTGCCCTTTAATAGATGGAAAGTTCCAACAAATTTCATCTGGCGATGAGACTGAAAGCGTAGGAAGGAGAAGGAAAAAAAAAGTTATATAAAAATAAATCTTATTCCCCTTCCCAGCAGGAGTTAAAGTTTCCATTTTTCGACGTTTTTCCCCATGACATTTTACTCTCAAAGACAAACACGTTCTTGTTTTTGTTATTTTTATGCACAGAGTTAAAAGTTGTACAGAGATAGATGGCGGTATTTATAAAAATCACAGCAGCTTGGGCACTGAAATTGAAACTTCGACGAAATAAGAAATCGAATTTATTACAACTCCTCCTTGCCTTTTTATGGAAATTAGTTTCAACTGTACTGTACTGCAATGAGTTCTGTGTGTGCGGGGTTGAAGGTTGTTAATTTAACAAAGTTTCTTCACAATATGTACCAACAGCAGCTTTCAGTTACGAGTTCCTCCCACTCCCCCACCCTGATTCTCCAGGTTAAGATATTTCCCAAACTGAAAATCCTCGAAATGTAAACTTGTATCTTGTACGATGAAGAGAACGAAAATAACTCTCATCGAAAAATAGGGAAATGTACTGTGTTCAGAAATATAAACTTTGTTCTGAATGTTTATGGATCAAGATGCAGTTATTTGCCGCTTAATTGCGATCACGTTTATCCACAGCTATTTTGATAACATTAAACGATGAGAAAACTGTCCTTCAAAACTACAATGGAATGAAACGATTTTAATATAAATGTTGTAGAGTTCCTCACTCTTTTTGTCTAAGATGAACGCCGAGGAACCCTAGTGAACTATGTAGCGACTTATTGCTGAGATCAAATATCTAAAGACGTAGACTCCAGAAGGGTTAAAATACCCTTAATTTCATTCAAAGCAGAATAAAAATTGGCTTCCTTCTCGAGCTTACAACAAAATCTCTACTTGCGCTTTAACTCAGAATAAGAAATAAGAAACCTAAAATGTAACTTGTAGATACATTAGGTATTTTTTGGAAGCAGGCAAGATGAAAAATTCGCCAGAAATGGAACCACGGACCTCTGGAATACCGGCCCAGCGTGCAGAACCACTACACCATGAAGGCACGCTAAGAAGGTTGGGGAAATACCTTATAAACTAACTAAAGGAGACTTATTAACTTAGAAGTGAAACAACAAAAATCAGCGTTATATTTTCAAATTTTCACAGGACTAGTTTCGATGGTTTTACCGAACCATCATCCTGAGCTGCAAAAGCACAAATGAACGAAATAAGCTATAATGATTATATAAGATAAGATAAGAAAGCTTGGACAAGAGATAAAACATAGAACTAAAACATAATTTCTTTAAAGGCTGAAGGCAAAGATGGATTGGAATTTGGGCCGTTAGCTAGAACAGACAGATTTTTTTGAATGAGAAATGCCTCTAGAAAATCCAGTTCACCAATCGAAGATGTTTTTTGAATAATTTTGCCAGCAGAAAAATTGAAATTCTGATTTTCGGACCAATAATGTTGGGGAACAGAAGACTTCTATGTTTCCTTTTTTCTAACATATGCCTCATATTCCTTAACGCGAAATTGTAAGGCTCTCTTGGGTTTCTCTCTTGTCTAGGCTTTCTTATCTTATCTAATCATTATATCTTATTTTGTTCATTTGCGCTTTTGCAGCTGAGGATGATGGTTCGGTAAAATCATCGAAATTAGTCCTGTGAAAATTTGAAAATATAACGCTGATTTTTGTTGTTTGACTTCTAAATTAATATTTGTTCGGCGTGTTATTGTATCTTAATTGAAGGAGACTTAGCTGAAGCTAAACAAAAGTATCACATAGTTAGCCCTTAATTTAAACTAGCCAGCGAATATCAAAAAGCACGCAATATACGGCCAAGCGTAACAGCTTCAAAAGAGACAAAGGTAAACACTCGCTACGAAGAATTCCTAGCTCTCTCTCACGAAGTAAGTTGAACCTTCCTTAAATACCTCTTCTAACACATTTTCATTCAACGCTATTCTAAAAACTCATTCTGGTAGGGAGTTTTAGGTGAAAACAAGAATTGATAGGAAAGTGACTTTGAAATTAAAATAATTTATATAAAATTAAAACATACCTTACAATGTAACTAAAAATACATAATTCACAAAATTGTTATTAGGAAAACTCAAAAATCTGCTTATGAATTTTTCGTAATATTTCTGAAAATTATTTAACCGATGCCGAAATTATTTGACCAATTGTAGAAAACTGCATTTAATTCACAATACATCCAATAAAAAACATTCATTATTTTTTTAGAATTACATTTATAACATTACATAATTTTGTAGACTGCTTTTTTTTTGGCTCTTAAAGAAGAGCGACATGTACTATATGATCATCCTAAAAATCGACAGAGTTATTCAGAATCTAAGCCAGAGTAAAGTTGCTTTTTGCCTAATTTTATATAATTGCTTAAAACCGAAAATACGTTTGGCGACATAATCCTTTATTTGGCGACCTAATTCTGACATTTAGCTATTTGTATACTCCATTCTGATCTTATTTAGCGACTTTACTTTAGTTAAAAATTTATCGTGTGATAATTTAATTATATTAAACGGTTTGTTGATCCCATAAAAGTTGTGTTTTCCATGTTTCGAACACAAAACTATATATATATATTATCGGCAGTATAAGAATAGCAGGCAAAATATGAAATTGAGAATGATTATGTACTTTTCCTAGACATTGTATATAATATCTATAATAAATATTGTTTAAGCAAAATATGAGGTCATTTTATAAAAACTATTGTTTAAAATTATTATTTTTTTATATTGGGTCATCCGGAAAACATGCGGTTTTCTGAAATTACCACCTACGTTCCGCGTAGGATGTTTCAGAAACTGTTCAAGATTATGTTAAGAAGTTTGCATCATAATATCATCCAAATAATTTAAACTAAAATTATGATATTTTATTCATAATTTCTATTTTTCTAAGATATATAACAAAAAACTCAGGTTTAATGCACACGTTATTTCCTCGCGTGCTTTCTTCCTTTTTATAACTAATTTTATCATCCAACAATACAGGGGGGGATTAAATCACTTACTGTGTAGAAAAATTAGGTTGTTTCGAAGCAGAAATGAAAAATGAGCCATGCCCTTTCTGGAACTCGAACCTCTCGACTACGTGCCAAGTGTGCTGACCATTACACCACAAAGACATGCTAAAAAGGCGTGAGAAATGCCTTATATCTGTGATATGGTTACAGTGAGAACGTAATAAATGAAAAGCGATCTTGGATAAACTAACTGCACAGGCAACTATCACAGTATTGTTTTTGAAAGAAACCTGCATGCCAATAAAAATATATTAATATTAAAATTACAATATCTGACGGTAATTAATGTGGTCACGTCGCATTTCCGGCTCAGTTACCTTGTAAACCGAAGGGGCTTCTCACATAGTATATGAGTCTAGACTGAATAAGAAATATCAGTGGGAATGATGGAGAATTGGAGCGTCCAAAAGATCCGGATTTCGAAAATCAGAACACTTCAGATGTAGATAAGGTTACAATGAGTTGGAATGCAAATATTAAAAGTAAGGTGAACTCTCATGTTTAGAAAGTTTCTTGAGTATGAGAACGCCTTCTACGTCTAGGTTAACGAAGCTTAGCGAAGAATCTGCACAAAATACATTTCAAAGAATAAATGCAAGCGAAAACAAAAATGGATAAAGCGCTAACATAAAAACGCAAATACAAATTGAGTAGACGGAATAAAAATAAAAATATCAAGGGAAATACAATTTATGAAGAAACTAGACATGAAAGAGAAAGCTATGTACGATAGAAGAAGGGGAAATGTGGCGAATACTTAATAACTTTTTATAACTTTTATAACTTAACTTTAGCTAAGGAGGAAATTACGCGAGGAAATATGTTACTTTGTCAAAAGAAATGAAAATTATACGAAATGAAATAAATGAATATGTGCAGATGAGTTATACAAGATTATACAAGTACTTATACAGACGCATTGTATTTATATGTACTATATATTTACGAAATAAATAAATATATATACGAGCTAATACATAATTATCCGAAAGAAATTTTAGGCTTACTTAAAAAAAATTCTTACAGAGCATTTCATTTCTTTCAAAAGTAATTTTCGCCAAGCATTAGGCTAATGTTTTTATCTCCCTCATATCGTGTTTCAATTATAACGTTCTTTTTTTCCCCACTGAACATCTATTTTATTCTCAAGTATACGCGTAATTAGCAAATGCGGCAAGAAAAATTACTGTTTTTTCACTTTAAATTAAGGTTATTACTTACTAATTGCCTTGGTAGCTTAAAAAAACGCATAAAATTTCTTTTTTGTAACTCATTGAAATTTTAAGCTTCTAAATTTTGTAACAAGCAACGTTATATGCAGTTCTTTGAAAAGGATTGCAGCGTTTAAGACATTATTACAAGTTTATAAATTAAGTGACAAATTTAGGAGCTTATTATGTTAAACTGTTAAGAATATTAAAGAAGCATAAATTAATTAGAAAAGGAAAAAAAATACTTGCTGAGAAATATCTGTTAATCTTCAACTTAGTCTGATTATTTATATTTTTTAAAAAGATAAATTTCTTTAGTTTTCATAATTTTAAAAGCTAAATCTCCTTATTGTCAGAATTATGCATTAAGATAGCAGTCTTATGAGCCATATTGAATGACTAGTTTTAATAATATAGTTAATTAGATGATCAATAGTTTTAATTCTGATTCATTGCAAGGACAGAAACTTACACACCCAGGGCCTCTCTTTTGAGGGCAATTGCAAAGTTTTCTGAGACAGGGGGAATTTCATATTTACTGGGGTAAAATTCGGTCAGTCTTTTGTTTACCTGTTAAGTATTTAGTTTTTATTTATGAATACAAAAAGCTACTTTTATTCAAACTAGGGTATTTATCAACCTTTTCCTTACTTTTTTGTTTAATTCATAAAACACATTAAAAATAATTTAAATTTATATGTACTTATTTTTCGAGTTTGGGAAAAGAAGTGTGTGGGGACGGGATCTTTGGAGAAGTGTCATATATAGAATCATCCGTCTGCCATCCGAGTCACTGTCTGAGAAGAATGCACTCGAACGCGTTCGAATTAAACCAAACACATTTTGACAATGATGAGGCCATTGCTAGAGAGAAATAGTTTTATATTATGCATTTTTAGTCCAAAGAGGCTTTGTAACCGAAGTACTATTGTGTTCGTTTTGCGATTTTGCATTGAATCACTATAAACGGCGAATTACTTTTCAAACTGTTGCCAGTAAATGTTAGAGTCCTGCATTATATTTGAATAAATTAAATAATGAAAAATCTGCATAAAATGTATATTTCTCTCATTGTGATAAAACAACGGTACATAGAGTCATGGAGTTTTGAATGACGCAATCGTCCTACGAATATGGGCATGTGTGAGACCAAATTTGAAATTTGGAATTTGTTTTATTATCAATTTCCTATTTTGTAAAAGTTTAACGAACTTTTCATTTCAACAAACTCAAGAGTTTCAAAGCGAGCAATGGCAACTTTGTACAGAAAAAACATTTTTATCTCCAGCTCGCGAATCTCTGTAGGGGAAATTCTAAAGATATGCACATTTTAAAACTATTTTGCGATATTGCTGTTGAACTGAATTTTATAGTTTAAGTGCGAAGAACGTGATATTTAATAATTAAATGTAACACACAAAATCTTATAAAAACGCCCCTTTGGACGTAATCTAAAATCTGAAATATTTCAGATATTCTTAATTATTTATTTATTTATTTATTTATTTATTATTATTATTATTGTCTCCGAGGATGGTTCTGAAAATGCGTGATACGTGTCACCCAAAACGGGTTCGCGTGAACCTAAGACGCGCATGTCATAGGTTCGTCATTCACTACTGTAAGAGAACCAGGTTCTCACTTTCAACCTCAAGGCAGGTTACGCGGGGAACCAGTTTCTTTAAACCACTTTCTTACAGGATTACGAACAACAGTTTCTGTTTCTAATGGCTTCAACATTGCAAGAAAAACACGTGATTTTTCCATCCTTCCTCAAAAAGTTGTATATTGTACATTTTCACGTAATTAACATCGAATTAAAGAACTTGAATGGGAGTTCGTTGTTTGTGGCGTGGGAGATCACAGTGTTTGTAATGTAAGTCAGTTTCTCCGTTGCGATGTAATCCCGAAGTGATCCATGGTGATTCGCTGTTGTGAATATATTTCAAAGCAAGTTGTGTCATACATTCAAAACATTTCTGAACATCAACTGTTTAGATCAAGTCTTCTTTCTCATATGATATTTGATAAAGTTCTGATATATTACGTGATTTCACTTTTCATTCGAGTCTGTTGCCATTTGGGCATATGTAAGTTATTTATCTTTTAAATGGAATCTATCTATTATGAATTAATAAAGCTACATCAATAAATGCAACAGATACTCTTATTTACATCCATAAGCGAAAGCGAAGTTTTTTTCTCGGCAAATAAGGTAGTAATGAATAATTAAGGTGCCGTTTTTGTTGGAAGAGTATAAAGAAGTTCTAAAATATAAAACAATTAATCCCTTAAAATTCTGCGAAAATACGGAAAGCGTGAGAAGAAATTTGAGCTGTTAAAGATGAAAAAGTTTCTCAATTTCAGGATCAGGATATTACATATCTGTCCGAAATTTTCCAAGAATGGGTAATGAAAATTAGAAGAAACTTAACGTTTTAATACTTCAGGTGTCCTCACTCCTACTTCAGCAGAGCGCACAAAACGTTGACAACCATGTGAAACTGACAAAAAAATCCTTGTTCGGAATGCTATTCAACTTGGGGCTCACTGATGCTTAACGTCGACTACATTGTGATAACGTTGATCCCTCGTGTAAAATTTGATTTTCGGGAACAACAACAACAACAGGGAAAAAACAAAACACTGCCTTCTAAATCGCGTGAATATGGAAGATGGTTGACAACTGGCACATGTTTTCCGGTAGAAAGTGTACTGCAACTCCAGCCGTGTAAATGGTCTGATGCATTGTCGTGCAACAGGAAGAAATCCCTCTCTTTCCAAAGCGTCCTGGACCAATGCGCTGAATCCTCTTGCACCCGATTCATGACACCAATCCATGCACCTATGCGTGACACCCGGTAATTACATTCCCAATTATGATTATAATATGTCAGCAAGAAAATCTGTCTCTGAACTTTCTGAATAGCCAGTGTATGCCAAATGATAATTGCATTACTTAAATAGTTTCTGTAATGCTTAATATGTTAAATTTTCTAAAACTTTTTGCGGGAAAATCTATAAAGATATTTCGGAAAGATCTGTAGCAGAATCTTTTTATATTTTACCCATTACGCCTCATCGCATCACGTTATGTTCATCATCCACGGCGCTTGACAAGTGTCATGTTAATTCATCTCTCATACAGCTGGCAGTTAATTACAAGGTGATCCAAATGTCGAGCACGTAAAGCATTCAAAACTTGTGGAAGTTCTAAAATGGACTTGCTGCCCAAGCAAATTGTTTACTATAAATAACAAATTGTTTACTAAAGCCACAGAGTTTTTTACCATAAAAGCCACTAATATAAGCATGCATGTTCGTCGAGATTCGATTCCGAAACAAACTTCAAAGCTCTTATATATTTTAATCATCCCACTAGCGGTTCAACTGTAAAATTGTGAAATCCTGGTAATTCGGTCAGGATTCAAATCTCGGCGGACAAGCTAGGCGCATGGGTGTTTCTTTGTTCTCTGCTTGCATAGCATGAATACGTACGACATATTTTCCCTTATAACAAACACATTTTCCCATTCTCCGCGAAAGCGTTTCTCTCAGCAAACAGCCATAATTTAATTAATCCAATACAATCTTATCTTGACCACTTCGTCACTCGTCGACTCTCAAGTTAGGTTAGGTTAGTTTAGGATATCTGAATACGGCAAAGAGCACGAGGTCTATCTGCCTAAGGGAAGGAATGCCTTCGGTTAGAAATCTCTAAAGAAAGCTGTTTCGTATTCGTGTTATGTACTCTCTTAGACAAAAAAAAAAAAAAAAAAACGACGCACCAAGAAAGATTTATTCAAATAGGACGAAAATCGGTGGTGGAAGTGATGTACATGTAAAGAAAAACAAACGATTACAGTTTGAGAAAAATTGGTTTATTTATTGAAGTGATAGAGCTTCACAAAGTGAAAAAGTCAGTAACGCGTTTGTCCACCTCTGGCACTTATGCAAGCAGTTATTCAGCTTGGCATCGCTTGATAGAGGTTGCGGATGTCCTCCTGAGGGGTATCGTGCCAAATTCTGCCCAATTGGCACGTTAGATCGTCAACATCCCGAGTTGGTTGGACGGCCCTGCCCATAATGCTCCAAACATGCTCAGTAGGAGAGAGATCCGGCGACCTTGCTGCCCAAGGTAATGTTCGGCAAGCACTAAGGCAAGCAGCAGAAGGATGTGCAGTGTGGGAGCGGGCATTATCTTGCAGAAATGCAAGCCCAAAGTGGCGTGACATGAAGGGCAACATGACGGGCCTTAGAACATCGTCGATGTACCGCTGGGATGTAAGGTTGCGACGGATGACAACCAAAGGGTTCCTACTATGAAATGAAATGGCACCCCAGACCATCAGCCCTGGTTGTTGGCCTGTCTGCTGGAAGACAGTCAGGTTGGTTTTACACCGCTGTCCGGGGCGTCACCAGACTCGCCTTCGCTGGTCATCGGGGCTCATTTCAAAGCGAGGCTCGTCACTGAAGATTATTCTACTCCAGTCAGTGAAATTCCAGTGCGAATGAGCCCGACACCACTGCAAACGGGCTTGACGTTGTACAGAAGTCAATGGTAGTCGGCGCAAGGGGCGCCGTGACCTTAGCCCCCTTTCTGTGAGCAGGCTATAAATGGTCCTTGCGGTCACTGAAGCACTAGTTGCACGCACAATCGATGATAATGATGCATCTGGAGCTGTTAGTGCCGCTGTGACGATTGCTCGGTCTTCACGTTCTGTCGTTTCTCTTGGCCGCTTCCTTCTTGACGTTGGTGTGGCCATGGTTCACTCATTCCTGCCAATGTCGTCTAATAGTGGCATCGCTCCTGCTCAAATGTTGAGCGTTTTGCCGATAAGACCAGCCAGCTTCTTTGAGTCCAACTACACGACCTCTCTCAAATTCTGACATCTGCGCATATCGTGCCTGCATGCCAGGCATAGTTACTGTCTACTAGAGTACGCGGAATGAAATTCGTGAAGAATTTATGACCTGGAATCGTAATTTCTCCTCTTAAATATCCTGACAGTTGCGCAGATCAGATGCGCTGTAACGACAACCGTTCATTCATTGGCAGTCAAAATGTTAAATTTTGCATTTTCCGTCGAAACCTATATGCATTTCAATTTGCTTTATATCTTCTCGGTGCGTCGCAGTGCGTTTTTTTTTTTTTTTTTTTTTTTTTTTTTTTTTTTTTGTCTAAGAGTATATAAGGAAAACTGAGAAAAATAGGCGATTTGCCGAAGTTTAAACCCGAGTCGAACTGCCCGTGTTCAGTGGTCTTAATCATTTGGTTACTGGTAGAATCTTTTATAACGGATTTTAAGTAGTCCGTTCGATTAAAGTTCGAGTTTTCCCTCAAAATTAGCAGTAGTTCTCAGATTCGACAGTTTACACGTGGATGATTAATGATGTTGCAGCTACTGTAATGCAATTTAGTATGATAGGAAAAATGGAAATAAGAAGCAGTAAATGTTTCTGACCTCAAAATAGTGATATAAAATTTTGTTACAAAAAAAGCGATAATAATTTGAATTTAGAAAAGTCAGTTAAGAAATATACATATTAGTAAAGATGTAACGAATCAAGGCAGGGAAAGAAATCAATCAATAAAATAATTTGTTAATTTTTTATTGCGTAATGAATTAGAAAAAAAGGTAACGAAACAGGAGGAATATAGTTTCAAACAAAATTCCATTATGTTGATATATCACATTTATTTATCACATTTTATCATGCTCATGAAACTTCGGATTCTTATTAAATCTGCGCCACAGCGACTCAAATCGTTTTACTTCAGAAATATCCCCTAATTTCTCAGTATTCTCTTTCCATTGCAAACAAATTGTATTCAAATTTTACGGATTCTCGAAATTTTCCTTTGGTAACATCGTTTTCTTGCCTATCTTCTATTTCTAATCTTATAAGATATATTTCTCCCGCTCTCTAGCATGCCTTCGTCATGTAATGGTCACCACCCTGGGCGCATATTCCAGAGGTCCGTGGTTCGATTCTCTGCGAGGGCATTGCTCATTTTTCATTTCTCCTGCTTCTAAAAATACCTAATGTCTTTACAACCTAACATCAAATTTATTAGTAATTTCCAGAATCTTCCATATGCCATAAATTTCTCATCAATTCGAATGTCATCAACTTCTAATTTATTTTTAACTACTATATCGAATTCTGTATGACATTAAATGTTTCTGACGCATTATATGCGCTTCCTGTTCCACTCACAAATCGCATAAATCTAGTAAAACAAAATGAAATAAATTAATTATTTCTTCTGTACTCCTCACAGTTTTAGTCAACAGTATTTCATAGAAATATTTTATTTTGCGTAAGAGCCACGTACGGCCACGTCTGTGCTGTATGCAAGTTGTTTCATAATTACATTACTCTTCTCTCCCCCCCCCCAATAATTTTCAACTGGGAACAATTACTTATAAGGAGTTGGAGCATTTAGACATGTCTCCTTAAGGAAAAGTTTATTTTATCATTATTGAGGCAGGGGAGTTTCCGAAAAAGTTCTTACCCTCCCTTTTTTTTTCTTTTTCCTATATATATTACTCGATTCTATAAAATCCCTCCATGTCACTTGAAACGTTTTCTCGTCTCAAATCGGTTTTCCGATTTAACTCCTGTATTTTTTTTTTCTTTCCTACATTTTGCTTGCTAGAAAAACACATACACATAAAAACGAGAAGTAGAAAGACGAAGTATAAAACTACCTAAGAAGAAGGATTTCTTTGCCTTGTTATCGTTTGTATAATTGCCTTCGATTAAAAAAAAAGTGTATTTTTTATGTGCCATTTTTTAAGGATTCCGATTCCTTATTCAAAATAGTCTTCCACCCAGTTCTTTACTTTAGTTTCAAGAATAATTGGTTCCGCCTTACTTACTCTTTTTCGGAAAGAAAAATCTTTTAGTTTGATTAAAATTCTAATGGTGGAAGAGGTGAATTCATTTTTTTTTGCCCCCATCCTGCCCGCCTTCCTGATTTCATTCCTCGTTCGTGATTTTTCTTATTACGTTTTATGGCAGGCGGCGTGGAGGGTGAGTTATTGTGTCTATGTGATGGTTACAGTATCTGTCACTTCAAATAGATCAGCTCATAAATTGGATGAACGCAATACTAACCTGTAACAGCAGTCGTCTCATATTACTTGCGAGTCGAATGCACGATCTGAAAACAGCTGACGAGCGAGAAATTTTTTTTTAAAACAGATATGAAAAAAGTTTTATCAGAATAGTGAAAAATATTCAGATTTTATATTACGTCTGAAGGGGCATTTTATTATGGTTTTTATGTTACCTTTATGTATTAAATATGTTCTTCACACTTAAACAACATAAAATTCAATTCTACAGAAATATCACAAAATATTTAACAACAACATATCTTTAGAATTTCTGATAAAAAGTCTCGCGCGGTGAAGATACAAATTGTGGGTGTTTTTTTTATGTACGGTATTGCCATCGCTCGCTTTGAAATTGTTGAGGTTGTTAATCAAAAATTCATTAAAGTTTTACAAAATGTGAAATAGATAATAAAAGAAATTCCAAATTCGAGCTTCCAGGGTGCTCATGTTTGGGTGGAGGATTACGTAATTCAAAATTTGATGGTGTAAGAAATTTAACTGGAAATAAATTTTAATCATTAAAGAGAGCTTAAACATCTCATGATGTTCTTGGATCTGGCAGTGCCAGTTGAATACGTGTTAGACTTGAAAAAACTTGGAAGTTTGAAACCTGATTCGAATGTTCATTTACCTTGGTGAAATTGTGTGTGATTTAAATTAAATAATGTTAATTGAACCAGGATAACATGAAATCTTGACGGTTCTATTATATTATTTCACATTTTTGGCTCCCAACAGTTTTTTGATTTAAGAATGCAGTGTTTTTCGTGTTATTGAAAAATTATTCCTTTACACTGAACGTGGCAGGATAAATGTTCAGAATACTTGTGAATGCTTTTCTCATGGAAAGTGAGTGACTAAATTAGGATTAAATCACTGAAGCCTGCACCAGGTAAGCGAATAAAATTAGTTTTGTCGTTATTATGGAACACGGTATTGTTAAATTGAAAGCTGCTAGGAAAACTTTGAGACAAGCTGTTTCTAACATAATAAATGTTTTAGAACCTGAAATTAAAAAAGACATTCGGAACAAAAATGTGGTAGAAGAAAATGTTTTTTACTTACTTCTAAAAAGTCTGCGTTGAAAGAAATTAATGAAAAAATACTGCATTGTTTTAAAGCGGATGAGTCCGAAATTGAAACAGAATGTAATACTGTGTTAGAGTATGATGAAAAAATGAGTTTATGCATTTTTAGGGCTAAGAATAAACTTAATTTAAATTCCCAGATAGTGAACATTGAAAATGAATCACCTGGTAACCATACTCCTGCCGTAAAGGTCGAAAACAAAACTAACATTCGGTTACCTAAAATTTCAATTCCTAAATATTATGGTGATCCTAGTTTATTTTTGGAATTTTAAAATTCTTTTGAAAATGCTATTGGTAATAATAATGAGTTAACAAAGGTCAAGAAGTTTACCTATATTAAATCCTTACTCGCAGGATTCGCTTTAAGTACAGTATCTGGGTTCGCATTATCTAATGAGAATTAGACGCTTCTATATGTTTAATTAAAGAAAGATTTGGACGAACAGATTTGGTTATATCTTCGCACATGAACAGACTCTTGAATCTTGAACTGGTGAGAAGTTCGTCCAATGTGAAAGCACTAAGAAGATATGAATCTGGAGTTTAATAGGAAAAGAAACTCTAAACAGCAATATAGCCTAACAGAGCTTCTCGAATTAATTAGACTGAAAGTTGAGAGTCGAGAAGCTTCTAATTTAATAATAAACTCAAAGAAAAGAGACACAAATTACGGTATTAAGCAGAATAAAAATAATTACTTAAAAGAGGCAAGCGTTCCTACTGCTTCGGCGTTAGCCACAATGACTAAGCCGTACTGTTTCTATTGTAATCAAAATACACATGATGTAGGAAAATGTGAGAAAACAAATGAGCAAAAAAGAACGATATTAAAAAAAAACATGGACATTGTTACAGATGTGTAAGAAAGGTCATGTATCATTCAGATGTAAAGTGAAACTTCAGCCTTGCGAATTGTGTAATGGTTCAAATCATAATAAGTTATTTTGTAAAAATACTGTTCCAGAAGCCAGTTCAGATATTAAACAGGAAGTAGTTACAGCATCAGATTCCAAGCAGAATGTAGTTGCATCCCTGTCGTTTAACTCTAAGACTGTTTCTGGAACTCCTGATAAAGGTGCATATTTACAAACTTGCACTGTTTACGCTTTAAATACTAGAAGCTATACTAGATAATACTAGAAGCCAATTAGTAAAAATCTTAATTAATGGTGGATCACAGAGGTCATTTATTAGATCTGATTTGGCTAAAGAACTAAAATTAAGGACTTTACGGAAAGAAAGGTTATATATTTATTCTTTTGGGTATATCCAGGGTAGACTAATTTAAAATAATGTTGTTCAACTTACCTTGAAAGATATGCACTGCCCTAATGTCTCAATCACGGTTGATGCTCTTGTTACAGACACTATTTCTGGAGCGATCATAAAAATTCCTTCCAAAAGCATTTTAGAAATATGAAAATCAGAAAATTTAAAATTAGCCGATAATGGTGAAGCAGCTGAAATAAAAATATTGTTAGGCTCTGATTCATGTTGGCGAGTGCAAACAGGAGAAAAGAAAAGAGTAAGTAATAAATTATTTGTAGTATCTTTCTATATTTGGTTGGTCCTTGGTTGGATCTTTGGAATTTGATCAGCTCAGCGCCTGTATGTTTACAAGTGGTGCTACTCATTGCTTGAAGGAAGATAGTAATTCAGTTAATGACAGTTTGCGAAGTTTTGGACTTTGGACCACTTGGGTTTAGAGGAGAAGGAGAATACTGATGATAAATCAGTCATTGAGAAATTTGAAAAAGAATTGTATTTTATTAATGGTAGATATGTAGCTCGTTTGTTATGGAAATCACATCATGAAAACTTGGGTAATAATTTAGAAAATGCCAAGGAACGTCTAGTATCATTGGTTAATAAACTAAAAAATTATGAATGGCTCAAGGCGAATTATGATAGCATAATAAACGAACAGTTAAAAAATGGAATAATTGAAGAGTTCGAAATTGAAAGTTGTGACAGTAGTAAAATGTAATTACATGCCACATTCTCCAGTGGTAAGAAAGAATGTATCAAAAACTAAAGTCCGTATCGTGTTTGACGCATCTTCGAAGTGTAATGGGGTATCTCTGAACAATTGTTTGATGCCTGGCCCAAATTTGAATCCTTCTGTTTTGGACTTGATATTGCTGTTCAGACAATACAAACATGCTTTCTCGGCAGATATTGAAAAGGCCATTCTTCAGATTGGAATTTCTGAAATTGAGAGAGGTCTATTGCGGTTTTTATACTTTGATAATAATTACAATTTAAAACATTATAGAATGACACGCGTTCTTTTCGGTGTGTCACGTAGCCCTTTTATTCTGGCATGCACTATAAAAAAACATATAAAGAGAATAAAGTTAGAAGATCCAGATATTTTTGTGATATCGAATTGTTCGATCTACCTAGATGATGTTTTCTATGGGACATATTCCGTGGAACAGGCTTTTAAGTTAAGTACTGGAGCCTATTGCGTGCTTAAAGATGCCGGAATGAATTTGTGTCAGTTTAATAATACAAATTCAGAAGAACTCAAAAAACTTTGGGATGATTATGGAATAATTAAATCAGAAAATGAACTAAATAGCTCCTTAAAAGTATTAGGGTGTAACTGATGTATGAGTAAAGATGTAATTTCTTTGAACCTAGACAACTTGTGCGAAACATTAATAGTTGTAGAAACACCACAAAAAATATATATCAAAGGTGACTGCTATTATTTTCGATCCAGCAGATTTCCTGGCGCCATTTGTATTACGTACGAAATAAAATTGATAATGCAAAACCTTTGGCAGTTGGGTTTAGAATTTGACGAAGTTCCAAGTGTATGTAAGCAGTTGTGGTGCGAGTGGACCGGTGAAATCGAAAAATTAAAGAAATTTGAAATTTCTCGAGAATATTATCCCGGCAAATTGCAGCAAAATAAAGATACTGAACTGCATTTATTTTGTGATGCATCTATTAAACCGTACTGCGCAGTTGCATATTTTAGATCGGTTGAAGAAGGGCAGGAAGCATTCATTATGGCAAAATCTAGAATTGCACCAATAAAACAAAAACTCACACTTCCAAGACTAGAGTTGTTAGGAGCATTAACATCGGCAAGACTTGTTAAAAATTTAAAAGAGCTGTTTTCAATTCATGAAGAAAATATCTATCTGCGGACTGACAGTATGATAGTAGTTCACTGGATTCATAGTGCTCCTGAACGATGGAAAATGTTTGTAAAAAATTGAGCATATGAAATACAGTCATTAACTTTCCCAAATAACTGGAGACATTGTAATGGGAAGTCCAATCGAGCAGACATTTTATCTCGAGGATGTTCAGCCGAATGTTTGTTGTCTTCAAGATTATGACAGTGTGGACCAGGCTGGTTAGTTGAATCAGCGAGTGAGCCTAATAAATTTATTGCGACAACGGAATTTTCTGATGCTGAATTAGAGCGGAAAAAGTGTATAAGTGATAACAAAATACTACCGTCTATTACAGAAAACTGTAATTCTCTGTTGAATCTTGAAAAATATAGTAAATGAATTAGAGCTATTAGAGTGACTGCATGGATATTTAGATTTGTTGACAACCTGAAAATTAAAACTGACAAGAAAACAGAACCCTTGATTGCAGAAGAACTCTTTGCCACAGAATTATATTTGATAAAAGAAGTTCAATATGAACATTTTTCTGATGTTCATATTGAATTGATATAGTTGATAGTAATAAATAATAGTTGATTTCAAAAAACTCAAAAATTTATGAACTGAATCCTTTTCTACATGAGGAAAGAGTTTTGTTAGCAGGAGGAAGACTACAAAAATCAGCTTTAAGTTTTCATAAACAACATCTTATAATTATTCCTTCAAAAACTCATTTTACAGATCTTCTGGTACGTGATGCACGTGGAAGAGTTCTTCATACAGGTGTAGCTAGTACTCTCATGTTCCCCCGTAAAAATACTGGATAATTAGATCCAGACAAAATGTGAAACGTGTGTTATAAGAAACTGTGTACTGTGTCAACGTTATAACTCCCGACCGATGCGACAACTCATAGCACCATTACCTCCATCGAGAGTTAAAGTGCTAAGAGTATTAATATTGTGTGATAGTATATTTCTTACTGAAAATGTAATCTTAATGCTATTTAAAGTTTTGTATATTTACTATTTAAAGTTGAAATGTATATATTAGAAAATTTTAAGGTTGTAGAAATGTATAAGTGTATTTAAAATTTAATTTAATTCTGAAAAAAAGACAGGTTTCCTGTAATATTTCTAGTATTTAAGTTGGATTATTGAAATGTTACTTGTTTAATATTATCTTGAGTTATATAAATTCTTGATTTAAATTCCTGATGCTTGAACAGGAATGTTATGACAACATTTCTTGATGAATGAAAATTTAATTGTTGAAACATATGGTAAGTTTTACATGTTCTTGACGTTTATGTGACGTTTTCTTGATTACAAAAACTTTCCATCACATGAGCACATGCCTCATCCGCTTTTGTAAGAATTCCAAAATGTCGAACTTGAGAAACATTTGTCATAAGCATATACTGTTCTTAGAACTGGAAGGGAGAATAACCATATCAAAAGGAGATTTTATGATCTGTTACAAATTAAATTTACAATTTTACTTTGCACACGCGCGCATTCGCATATATATATTTATTCGTATAATATTTATTCATATAAGCAGAATAACTTACAGTTCATGTTAAAGACCTAGATCAATTTCATTAATTTTTTTAGTGAAGTGGTTGCTTACAATAAAATTGATTTAATCTCTAATTTTTATTTTTTATTGCCGTTGTAAACATTACAAAAGTATCACATCCGTAAATAATTTTAATGCATCAGCGGGCGAGCGTAAGATTCGATAAACGCCAGTAGTTCGATCTGCTTTCAGATCTTGACAAAAGGCTGTCTGTTTGAGAGTTTCCATGGTTTATCGCTTTGTAACATAAATTCAAACTTGCTTTTCTCGGAAAGTCCTCCACGAAGACATCCCTTTTATTAAGCTGTCGCCCTACCAGTGGTCGAGCGCTGAATATTAATAGTTCGACTTGCTAAGTTTCGCGCCTAGGCTAACAGGTTGGCTTGCATGATCAGTTTCCCTGTTTTTTAACGTGCATATGAGCCTAACCTAGCATAACCTTATGAAGTCACCGAGCGGCTAAGTCGCTGAAAACTGGCAGTTCTGTGTTGGATTTTAGGCTATGAGGTTGGATGCATAGTCAATTTTTGTGCATTTTCCCATGTGTAACGTGAATAAAAGCCAAATTTCCTTAGAAGACACTCCACGAAGGCATTCCTCCCGTTAGGCAGATAACTTCGGCGTGCTTTGCCAGAAAAATATAAAATCGAAGTCATTTTTAATTACCGATCTTGTTGGCACACGCAAAAGCAAATTATTAAGTAATTATATATGTATAGAAAGGTATCTTATTAGGCAATAAAGCATAAAAACACATGGATTGAAAGAATTCGCTCGAGTTATGATTAGACTAATTTTTATTTTTAAAGAGTCTATAACATGATTAAATTCATCAGGATTGAAACTAATTTGTGAAATATTTTGCTCAGAACTCAACATTTCGGAAAAACATTTACATATAACTCTGAGCGTTACGTGATTACGATTTTCAGAAGAAACAGATAGATAGAATTAACCAAATGATACTTTTCGTAAATCTAAAAGTGTTTATTAGGACTGAGCCGTCGTCTAGACATTTTACGTAACAAGGAGGTGAATGAATTTTCCTGAAGATTGTCTGGAATAACTAGCAGACGTTTTCTTAAGGTACTGTCTCAAAATGCGAATTTCTATATCTATGTGAGCAACATTTCTGATGCGTTTCTAAATTACATGTATATATTCTGCTTCATTGCTTACGTTCAAAAAAATCCTTAAAGGGGATTAATTATTAAAATGAGGGATCTGAAAGCAATCAGATTTTAACTTCGCGTCAGAGGGTTTGTTGAGGTTCTTGATGGTTTCGCTAAGCATTATACGTTCATCAAATACTTTTGTTAGTTCATCAAATCAAAATTCAATTTTCTTAATAAAATAACTTGCACGACTGATTTTGACTTTTTATTTACTCAATATCACTCATAACATATTTCATCACATTTATTTATTTACTATCACTTTCATCACATAAAATTCAACAAAAAAAATCACAAAATATTAGAACAACATACCTTTAAAATTAACGATAGAGTGTTAAGTGTAGCCAGTATGTATAATACAGATATATAAAAATCGGCTAAAAAAATTAGAATTAAATTTGTTTTCTAAACCCGTCCTGCGCTCTATCTGCAGGATTGAAGTAGAATAAAATTAAAGCATCTAAATTTATTATTAAACTGGAATAAAAGCAAGGCAATTTGTTGATTGAACACGAAGATAAAAATCTTACATTTTACTGAGTGGGAACATTTTCGCGCTTTGAAGATAAATGCTTTACTTCGAACAGTGTTTCCAGTGCTCACTTTCAAATGGCTGAATTCGTTAATCAAAAATTCATTAAACTTGTACAAAATATGTAATAAATAAAAAAACCATCGAATTTCGATATTGGGCTTTCTGGATGCTCATTTTCTAGTAGAGGACTATCTGTATTAAAAATTCGGCGGTTATAAATGCCAGCTCTGGTGTCAACAAAAATTGAATAAGTTAATAAATTTCATTTTAAAAGGAATATAGTATTCTTCTTTAAATATCTGATTATGTTCAAATGATTCGTTATAGGTAAAAAGAACAGAAGTAGATTAATTATTTTTCCCTGTGTAATATGGAAATAATTCTAAAGCCTTTTAAATATCTTAATTGTCCCTAAAAAAATTCCAAAAATTAAAGGACAGTTTATGTAATATAATTTTCCTTTCGGCATTTAAACGTAGTTAAATAAAAATTCAGAATAATTCGTTATTTGAAAGGTTATAGTTACTGTTAAAAATTCTGTTCAAAGCAAATATTAAATTCGTAATAAAATTGCAATCATTCAAAAAACCCAAGTATATCTTTGTATCTACGTAGCAATGAAATTTCACTTTTTCAAAAAAGGCGAAAGGTAGGGCTGAAATCTCTTAAGAAATAGAAACATCTTCGCTTCATTCAAATTAAAACGCAATACCAAGAAATTCAAAAAAAGTAATTTAATGCGTCAAATTTTATTTAAATAATTTGCAGTTCTAAATAACTTTCACAATGACACATTTAATGCGTATAAATTTCGATATGCTCTTTAGTACAAAACATGCAGCTATAGTAGTTGAAAAATGGACATAATTTTTACTTCCTTGTACGAAGTAAAAAGGAAGTATTGTAATCTCGAAAAGTTTCAGGCAGCATATTTCAACGAAAATATTCATTTTGACCGCTATCGAATGCAATTTAACGATGTTTTTGCGTGATATCTGTACGTAAGGACAGAACAAAAGACTCGTTTCCTCCAAAAAAATTATAAAACTGCTTTAAAATTAATTCTGAAGAGAATTTTTCGTGGCGTCTGTGCGAACGTATGTACGTACGTATCTCTTCATTGTACGTATTGTATCTTCATTGTACGTATTGTATCTCTTCATTATACGTACGTATCTCGCATAACTCGAAAACGAGTTGCCTCAGAACGTTGAAATTTTGTATATAGGACTGCTATAACATGTAGATGTGCACCTCGTATTTTGGTTGCAATCGGCCGCGCCAAACGTATATAAATACTATATTTATATACATCCACTTTGTTACTCGGCATAGTGATCAGTTTCTTTACTCTTATATGTTTGTAAATTGTACATTTTTTGCTTTAAAATGATTGAATTATGTTGTTCTTATCTTCCGGTTAAGGTTTTTATGCCTTTCGTAATTCTGGAAGCAATATTTGTACAATCATCAACAATTTAAAAGCTGTTTAAGTGCGGTTGAGTTTTAAATAACATGGCGGACATGTTTGTTTACATTTGAAACAACAGAATTGTAGATTTGTTGCCAATCTAGAGAGACAAAGCTTCACAACAACAAAAATAACGCCTTCATTTATTATTGCGAATTAAATCATGCTTAATCCTTTCTGGAATTTTTTCGAGGAAATAAGTGTTTAAGATTTACTTCGTAATATATAATACAGATATTTTGAGTTTTTATCTATTTTTGAATTGTCGCGAAGTGAGAACTGAATTAATTGAATGAGAAATACTAAATCGTCTGTGAAAAACTGTTTCTTTTCTGTTTTGTTTGTTTAATTTCTTTCATACATCGTTCTAGCTTTATTATAGTATTTGAATAGAACATGTGGCAACGATAAGATAATTCTTCAAATGATGTAAATTTTGCGCATTCAGAGTGTCGTTATAGTAAATAAATATAGTGAATTTTAAACAGTGCATTTATTCTATTGTGGCTTATGCGCTGTCGACGAAGTAGATTTAATTCAATCCAATCAATTTAAATGAAATTCAAGAAAAAAATGCGTATAATTTAATATTCCTTACAAGGAAGTCATGTGATGTACACATCAGATTTTTTATTTTTGCTTTGATATATTTTCTTTTGTCTTTATTAATTTATTTTGATTTGTCTCTCTCTTGAATCAACTGTGTTGATCATATATACCTTATCCATTATAATATTATCTTGAGTTATCTGTTTAAATTATACATGAATCTTTATTTATCTTATTTTTATCTTGAGTTTTCTATCTTGATTAAATAACTTGATTTATCTAGCTTTATTTATCTTTATTTTTATTCATCCGCATTATCAATCTTGTATTTATCTTTATTTGCCCTACTCTTGAGTTAACAATCTCGATTATATAACTTTTTTATCTTGATTACATAATTTGATTTATCTATCTTGATTTTATTTTGGTTTGTCTATTTTATCTATATTGTATTTATCTTGATTGACCCATTCGATCTCTCTTAATTGGTACTTTTCTTCCATGTTCCTTACTTTGTAGAAACGTTTTTCCTTGGCTTTTATACTTGTAAACATCCTCTGGATATATCCCTATTTACGACAGAGTGGATGAAACCGTTGAACACTAGCAGTTTGATCCGATTTCCAGCCATGATAAATGGTCTGGCTGCCTGAATTATTTTAGCGGTTCATTCAAGGCATAACGTGAATACGAGCGACTTTTCTTTCGAAATTCCTCCACGAAAGGATTCATTTTCCAAAGCAGGCAACATTCGTATATCACAATAAAGCACATAAAAAAGATTAACCATAACGCACCCTAACTGCCGCATACTCTAAATAAAATGGAACGCAGGACGGGATGCAGAAATTACAACAGTAGGTGCCACTTAATTCGATTATATATGTCCATGTCAATTTTTAAAACCTTATCCAAATGATAATATTAAGTGTGACAAATATATCTTTCAAAATGTTAATGGATTTTAATTAGAAACATATAACTAATTATTTTGACGGTATTTTAAGTCATCAATAGTAAATTATCTGGAAGCGTTACGCAAAAGTTCCTTTATGAATAGTTCTTGTTTCTAATGTTTATAGAAATTTGTTTCAGAAAGCTACATATAAATAATTATTTTGACAGTATTTTAAGTCATCAATAGTAAATTATCTGGAAGCTTTACGCAAAAGTTCCTTTATGAATAGTTCTTGTTTCTAATGTTTATAGAAATTTGTTTCAGAAAGCTATAGGTAGATATCTTCTTCTCTCATTGATGGTGTAAGCTGAGTTTTTTCATAAATATCCATTCAGGCGTTAAATTCCTCACAATTTATGTTAGTTTTAGATGCTTTTAGGTGTTCAATTTCCTTCATTTCGTCATTTATTAAAAGACTGGCAAGTTTAAAACAGTTCTTTATTATCTTTTCTGACATGCTGCTCTGCAACTTAAATTTTGCCTGAAATCAAGGTTTGAGGAAACTTAATCCATACTCGGAGACATTTTTCTGTCATTTGAGAATTTCTAGACTATATTTCGACCTTATTCAGCAATTTCATCTTATTCATTTTCGACCTTATTCAGCAATCATTCTTTTATACGATGGCATTATTTCAGTTTCAAAAGTTCATTCTAAAATACAGTGGAAGTGTACATATTTAGTATACAGTCATACAGTTATATTTTTAGAACGATTATGGGACATTTAATTAATGCTTAAACTATAAAGGATATTTTTTAAGTGTTCGATCTGTTAGTTTCTTTCCCCTGAATTATGAAATTGCATCATAATTTCCATGATAGAAGGCTTTTCATAAAATTTCCAGGGATACTGATTTAAATTCCTCTTCCATTACTTTCCAGAGTTCATCCATCATGGTGGGTATGCGCGTAGAAAGAACTCTTTTCAACGGAGCAAAGACACAATTGCCCATAGGCGAAAAGTCAGGGGGACTTTGCAAGAATATCTTGAAAAGGTATATGATACCTGTACCAGTTTTCATTTTTTTTCAAGGAATGCATAGGTATATTTCCAAGTATGACTTGTTGCTCTGTAACGATGAAGTTTCACGCTTTGAAAGTCACTGAGAATTTCTTTATCTCAAAGACTATCAATAAAATAAATAATCGAGCGTAAAACTTTCTCTTGATAGTACGTAGAGTTGATTTTAACGTTTCTTTGCACTCTTCTTATTTTTATTTTCCCATTATAAGATATTCCTGCGACAATCATAAACCCCTTACTGAAACTTTTCTCGTACGATTTTTCTTTTCGTTTTCTATAATTAGACCTTTTTCTCGGTCATTTAGGCAAACCTGTGCTTTATCAACAATGTATTACTTTTATCTCCTGGTAAATAGTTTTCATACGGGCTTCTACAAGTTCGCCTCGCAAAAGTTGGTAAACATTACATTTTTTACTTTTTCTGAGTTGTAAATATTGGTTTGTTATTTTATTGATTGTTACTAAGATATGAGGCCCGGTGGCGCAGTCGCTAGCATATCGCGCAGCAGCACCACACGTCCAGGGCTCGATTCCCGGGCTGGGCAAGGTAGACTCAGCCTTTCATCCCTTGATTTCCATCACTTGGGTCGATAAATGAGTACCAAGTTCGCTTGGAAACAAAGCACCGGGATTCCTGCGACCAAGCTGACCACTTGTTCAGGGCATATGCTTACTTACCCCGGGGTCCACGGCCAAAACAGCAGATTTCGGGCACTGCTGGCCTTGGTCCATTCGGGCTGTTACGCCACTGAGTTTTTTTTTTATTATTATTGGCTAAGATATATTTAAAGACTTTACAATCGATTTTTGCATCGGCGGATTTTCTGTTGCTATCAACGATTTAAATTTAGAAACATTGGATACAGTATTTAATTTTTTTGGTATTCATTAGCAGTCTTCTTTCTATGCCGAAATAATGACTGACGGTTTTTTTCCTTTTCGAATCATAATGTTATGTAGTTTGCACGTAGAAATTTTAATACCATGCATTTTAGAACGTTATTGAGTTATGGAATAGAATAGGTGAGAAACATGCCTTTCGATCTTTCTTTATTCTGCATTCTGCTAAGAAGAATAAATCTAAAAGTAGCAGACGATATTTCTCATATAAAAAAATAAGCCATTGGCAGAAGTTCTTATTCCAAAACATTTGCTTTTTAACTTTGTAGTCCAAAGACGCAATTTTCCCGGAAAGACTATTCATTTCGTTATGGCATTTTGCGTTGATTCCCTACCAGCGTTGTTGCACTTTTTAAATTGTTGCCACCAAATATTATTGCCATGTGTTATATTTAAAGAATTAAATAAATAATAAAGAATCTGCATAAATGTATGTATATATCTTGCACTGTGATAAAACAACTGTACTTAGAGCCATCCAATATTGAATAACATAATCCTCCTGCGAATTAGAGCATCTGGAATTCAAAATTTGGAATTTGATAATTGTTTATTATCGATTTTATATTTTGTAACACTTTAACGAATTTTTTATTAACAAACTCAAGGATTTCAAAGCGAGCCATGGAAATGTTGTACAGAAAAAACATTTTTATCTCCAGCGCGCTAGGCTATGTATCGGAAATTCTAAACATATGCTCATTTCAAAATTATTTTGCGATATTGCTATTGAAATGAATTTTATGGCTTAAGAGCGAAGAACATGATATTTAATAAATAAAGGTAACACACAAAATGTTAAAAAAATTCCCCTTTAAACGTAATTTAAAATTTGAAACCTTTCAGATTTTTTTTAAAATTTCACGTGGTTAGTTTGATATTATTCCGTCATGCACTTGCCACGCTTTTTTATTTTTAAATAATTCTTTATCGAAATCGTGTATAATGTGTAACCATCCTCTGTATTTTATTAACATTAACCGCACTGTTGATCACGCTAAGCGATGTATTTTCCACGTTTTGGTACATAAATGGAAGAGTCTTCAAAAATTTGATAACAATACCCGAATGATAACACTAACCGTGATCATATTAAGCAACACCTACTATATCACTAAAACCGTAACTCTTTAAATCTGCAACTGAAAAAGAGTTTGCGTTTAAATTATTTTTATAATTTTAAATTAAATCGATTATTTAAGTAACATAATAGCCAATAAATATATTAGTTGCTCCACTTTTTAAATACTAAAAAGATTAAAGTGTATTTTAAGATAATGCATTGTTACGTTACAGTAATTAGTTTAATTTCACAATTTAATTCAAATATCCTCTCATAAAATAAGCAATCTTCATTTTACACTTAAAGATGTCTGTACATCTAATCTACCCAGCTTGCCTTCAGATATTAGTCCCATCCTCTTAACTATAATTTCTCTCGGAGTGTAGTAGATGAATCCACGTGTAGCTGACGTATCGATTATTCTTGAAACGGCTAAAGGGGGATTTGCTAGGTTCCAATCAGTATCAGCCCGATATTAGAGGAATATTTGAGCATTAAGATGCGCAGAGATTCAAAGGCGCATTTCTTGTAATACAAAAAGAATTATTGTAACTAAAAGACCATTTTCTCAAATTGTAATTAGAATTCTGAAAAATATGTTTTTTTCTTTGAGGTTACGAAAACCGTATTTTTTAAGCACTGTTATTTAAATATGCCTTATTTTTGAAGGCAGTACAACATACTTTCGGATTATCAGGGATAATGCAGGGAAAGCAGGTCACAGATACTCCAAACTATGAATTCCCATGCATATATTATGTGTTTATTTCCTAAAAATTAAAAAAAAAAAAAAAAAAAATAGAACTTCGAAAAATATCCTGTGAAATTCGATAAATATTTAAACGTTTCACAAACGAAATGAAATTACTGATTTTTAAGAAATAAACGCAGACAACTTGCACGGAAATTGACAGATAGGATTATCCGCGTTTTTCAATTATCTGTAACCTGCTTCCCCGACATTAGCTCAGATCATCGAGATTACAGTATATGAACATTAATTATTATTGCGATTATTGCAATTTTGTAAGGAGTTTCTCGCTTCTTATGCGGTGTTTCCGTGGTGTAATTGGAAGCACATCTGGATAATAATCGGGAGGTAAGTGGTTCGAATCCCGGCGAAAGCATTGTTGAAAGTCTCACTTCTCCTCCTGGAAAAAAAATTGATACGCTCGAAGTTGCCACCGAACTAAAATGTAGTACATGATAATTCTTCACTGACAGTATTTGACGATTCGGACCCCTAGATGTTCTTTAAAAAGGGAAGAATGTAAGGTATTTTCGTCCTCTTTACCGCATGCCTTTGTGGCGTAATCAGGCTGGAGTTCAAACTCCGGGAATATCACTGATTTTTCATATTTCTTGCTTTGAAAAACTTAATGACTTTACAACCTATGCTGTTATTTTTGGTTTTTTCCTATTCTGCAGCTTCCTTCATCATTTAGCTTTAGCGACTCAGATTAAAACCTGTTACTTTAAAATAGGCACTTCAAGGTCTGTTCGTCCCTCTAGTACCACAACGCGAGTCACCATCCCCGAATAGCACTTATTTTCCTCACTTCATTTGAGAGTATAGTTCAAGGTCAGTTAATGAAGTGGGGAAAAATAATCGACCATCTTTCGCAGTTGTCGTTTCTATGGCTAGGATGCAAACCAAGCAGAGGAAAACTCCTTAAGTGCCTTTTCTAAATGGTACAGTACTATCTTCGTCCTGTAGAATTTCACTTCAGCATATCGTTGGTCACATACATAAAGCTGCTACCACACGGACAATAATTTCTCGCAACATCTCGTCAAACTCAAAACTTCGAGGACTCTTGCTTCCAGAAAATTTAACTATAATGTACACTTTATTATCCAGACTAACGCCAGGGAACCAGGTCATGGATACCTGAGGAATACGGATATTCCAAACTATTAGTTTTCATGCATATCGTATGTGTTTATTTCTTTAAGGAAAAAAAAAAAAAAAAAAAAAAAAATGGAAAAAATATCAGCTTTTTTTGTTTCTGAGGACGTTTAAATGTCTGTCGAATTTCAATACGCATTTTTCGAAGTGTTATTTTATCCTTTATTCGAATCTCCTTTGGTGGACGAAGATTTTGTTTAACATTATCACGAACAGTTTGCATCCCAACTCCCTGTTTTATTCTTCGGCTAGCTTTATAGTCGATGCGCTATGTTCAAATCTTTCGAGTCGTTTAAATCTTGCAAGAAAAAAAAAAGTGAGGCACCTCTCCCGCCTTTTATAATATTGTATCATCCATTTATGAGATATCAAATATTACTTTCAGAAAAATTAGAAAATGAAAATTTTTAATTAATGAATAAAAGTTTGAATTAATGACAAATTCCAAGAAAAAGATGTTAAGCAAATTACAAAAAAGCTTGTTTCTGCGTTATATATTTCAATAAAATTTACAAAGCTCTAATATATTTTACTTAAAATAAAAAAAATTAAACTTTAAAATTATGAATTTGACATGACTTATTAAAATTTAAAAAATAAAAGGTAGTTGATTTAATTCCAAAACAATTAGCAAAGATTTTAATTTGGTAATATTTGGCATTATTTTGTTAATAGGCTGTTTTGCGATTAAATTTTAAGAAAGATATTCCCATTTAAGAAGTTTATCCGATTAAGTTTTTTTTTTTTTTTTTTTTTTTTTTTTCCCAGCAGCTTCCGAGCGGTAAAGTCGCTGAACATTTGTAATTCTACCTGGATTTGATTCTAGGTGAACAAGCTACCTGCATGGCAGTTTTCTTAGTTTTCCCGACGTGTAACATGGATACGAGCCAGTTTCCTTAAAAAATCCTCCATGGAGGCATTCCTTCTCTTAAGCAGATAACCTCGAGTGATTTGGAAAATCAGTCAAATAAATAAACCAAATCAAACCTTTATTTGCTGCCTCTAGAAAAACATTTCTTAAGCGAGTTCTACTGAAACACTGTAAATGTTACGTGTTTAAGTCTCGCAACGGAAAATATAGCTACTTGAAAGTATTTCATGTTATTAAATTACTGATTGTTTGTTTATGTAGTTTCAGTAAAATTGTAATTGATTATTTAACCATTATATATGTATTACACTGTAGTAGATACTTTTAAGAAAAGTAATATAAATTTTATTTTATTTCCAGGAAATCAAAAACTGAAGCCATCATCTGTTTCAGGTAAAAGCATTTTCTTGTCTTCTGATAATAATATAATTTAGTTCTGAAAATAAATATAAAAATTTTAAATGGTTCGCAAACTTTGAGTCTTACATTATCCAGTCACTAGACGTTTTAATAAAACAGAACTTTTTTTCAGCTGCATGAAGAGCACTTCACTCAATATTCTCTTTGATTAGTGTCAATAAGTTTCCGTGGAAACCACCTGCAAACTATAGATGTACCTACAGCGATTCCACATTTCTTTATATGGTCATGGACTGTTTATGATAATTAACTAACTCTTTAACTGTTATTGTTATGTACCGCTTCCTTTTCGATTGCAACTTTTAATGCTTCATTATCAAAAAACAAAAATTGATATCGCTGCAGATGTTTGCTTGGTGTTATATCTGCTAATTGAATTTTGACTTGCCGGGTCTCGTGACACCATTTGTAATTTCTTTTGTGAACCAATTACAGCTTGGTCTACCTAGTTAGATAGTTTTACTGATATTACTTATAACTGATGCTGCTGGGTATGAGGATAGAACTCGTGAACTTTTCTGAATCGTGGGTTTGAATGCTATACCAGTCATGCCAAAAACAGCTATTGTTGAGGCGAGCAATAATGTAATTTCTTGGGCGGCGCTTCCGCAATGGCAGACCACACAAAGATACGAAATTCCCATGTGCGGTTCTCTCACAAGTCTCAGCCCTCGAGCTGTTAAAGATGCTCTGACATTGCAGTAGCAATAGCGTGTTCAGTAATGCCCCCATTTTACATAAGGCCATAATTTCATGGCTAGTATGAGGAGATTTTAGCGATCTGCACTGTGTCGGTAATCAAGTTCTCTCGAATTTAAGGGGCACACTGGCTAATGATCTTAGAACTTTAAATATAACTGAAAAATCAAAAAGCTGTGATTAATTTAGTCTGCAAAATTTTATAGACAAAGCAAGTACTGGATCGCTGTAAGAGTCTCGACTAGAGACTTAGGATCCTCAGATAATAGGGACAATAATTTATCTTTAGGTAACCATTTCCACCCGTTCAGTATTAATTGTCAATTGCAATTATTATATTCTTAATAGAGCTTCTCTTAGATTTATGATACATTTGTTTTTAGTTCAGTATGCAATAACACGCAACCCAACCTAAAGGCAAACCATTTGCTTACTGGTTACTATATAGAGTCGCTGCAAAATAGCGCCAAAGCACCCACAGCAGCTGACAACGACGCTAGCTACGTTCGCCGTTTCGAAATTTACAGAACCATTCTTGGCACTTGCAGATATACAAAAACAGCTTTTCTTACAGCATCTGCAACTCTATTGTCTTTTTACTTCCTTGTGCGAAGTTAAAAATGTCTTTTAATAACGAAACATTTCGGGTGTTAGATTGTTAACCGTCAATTTTAATTTTATTATTGTATCTTGATTATTTAATTAATTTCTAAACATATATATATATATATATATATATAACTAATTTGGTCATTCCAAAAATTATAAGCCAAATGCTGCATTAATTAAGGGCAGTTATTTCAACAAACATAGTTTAAAAGTACTTTAAATACTTTCCAATTTACAAAAAAGTACAAAACAATGAGTAAACATATATATGTAATAACACCGCTGCATTATTGTGATAAGACTGCGTTATTATTGTAATAAAATGACTTGGTAGAAGTAAGTTGCAACGGATTGGCGGTGGGTCTCTGCATCATAACTTGAAGACAGCTTGATTGCGTAGTTAGAACGATGGATGCATACATCAAAAAACTTGCAGACATGGCCAAAATTCCACAAACAATTTTATTTCTGGATAATGCACATTATCACTGTGTATGCGTTATGCACTTCCCCAATTTTGTACAGATTACATCTTCTTAAAAGACGAAGGTTAGAAACGTAAACTCTGAGACAGGCGACACAAGCGTCTGGAAGCAGAAGGGAAGACAGAAGAGGGAGAGTTACGACGCAAAATTAAGCTTTCATACCGCATTCCATTTCAGATAATATGGCAGTTTAATGTACAGGTGTTGGGTTCAGACTTCATCGATTAAGTGCGCAATACAAATTAGATGACGGATCTTTTTCGTTTAGTTAGAAACTTGATTGCTCTATTATTTTTAGAATGAAGACAAGAGTCAAAGGGCTATTAATTTATTATTTGAAAGCTAGATTTTATATTCTGCATATATATATATATATATACATAAAATTAGCCTGTTATCTGCTTTCAGATCGTACATTCGGTCCGCATGCGATATGAATTTGAGATCACTGTTTATAACACTGTAATAGATCATTGTTCATATCAATATTCCTACTGTTCCGGAAAGTGGGATATGTCATAACTTGCCAGCAGTTGTTATGACAAAGGAAATCAATGTACTGTTTTTTATTATTTTCTCTTTGTTTGTTATGAAAATGGTTTCCAATAGTCAATAGTCGTGGGGCTAATCATAGAGAAAAATAATTTTACCGCAGTATTTACTTCTGTTTCCTTTACTAGAAATAGATAAGTAAGGAAAAGAGTAGTATATGGGAAGAAAAATACGCAAAACCTTTGTTGTTCTGAAACATATCCGTAACGCAAATTTTTAATTAAAAATTTTGTATGAAAAAGTGTTTTCGCAAATATATTTATTAACTAAATTTAATGAACCCGACAAAAGGGATATTTCGGATTAAAATGACAGCATTCGCAAAATGGCTAGCACCTTTTAGTATCACACGTGATTGCGATAATGCCGAACATAGCTATTAAGCTTCCACCCCAATTTTAGAGAAGATTAAGCCGGGGGTGGGGTAGGTCTCCTACCCCTCTTCCGTTACCACAACCTTTCGAGAGGACTTTCGGCTTCCCTTGTATTTTGAGTGCCCTCTTGCTGACGCTATACCTTTACAAAAATCCATGTCTTCTCTGGGATTCGAACTCGGATCCATCGGTACGGCAGTCGGCGTCGTTAACTTCTATACCGGTATGACGGCTTTATTCGCAAAACAGTAGCTTAAATTGATACAATCCCCATATGGGGTCATGATTTGCGTTGCAAGAGACAAATAGCTTTATAATATGCAATTATTTGTTTCCGTCGACGGCTATGGAAGTGAGTGATGCGTGTTACCCAAAATGAGTTCGCGTGTCACCTGATTCGCGAGGCATAGGCTTGCTATAACTGACGTAGATCCATAGCATACTTTCGCGGTAGATCATCAAATCTCTTGGTTTTTAATTTTTACTACGAAAATGTTACTAAGGAAATAATTTTGAAGTCTCTACGAGTGTCTCCGACTAAAAATGTGGTAGACGATATTTCATCACCACCTGGATTTGGCGACTGGCTTTCCCGCTACCCAATCGCATTTTGTATAGAGGAGAATGTTTGGAAGTTTCTCGCTGCATACCTTCGTGGTGTAATTTATAGAACATCCGATTATCATCAGAGGTCCAAAGTTCGAATTCTGATGAGGAGATAGCGGATTTTTCATGTTTCATGTTCCTATAAATTCTAAATTACAGAGCTACCTCGGTATACTCATTAACCTGTTCCAGATCCTTGGACGCATACCAAAGGAACATTTTCAATAGGAAATACAGGAAAAATAATGAATCCGTTCTTATAAAAATATCCGATAGCTGTTAATTTAACACTGTTTAATACTAAAACAGAAATGCAATGAGTGAAATATATGCTGTACGTAAATGAAATACAGTACATGAAAGGTTTTCTGTTATGCACAGATCAAAAAAAATTTTTCAAGATGTCCTGATGTCACAGATGTTTGTTTGGTAATCGATCTGAGTTCCTTCGCAATTGTTATCCGATTTAATAGCCTCTTTGTTTTTCACAACCGTAGATACCATCGTACTCGGCATGCGGTATGAAATAGCCAACTCTCTGAGACGGATGCCATTTTTCCAACAATTCCGTTTTTGCCTCTTTGGTAATCCTAAAACTTTTCTTCGTTGCTTGACTCTTTTCATTAACTTTCCCAAAACTCGTTATTAATGAACTTGGAGAAATTTATACGAAAAAATATAGAATTGCTTGAAAATTCAAAGTTTTAGGCTTGCATCGTTTACTGAATATTAGTAACAGACGTACTGACACACGTGGGCGATAGTGTCGTATTCCAAGCAATAACCAAAAACGTATACCAATACCTTGAAGCTCATAAATCTTTCACCAACTCTAGTTGCATGTGGAGTTAACTGTTTCTCTGTTTAATGATGACCTGTCATTTGCATCTCTTAACGTTAGCTAATCAAATTATAGAAAGATTTAGAGTTATAATTTTTTACATGTATCCAGCGTAACTAATTAATTTTCTAGTCACTAAGAGTAAAACAATTTTGCGATTAACTCATATTCATCTCTTGTTTCTTAAGAATCGTGTTAATTTTCAAAAAATTCTCCGTCGGAAAGCTGGAACTTTTCTCATTAATTCAAAAACGTTTGTCTATGTTGAAAGTATTTGCATATAGCAATAATTAGCTTTTGAATGTACTCGAAAATTAATTTATGTTTTGAGTACTTATACTCAACAAAAACAAATTCCCTCCAATATTACCTTTATTTAAAACATTATATCGCTTTATGCATTATTTATTGCATAATTGTTTTCCTGAAAGAAATTCCAAATATAATTTATGTATATTTAATTAATAATTTTTATGTTTTAATTCATAAATCCAATATTGCTATCCTTTTTTTTTTTCAGAAATTCAATTATTCAGTTCCTTTTAATAAAGGCACGATTATAATGAAATTTTGCATTTTCCCCCTAATTAGAATTCACCCGAAGAACATTTTAATCGGATGTATATGTGAAATTGTTTTAAATTATTATTAAAAATATAACAAAGAATTGTTTACGTTGGCTTTCTTCTTAGGGAAAAAGTAAAAAGAATTTAAATATACATGAGAAACAAGCTTTTATCGTCTGTTTATATTAATTAAACCTCCTTTAATTAAACTGTAATTCATTTCTGCATAATTAAGGGAATCAGGTATAAAAAAAATGAAATCGCATTGAATTCGCAATTATATACCATCCTGTTTTCTAAAATACAGAAAAACATTTCGAAATGTTGTACAACTATTTTTGTAATTAATTAGGACAGAATGCGTTTCATGATTTTTTCACTATTAGTTACATATCTGATTATCTGATTTGCATAATTTTACCTTTCCTCTGCAGTATATAGCTTTCTCCTTTGGCAACTAGTTTCTTTGTAAATTACATTCCCTTATTTATTTTTACTTTTGTTCAGTGTATTGAATTTGTATTTGCATTTCTGTATTAGCACTTCCTCATTTTATTTTCCCTTGCATTTATTATTTGAAAGGTATTTTGTGCAGATTCTTCGTTACTCTACCCGGACGTGGCACGTGTTCTCATACTTAAGAAATTTCAAACGTATGGTTTAACCTTACTTCTATTATTTACGCTCCAGCTCATTGTAGGCTCATCTGCTACTGTGTGTTCGGTCTTTCGAAAAATCCAGATTTTTATTTTCGCTTCCTTTCTTCGTTGCTCTGAGGTCCTTTTTGGGAACTGCGGTAAGGACTAATTCATGTGAGGGACCCCTTGGCCTTCACAAGATAACTCAGCAGAGCATGTTAAAAAGCTGTCTAATTTACTACCATATATTTTATATATTACTATGCATTTTTGTTGGCTTGTAGGTTTTATTTTAAAGAAATAGTAAACTTGCAATTAGTTTATCTATGACTACTTTTCGTTTGTTATGCTATTTCTGTAACCGAGCTCTTCGGAAGTGAAAATGCTCTCGTATAATTTTTCCCCTCTCGATTTTCGAATGATGAAATTTCTCCCCCCCCCCTCCTAAAAAAAGGAAAATATGCGAGGAAATACGGTAGAGGAATGATAATTTTCTTAAAGATTCTTCGACATGTTTTTAGCTCTGTACACCGCATTTTATCGATCTTTTCCGCAAATAAGTTCACTCTGCAGATATTTGAATCTTTAGCTATGGAAGAGATTTTAAAGTTCTAAGCTGACGGAATGCTAAAGAAATATCCCGAGCAATTTTTTGTTCGCAAGATACTATGGTAGCACTTCTTCACATTTTTCAAAGAATTTCTGGCTTTAAATTTTCATCACCGTTTTTTTAAAATGCTCTCAGGTTTCAAAAATAGCTTTACTAGAAAATCCCGAATGTTAAAAGAATTTCAGGTTCTGAAAAAAGAAGTGAAAATGACAGCCGCGGAAAAACTGACAGAAATATTCAAATGTTTCTACTCTTCATGCATAAACGAGTATCAGCTGTTAACATGGAAAAAAAGTCCATAGAATTCCTTTGACTGGATTACTTCCACCTATCTGCCTAGCTATTTATTCCTCTAGCCATTTTATATTTACGATTCTTTAGTTTAAATGTCTTTCTGATTCTGTGTTCTTCCCTCTCCCTTCCTTTGCACGGCTTTGAAAGCTTTCATTAAATTTTGCATTCATTAATATTGAAGTAAGTGGCAACAGGTAAAAGTAGCTGATTAAATGAGAGATGAAAATAATTTTTAGTGCATGTGATCTCTCTCTGTCTTTAATTTTTGTGTTAAGGAAAATGAAAAGATTTTAATGCAAAATTGAAATAAAAAATTAAAAATCCAGAGGTAAGAGATTTTCGTATATATGTATGTGTGCGCATATATATATGTATGTATGTATGTGTGCGTGTGTGTAAGATAAAAATATGTAAATCAGATCATAACTTAAATTAGCAATAACCTTTAAGTCTTTAAATCTTCATTTTAATTTCGGTATTTCCCCTCTGTTTTCTAAAATGTGCGACTGCGTAGCAACTTTTAGGTGTAAGAATGCATTACATTGATGGTGATCCATGATAAACAGCAAACTTGGCATCTGAGGCAGATTAAATGTTCACATTTATTTCGATTTGCATTTGTGATGACAATTTACTTGGTGATCTAATTGTGTCTGATACAAAATAATTGCATTTTTGATAACTTTGCGTAGTAAAAGAAGCAGCAAGCAGCCGCGTTTTCAGGTCGATGTGTTATCCAGTATGTGTGTGTGTGTGTGTGATTATGGCAAAGCCACGAGGGCTATCTGCCTAAGAGGAGGGATGCCTTCGTGGAGGACTTTCTAAGGGAAACTGGCTCGTATACACGTTACACATGGGGAAAACCACGAAAACGCCCATGCAGCCAGCCCGTTCGCGGGATTCGAACCTCGGACCGAACTACCAGTGTTCAGCGACTTTACCGCTCGGCCGCTGGTGGGCCTGTTATCCAGTATGAGAAATTAAGAAGGGAAGGGTTTCGGTTCAGGAACTTTAAAGTTCCGAATTAGCTACGTCATCATTTCTATGTAAAAGTCATATGATATGTATTAATATCGAAATGACACAGTCCAGAAAAGTATTGCGTTAATATATGAAGCGCAACCACCGCCTTCATGAAAATCGAATTTTTTGTGCAATTAGAATTTAATTTTTTTTTTTTTTTTTTCTGAAAACTTGTTTATAAAGGATCTTTCATAAAATGCTTTAAAATGTTGTCACAAAATGAAAGCACAAATATAAATGTAATGAATATTTTATTGGGTTGAAACTGAATACACACTATATACTATTGGAAGACAAAGATTAACGAATTTTTCTCTGTCTTTCTTTTATTAAACGTCTGTTTTCATGATAAGTTTTCATAATTAAAAAACGGTGATCTCGTGTAGATGGTGCCGCCATCATTGTATATATCTCAACTTAGTACATATGCAGTTTCGTTTGAAAACAATAGCGCATTCATTAGTTATGCGCATTTAAATTCATTTAAATTCCTGAAGTGCATTTTGCACCCTCTTTTATTTGTAAAATTTAAATTAATAATTGAAAAAAATAAAACATATAGCTAATAAACTAATTTTTTTTCAAAACATTTTTTCATATTGTTAGTCGAATTATCTTTAAATTATTTATGTGCAGTTACCTCTATTTGTGATTATTACATTATAGAGAAATATGTAAGGGGATCGACGAACGAAGCTGTTCATTTAAAGAGACTGATGCATGAGGGAGTTTGAGAAACCCTAATTTAAATTTAAAGAAATATGTTTGTATAGCAAAAATGCATTCACGCGCGTAATTTAACTTTCGCTTTTCAAATGCGTCTTCCAAAGAGACATGAGGGCGTAGGAGTTAACGAAAAAGGAATAAAACCATTTGTGCCACAAGTCAGCGTTCCAATCCAGGTGAACGCGACCTTTTGCCAGATGCGTGCCGCCGTTTATTGCCCAATGTAACTGACCTTCACTCAACAGACAGTGACCTCGACAAAGGCGGTTAACTAGTAGGCGGGAAGCGTTCGTGGGAATCAGGCAGACGATCTATGTGGGAAGCGGAAGCCCCCGGATAGCGCCATACAAGGAAAAGGCATTTTTTAGAGTCAAAAGTAGGCAGGCGATGATCGCTTTTTAAAGGCACTATACATCTTCGTTAGATTTTAAACAAAAAAGCTTCATTTTTAATTGCAAATACTACACTTCAAGCATTTTATTTCCGTTTAAGTACTGCCTAACAATTAAAGCTGTGTAACATATTAGAATGTAAACTCAGTAGCTGCTTTATAAAGGCGCAAAGAGAGTGATTGCCCAGGGCGCCAAGTGCAGAGAGGCGTTTTACTAAATGAACAATAATTTTTTTTCGAAAGGCATCTTTTGCGAATTGTATATATGAAATCTGATTCATGCGAAATAATTAAGCCAAGCCTATTTAGGAATCATGCAAAAGAATATTGCAGTGGCTAAGTCATAATCGTGTGCGGGTGTGGGAGTGATTGCGAAAGAAGTTCTAAAACAAAGCTTTCATTATTAAATATCTGTAACTACTGGTCAAAGTCCTTGATGGAAATTAAAGAAATGAATTTGGGTGATCTTTATCTTTCAGATTTAATGAACAAGCTCAGTGATTTAATATAAATGTGTTGAACTGCCTGAAATAAAATATTTTCATTTTCCAAGCGCCAGTGTGTTACCGTTCATTTTACGAAGCTTAAGATGTTTATTTATTTACTTATTTCAAATTGAACTTTCTTTGTTATTGAGTTACAGATTAAATGTGATAAATTCAATTCTCTGTTGTTATCATATTACTAGCTGGACCTGCAGAACGACATTAAATTTATTGTATGTTTTCATTTTCCTAATAACTTGTAGAGACATTAGGTATTTTTTTTAAGAAGGAGAGATGGAAAATGAGCAATGCCCATGCCGGGACTCGAACCACGGACCTCTCGAATACGCGTCGAGCGTACTGACCGCTATACCACGAAGGCATGCTAAGAAGGCGGGGAGAAATACATTATAAACTATTTAAAAAACTAAAAAAAATAATTATGATTATATATTTTTCATTTTTATAATAGTTAGCAGCTCAAATGTATAGCTTTAAGATTTCTTTCTTTTTTAAATATCGGAACTTTTCGTAAAACTCAGTTATTGAAAACACTTTTAACATTTAAAGAAACATGCAATCGTTATACATTTTTTCATTTTTATAATAACTGTTTTAGGTGGTTAGTTTAAAGAATTTTTTTCTTTTTTAAATATGGCAACTTTTCGTAAAACACAGTTATTGAAGACAGTTTTAATATTACAGTCTCTAATAATTGTTTCTGACTCAAAATTTCTTGTTGTTATAATGCTAATTAAACGCATAGGAAACAAAAAATAATGCTTTCAAATCCTATTTATTCGTAGAAATAATTGAGGAAATACTACGAATTAGTTACGAATAAATACTTTATTTTTCAAGTATTTCTTCGTAACTAATCAAACATCACTCTTATGTAAATTTATGGGATACATAAATAAATGTATTCTTTGTTATGTTAACTACAAGCTGGAGCACCCGCATTGCTCGGATCTTATGCAAGAATGAAAACGCTTCATTTTGGTTGATAGAAGTACTTTTTTCGAAATAACCATTTCCTATGTATTTGCGAAGAACTGAGAGAGGGCACATTCTATTTCTTCTCTAAAGGTTCTAAACTCTTCTCCGTTGTTCTAAAGAGATCATTAACACTGCGCTATCTAAGGATTTTAATGAAAACTGACAGTGAAAACACAACAACGGAGATGTTAACCAAAGATAGATGACATGATTTCAAAATTCAAACTACGTAGTCATATTCAAATTTACTTTTTGTAAAAGTGCAATTGGGCGATATCTAGGCAAGAGGTTGTCATGAGTGCACTGTTCTAATATAAACGCCGCTATTGTGGATATCCGTAGGGTTATTTTTCGAAATCTTATGTAGACAGTGATCTCAACAGTGCAAAATTTCATCAAAATCGGAATAAAACTGTAGATTTATATGGATTATCCATACAGGAACAAATAATGGAATTCTTCGTTATATATATATGTCATAATAAAAGCACAAGGAAAAGACAGAACATTGTAGATGCGTGATTAGACCCATACTGAAGAGAAATTTGATTGCGTAGTATTTAAAGAACTTGGCAGTCGAGGCAGTTTTAATTCCATTTTTATTTCCAATTGATATGTGTGGCCACAATCACTTGGCACTCTAGTCGTGCCTTTCCACAGAAGATTTACATTTTTGATATTGTTGAGATAGAAAGCAAGCCAGCGAAATTACATCTTAGCACAGTAGAGAGCAAAAGCTGAAGTGCGTAGTTATGAAAGATGGAAGCACGCGAAGAGAAAAGTTTTGGTTTACAATTCGGTGATTGGTCGTCAAGAGGCATCTGGTATTAACGCTTACATAAGATCGCATGATTAATTTGAATGACGCAATGCAGATAAGTTATTACGATTTTAGAATAGAGAGGAAGAATTAATGTTTTTAGTTATATTATAATTCTGATTCATATAATTTTATCTTTCATATATATATATATATGTGTGTGTGTGTGTGTGTGTGTGTGTGTGATTTTAATGATAATAATATGATTTTAATGAATCCAGCTAGTGTAGTTTAACGCTTCCAGCTAGTAATTTTAAAAAATTGAAATAATCTGCCTTTCTTACTTTTAAATTGCTCAGTTTACTAATTTACTAGCAGCTTCGCTGCCAGCCTTCGTCTGGCTTTTAAATGTACCGGAAAAATGGCTGAAGGGAACACCAAACGTTAAATTTAAAAAGTGCTTAGAATTTTACTCTGCAGAACAACTTCATAACAAAAAGTTATTACTTATAACAAAATTACAATGAAATAAGCAATATCCCTTAATACAAATATTAATTATCCTAATAAATAAATTAACCAACTTTCCTTTACAAATCTTAAGAACTCAAATGGTGTAAAGGAAGTTAAGAACTTTGTTTCCTAAAAAAAATCACTCAAAACTTTTCAATATCTTAAAGACAGTGAAATGAGCAATAAATAACATAACAGAATACAGAAAACAAAAAATTATGAAAAGCAAAGTATAATTAATGATATTTTATCTTATATTTTCAAGAGAAAAAAATTACAATGAAATAAGCTATATCCCTTAATACAAATATTAATTATCCTAACCAACTTTCCATTGAAGAAAAAAAAAAAAAATCATGCAAAACTTTTTAATATCTTACAAACAGTGAAATAAGCAAAACCTAACATGAAAAAACTCAAAAAACAAAAAATTCCGCGCAGAATTTTACTCTGCAGAACAACTTTATCAAAAAAAAGTCAATAAAAATGTCTATTCAAATACTATAATAAAGCTAGAACTATGTATAAAAGAAATTAAGCAAACAAAACAAAAAAGAAACAGTTTTTCACAGACGATTGAGTATTTCTCATTCAATTAATTCAGTTCTTACTTCGCGACAAGGCGAAAATACATAAAAACTCAAAATATCTGTATTAAAAACTACGAAGTAAATCTTAAACACTTATTTCCTCAAAAAAATTCCAGAAAGGATTAAGCACGATTTAATTCGCAATAATAAATGAAGGCGTTATTTTTGTTGTTGCGAAGCTACGTTTCTCGAGATTGGCAACAAATCCACTACTCTGCTATTTCTAATGTAAACAAGCGATGGCCGCCATCAAAAAAATTATTAGGCTTAGCGGCACTTAAACAACTTTAAAATTGTTGATAATTCTAAATGTATTGTATACAAATTTACTAAAGGCCTAAATACCGGAAGATAAGAACAACATAATTCAATCATTTTTAGAGCAAAAAATGTACAATTTACAAACATATAAGAGTAAAGAAACTGAGATCACTGAGCCGGGTAACAGAGGGGATGTATATATAAATATATTTATATACGTTTGGCGGGGCCGATTGCAACCAAAATACGAGGTGCACATCTACATGTTATAGTAGTCCTATATACAAATTTTCAACGTTCTGAGGCTACTCGTTTTTTAGTTATGCGAGATACGTACGTACGTTCGTACAGACGCCACGAAAATTTCTCTTCAGAATTCATTTTAAAGCAGTTTTATAATTTTTTTGGAGGAAAAGAGTCTTTTATTCTGTCCTTACGTACAGATATCACGCAAAAACATCGTTAAATTGCATTCGAAAGTGGTCAAAATGGATAATTTCGTTTAAATATGCTGCCTGAAACTTTTCGCGATTACAAAACTTCATTTTTACTTCGTACAAGGAAGTAAAAATGACAATGAAATATGCCAATCTCTTAAAAACAGTGACATAAGAAATTCGATGAAAATTTGTTGTCAAACCCATATTTCTAAAAGAATGAAACTATTCAAAATGATGCGAGGAAAATTGTTGCCAAAACCACATTTTTAAAGATGTGAGAAGTGTACTCCGAAGATTCATTTAAATTGTTTTTTAAAAATGCAAAATATTATCATTTTTCCAAAATTCTTTTGTTAAAGCAGTCGCAAGGATAAAAGTTTAATGTGTCCAAAAATAAAATTAAAAAAACATAAAATAAATAAATAAATAAAAATAAACTGTACATTTTTAAAAATAAACTTTTTTAGAAAAAATCCCGTTGAAAAGGTGTTAAGCTCACTTATTGTTAAATAAATTTGTATTTAATCGATTTATTGAAACACGAAATTTATTTTAAGTTCGTAAAATAGCTAAGTGCCCACGTTTCATGTCGATGTGAAAATGTAGTGTGTAGTGTAAAATGTCGCTTTCCTATAGCCCATTATGTCTCAAAATGACGCGATTTCGTCACAAAACATAAAATAAAAAAATTCGAATTTCGAAAAAATCGCTTCGAGATGCACTGGCTCTTGTCTAGATAAACCTATGTACCCAATTTCGCAGCCGTGGGTCTATTAGCTTACGCGCAGCGTGAATGGAAGAAACACTGACACACACACAGACAGACTCTTTCTTTTATTATATGTAGAGATAACTGAATGAATTTGAAAGAAAAAATGAAATATCTTACTCTTTGCTGAAAGATAACACCCTAAAAATTATTTTAATCTGGGCAGTGGCAACACATTTATTTTATCGCTGTGATTGTTTAATTCGAGAGGCAACTATTTTGAGTTTTGCCGAGTGGCAACACTCTTCTACATTACCAAGTTTACTAGTTAAATTTGAAAAGTGAATATTATACGCTTTGCAGAGTAGCAACTAAAGCTTTCAAATCACTGAGTTTTTAATTAAAAATTCTTTAAACTGGCGGGAAAATATGTATATGACTGTCACCCCCTTGGAGTGGTATTTGAGAAATCTTATGTAAACAATGATCTTCGTCTTGTTTTGAAGGTCAGGTGTACCAAGTTTCATCAAGATCGGAATAAAACTGTAGATTTACATCAAAGACAAACACATGGATTATCTTCTTTATTTATATAGAACTATAAATGCGACTCGATACGAATTGATGGCTGTATTTTTGAATTTTTTTTTCCAATCAAAATGGGTCGAATAAAATCATCAAACCCATCTTCCCTGAATTTTAAAAGTAACCTTTCACATTATCAGTTACCAAACAGTTAAGCATTGTCACTCCAAAAGGGAACGTATGCCTTCGGGATCCGGATATCGAATTTCAGAATCTTCGTATGTTATTATAATGACCTCCCAGTGGAACCGTTACATCGATTTATGGCTTTTGCTACGGAGTTTAGCACTTGATGTTTTGGAGCTCGTTTCCACGATTGCTTCCTGGGAATGAAAAATTTGATTGCTAAAGAGATTTAAGTATTATTTAATGCAGCCGTGTCTCTCGAAGAATTAAAAGATCCTTTGAATTTTTTTTAAAAAATATATTTCCCTCCTTTGAATAATACTACTAATAAAATGTGTCTTCTGTAAATACCTTTCTCTTGTGGCTTCAAAATGCAATTTTCTGCTTCTGTCGCTTTTATTTTTTCTAAAATCGGAATTGAAATCATGTGGCATTTAGCTATAAAATTAAACCATTTGTATGCATAAAGAAGAGTGTCTGTTTGTTTGTTTGTGTGTGTGTGTAAGTCATATAAATCTACAATTCTATTCCGATTTTGATGCAGTTTAACTTAGTTGACGCTCAGAAGGTCACTGTCTGCATAGATTAAAGAAAAAAAAGAAAACCTCCACGCAGTCCACACATACGGCGCTTAAATTAGATCATTCTCTGCATCTCACCCATCTTAGATTGACGTCGCCGTTATTGTATTCCCATTATCAGTGTAAGTCATACATGCTAAGCAAGGAATTTATAATTGTTTATTTTACAAAAAAATAAATATTTCAAGGCAATTTCAATTTTGAAATCACCTCATTCACTTTGGTTCACTTGTCGCTGTTGTTGCGTTCCCGCTATCAGTTCTTATTAAAATCGTTACGTGGAGCTTTATTCGTTTACCTTTTAAAGCAAAATAGAAAGTTTAAAGTAGAATTTAAGTGTGATCTTTATCAGTTTTTTACAAATATTTCAAAAATGAGGAAGAAATCGATCAAAGTGCATGGTGATTTTCCGAAAGATCATTTAGGAAAAATAACATATCTGATAATAAATTATGTACCGGTTCTTTTTAAAATCTATTACTTATTTAATTTCAAAATTTGCGATATTTGAAAGTATTTTGAATTTGCATTAAGGAGTCAGTTATTAAATAGGTTGATATTTGTCCCCTTATATGCCGTTCACTGATATTCTTTCGTGATTTACTAGTGTCTTTATAAGTTTGTTACATTTAGTATGCCGAAAGAATTTTCGTACGTGTAATTTCTAAATTTGTGAAGTTTAAAAATATTTTACTAATATTGTCATTAAGTTTTAGCGTTTTAGAATCATAATCTGGTAAAAAATTAATTTTAATGTAATTATTTTTCTGTTTGATTAATGCAAATAATACTACCATTTGGCTACCTGTCAATATTGAAGCTTGCCATTCTTTTCAAGAACACGAATTGTATAAGATTCTGTGAATTAGATCTCTATTTCAAAAAGACTTACTTTAATCAATATTCTTTACAATGATATGCATAACAGGATGCTCGTCACGTAATCTTGTAACAGCAGAAATCTTTTTCTCGATGATAATATATTTTAATTACTCGCCAAAGCACATATTTCGCTTTTCGATTTTTGTCCGGTTCCTGAATATGACGCCTATTTTTAATATCAAATATCTCAGTCCATTTTTGTCGTATGAGTGTCATACATTTTGTATTTTGTTTTCTATAACGAGTACAATATTTTCCTAAATATAAGTATACACAAGGCGGGATCTCAAATTGTAATATAGCATAACATTAAGCGGGGACAAATCCTAATGTTATTGCCACACTCTTCGGATATTAGAATGAAGAACATTTATTATTCACGAAAATACAGAAGGTTTGCATATGCACTTCTCTTGCTGTATTCCGCACTTATGCCAATGTTCTAGATTTGGCCTCCTTTAATTTTTTGTGATAGTGTCGTCCGTCTTTAGTAGTTATCCAATAGAGTAAACTAAATAAACGTATATAATGTAGTTTTTTAAGATAAATTTTTATACGATTGTAAGGATCTTAAGTTTTACTAACGTTTATTTTATTTTAAATCTTTACTATCACTTCTTATTTTCTACTTCCGGCCAGAATTAAAAGCATTAACTTATTTATGCAAAATTTGTCTGGCGAACGCCAAGTACTTAAGTTGTGGCTTTTTGCCAAGCGAGAGAGAGGAAGGAGTTAGTCGAAGCAGACCGCTTGCCTTAGAAGTTTTACTCGGTTGCTGTTTGCCTTCCAGGCCAGAGGTTTAATCCTCGTGATAATTTTAAACGTATTGTACTGTTAACAGTTCTCTTAACTACATACGGCTTCCTGTTAATATAAGGCCAATCTTCCACGTTTATTATTCCAAATTTAAGTTAGTTATATTTAAGTTAGTTAAGTTATTAAGTTAGTTAGTTTAGTTATATTTTTTATATTCTTACGTTCAGACCACAAGTAGTTGGTCTCTGTATTCCGAAGTACGGAAATTATTGTAAAGAGTGAAAAATAAAGGGTTTTGTATACCCTTCCTGTGTATCTTGTCTAATTCCCACAGTTATTGAACATAGCTTTAGTAAGCTCCCTGTTCCGAGTCAGGTCCCTCAATGTTCCCCAAGCAAGTAAGGAGAAACACTGAACCTGATAGTGGCGCCCAACGAAGAAGAATAACCATGGCCGAGTTTCAAGAATAACCTGTGCTGCCTGCAGAAGCGGCTCAGAATCCAGAAAGGCCAGCTGCCGCCCTGGAAGGATTTGGTTACATCGTCCAGACCATGCGCGCTTCGATGAAACCAGAAGCAACATTTAATGGAAACTCACCGGTAACCAGTTTTTTGGAGAAATTGGATGACCACTTCATGCTCTACCCCGTGCACGAATTTCAAAAAGTTACCTTAGCTACCAGCGCTTTGAGGGGCCAAGCGCTTAACTGGTTCAAATGTATAGGCAGAAGTCTCTTAGGTCAAGCAGGAAGTCCCACCTATACTTATGAAAATTTCAAGACTGCTCTACTAAAAGCCTTCCCTGTTGTAAGGGATCGTGTGAAATTAGAAACGGAACTTTTCAGTATATATCAGTAAAGAATCGAAAGCTTTATTTTGAGCTTTATTTTAAGAAAAATTCACGTCTTCAAACTCTTGTATGGAAACCGTCCGGATCCTGAGATAATTCAAGTGATTTTGCCGAGGTTACTGCCCCAAGTGCAAGACTTTATTGAATTAAGAAATCCGACTACACTGGAAAAGTTATTTGAGCTAGCAATCCAATTTGAAAGTAGAAGAACGGCGGACATTGAAAGAAGACGCCAATATCAACAGCGAAACCAATTTGGTGCGCCAAGACTACAGCAAACTCAAGCACACGGCTACGGAAGCACAGCGAATCAGTGGGCAAGGAAACCCGAGCATTCAAAAACAGCCGGCGAACGTCGACAGTTCAATAGCAATCCAGAAAAAAAGTCTCAAGGCCAGGGGAAAAAGATGGAAAGCACGGAAATGAAAAATAAGTTAAACTAAAACGGATTTCTGCTGACGAGAGGGTGCGGAAATCCGAAGGCCAAGAAAACCCCTCTTCCTTCAAGTTAAATACAGTAATGGTGAAAAATTTGACTCTTCCGAAGATTGAAGTGTTGGTGAATAATATCCCAGCCACCGCACACCTGGATACAGGCGCGCAGTGTTCTGTGTGGCAGAAGATTTTTTTAGGAAGTATTTTCGGAAATACCGCATATATAATTCGGATAATACGATAGTGCTAGCGGTGCAAGGAGAAAAATGTAAGTGTATAGGTAAAGTACCGCTGTATGTCCGTATCAAGGACGAACAAGTAAAGGTGATGTTTTTTAGAGTAAAGAATCTGCAAGCACATATAATTTTAAGAATAGATTTTCTTTCAGACGCACAAGCAACGCTGGATTTTAATGAAGCGTCCCTTAAGCTGACGATGAAACCAGTTCGTGCAGAAAGGGCTGAACCGCCGATGTTAAATCTTGACCACCTGCCTAATGACGAGCAAGGAAGAATCCGACAAGTGGTAAGTGAATTTGTTTCGTTATTTAGTGATATTCCAGGATTTACTCAGGTTACTAACCATAGTATTGACACCGGAGATTCAATGCCAGTTCGCCACAAAGCATACCGGTATGATAAGAATAAGGAAAAAATTATAGAATGGCATATCACCGATATGCTACGTAAAAAGATCATAACGCCCATCTCAAGAAGTTATGCTAGCCCGGTGGTTTTATGTAAGAAAAATAATGACTATCCTTTGACACATCCAAAAAGGTGGAGATTCGCAATCGATTACCGTAAATTAAACTCCATAACTAAATATCCGGTATATCCGTTACCTATAATTGAAGAAATTCTAAGGAACATTAGATCCACCAAATATATGACGACTTTAGACTTAACGACTGGTTATTTTCAAATAGGGGTTAGGCCTGAGGACGTGCCTAAGACTGCTTTTATAACCAAGTCTGGCACTTATGCATTTTTGCGTATGCCGTTTGGCCTTTCAGGGGCCCCGGCAACATTTCAGCGATGTATGGACATTGTGTTAAGACCTATTTGTGGAAAGTCCACATTTATCTATTTAGACGATATCATTATTACTAGTGATAATCTCGACCAACATGTACAGGATTTAAGACAGGTGTTTTCTTTATTAAATGAGGCCGGTCGAAAAGTTAATGTCGAAAAGTGCAAATTTGCAGCCCTGAATTAAAATATTTAGGTTATAAAATATCTCAGAAAGGAATCGAGACAGACGAATAAAAAATAATTGCTGTACAAAAGTATCCGACTCCAAACACGGCGAAGAAGCTCTCTTCTTTTCTAGGACTTTGTTCATAATATAGGTCCTTTATAAAAGATTTTGCAGCTATTGCTGAACCATTGTTAAAATTAAAAAGGAAAAAGGCAAGATTCTCGTGGACGGCCGAAGCCAATAGTGCGTTCGAAAAATTAAAGCAAGCATTAACGTAAGCCCCTGTGTTGAAATTTCCTGAAAAGAATGAGAATTTAGAAATTTCAGCGGATGCTTCGGATTATGCGGTAGGAGCGGTACTTTCACAAAATTAGCAGGCCGTGGCATTTTTTAGCCGAACTTTAAATCAAACACAAAGAAACTATTCCGCGACCGAGAGAGAGGCACTTGCAGTTCTGTTAGCAGTGCAAAATTTCCGAGTCTATTTTGGAAAGGCGCCAATAACAGTGTACTCTGATCATGCGGCGGTAACTAGATTGTACTCAGGGAAAAACTTATCCCCAAGGTTAATAAGATGGGCACTCAAGCTACAAGAATATAATCTGGTAATCAAGCATACCCCCGGAAAGGAAAATATTGTAGCAGATGCCCTATCCAGAATTAAAATAGATGAAGAAGGTAATACTGTAAAGGTGGCAATGCTCACAGCATGTACAATAAATTCCCGAGAAACTGTAATAACCGAACTGGGTAAGGATCCTGAGTTTGGAAGCATTTATGAGTATTTAAAGGATCCTGAAAATTTTAGGCACCAAGATATTGTGGCGATAAGAAATAGGGCGGCCCATTACGAACTAATAGATGGTCTATTATTTTATACAAAAACTACGGATTCCAACAACGAATTTCGACCTGTTATCCCAGGTAGTCTTAGATTAAATATCCTTCAGGAGTTGTATGACAGCCCTTTAGCTTCTCATGCTGGTATTCGAAAAACTATACAACGCGTACGCGAGGCAGTCTATTTTCCTGAACTGCAAAAGTTAACAAGGGCGTATGTCCAGTCCTGCCCAACATGTCAAGCAGTTAATTATATTAATTTCCGCCCGGCCGGGTTTCTAAATAGTATTAAATCCGAATTTCCAAATGAAATAATTGCCATCGATTTATTGGGCCTTTTCCCAAAAAGTCAGTTAAATAAAAGTCGCTATCTCCTTGTTATGGTTGATCATTTTGGTAAGTGGACCGAAATTGTTCCCTTGAAACGAGCCTCCGCGAAATTAGTTACTGATTCTATTTTAAATAAATATATTTTAAAATACGGGGCGCCCCTAAAAGTTATATCGGATAATGGTCCTCAATTTGTAAGTAATGTATTTGAAGACATGTGCCAAAAACTGGGCATACGTCATTTAAAAATGGTCCCGTATCGGCCGCAATCAAATATAGCGGAGCGGGTCAATAGAAATATAGTGAAAATTATCCGTAGTTATGTTAAAAAGTTTCATAAAAGCTGGGATAACTATGTCAATGAATTTGCTTTCGCCCTTAGGACCGCAAAACATGATACAACGGGCAAAACTCCTGCTGAGTTATTTTTAGGCAGAAAGATTATAACGCCGTTAGATAAATTATTTTATGTGCAACAAAGAGCCCCAGAATTTAAAATGGGTGATATAGAAAAAATTAATTAAAGAAGCAAAAAAGAATACTGAAGTAGCACAGAGAAAACAGAAGCTTTATTATGACATGAAACGACGGGGAGTAACTTATAAAGTAGGGGATGAAGTGTTAAAAATTAAGCATTCACTTTCTTCAGCACCAGAAGATAAAATTGCCAAATTTTTTCCACGATTTGAAGGACCATATGTCATAGAAAATATAACTCACGCTGTAGTGGTGTTAAAAGCCAGAAATGCTGAAACGTGCTCCGCAAACATTGATCAAATAAAACCCTACTATGATCGTAATAAAATGCAAATTTTCAAAGATCTTTTGCAGGATCCGGCACGGCAGACACGGCAGGCACAAGCTCCAGAGATGGAACAACGTCAAGCACAAGGACAAGCCATTAGGAGGCAGGAGCAATTGAAAAGAATGTTTCCCCGTTGGAAAATTGAAGCTAACAAGAAAAAGAAGCCGTTCCGCCGTCCAGAAAAGAGAGCTCACGAACACCCCCAGAATGAAGAAGGGAGAAGTACGACGAATCCAAAGAAAGCCAGGCGAAATAACGACAACTATAACCCGGCTCCCAAACGGAAGATCAACTCATCGGACAGGACTCTCCGCAGCAAATGTCGCCGAACTGCGGAAGGGCCACCAGCGGCGGAGGAAAAGTTACAAGGAAAATTTGAACGGCCAGCAACGAGGTCCAAGCAGGAACGCGAAAGAAGTGTCCCGGTTCCGCCAAGACCAGCTGCCATCAAACGGCCAAGACCACAGGCAGAGGCGAAAAAGAAGGTATTCAAGGGTGACCGAACTGGAGGAAAAAGAAAGCTTCTAGAGGAAGGCACTGAAGGGCGAGCCCGCACAAGAAGGAGGATAAATCAAACCAGAATCTGAGCTACCTTCCAGGACTGGGCTCAGAAAAGAATGTCCGAATATCACAAAGATAAGTAAAATTTTTTGTTACTTTGCAAACTTAAGTTAATCTTTCATTCTTACTGCAAGTGGCAGATTTCAAGAAGTTTTACCTCATGTGAGGTCTACCTTTATCGCCAGAAAGGCGAGAAATGAGTTGTTACCGATTTTGTTATTATGTTTTTCAATTACTCGCGCGTAAAACTAAAGTTGATGTATAATAGGAATATGTAAATACTTAAATATTGTAAAAGTTATTGTATAAATTTTATTTAAAACATTCTGGCAAGAAAGAAGTTTTAGTCTGAAAGACTTTTTGAAATGTAGTATTTCAATGTAGAAGAATTGGCACTTGCTTGCAAAAGAATAGAAGTTAACAATGTACTACTAATGTATGTTTTAAAATGCGTAAAACTAACAGCATGTTAATATGATCTTATATACAATATGAACTGTTATTTTAAATGTTAAGAAATACTGTGATATGGTAAAAGTGAAAGTAATGCCAAAAAAATTTTTTTTTATTCGTGTGACTGTAAAAAGACCAAATTATGGTGAATATGTGTTAAAGGTTGAATGAATGTAGTTAGGTTCTCTGACGCTACACTTCAGAGTTAGCCACTTTCAGAATAGTACCTCAGGGTTTAGAGTTGAAGATAGGGTGTGTTACGAGGTCTTGTCATGTTGAATTTTAACACGTTAGTGTTTTGATTGTAGGAGGCAGTGTGGAACACGTAGACAGAAAAACACATTCGTGTTTGTGTTCTTTTACAACACATGTCAGAGAGCACGGGGAGAGATAATTAAAATAGTCATGAATGAAATAAGAATGTTAAGAGAAATATAAATATGCATGTTACTTGCCATTTCATTGTGTAACATTTCTTTAAACTAGTTTTCCTTCCAGATCTCTGGAAGGAACCAGATTTGAATAAAAGCTCCTGTTTAGATGCAGTACAGATGAAAAATTGGGTGTCCATGGAGCTGCTATTGTAAAAACAAATTTTTTTTTTTTTTTAAATTTCTAGTTTCTAGTGAGACATGTTTGTAAAAGATTGGCCTCGCGTTAGATTCTAGAGCTAAAAGTTTTCAACAAGGTCGTTTTAGACCTCAGTTTCAAACTAATTAACTCTGGCGGGAAGTATGTAAGGATCTTAAGTTTTACTAACGTTTATTTTATTTTAAATCTTTACTATCACTTCTTATTTTCTACTTCCGGCCAGAATTATAAGCGTTAACTTATTTATGCAAAATTTGTCTGGCGAACGCCAAGTACTTAAGTTGTGGCTTTTTGCCAAGCGAGAGAGAGGAAGGAGTTAGTCGAAGCAGACCGCTTGCCTTAGAAGTTTTACTCGGTTGCTGTTTGCCTTCCAGGCCAGAGGTTTAATCCTCGTGATAATTTTAATCGTATTGTAGTGTTAATAGTTCTCTGTACTACATACGGCTTCCTGTTAATATAAGGCCAATCTTCCACGTTTATTATTCCAAATTTAAGTTAGAGTTTAGTTATATTTTGTATATTCTTACGTTCAGACCACAAGTAGTTGGTCTCTGTATTCCGAAGTACGGAAATTATTGTAAAGAGTGAAAAATAAAGGGTTTTGTATACCCTTCCTGTGTATCTTGTCTACTTCCCACAGTTATTGAACATAGCTTTAGTAAGCTCCCTGTTCCGAGTCAGGTCCTTGCATGTTCCCAAAGAAAGTAAGACGGAACATTGAACCTGATACGATTACCTAATTATGATTTTAAAATAGTCTAATTTCACTGCAAAACTAATAATGTATTTTTAAACATTTACTTGTGAGAAAATTTTTTCAGTGTATGAAATGTAACAAGGTTATAAATAAAGACTGTAGTAAATCCCGTAAGGAAAGCAATGAAGGGCGTTTAATGGAAAAAAATCAACCTCGAATTATTCAGATTTATTTAGTAACCGACACCTCAATTCAAATGATGCGAAGTATCGGAAATTTTGAAATTAAATATCCTAAACACTTTCATCGTTTAATTGTCAAATGTTTTGTGTTTTGTTTATTATAATGAGTGCAATATTTTCCTAAATAAAAGTATAGAGATTGGAGGACCATGTAAAAAATTAGATTTCGTAACTTTTATAAAATTGATGTCTTTAAATTTTAAAATGCCAAAACAAGAATATTTGCGTCATTTAAAACATTTTTATAAATGAAAGTATATATCTACTACCAACGGTTCCTAAATTAAAGGCCAGCTAAGAATTGTGTGTACATGGTGTATTAAATAAACATATAGTTTTCAGAAATATATTTAAGATTAATTGCATGAATATATGTTGATGTTTGAAGAGTACTTTATTTAACCTGACATGTTGTCTTCTTTTTCTTAATAAACTAGAAACTGTCAGATATTTAAGATGTTTAATATTCAGATTTAATCTTTTTGTTATTGAGTAGGAAATCAAGTAGCAGAAAAGCATTAAACTCAGTTCTTAAATATGCTTTTTAATCTTATTTAGATAAAAATATATTAAATCATGAGATGCCTATTTATAAATATTAAATATTTTTATCACACTATCTAGGTTCATTAAAATCATTATATACTTTTTTTTCTTTTTCAAAATAACAATTTTAGGCAGCTGGCCGCTCTTGCATCCAATTGTGAAAGAAATAATACTGCGAATATAAAACAAATGTATGGCAAACTCTAACACTTATTCGCGAATTCTGAAGATAGGCTGTTTTTAAATATTTTTTACTTTTACTGTTGAATTATATGTGGCATGGATGCGAAGAGAGCGATTCTTAATTTTAAGGCTAAAAAATGTAGCGGGAATGAGTCTAAAATAGAATGGTAACCTAATTCCCGCTACATTTTTTATTCTAATTCCCGCTCCTCTGATGTGAATTTAAAATATGGATCCTTAAAGAGTTTCTTTCCATTCTTTCAGCAAGCTAAAATTTGCTTGAGATAGAAGAATATTATACCGAGTTTCTTTACACTATATTTATCATTAATTCCTTGTTAGTCGCAAAGTGCCAGAATTTAAACACTTACTTTGTAACGTAAGAGACTGGACTATGCGGCTATTGATTTTATGGCTTCTCGACTGCTTTAGAAAAGTCTAGAGATCCAGGAGACTAAATCATTTCATTTACTTTCATTTCTTTCAAAGAATCATGAAGTTTATTTTTTAATGTCTTGCTTCGATGCTTTGTATCTCACTTCTAATGACTGCGTATGAAGAGTTACAAAGTGGCGGTAATTTATTGTTTCTGCCAAATTGTGTGATACAATGTTAAAAAAAAAAAATCTGATGTGGACATCACATGACTTCCTTGTACTGCCTATTTGAGTTCCTGCGCAAGAACTAGCAATTCGACCAACGGTCATCAAGACAGATTTTTCGGTGCACAAAACTTAAAGTTTACTTTTGATCCCACTCGGTAAAAAGACTCTGAAGGTGCAGAAACGGACTTCATTCTCTATTCTGCTAAGTTTCTAATATAAACAAATAATAACTGCTCTATTACGATTAGTCGCACTTAAATATTTTAAAATGTTGAATAGTTCTACAACTATTGCATGCAGCTTAACTAAAGGCATAAAAACTTTAACCAGAACATAAGAACAACATAATTCAATTACTTTTTAAGCAAAAAATGCACGCTTTACCAATATATAAGAATAAAAAACTGAGCTAACCGAGCCGAGTAACAGAGTGGGTGTATATATATATATGTATACTTTTGGTGCGGCCGATTTGAACCACAAAGAGAGGTGCACAACTGCATGTTATAGGAATTCTATATACAAAATTTCACCATTCTGAAGCTACTCGTTTTAGAGTTTTGCGTGCGTACAGCCGTTACGAAAAAAATCTCGTCTGAATGCATTTAGGTAAAAATCGTCCCATAGTCTGTCCTTACGTACAGATGTCATGCAAAAACATCGTTAGATTGCATTCGATATCGGTCAAAATGGATACTTTCGTTGAAATATGATACCCGAAATTTTTCGTGATTACAATACTTCCTTTACTTCATACGAGGGAGTAAAAATGCTTCATTTAGGGGCTGCAATACTCTCACAACTCGAAAAATGAAAGTTTGAGATAAAAAAGTTTGAAGTTTTCCTTGTTTTGGAAATGCAAATCGTCACACATTTATGGATAAACTAATGAGTAAGCATTACCAAAATGCTTTATACAAGTTATGCTAGTAACAATAATTTCAAAATATTATTAAATTAACATTATTTAATAATAAATTCTATCAGACTGTGTTATTGTTGTTATTTCTTTATCCCGAAAGGGCTGTTAATATCAACATTAAATATTTTTATAGAATTACGTTATATACCTTCTCATTTTTCAAATATATAGAGTTGCATAATGCTTCTATGTCAGCCTATCTATCCTACAAAATGCTTCGCTATTCCATCTGGACATGGAATAATACCTAATAATCTCTATGGATAATCCCTACTGATAAATACTATTAAAGTTTAAGAGAGCCCTTTTGGGCGATCATTAAAATCTGAACCGTTTGATTTTTTAAACATATTATGTTGAACTTTTCTAGTATAACTTCGTAATAATGAAAAAATGTTTAGAGATACGAAAGTAAGTTAAAGGGAATGGTTGTCCAAAAATATCCTATACTACATAATAGAATAGTTTCCTAACAGAAACATTTTTTTATTTAAATTTTACACTCCTGTTAAATGCTGAATAGTAGTTTTGTATTGCGTTACCATAGCTACTAAACTTTGTATATCATCAAATTTCTTCTCAGATATTGCAAGAAGTTTGTTGCAGGCATTTTTCAGCTTTGATTCCTTGAAGGATTGCCAACTGTAACTACATATGGAATCTTTCACTTTAGAAATCTTAAAAAATATTTTTTAACGTTAGAAGTGTCGCCGAATGCCAACAGACTTGAATAAAAAGTGAAACAACGTAAAATCGTGTATAGCCCATTTGGGCTAAAAATAAAATATTTAATAAATATGTGCTTGCATTCAATAGATACAGAAAAACAATATGTATGGAATCATAAAACACTTAAATGTAAATCTTGGCTACTGTAAATAACCTAACTGTATTTTAAAGCAGACTTTTATTAAATTACATAGCATATTCTTCCTAAACATACAACAAATATTTCATAGCTGTTTAGAATATAATAATGCGCTTTAAAATTGCTTTCTAGTATCGACAACTTACTCAGTAGTTCGGTTTCGATGCCACAACGATTTTATATCGAATTGTCAACGAAATTTCTCAAATGATTTTTAAAAGCCGATTACTGTAGAAAAATAGGATTATAAAAACGAGATAGAAATCTCCTTGATTTTTCTTTACACTCTGCATAGTTTTCCTTCAAAAGCAATTTCATCTTTTAGCAAAACTGCTTTGTACTGGAATTCTATTCATAATGCGATTAACTGCCTATTATAAAATGTCTACTATTATCTTTGTTCATTTGGAATGCATAGTTATTATCTGCAAAAATATTTTTGCCGATTAAACGAATATTTTTAATATGCATCCATTATTTCCGTTTATGTTTTCTTCTTAGCGTAGCTATTACTGTCTATTTAGTTTAATCCCTTTTTTTTCTTTAAACTATTAACATTTATTTGTTGAATGATTTGAAATAAAGCTCATGAATCAAATGAATATTTATATAAACGTTTTCATTCCATTTATTATTCATGTACTTTTAAGCAACGATGCTCTATGATAGGTTTTCTATACTTTGAAATCCAGAAGAAAAATAATGCTTTTAATGTTCAGCCTACTGTCATTTATTAGCGAATGTAAGAATTTAACAGGAACCTGCGCTAAAAAGGGGGTTTACATATTTTTAGAAGGATTTCGATAGAATTAGAAAAAGCAAATTTTTGGAAATAAAAATTTCTGACAACAGCTTATTATTTGAAATGAGAAATATCTTCCGCTAATTTAAATTATTATTATTTTTTTTAATCTGTCATGTAAACAATCTGTGGATTGAACGATATATTCTTGCGCCTTTCCAATAAAAATATTCTTATCCTTAGTTCAAACGACGTCGTGAAATGCATGCTATTAAAATTTTTAAGTGCAAAATGAGCAACTTAATTAATTAGAAAGGTGAAAACCGTTAGTCATTACTTCTACATGAAAAGAAGGCTTTAACGAACACCCAAATATGTACGCTTTGCTTCTAATTATGCTAAAGCTAAGTCGTTGGTCACAAGAACAAATCCACCGACGCAGAAATCAATTTGCAACTCAAAAATGCTAAAACGCATAATGTTCGTCTAACGCAGAACAATCTGTAGAATCCTACATGAAAACAATTTGGCAAAAAAAAGCTGTAAATACATTATGAAACTAGATGAAATATGAGTTTATCTAAATGTTTGCAGCCAAAAATATGGTCTATGTATTACTGGAAACCAATATAAAAAAATGTACAGACTTTATTCCGTCAATTCAAAGAAAATTTGAGTAAAGGACTTAAGACTGTTACAGTATTCTCTTATAATGAGAAATTAAAAATAAGAAGAGTAGAAAAAATGTTAAAATGTACTCAGTAGACTTTCAGCGCAACGTTTTACATCTCATGTTTACAGAAGAAATTCCATAGCTTTTTCCTACTGTCGTTAAAGGTGTGAAACTTCATCAAGACGAAGCGACATGTAATAACTCGAAAAGTACCACTGCATTCCTTGAAAAAATTAAGACTGACTTAGGTATTGCATATGTACGTACCTTCTCAATGCATTCCTGCGAAGTCTTCCAGTGTTTCATTTGTGAACTACTGTACCTCTGGTCTGTCGAAAAGAGCTCTTTCTAAACGCAAACTCACACCGATGGACAGAAAGTAGTGGAAATCAATAACCTTGAAAATTTTATGAACAGTTCTTCTATCATGGAAATGACATTGCGGACTAACAGTCCAGAATAAAGGCTATCAGATGAAAAAATTTTAAAAATAATCTTTATATCTTAAACATTAATTAAACGGCCCGGAAACCATTCTAAAAATGTATAAGCTTCTTATTAGAGATTGAGAGAGAATTCAAAATTCTCAACTCAACTGTTTCAAAATTGTAATTTCAACATGATTTCTTCTCATTCTCTCAAGTTTGTTTAACACAAGATTTTTGCTTTATTTTGTTTTGTTTGTGACAAGACTTGTTCGTGCTGCGGAAGAAGTCATTGTCCTCTAAGCAAATAGTATTATAGTTAAATTCGGAGAGAGCTAGACAAAGGATAATAAATTGTTTCTGCTGTTCCCTCACATTATGCTTGTTTGTGATGATGTTGGTGGACCGTTGCCAAGAATTCGCGGAGAATTACTACATAAGTCTAAGCATTATATTCTTGGCTGGCATAAAGTTTAGATCTAGAGGTGTTGGTGTGGAAATAAACTGCCTATTTAGTTTCTAAGGGGGGCATTACATTCCCTTAATTTCCATCCAATATTCATGAATTAGTTGCTGAAGTCGTGTTTTTTTTTAAATATGGCAATGCTTAAAGGTGATTTATAGGTACGTTATGTATTAAAGGAGTAGAAACAGAAGAAGAAAATATAGGAGCATCCATTTTCTTTCTTTTCAGGATTAATATTTTTTATTTATATATTTTTATTTTTTCTTCTGCGTTTTGTACTAAACGACTTTAAAAAAGCTTTGACGTTTGTCAAATGACTTTTACATTTTTAACATTACAGCATCTGATTTTCATTTTTATGATGATACGTGTGCGTGTAAATATTTGTATATGTGCTTATGTTATTAAATTTATCTATTCACTAAGGACAAAAAATTAAAATTAAAATTCTTGCCTGAATTAAAAGAGACACATAAGAAAGTATTAGCATTAGCCATGAAAAGAGCAACATGCGGTTAACATACAAGATTTTGTTTGCTTGTATGTTAAAGTATAAGAGACCTAAGAGATTTCAAGCGATAAACATCGGAAAAATCGTTTATCCAAGGCGAATTTTAAAGCTGAAAGTATTATATTTTTATTTTGTATCTCTTTTTTTTTTTTTTTTTTTTCAATTTTGATTTGTATTGTTCTCGTTAGGTAATTGGCCAAGAACTGAATTTAGTTTTTATTTCTTAATTATTTAATTTATTTTGCAGCAAACTCTGCGACTTTAACAATTCGTAATCTTAATTTTGAAACCTCTCTGTCTTTCTCTCGGCTCATTCGAATAGACATTGTTCCAGTCATGGATGTTTTGACGATCTACATTTTCTAAGAATTTTACATTTTCAGTTTTTTGACTCAGTTATTGCCTAGATTTTTTCATAATTAGTTATTTCCAATTTCTTAGTAGGAATAATCTTTCTCACGTATTTGTTTTTTACACAATTTTGCGCATAGCTTTGAATGACCATGCTTGGGCATTACTACCCACTGATAATCCATAAACGGGATAATCCACACCAGGATAATCGAGAATACACTGTCAAAACATTTCTTATACCGTCGGTGCCGCTTAATGTGATCACCTGTGCCCATGTCTGTTTTGATGACAGTAACCGAATAACATAAAACAATTTCAAAACAGCAAAAGAAAATTAACTCCTTTAACATAAATAGAACTTCAACAATTTGATAACAATATCCGACTGATAACGTTAACCGCGATCACATTAAGCGGCATTTACAAGAAAAGCATTTCTTACAATTTCAATTTATACATTTTTTCATTTCTTCTCTCATTTTATACGATAATTGTATGCTGAACTCATAAAATTAAAATTTCATCTAAATTACGCATAACCGTCATTGATAGCACATGTATTTGTGAGTGCGTACGGAAACAACACACGCAAATACGTGGGAAACAAAAAATCACTTATTTTTTTGCGACAGAAATTTGTTGATGGGTGTTCCCCGCATGTCTCTTCTTCAGCTGGTGTGTCAGTTGTCATGACAGCTGATTAATTAAGTGGTAATTCTTAGCTCTTGACTTAACTGAACATCGGAGAAAAAATGATAGAGAGAGAAAAAAAAAAGACGTTTCATTTCGATAACGAGGAGAATAGCACTTACAGTAAACGCCGAATAGTGTGATCACTTTTGTCCACAGCTAGATTTTGAAAACATTAACCAAATTAATATCCATCCAAATAACCAATGGACTTAAACTAAATATAAATTGAATGCAATAAGAAACATATAATAAAATCGAAACCAAGCTATATGGCGACATAAGCCCTTACTTGGCAAAACTTCTCTGTCAAATGGCAATTTTTGTATACCGAATGACAACATAAACCGCGATCACATTGAAGAATGTCTACTGTAGATGAACAGATCTGAATAAGAAATTTACAACAGCTTCGTTAATTTTCTTGTCCGGCAGATACATATTATTGTAAATTTCTGTAAACATTTAAAACCTGTTGATTGCATTATTGTCTTTGTTTATTGTTGTTCGGTGGCCGAAGGCCACGAGATGCGGGTTTCTGTGCCGAAGCCCTATTCCAGTATAACATTCATAGGTAAAAGTCCATAATATAGACAGCATAACACAGTACATAAGACATTGCAGATGAATGGAAATAAATGTAACTGTGAAAGAGCATTTCTGAAGAAAAATTGTACATAGCATTTCAAGTGAAAAACTTGTGTCGATATGCTGAACAGTCAGCTCATAATGGTGAAGTAACGGAGTAAGTCCGCAATAATCGCATGGTAGAACGTGCTAGCAGAAGCGCGGCAGATGGTAAAGTGAGGTGCGTGATTGGTTCCTGGCAGGAACTTGGCGATTGGCTGAGAGAAAAGGGAGAACCAGAGTGTACAGGCTGACTTGACTTGTGTCGAATGGAAAGAGAGTGACAGCGTGCTCTTACTCTCCATCAGATAAAAGAATGTCTGGAACAGCAAAAGGATGAGAAGAAGAATCGAGATGGTAGAATGGGATATTTCACTTAGCCGCCATCAGTCGGCGAAAAAAGATGTAATGAATGAAAATAGACATGCAATGTGAAAAAAAGTTGGATCAGTAAGGTAGTAAGTACTTCAAATAATTAGCAAAATGTTCGGTAAAAATATCCGAAGGATATTTGTGTTTTTCTCTAGAAAAAGGTGAACATCACAAAGAACTGATACAGCTGTTTGGATGTAATAGTACAGAAAGGGAAAAAAATGTTGCAAGTTTTTGATATAACTTTGTATAGTATCAATTTGAATATCTCTGTAAATATATGAATTTGGGATGAACCAGGATGCATTAATAGTTTCACGAAGGGTTTTATTTTGAATAACTTGGATATTTTATGTGGGTTTTAGTGGCGTGTCTCCATACCGGTAAAGTAAAGTAGGTCAAAGGTTGGATTTGTATAAAACAAGTTTATTGTTGATAGTCAGATTGCTATGTCTGCCGAGGAGAGGACTCATAGTAGCTATTGAGCTATTAAATTTCCTGATAGTTTCGTGTAAATGTTGCCGAAAAGTGTGTTTTTGTCAAGTGTGACTCCGAGATACTTCACTTGATCCGTCCACTGAATATCGTCGTATGGATTCTTTTGGAATGTCTTGAGTATAAATATTGTAAAGAAAAGGAGAGAGGACGGAGCCTTGAGGGACACCTGCAGTAATATTTCTTGTAACTGAGAGGGTTTTCTCAATTTCGACAGAAAAAGTGCGATTTCTGAGGTAAGAGGCAATAAGTTGAATAAAGTGGTTTGGAAAATTCAGCTGTATTAGTTTGAATATAAGTCCTTGGTGCCACACTCTATCAAAGGCTGTGGCAATATCTATGAAAATTGCGCCGGTAGGAAATTTGCAATTGAATCCATCAGTAATGTAATTGATAACGGGAAAAAGCTGATGATTGGTGCTGTACAGATGTTTGAATCCAAATTGTTCATCAGGAGTGTAAGAGCTAAAAGGCATGATTCGAGTAAAATAAAACATAATAATATTTTTAGCAATTTTAGAAATTTGACTAAGTAAACTGATAGGTCGTTAATTTTGAGAAAAAGTAGAACTTTGATGAAGTTTAGGGAAGAAACAACTACTGCATGTTTCCATACTTTTGGGGAAGTAAGAGAATTTGATAACTGAGTCAATTATTTTAGTTAAGCACGTAATTGCATTAATTGGAAGATGCTTCAGTGCTTTGGAAGAATTGCCATCAAATCCAGCAGCTTTTTTAGTTTTTAAAAAGCTAATAAAATCCGCAGAAATTCTCGGAGAAGCGAGAAAGGTGAAATTAAGTGGTCCAGGGCTATTAAGGAAATAAGATACTGTGCGATTGACTTTTGTGATATGATCATTATCATATAGGGGAGCATTGGGAGTAAAGGTATCTTCAAAAATGTCAGCGAAAGTATTGGCTTTATCTTCATCACAGTAAACAACTCCATTGCAACCATGAAATGGAGGAATTTGCTTGAAAGGCTTTTTGAATTTACGAGTAATGTCATAGAAGGAATTGTCTTCAGTAGCAAGTGTGTTTAAGAAGTTGCTCCACCTTTGAGATTTAAATTACGTGATATCTTTTTTAATGGTCCTTTGAAGAGCGGTTAGGTGAGCTTTAATTCTTGAGTTTCTAGTAGATTGCCATAATTTCCGGATGCGATTTTTATATTTAATATTTTGCCTGATGGTATTCGGAAGAGGAAGAAAAGGATGATTACGGATGAATTTATTGGTAGCAGAACTTAAAGCTTGTTCAACACTGTTAGTAAAATTTTGAATTTCCGTGTCTAAGGCTTCTTTACTGCTAATGCAAAGGGTTTCCTGGTATAGTTTCAGTCAGAATTTGAGAATATTTATTCTAATTGGCAATTTCAATGCTGCTACCTTATGCAGGAGAGAAGCAATTGATATTAATTTCAAGCAGGATAGGATTATGATCAGAAGATAAAGCAGGAATAACAGAAGTTTGACTAATGTAACTGAGGTTATTTGAAAGAAAAAAGTCAATGATGGAGAAGCTATGGTAACCAAAATATGTTGGCTTATCAGGAGCATGTATAACATAATTTTTATCTTGGATCAAATTGAAAATTTCAGTACCTTTTCTATTGCTTGCACCAGGATTCCAACATTGATGTTTCGTATTAAAATCACCACCTACAAGAAAGGGATAATCAGAGTCCAAAAGATGTTCAATTTCAGCCATAATTGGTCTATGATTCGGTGGAATATAAATGTTGGAGATTATGAATTTGTTAAATTCAATTTCAATTTCAATAGAATTATTCTCAAAAGAAGTAGATTGGTTTTGTTTAAGTTGATTCTGTATACTCCTTTTAACGAAAGTAATAATTCCACCTTCTCGCCCTGTAGTTCTATCAGATCTGAAAGTAGCATAATTTGCATAAAGTACTTTGTTTGCAGGTTGTAAGTGAGTCTCTTGTATTAACAGAACATCAGGTTCTAATTCAAGAATAAGGTCACCCAATTCAGCTTTTTTATTATTTAAGCCATTTGCATTCCAGGAAATATTTTTAAAGCTTCTCATATTGATTGACGTTTTTAGGCATATTAAATGTAACTGCAGACTTTATCAATGATGTTAACTATGATGCCGATTTTGTCAATAGCCGACTTTTGTTTTTTCATTTATTTTAGGCCTTCAGTTATTGTAGTCCATATAGTTTCTAAAGATCCAAGATGGAAAATTTCTGAGAGCGAATTATTTGCTTCTTGGGGTTCAGTGATGTGCGCATTTTGATTATTTTCTGGATTTGTGTTGAGAGGAGGGAAATCTTCTTTATGCAGATTCCGCGGATTTCTGATAGGAGGTTGTCTGGGAGTAAATTTTGATCTATTTTTTTGAGGTCTTGCTGAGTACTGAGAGAAATTTGCCAGATGTGAGCCTCTGCAGTGATAACACGTTGCAGGTTTATTCTTGGCAAAAGGACAATTTTTGGGTTCATGATTAAGTCCACAATGTACGCAAACCCAATCTCTAGAACACAGAAGCGAACTATGAAAAATTACTGACATGGGTAGCACTGGGCTGGGCCGGGCTTCCGTTTCAAGTATTCAGCCGAAATATTCATATGTCCGATGTGTTTTAGGTCAAAGATTTTCGTGGCAGAGTCCGTTTTTGGAATGTGAATTAAAAAGAGCGGCATTGATTTCTTTTCTTTTCTTTTACGCATTAAGGTTATATAGCTAACTTTAAATCCTTCATTATTTAATTCTTGGACGATATAGTTAGTGTTCATAGTAGTTGGTAAACCTCGGATAATGACTTTGAGCACTTTTTCATTAGGTAGTGGGAAAGTGTGAGCTTTTAGTTTAGTTTTTTCAATTATTTTTCGGACGTAGCGGTGAGTATCAATATCAGAGAGCTCAATAAGTAATTTTTCACCAAGCTTTGCAGGGAATGGGAAAATTTAGAAGGATGACACTAGATGGCAGCACATTCGCTGCTCAAAGGTGTATTACTTAATACAAGAATTAATACAAAAAAAGAATAGCGAAGTGAAGTTAATTGAGGATTAAAGGGCTGTTTTTATAAACAGACTACTCAGTGTTACAAATATCGTGAAATTCAGCTGACATTTGCATATGAAATTTATGAATAGTTGTTTTACATTTCTTAAGTGCTGGTATAAAATTCTTAATAATTGATAAAATGATATTTAGTTCACCTTTAGCGAAACGGATTGAAATTCTCGCATTACAGGCATATTATTATTGAAATCATTGAAATCATTAAAATCATCGTAATTTGCACAAGCTGTACTCTTAGCATTAGGATTTATCATTTTAATTAGTTCAGAAAGGTTGTTATCATGATTGTTAGCAGCAGCAAGCAGATTTCTCTGTGCATTTCTGGTAGTTGGGGTTTTTTGTGGAATAGCGATTTTTTCTGTCAAGTCCTGCTAGTAGCTGACTCCAAGTTTTGTCAAATTCTTCTTATCGGGTGTTTTCGTGGGAAACTTCGCACGTCCACGATAACACGTTGGGTGTCCCGTCTCCCCGCAAATGCAACAGGTTGGCACCTCGATATTTCCCACTTGCGAGCAGTCTTCAGTTCTGTGTCCCAGTGAGCATTTAACACAGCGAGGATTAACGATGGCGAGTTTCTGAAGAGTGGTGCCACAACTGTTGTTTGGTGCTGTGATGTGTATTGTTAGCGCAAGGGGCAATAGCCCAGAGAGGCTATTAGTCTCAAAACGGCATTTTGTGGAGTTTGTGCATAAATGGCGAATCACTTTTCAAATTGTTGCCATCAAATATTATCGCCCTGTATTATATTTACAGAAATTAAATAATGAAGAATCTGCATGATTGTATGTATGTTTTTGCATTGTGAAAAAGGAGCTGTCAAATTTTTAATAATGTAATCCTCCACTCGAATGTGGACACCTGGAAACCTGAGTTTTGAATTTCGAATTTGTGTTTTACACTGGTGTGCAAAACTTAAGCAACAATGTAAATTTTAATCAGATAGCCATTAAATTGTAGAAAAGAGGTTCTTGCATTCAGTACAATGAACACGCAATTCAGTAGAAAGGTCATGTGTATGCAAATGTCAAGAAAAAAAAAGTCACAGGCTACGTGAACGTACGCAAAACTTGTACGGTCGGCGCGCTCAACTCGAGACTACCATAAAAGGAAGGATGGAGACGCAATTAAAGACATTCGCTGCAAGTACAAGGAGTTCTTTCGTGAAATATGGCTAGAAGAAATGATATGGATTACTTCACACGTCGAAGAATGATCGAAAATCTGGAGTAGGGGCGAAGTGTTACCAGTATAGCAGAAGATTTCGGAATGAACGAAAGTGTCGTTTCGCGCGCTTGGAAAGCCTTACAAACCATAGGTACGGCTGTTAGCTCAGCTATTTTAATAATTTTAATGTTGTTGGATTCAAAATTGAAGTATCTATTATTCTATACAAAAAAATCATTCGTATAAAATTTATTTGTCATAAATTTAATTGCCAAAAAATACAACCTAAAATTACTTCCCACTATGCAATAAATAACTAAATAAAATTAAATAAATACAAACAATACAGATTATTACAACACTAAACGAAATCAACGATAGAACTAAATAATTCCATAAATCTAAAATAGAAAAAACAAGTGGATAAACAGGTAAATAATGAAATATAGTTTGGTCCATTTAATTATGGCAAAGCACTCAAGGGCTAGGAGAAGGAATGAATTCGTGAAGGACTTTCTAAGGGAAACTGGCTGGCTTTAAAGGAAATCACAAAAACACCCATGCAGCCAAACCGTTCGCGACATTCGAAACCCGGATCGAACTACCAGTGTTCAGTGACTTTACCGCTTGGCCTCTGGTGGGCAGTAATGAAAAAATAAATGTTATTAGAATTGAAATTAAGTTTTAAATGGCATTATAAAAAATATTTACTAGAAAACTTTAACCATGTTTAAACTCGCGTAAACTTGTTTCTTACTATAGAGAATTTTTAAATTCTGGATTTTGGATCTTTAATTATTCATGTTTGGGAAAAAAAGAATTTTCAATCATCTGCCTATCGCTCTTTTTGTTGTACTATTAAATATTTTTGGTACTTACTACCTTATCCTGGTCACCACACAAGTTGGCTACTACCGTCGAAACATGAGAATTGGCGGAGATCCCGCCAGTCATTCCAGCGGGATTCTGAAGGAACAGAAGAGGCTTTTATTTAATAAACAATCAGTATACTAACCACTTCGTTTTTACACTACTGTTTTGTGGCCTATATTCAGCTGACTGTATCGCGCCCACTAGATTTTTTTAACGATAGGATTCCGTAACTTTGAAAGTAATGCCCTGCTTGCTGTTCTGTAGAAGACAAGGTCTCAGATTTTAATAATTTTTATTTCAAAGGGACAATCTACCCAATACGGCTATTAATTTTGTTTTGGCATTCTGCGTTGTCTCACTATAAACTCACTTTCCAAATTATTGCCATGAAATATTAGAGCCCTGCAGTATATTTAAAGAAATTAAATAATGAAGAATCTGCATGAATGTATGTATGTTTTTCGCACTGTGAAAAAACAACGGTACCTAGAGACATCAAATTTTGAATCATGTAGTTCTCCACTAAAAAATGGGCATCTGGAAGCCCGAATTTGGAATTAATTTTAATATCTGTTAATCAAAAATTCGTTAAAGTTTTACGAAATGTTAAATAGATAATAAAACAAATTCCAAATTTGGGCTTCCAGATGCCTGTATTTGGGTGGAAACGTACGTTATTTAAAATTTGATGTTTCTAGGTTCCGCAGTTTTATCACAATGCGAGAAGAAGAGATTATGCAGATCCGTAATTACTTAATTTCTTTAAATATAGTACAGGGTGGCACCAAATATACTGCTCACATTTATATTTTTCAACGCAAAATGCCAAAACGAAACCGACATTTATAGTTTTCAACGCAAAATGCCAAAACGAAACTAATAGTTTTTCTGGGTTAACGCCCTTTGGGCTAATAATAATAACTATAATAATTTGGAACTTTCTTTACCCAAACAATAACAATTTTTACAGGTGATGATATCCAGAGGAAACGCGGCTATCTTTATCATCCGGATATTTTCATCAATTTACATCCCAAATTTAAACAGTATAGCAAATATAAAAAATGTGTGGCAACCCTTAACATTTTGTAAACGTGAACGTAGATAAGCTGAATTGCGTCCAAGGTGGACACGTTTTTGTTCTCTTCGCCTTTTCTAAGACATGATTCAATGTTTTTCCCTATTGAATTTCTGTTACAATTTGTAATTAAAAAAAACTTTATATCTCACTTTTATTTCCGAACTTAATATCTTGTTCATGTTTCTTTTTTAAATTCGCTCATTTTCACATCTGAAGAGAATTTTTTCCCATTTTTCTGAAAATAAACAAAAAAAAAAAAAAAAAAAAAAAAAAAAAAAAAAAAAAAAACCGCAAAGAAACAGCAGTTTCTTTATAAATCAAAGCATTTTCTAAAGCAGCTGAGATTCAAAGTATTTAAATTATCCGCTTATCGCATTATCTCCTAGAAAATTTGTCGCAGTTTTTTTTAAATATCATAATAAGTAAACAGCACGCAATATTTTTTGTTTTGTTACGGTCAACGTAAATGCTCCGATAAGATAGGATGCATTTTTTTAGCCTTACAATGAAGTTACTAAGCATGAAAATATTTAAGCAAAGGGAAGATAAATAAAATGAATAAAATTTATCAAATCTCTGCCAAGCAAATTATTCCTTCTCTTTCCTAAAACTTTTATTTTGCTTTTCTTTAATCAAAATCACAGGTAAAAAATTTCTTCATTGGAAATAGTCTTATAAAAACCTTTTTATCTTCTATCCTCCCTTATTTATGTTCTGAAAAGATTTTCACAGTAAAAAAGCGGAATATACGAGAGAACACTTCTTTTAATAATTTCTTTATTCCAAGTTCATATTTTCAGCTCATAAAAAATGACTGCGAAACAGATGTTAAGGAAATGCTGCCAGATTTCATCATTCAACTGCTTTCTCGTTTTTACACAAGCAAAAGTGTACCTTTAGCGCAACATCGTTTTTTAAGTCTTTTTTTTTTTTTTTTTTTTTTTTTTTTTAAATCGTGAAGTATTATTGTAAATAATTTTTAGCTCCAGGGAAGAATTTTTGCTTTCATTTTTTATTCGTACTTATGACTTTTTTATCGCATTTCCAGAAAAGTCCTTTTTAAAAAAATCTTTTTTTGAGACGTGTTATTTTCTTCTACTCTCAATATAGCGTTTTCATTAATTGTAAATTACAAGGGCAGATGCTACTTTTAGGGCTAAAAATAAATTGCTTTCTTGAAGTTTTCTTATGCCATTTCATTCTCAATAATAAGTTGATTGCTTTTATTTTTTTAACTTTTTTATTTTTTTTAATTAAATGCAAAACATTTCTTCCATTTTAAACTTATCCAGGTTTTCTTCTAGCGCAGTCATTGCGTAATAAACACTGCAAATAAAATAAGGTGGGGAATCAATATCTATCTTATTTAAAAGTACTTCTTTTGCTGATACATTCACCAACAAATGCAATCATCAAAGAATATTTTATACTTGCCATTTTTAATTCTTTTCATGTGTAAAGTTATGGTGTTCAAGAATTTTCTAATCTAATTTTGTTTTAAAAAATTCCTTCAGATACGTAGGTGATACTAACATATTTTAGAAGGAGGCAGACAACATGCGATAAAAAGCAATTACTTATTATATATGTAAATCTGAACTCTTTAATGTTCGCAAACGATAACTTGGGGCAATAATTGCAACATATCGCAGAATAAAGTTTTAAAGAAAGAAAATTGGAGCTGAACCGAAAACTTATCCGCGCTATGATTTTATATGATTTTAAAGGGAAACAAATTCAAGATGAATGGTTTCAACGTCTACAGTTAGCCTTTGCAAATGAAACTTCCGTCTTCCTTGAAATATGATACCCAAAGTTCTTTGCGATTACCGTGGTTCCTTAAATTGTACAAAGAAGTAAAAATTAGTTTGCTGTTGGTTACTCCCTAAGTTAACGGAATGAAAAAAGTCCAGAGCGTAGTAAGGAAACCCTGTAATTTTTTAATATTATTTCACACGGCATTATTTCTGAAATTATAACTCTCAATGAAACTTACAAACCTTTTCTGAAGTTCTAAGTGACCCATAACCAATAACAGCGAAAAGATATGGAGATATGAAAAAAAAAAAAAGATTTCCTTCAGGAATGGTCAAAGCCATGAGGTTCCTTCAGGACTGGTCAGAGTTAAAATATCTTGAGAATTCTATATCTTTCTGAAAAGTTGAAATCGAAACTTCAAACACTGAAAGTCAGCCAGAACTTAATATACATTAAATATAGAATGCTCCATAAAATCGTGAAAATCATCAGTAATACTATAATCACAGTTTTTTTTTATAAAATAGACTCATTATTTTACAGGTTTTTAAAAAAATGTGACTTTCATCTTAGGGGAGAATATTAAGCCACGTATAGAAAATCGATTTTTTTAAACCATCTGTTGAACAGAGTTACTATATGGTATTAAAATGAAAGATCGGGAAGTCTTTTACGGATAAAATTATGGCTTTTTATGCATCTAAGAACTTTTTCTCGATTTTACTTGTTTCGCAACACAATTTGTTTTGGAGTAACATTAATTGTACGAATTTTTAATTTGAATATCCTCCTTCCCCAATGCTTTTCCGCCAACTAAAATGAAAAGATAAAAAAGTTTGAAACTGCATGATTTTTGATGTTCTCATCCATAATACATGCAAAATTGAAGGGGGAGCTTGAAATGGTCCAATTTTCCCTGTCAGGTCTGGTCAGAAAATATGACTTATTAAAACACGAAATGGGACATCACGGATCCTTCAGTATTTAACAGCGGAGACAATAATATGTACAAATAAAAAACTTAGGTAATAATATTTTTATTAATAATGATCTAAGAGAAGTGTTTGTGTCCCCTTTCAAATACGATCATCTTCATTCAACTTGGAAAACACTCGAATCACGGAATCAATATTAACGGATCAGAATTAATATCAATATTTAGAATAGGATATGCTATGAGCCTTCGGCGAACCTAAATGAGGAGTGTGCCAGCATTAGAACCACCGTATCAACAATTCTAGCCAAATATATTTCCACTGCTGATATCTCGTAAACTTAATATTCGGGAATTATAAAGCAAGGGTTTAGTTAATGTAAGCATCACCGAGCCTATTCGAGCAGATTCAAATCCAAGTAACATTTCATGAGCATTTTTGTGTTTTATGCAGCTTCCACGATTATTCTTTCCACATTCAAAAAGAAAGATGCATTGGGTATCAGTCCACTTTACATATACGTCCTGTTTGAAAGCAAAAATTTTTGTTGGGAATACCACACAGTTTGATGAATCACGACTGTGCGCACTACCTTTGTTAATCTCTTTTGAGACACTGCTACGGCTGCCCATGAGCTTCAGTACACCTGTTGCTACTATTCGGTAAACAGCCCGCGATATGATTCTCAATTCTCGTGTGGTTTTGAGTTTTTTTTTTTTTTTTTTTTTTTTTTTTTGTGTGTGTGTGTAATTTTTTGTAAATTTATTAACAATATTTTTAGGAAAGTTAATGAGAAGAATCAAGCTGTCAAGAAAATGTTTAGGATCACGGTGGTGAAAAAGGAAATTATTGAATGTAGGATTTAGGATTTAGGAACGGGGAAGACGGGCACCACACGTTTACCATTTGGTTAATTGGTTTAGCGTCGTCTCCCCACTACGTGATCCCAGCCGTTTATTGATATTAGCAAACAGATACATAATTTGAAATGAATACAAAATTTGCAATGATACATAATTGAAATGAATACATAATTTGGAATGATACATAGTTTGGAATGATACATAGTTTGGAATGTAATACAAAAATTTGAAGCATAATGTATAAAATAGCATAATTATAAACGTACAGAATTTTGAATGTAATACAAAAATTTTAACATAATATATGACAAAAATCTTTAAAATATGTGCGGAATTTTGAACAAAATATGCGACGAAAAGAAATAGTAGTGATGAAGTGTAGTTTGTACTTCCAACAAAAGTCTATAGTTCAAAGTCTATATTCAAAATTCACAGTTCAAAGTCTATAGTCCATATTCTATAGATATAGTACAAAATCTATAGATCAAAGTCTGCAAGTTAAATATTATGTTTATGTAATTCGTATACATAGCTCAAATTTGCAGATTTTGCAAGCCACTAGGATGTAGTCGGCTCAGTAGGATAAGGTTATTACATTCAATAAAAAATTGTACAATACAAACTGGCTAAATAGTTGGGAGCCCGATACAGGCTAACATGACAAATTCTTACTACATTAGATAAGTTCAAAATAAATAACTAACATGATGCCATCAAACTAACATTTACAATTTCTGGTATGGTAAAGAGCTGACAGAAATAATACAGTTGAACATACAGTACAATAGAACATAGTAACATAGTGTACTGATAATGCTAGATTTGTTGACTGGATGATAATGCATGCTAATATAATATAAAAAGAAAAGCATACAACAATTATTTTCTTATAAACAAGTAGATAAATGAGAAATGGGTAAGAACAGTAGAAAATACAGTACAGTACAAACAAACCAACATAAAATCTGTATAAATGCTTGGCTCAAAATTCGATAGGTAAAAAAGAACATATACAAATGCTATATTCTATATAATACATATAATATTTACTTTTTAATTAAAATGTTGACAGATTCATACAACAACAGATAGTACAATTCAATTAATTAACATGATGCCAAACTAACATTTACAATTTCTGGTATGTTAAAGAGCTGACCTAACATATAGTACAATAGAACTTAGTAACATAGTATACGGATAATGCTATACTTGCTGACTGAATGATAATGCTTGCTATTAAAAAAAGAGTAACTAAATGAAAAATGCATATGAACAGTAGGAGAGTACGGAACAAACAAACAAGTTATCTGTAAATATACTAGGCTCAAATATGCAATAGTTAAACAAAAACATATACAAAGGCAGAAAGTTGCTTACAAACAAAGAAGAATTTGCGGAAAAAGCTATACTTGCTGACTGAAACTATCCATATTGTCAACAATAGCTATAGTAGCGATAGAACTATATTACTGACTGAATGCGATATTTGCAGACTGACTAGAATTATTTACTGATAATGCTATACTTGCTGACTTTAAGAACGAAACTAGCTAACATGAGACAAGAAACAATGGTATTGAAATTGTGTACTAAATAAAAAGTAGACAGATTCTTACAACATGAGACAGATTTCAATGTAATTAGATTAACATGATGCCATCAAATAAACATTTACAATTTCTGTTATAGTACGAAAGCTCACTATGGATTACAATAGAACATACCAACATAATTTACTGATAATACTATACTGAATGAAGATACTTGTAAGCATGATACAATGATTAATATAATGATTGTCTTATAGACAATCAACTTAATAAGAAAAGCATACTATCGATAGATGAGTACAGTACAATCAAACTAACATGAGAACTATTGCATACCTGGGACTTGGCTATTGCATATTGTGTATCGAGTACGTCAATGTCTACTGTTGTGAAAAACAGACATAATTAAATCGGCTGACATTGCGAAGGAGGTGGATTGATTACCAAACGAAGATGAGATGTTAGAGCATGCTGAAAAATTGCTTTTGATCCGGTTAGTAGCAAAATATTTATGTAGAGTATCATGTGTAGTGCTTCATTTATGCATAGTACATATTTAACCCATTGAATCTGTATTTTGGTATTTCGCAGTGTTATAATAACAATAGGATTTTTATAAGAATTGATTTATTATTTTCCCTTTAATTCTTATTGAAAACTTCGTCTGTTATATATCCAAAGACCTGGAACGACTTGATGGCATACAGCGAGGTACCACTGTACTTTTCAGTAATGGTACATTTTCGAATCTTTAAAACATGAAACATACTAATTACTCAAAAACCACTGAAGCTTTTAAAAATTAGCTGCAAATAGTTATGTAATTCATATTAAATTTTACTGCGATGAATAGAGAAAATTTCGTTAATAACTTTTAAGAGCTATCTCTAAAGCTTCGGAATGTTTGCATTTTCTACTTTTACTTTAAAAGTTAACATATTCAAACATTAAGGGTAGTTCGATCAATCAAATTATTTCTTTATTTTACAAATGCCAAACATTAGCGCTTAAGCCATTAGTTCGCGGGTTCTCCAGTACTTTTTAACAATGTCCTCACACCGAGAAAGAACAATACAATTATGTAAATGCTCAGAAATCATACTCACAAAACACATTTTGGGAAATCTACCACTCCAGTTCTGCAGACGTGATCTCGTAAATAGTCATGTCCGGTCAGACGTCTAAATGGAGCCACCGCTGTCTTTCTTGCAGAACCGGGAATTGTTCTCTCTTCCACCACAATCCTTCAGCTCTTATCCATAGCACGTTGAATCATATCCTGTTTATGACTCATTCTGTCAATAAGAATATTTCATTCAATAAGCGTAGTTCGTTCAATCAAAGGTAGTAATTCATACCAAGAGCAGTTCGGTTAGTAAAAATGCTTCATTCAATCAATAAAACTAGCTCGTTCTTTAAACGTAGTTTATTAAATCAATTAGAGTAGCTCATTCAATAAGAGTAGTTCCTTCAATTAATTAGTTTTAGGAAAGCTAATTGAATCACAGTAGCTTGTTCAATAAAAGTATTTCATTCAGTCATTAAGGCCATTTCGTGAAACAGTAAGAACAACTCATTTAGTAAACAAAACTAGTATTCTGGCTAACTCAGAGAGATTGTTACCGAGAACATTTTGAAAGCGCATCTCAATGAAAAAATTGCCACAAAAACAGAAACCATCTGCAAAAGAAAATCTCTTTAATTTGCCATAAATATAAAGACAATTTTCTCAATATTTCAGTCAAATTTTTCTGTAAAGAACACAGACCATATGATAAAGAAGATCTTAGCCAAAATTTTCCACAAAAATATATAGGTTGCATATTCTTAGTGTTCCTATGGAGAAGAAAAAAATTAATGCGAATACGAAAAACGTATGTGTAAAAATTTATATATATACGATTTTATTTAAAATGAAAATTCCCACGTTTTTCGCCGTCTTACTAATTTAACTCTTATTCAATGGCATGAAAAAAGATCGTGGAACAACTTTGTGCAACAACCCTTTCTGGTCGAATCTCCTATCTAATAGCTACTTTTCAGTCTCTATCTGTATATTATAGCATCTATTATTCAGCGTTTGGCTGCATCCTATTTGTTGTACTAGCAAAGTGTAAAGAGGCCGACTCTTTGTCTGGAGGCGAGCTTTGTTTGCGATACGCCACGAAACAAAAAGTTGCCACCTCGCGCAGAGAAGAAGAGACGGAAAAAATTTGCCATCTATTCTGTTCATGGCTTTATCTTGGTGTAACACCTTCACGTTCCCTCCTCGCCCGTGAGTCAGTCAGAACAGGAAATAGAATGATACGCAGAAAGAGAGAAAAAAAGTTCGCCAACATTTATTTCTTTGTCTTTATCATCTCCTTCCGCTATCTCTTCGAGTATTGTTTTCTTTTTTTTTTCTTTGTGAGCGAGCGTTAGGGAGAAGCTGGGGGGGGGGGAGAAAGTGAACAATGAATAAAAATTCGGATCAACTTTCCCGAAAAGTTGGGAGATGGGTATACTTACTGGCTCAGAGAAATAAATCAATGTTTAGATGTATTTAAGCGTATGCGAGGGCCTACTGACTACTTCTTATCTTATCAGCTTGGTAAAATTTATTGTCTGGAATAATTTAATTGTTCTGTTTGCACTACGATACTTAAAAAAATTATGCAAATGATGCCAGTCAACACTGCAAGCTGAAAGAAATTTCATCAACCCTGTTCATCCGTCATCTCTATTATTAAACAATGAAGCATCTAAAACTTTAGCAAAACAACAAGCCTGTTATAAACTCACACCACAGAATAAATCTGTTCTTGATTATAAAGGAAAGAAGAAAATATCTCTTACCTTTTTTATCTTCAGGTGCCGAAAGTACATCCTTTCTGTTCTGTAAAATAAAGCTTAGAAAATTCAAACACTCCTGAAAGAACTCACACTGAGGCTTCTGTTAATTATAAAACAAATTATATTATACAGCTATACATTTATATACACAATTATGTTACGTTACATTGACATTACACGTTCTCCTTCGCGCAGCTATTCTAGTTCTGGCTGTGCTCAATTACAGTTCTATTTACGTTTTATTTTAAGATTATTCTAAAGTTTGCTAGATGGCGCTGGGAGTCCAGAGTTTAGACGTAAAACTTCTGTTTGCGATAGATTTTAGTCAAGACTACAACTTCGAAGGGACACGGGTACAGGTCCTTCTTCATCAGGAGCAAAGAAATCTGCAACGAAGGGAAGTTAACAGAATTTTAACATCGGTACAATTTCGCATTAAAGAACATGAAACTTATGTTAGAAAAGGCTAAATTAACAAGTCTTCAATAACCAATCATAGTTGCAAACTGAATCATAATTTTGACTTAATGAACTAGATTTTGTTGAAGCTTTTCACATTCAAAAATTTATTTTTTCTAGTTAATAATTTTAATTCCAATCCCAGTCCCCAGCGCTATCTTCAGCCGACAATCAGCCGACAAGCAGCCGACAATCAGCGCTATCTTCTCGTTCTCTTTACTTCTTTCGGATGTAAATGCAACTGGGGCTAGTCTTATCACAAAGTGTATTTGTTAGTCCAGTTTATCCAACTGGACTAACAAATACACTTTGGATAAACATTAACTGCTGGATAAACAGTTATAGGAATACATTCACACACTTGAGACTTGGCTAAATCAATGGAAACTTTTGGTTGATGCCAACGAAATATAAGCTATTTTTTCACAAAGAAGAAAAAAATTCAGGAAGAATCTCCAGGTCTGTGAAACATCTATTCCCTGGACTAAGCGGGTCCTCTATCTTGGGGTGATCATCAATAAAACTCTTATATGGAACCCGCATTTTACGTCTATTATTAAGAAAGTTTCACTCTTTCCCTTGATCGCTCGAAACAGTGTTCTTTCTATAAACAAAAAGTTATTTATTTATAAATCTATACTTCGTGCCATGCTAAGTTGCTAAGTTGCTCTGTTTGGGCATGGGCATGTCGTTCCAGTCTTAAGAAATTACAAACAGCCCAGAATGGCGTTCTGAGGCAAATCACGATCTCACCTCAAAATGCGAGAAATAACAAGATTCACGAAGAACTGCAAACAGAACAATTGAGAACCTATTATTCTAGTGTGGCTATAAACATTTCTGCAAAACAGAAATCTATCGACAACTCTGTTATTAGTATTTATAACTATGATATCAACAATCCTATGTCTTGAAAAAGGCTATATTAAGCGAACATATGGATTAGATTATCCCTTGTATCTGCAACATTACTACATATACGTTTGTTTTCTTTGAAATTTTGTCCTTTCTCTGTTGTAAGTTTTTATGTACATTCTGCATTTATTTTTATATTTATTCTTATAACTGTATCTAGAAATTGCATCTATCAAGATTCGCACTTGCTTATTATTTTTTGCACATACTTATGTTTTCAGAACGACTTGTCTTTAAAAATAAGTCTGAGAGCTTTCAGATTTTATATTACGCCCAAAGGGGTTTTCTAGCGTTTTGTGTATTACCTTCATTTATTAAATATTATGTTCTTCGCTTTTAAACCACAAAATTCAATTCAACAACAATATTCCAATATAATTTAAAAGGAGCATATCTTTAGAATTCCCGATACACAGTCTCACGCGCTGGAGGGAAAAAAAAAAAATTCCGTGCAGTATAGCCACTGCTCGCTTTGAAATCGTTAAGTTTGTTAGTCAAGAGTTCGTTAAAGTTTCACAAAATATGAAATAGATAATCAAACAAATTCCAAATTCGGCCTTCCAGATGCCCATATTCGAGTGGAGGACTACGTTGTTCAGAATTTGATGTCTCTAGGTACCGTTTCTTTTTCACAGGGCGAGAAACATACATACATTCATGCGGATTCTTCATTGATGAATTTCTTTATATGTAATGCAGGTCTCTAATATTTGGTGGCAACAATGTGAAAAGTGAAGCGTGTGAAACAACGTAAAATGCTAAAACGAAATTAATTGCCCTTCTGGGCAATTTGCGCCTTTAGGGTAATAAAAAAATAAAAAATTATTATAGCAATAATACTATAAATTTACCTCATTCTCATATTTTTAGTTCATTAAATTGGCAGAGTTTATTCGAAATTCATACTATCTTCAATTAAGGGTAAGTTCTTTGATCTGGGCACACTGGTGTTACACCACTGCTTAAGGAATCATCACTTTCGTCACACAACACACTGGAACGATCTGAGGTTACAGGAAAGAGCTACCCAAGGTAGCTGATTAATGAAGATTATTTGATTAATGAAGAATCAGTATGCATGCATAATCCGATTCTTCCACGATTATTTCTTGTATGTTGATATATCACAGCTTTTTAGAAAATATTTCTATAGAAACGTTTGTTTTCGGAGTTGAAAATTAATAAGAACACGAATGACTGATGAGCATGTACTATTAATGAGGAGGATAAATTCTAATAATTTCTCTCCAAGGCTGCAAACTTTTATCAGAACGGAAGCGCTATCAGGTTATAGTAAGAAATAAAGAACTTTATAACGTATATAGTTTTATTTAAATGTATGTAGTTTATGCATCGAAAAAAAATTAATAAATAACTTTTATCAGAACGGAAGCGCTGTCAGGTTACAGTAAGAAATAAAGAACTTTATAACATATGTAGTTTTATTTAAATGTATGCAGTTTATGCATCGAAAAAAAAATTAATAAATAAGAGAAAGAGACTATGCTATTTTGTTTGAAGTTTTGTCCCAAATAAAAATAAAGTCGCTGAACACTGGTAGTTCGGTCCGAGGTTCGAATCCTGCGAACGGGCTGGCTGCATGGGTGTTTTCGTGGTTTTCCCCATGTGTAACGTGTATACGAGCCAGTTTCCCTTAGAAAGTCCTCCACGAAAGGCATCCCTCCTCTTAGGCAGATAGCCCTAGTGTGCTTTGCCATAATTAAATACACCACACCACCACACCACCCAAATAAAAAATTTCCTCTAAAAACTGAGAAAGTTTTCGTAATTTATTTATTCTTTATTTGTATTAAAATAAGTACTGATTGATTAAACATGTTATAATTATTTGAAAGAAATGTCAGTAAAAGAATTTAGCGTTTAGCTATCAATATATTTAAATTGCAAAATGAAACGAAGACAATTTATAGCAGACATTAAATTTCAGATAGAAAATAAGCATAAAATTAATTTTTTTCCCTTTGCGATATTATAATTATTCTTTATGGATGTTTTGATAAATTTAAATTTAGCTTGTTAAATATTTAATCAAATATTTAATTAAATATTTAAACTGTACTTTTGGCTAACATGCAATTTCAGTTTCAGACTACTGTAACATAAATCATTTCTGTAGTAATTTTTTTTCTCTTTCTCTGCTTATGCAATGAAACTGGTGAATTTTCTCAAAGAAAACTGGAAACTTCAAGAAAAGTGCAAGGTAGATTGTATGATCTAAACATAAATGAATACTGTTACGAAATGTCCAACCGCGGTAAGATAGCTTTCCTGCAAAGCGGCTTTAGGGTTGCCAGATTTGGCGCGAAATCGCCCATTTGGAGACAAAATTAGCCCAGAAAGTTCTCGAAGGCAGGCCAAAGCTATATAAACCCTGCGTGTACGCCGAGTAGCAGTCTCTCAAAGCAGATAGACCACTTAAAGTTGTCATTAGGGGATTACCCTCAAATACACCTCTCAACGTTGTGCAGACTGCGGTTGAAGTGCTTGGCTTCAAAATTCACAAAATCTCTCAACTAAAGAAATGGAAGACCAAAATGCCAATGCCTCTCTTTTATTTACAAATCTTCAATAGCCTCAAAGCCGAAGAAATCTATTCAATAACTGAACTCCTTGGAACTGAAGTATCCATGGAGCACTTCAAAGGACAGAAGGGTCCCTCCCAATGCTGGCGTTGTCAGGGATTTTTTCATTCATCTGAAGTTTGCACCTTACCAAGACGATGCGTCAGATGCGCTGGGCCGCATCAAACCAAGGAATGTACTAAACCCTTTGAAGAGCCGAACAAATGTGCTAATTGTTCGGGAAACCATGCTGCTATCTGGCGTTCCTGCCCGAAGTTCCCAGGCTCCAAAAACAGACAACCTCCAAAGCCAAGTACCAAACCCAGTCAGACCGTTGACAACACAAACAAATTTAACTTCCAACATAATACATTTCCAGTTCTGCCGGCTGCACACACTCCCAGTGCAAATAATACTCGCCCTGGAGTATCATACTCTGCTGCCCTAACGGGTATGCAACAGACTGCACCCCAAATTCTTCCAAATTTATCGGTCCCCTTAGGAGCAAACTCGACTCTAAATTGTACCGAGATCCTTTTGGCTATAATCCAAATTTCAAATCAGCCTGGCATTGACCAGAGCAAATTACTTCTGGCATTCAAAAACGCCTTACCGCAGCTCAGAGTGGCTCCATCTGGTGCTGACGCGGCCTATTACATCTTTGAGAGTTATATTACTCTCCAATTGTCTGATTCCCACATTCATTAAAATTCAATACTTTGAAAGGGTTGAAAAAACTCAAAATATGCACCTGGAATGCAAATGGCATTCTTTCCAAATTCCATGAGTTTAGAGACTATGTAGAAGAGAAGGGTTTTGATATCATTTTTGTCCAAGAGACCAAACTCCAACCAGGGAGAGCACCCAAGCTTGTAGATTATGCACTATATAAAAATGACAGACAAGCTTCAAATACACGTGATGTTTATCATGGTGGCACTTGTATTTACATAAAAAACTCCATCCCGCATCGTAGAATTGACACACCAAATATGAGCAAACTTGAAGCAACAATCATCGAAATTTTTATTCAAAATTCACCATCCCTAGTTATGATCTCTGCCTATCTCCCACCAGGTGGAAATTTTCCTGTGGTAGATTTCAATAAACTGCTCAATTTTTCAAATAATCTTATCATAGCTGGTGATTTAAATTGTCACCATCAGCATTGGCGTTGTCATAGATCAAACCCTGCTGGTCGTGGCCTTCTAAAATGGGCTCAGTGCGCCCAAATTAAAATTATTGCGCCGGATTCCCCTACTAGATATGGTTCACGGGGTGCCCCTTCATTCATAGATTTGGCACTCTTTCGAAACATCCCTTTTGGATATCACGTGACTGTTGAAAACTGTTTATCTTCAGATCACAACCCCGTAATCATAGACCTTAACTGTACTACTTTTAATCAAAATTCTCCGGCACTCGTCTCTACAAACTGGGACAATTTTGGTTTCAAACTTAAAAGTAAAAATTTGCCCTCCCTTGAAATTAAATCCAGCCATGATATAGACTCGGCAGTTGATCACTTAACGACCCTTTTAACAGATACTTATAAGGAAGTATCAAAACCCACCCTTAGACCCAATTTTCGTAAATTACCTCAAGAAATTAAACTCAAAATTAAAGAAAAGAATAAAGTACGGAGACTTTGGCAAAGAAATAGAAATCCAGGTTTAAAAATTCAACTCCGTGCTCTCCAAAATGAGATCAAGGCATCATGTGACCAGTTCTTCCAATCACAATACACGAATTACATTCAGTCCCTAACGACCAATGATAACAGTCTTTGGCGCGCATCAGCCCGCCTACGCAAACACAAATCTAACATTCCGTCCTTAGCTACGGACGCAGTGGTGGCTCACACAGACGCTGAGAAATCTGAATTAATTGCGGATTCTCTTCAAACTCAATTTACACCACATAATGAAGGAATTTTTGCGAACAGCGCAAGTTCTTTCCCACAAGATGTTGAACGTTTCCTCTCCTCGCCTTTCGCGAGAGATATACACTATACATCCATGAGCGAGGTAAGTGAATACATTACCAAGCTCAAACCCAAAAAGGCCCCTGGTATGGACTCTATTTCTAATCGTATGATTAAAAATTTACCCACCAATTATCTATTTTTCTTAGTAATGCTTATAAATTTTATGATACAGCATTGCTATTTTCCTCAAAGCTGGAAACAAGCACTTATTGTGCCTATTCCAAAACCAGGCCAAAGCCTTTCTAATCCTCAAAATTATAGACCTATCAGCCTCCTATCCTCGTTATCTAAGATATACGAGTTTGTGTTACTTAAACGCCTGAATGATTTTTTCCGAAATCACAACGTTCTGATTGATGAACAATTTGGATTTCGAGCAAAACACTGCACCACGCACCAGCTGCTGAGGACAGTGGAGTTCATTCACGAAGGGTTTCGTAACAAAATGCTTACTGGCGCTTTATTTCTTGACATAGCCAAAGCATTTGATAGGACTTGGCATATAGGAATTATTATCAAGCTCATACGACTTGACGTTTCGGCCCATTTAATTCATATTATTAACTCGTACCTCACTAATAGATCTTTTTCGGTACGAGTTAATTCTTTCATTTCGGCACCCCGTCCTATACTAAGCGGCGTCCCCCAAGGGTCACTTTTAGGCCCAATTTTGTTCAACATTTTCATAAATGACATACCAAAATCACCTAGTATCACTCTTGCACTTTATGCAGATGATACGGCCATCCTAGCTCAACACACACGCCTTGAAAACTTGGTCCAAATCATTCAGAGATATCTCTCTAGCCTTGAGCACTGGCTCATCACTTGGAAAATAAAAATTAATGTTGCTAAATGTGCTGCTATGATATTCAAACGTAGCCCCCTCCCGTACCCTTCCATTAATATTAAATTCTTTGATGACTATGTTCCCTGGTCAAATTCTTACAAGTACCTAGGAGTTGTACTTGATTCAAAATTAACCTGGCGCCTTCACATTGAAAATGTTCTCAACAAAGCGAAAGGTGCTAGAGCCCAACTTTACCCATTTTTAGCTCGAAAGAGCAATCTGTCAATTAAAAACAAAATCCTTCTCTATACATCCATTATAAGACCTGTCTTTATGTATGCATGTACAATCTGGGGTACTGCTGCAAAAACTCATGTGAAAAAAACTTCAATCTTTTCAAAGTAAAACCTTACGTATGGCCCTGAATGCAGCCTGGTACGTCCGTACAGATGTGATTCATTCGGACCTAAATATTAAACCTGTAGATTACCATATTAAAAAGCTTAGTCAAAATTTATTCCTCAAAATTGAACAGATTGATAACCGAGCACTTCAGCAGATTCCAGCATACGATCCTGCTATTCGCAGCTCACAGAAGATACCGAGAGCCGTGATTGGCCGAGAGTTTGGCATCTATCCGCCATCCAAAAGGGCAAGACACGCCCTCTCAACTTCAGTTCCAGCCCCTGCGCCAGGAAGGAAGGACGTCTCTTCAGCGAGCTGCCATATAATTGCTTATTTCATCCTCTGCTACTACTATCAAGATCTTCAAGCAAAGTTATCAATCTGTTTACTTAAGAATCACATCTCCCGCAGATTTCAAATCTGCCTAAGAATATTTTCATCGCGATCTCAATAATTATTTGCACTCTCCAACACAAGCCACATGCCAATGAGCCTATTAATCGTAAAATCTTTCCTATCCACTTTTTGCTTTAGTGTTTGTACTGTGTATAAAAAATTATAAAAAACCAAAAAAAGTATAAAATATAAAATACAAAAAATTTTAAAAACCTAAAAACTTATAAAAAGATTATGATACTTAAGTTTTTATTTTCTCATCTCTATCCCTAAACTTTTTTGAGCCTGTGGCTCCCTCTAGTGTGCATCAAGTAAATCACTTATGCAAAATTTTTCCTATTTCTGCTCGCTTTTAGTAATTCTGATGTGGAGGTAGATGGTTTTGAACCATAGGAACTCCGAAATTTTTAAATCATTGGCATTGAGTAGCAGTCTAGCGTCTCATCAATGTATCGTCAGTCTTTCGAAAACGCCTTGTCAATGTATCGAGAGTATGCATTGTGGACGCTATCGTCGAGTGCATCGAGAATTGTACCGTAGAGAGGGAGAAGTCCCGAGAGTACGTTGAGTTCCGAGAACGACCGAACCGAATTGGATGCTGTACTCTAGTGCTTTGCCGTGAAGCTAACTTCAGCGTTATGACCTGATAGCCTGACGGCTGTGTTGCTGATTGTTTCAGCTTGTTTGTCGTAGTTTTCGAGACTGTAAGCGTGATTTTGGAACTTTCCTGAGTAATACTGTGAAATAAATTGTGTTTTGATTCTTCATCAAGTATTGTAGTGAATCACTGTAAATCTACGAACCCTTACAGAGCGCAACAATACTAAAGAATTTCTGTACGAATCATTATTACAGGCTCAGTATAGCTAGGCAAGACAGGTAAATGCATTTTTATTTAGGTCAAATAGATTAAAATAAAACAAGTGTATTATTAAGAGCACTCTTTACTTTTTGTTTGCGGCTTAAGTTTATTAATCAGTAATAGGCTGATTAAATTTGAAAGTTAAATATCTTATGCTTTCCCGAGTGGCATCGCACTGGCGCTCGCAAGATAAATGTATTTTATTTCTTGCAGGATGGGGGTAAACTTTGCTTTTAAATACTCGCGATTAAATTTGAAAAATGAATATCTTACACTTTGTCGAAGGGCAGTACACTGGCTCATGGAAGATAATAGCGCTTTATTTCGAGTAGTGACGACATATTGCTTTTAAAAGGCTGAGTTTGTTAATCAAAAGTTCATTAAATTTGCACAAAATAAGGGAAAAAAATTCGAAATTCAAAGTTCAGTTTTCGAGGTGTACATGTTCAAGTTAAGGATTGACTACGTACGTTAAGTATCGAAAGTTTACTCAAAGAATGTAACATAGTTTTTTTTTTTTTTCCAAGAATAATGAAGTGCATCGTATTTTCTATTCCATCTGAAGGAAATAAACACTTTCTCACTCTTTAGTAAGTTTGGAATAGAATCAGTTTAAGTCAAAATCAAAACCTTTGTGCTTTGCCTTAATTTAGAAGCGTCAAAAGAAACTTTGAAAGTTTAACCAAACTTTGCATTCTTCTTTTCAACTTTATAGAATCGAATTCTGCCCGAGAGTTAAATATATCGATCGTCCATAATAATGCGTGCGGATGCTAATAATTGGCGAAAGATTAACTCCTGACGAGATAGAGATTCTATCTGGCATGGTGCGACAGCTCCAGAATATAAATAAGTGTCGCAAATAGTCTTTGTCGGAGCAACGACACCAACTGCCTTAATCGCATCGCAGTCCAAAGAGAATAAGAAAACTAAGATAAGCGAAACGTTCAGTAATTAACATGGCTGCGAGGCGAAAACGAAGAGAAAAGGGTGCTGTTTACTATTTCATTCACAAAGGTGAACATAAAGAGTGTTTGAAAGAATAACAAAGGGGCAGTGTTTGTGTTTATATGTATTGTGATCCAAGTAAAATGTACAGTGGTTTGACGAACTCTGTATGAGAGCTTAAAAAAGATTTTTCGGGATATTTGTTCTATTGGAAATGCCTGTTAATTTTTATTGATTAACGTTTTGAGTAACTTTTTATTTAAAAAAGAATTAGATCATCATTTATTTAATTATTTTTATCTGTAAATATGTAGTAATCTACGGGATTTTCGAGAGAGAAAAACTAAAATTAACTCCGCGGAATTCGAACCACAAATCATGCAGTTGTTAACTAACCATATTAATCATTTATACAAGAGCACGCATGGAAAGGATAAGATTATTCCTTATGATTCCATTGAATCGACTTCTTTTATGAATCTTTAATTGTAATTCAATTGGTAATTCTAATGCTAAAGGAAAACAAGTATCTGAGTGTCCTCATGAATGATTTCACAGTTTTATTAATTTAAAAGCTGAACTTTAGAAGAAAAATTTTAAGTAATTCATATGTGCGAAAATGGAGAATTTCTATCCAATCAATATGGAATACGAACTTTACAGAATGCGAACTTTATAATTATCAATGTCGGAATAGATAAACCAAATCCGACACTGATAATTATAAAGTTCGCATTGTTGAAAGCATGAAATATGAGATAATGCTGAAAGGAGTGATCCTTGCCAAGAAAAGTCTGCCAGTTTCAGTGATAGAGAAGTTATTGTTCCACTGGATGGGAGATCTGATGCAGAAGTTGATAATGTTGAAAGTTTTAAAAAAAGACAACATTTGATGTAAAAAAACGACAACATTAAGCATTGTGCAAATGTGAACATTGATCATGTGAATGGGTACATTCCCCTTTTCTGATACTAGATAATCATGCGAAGGCCCCTCGGACGGTAAGTTGGTGGTGGTTAGTTGAGCCGACTGCGATACCAAAGGGTCCGGGTTCGCATCCCGGAAAGGGCATGTTGTCCGTCCCTTCAATAGGAGGCCAATGTGGCCCATCTATGATGAGCCTTCGTAATAAAGTGACAAACTGACCGCCTGTAGCAGCTCAACTGCACATGCGCAGTCTGACTGGATGTTGTCTCTTGCTTTGCATTTTTCGGTAGCCTTTTCTTTTGAAATGTGCTTCACACGTGGAATCAACATCAAACTAAGAATGGATTGTGCAGTTTCAGATTTTAGATTGACAGAGTTACTGTAATCTTTACTTAAAAAATTATGAAACTTCACAAACAAGCATAACGAAAAAAGGAAAAAAATACCCTAAAATTTTACAATGTATATTATAATACTACACGACACTTTTGTAAAATTAAAGAGAAAAATTACTAAATTCTTAACTTGAAAAATAAATCCCCCAGCACAATCGTAAGAACCCCGCAGAGAGATTAATGAATCCTCCACGGTTACTTTCTTTACCACGAGATCTGTCATTAAACGCGACGAAAGACAAATTTCCCTAAAAGACTAATACCCGCCATTATCACCACGAACTCCAACGCCATCTATCTTCGTCCCTGTCGGCTAATACGGAAATAAGAAAGAACTAACTTTTTTAAAGTATTATTTTTGATTACACAAAGTGTACATTTAGTTTCAAAGTTCTGAGATAAGTACATTTTGTTTTCTTTTTTAAAACCAATGATAAAGGGAAAGGAAAAAAAAAAGAGTTATCTTACAGAAAATTCAATGAATCAGTGAGTAGATTTGATTCGATTGTGAGTGATAATGAATTAAAAACACACAGAGTGGCTTCCTCAATTGTCGTTTGCTAATGTTGGAGTTGATTATTCATAGGCATAGGCATGAAAATATTTCCACAAAATTCGTTCATGAATAAAGCTGTTTGCGATGGCCATATATATATTTTTTCGGGGACAATATAAAAGTAAATAATGGCTATATCATACTCTGTTTTCCATTATTTTGTATTGTTGACATAAATAAAACGTGTAAAAAATCAAAATATATTTGATGAAAGTTAAAAATTAAAAGGCAAATAACAAAAAAGTTATGAAAAATCGTTTAATCATTTTAATATTTCGCTAGATGAAATGGAATATTGCTATAAGAAACTACAAATTTTTACAGGACGGTTTCTACACCACATTGTATGTGACTTTAGTTTAATATTTAGTTTAGTTTATATTAGTAGTTTAATATTTACATTTACGGAACTGCGACAAAAGTATTGAGACTTAAAAAAAGGATACAGAATTTCATCGTAATATGAAAAACAAAAAGATCCTAACAATTTTCTTCGTTGCTGGACTCTTTTCATTCACTTTCTTGAAAGCCACTGTTAATGAATTTACAGTATATTTACATACCATGCTTATTAATTATTTATACTTACGAACTATATCGAACTTCAAAAGAGCCCTTATGGGCAACCTTTAAAATTTGAATATCAGCTTTTTATTAATTTATTATTTTAAAAATTTTTATTTACTACTATATTTTTCTTGAAATATATTTATTTTATCTGTTGATTTTCTCTAAAATATATTCATTCTATGTGTTGATTTTCTCTAATATATATTCATTCTAGTTGTTGATTGTCTCTACTTAGGACCTAAAGAAATCTACAGTAATTAAACTAAAGTAATTAAACGCATCCTCCTTGTTCTTTTTCCAGTTACTTTAACCAGAAGTTTTAATGCATATTTAATATATATATATATATATATATATATATATATATATATATATAATGTTGTATGAACTTAAATCCATTTAGTGCGAATACAAGTTATTATTACTTGCGCAATTGCTGCAAAGTTAGTTAATAATAATTTATTTCCTAAACCGTATTGATTAATTGATTATATTATCTCCTAAGTTTAATTAAAGTAGAATTATTTTAAAAGTGTGCATCCATACTGGTAAGTTATATTTTGAAAGATGTTTTGAAGTAATTTGAAAGCAAAATGTTAATAATGTTTTAACGGGGACTGGAGTTAAATCATCACGAAGAATAATATTACAATTGTAAAAGTAAAAATTAAAACATGTAATTATTGTCATTGATCGGAAATTAGTTGACTTTTCAAGGGGAACAAACCAACTCCCGTTCAATGATCAATAATTGATAGAAATACGTAAATATGAAAGTGTTTCGTCTTTACTCGAGTTATAAATTAAAGCCAAACCGGCAATTCTAGTCAGGCCAAATATTTCCGCGAATAGTTGTTACTCAAAGAATTGATTCTCATGAAGCATTTTAGTCAATTCAATTTGGAGTAAAAATCAATTACTGTAGAGAAATCTTGTAAAACTCGAGTAATCGTCCCCGACACTATCATCTTTATGTATTTGAGTACTATATTATTTGTAGAAATTAAACATTGGAAATTGTCATTATGAAATCGAAATCAAAGTAAAGTTGAAATAAACATAGAAGATTATAAAAAAGATAAATAATGCAAACTTTGCAAAAACAAATCAAAGAGAACATAAAAATAATATAAAAATAAAATAGAAAATAATATAAATAAGATCAGTGAATGTACATGAAGATATAAAGGCCAGAAAGGTATTAAGTAACTTACATTCTTTCTAGTGGGGGAGTTGGCAGTGTGTTCTCTTCGTGTCTGACTCAGAAGTGTAGGGTGTCCGAAAATTCTTAGCGGCAGTAGGGGCTTTGAATTATATCAGTCGGCAAGACTTGGGTGAAGAAATTTATGGTAGTGGGTGGGACTTGGAATTCTTGAGGGATGTATTTTGTGGAGTTCTTATCTGAGAGAGACCGTCTGTTAAGATTTTTTTAAAAATACTAGTGAATGGAAATTAATTAATTTCTGGCTAATTGTCGTGTCGCAATGATTAAGAATTTAAGAAAGGAAAAAGCATTTTCGCTATCCAAGAGCTAGTAGACAGTCTAAAGGCAGGAAATAGGCCCATTTTTTTAGTAACAGTATAGTAACAGTATACGTCTGAAGACAATTAGCTTTTTACAATATATACAATTGAGCAATTACACTATATACAAATCTTTCAACTGACAGTCATCCAACTTATACCGCCTTCTCAGGTTTAGGAATAAATTATCATATCCCTATCAGTTAAATGATTTAGAGTGAGTATTTAACGCCTGCTCTTTTAAGGCAATGGTTGATAAATTGAAAGGGAATTAGATTATTTTTGAGAATTTTGATAAGGATCAAAATTTCGCGTTGTGAATCTATTGTATCTGTGCATATAGTTTTAATTCGTTGTATTTGATTAATTATAGTATTGTTAATTACTTTTTTGGATATGTTGGAGTTCCAATTTATTAATTTGTTAGTACTGAAATTGAAGTTTCTTGTTTTGTCAAAAAGTAAAATTTTTTTGTAGTTAATGATTTGAAGATCTAGAAAGTCTATGCTATTTTGTGAATTATTAGTTTTATTAAGTTTAAGACAATTCGGATAAATGTCGGAGTTTTCAATTTTACCAAAATTATTAATTGTAATAAGGTCATCAATAAATCTGTAGGTGTGTTTGTAGTAATTTAACTCTTGTGGTTGTAGATTTTTTTGGAAGTTAAATTCTTTGACAAATAAAAAGATATTACAGATCGAGGTGCTGGAATGTAAGCCCATTGGCAATCCTCTGACTTGTTTAAAAAGTTGATTTTGAAACTTGATGTAGTTATGAAAAAGTGTGCATTTTAGGTAGGTTTTCCATTTGTCAAGAGTCATGATATTGAGTATATTAGGGAAAAGTTTTGGTAGATCAAGTAGACTGGTATAGATTTCTTCTAGAGGAAGTGAGGTATATAAGTTTTCAAAATCATAGCAGTTAATGTTTTGGATGTTAATGGTATGAATGGTATTAATGACAGGAGTGTTATTATGAATGATCCAGCAATAGTTATGATTAGTGTTACAATCATTGAAAATAAATTTACAGATTTTATTAAGTTGAATTGAAAAATAATAGTCTATATTTTTCTTGTAATTATTAGTTCCATTAGCTATAAATCTAAATTTTAATGGTGTTTTATGGAATTTGGGAATCGCATAAAGATTAGTAAATCTGTTGTAGTTTGCATTGAAAGTAATATTGAGTTTCTTATGAAAAGTTTTAATCCTGTTTATTATAGATGTTTCTGTAAGGTTGGCTGATTGATAAGTAGTTGCGTTGAGAAGTTCTTTATGAATAATCTCAGTGTAGAATTGTTTTCATATAATGCTAAAGTTATTAGTTGCTTTATCTATTTTTGTAATAGTAAAAAGCTGTTTTAATTTACTAATATCAGATGTAAGTTGCGACCAGTTCAGTGTACTTTTAAATTTGAGGTGACTGATTTCTGTGGATATGCGTTGAAGAATTTTAGCTTTCCATTTTAAGAAGGTATCTATGGGAAAATTCAGTTGATAGCTTGCTTTAACTATAAATTCGTTGATGTTGTTTTCGAAAGTCTTGTAACAGTAATTTGTAGTCATGTTTCTGACTGGTCTAAATTTTGTACCATAACTCATTAGTGTTTTTAGTTGATGGTTTTGTATGATATTCAGGTTGCCAGTAATTATGTGCTGGTGATGAGAATCTACGTAATTGCTGTAAATTGGTGTCTTACAATGTCATTCTGCAGTTTCATCTATTTCATGGTGGTTAGTAAGCAAGTTGCTTAAGGTCCTTTGATATTTAAATGCAATCATTGGTATAGTGTCAACTGCGGGGAAGTAATCTTTACAATCTCTGATGATTCTTGAGAAATGAATATTGTCAAACTGCGGATGCAGAAAATTGACTTTAAAATAAATTTTGCGTTGAGTGAGACTATTAGAGAGTCTGAAAAGACTAAAATCAAGAATCATGTCTTTAATGATTTGTATGTCGTCGTAGCTTTCTTGAATGAATTTTTTTAGTTTGATAAGGAATTTATTAGTACAGGAGTGTAACCAGTTGAGAAGTTTCTTGGGAAAACAGTCTGAGTCAAAAAAACATTTCAATTGTTTTTTCAATGCAAGTGTATCCAAAGTGGATAAAAATCTCGCATTATTTTTTATTTTGCTTCCTCTTTTTCCTCTCTGCGTTTTGATGCTGTAGAGTTTAAATTGGCTGAAAATAGACTTCTTAGAAGTATCTCTATGACTATGTATATAAGTGTTAAGTCCATATGGATAAAGTGAACGTTGTTTTAGTATATAGAGAGATTCCTGAAAAATTCGTGTTTTGTGATTGGGTATTATATCTAGTATCTGAAGTTGAATAGAGTTGAAGTCATGGTGTTTAAAGTGTTCTAATTCTGCTGTATTAAGTTGTGATGGTGTACTTATTTTAATGTTATTTTTTTGTGCGTTGAATTTTTTGATTTGAGCTCTATGGTTATTGATTCGAAAGTTAAGATTGTTTTTAGTCTGTCCTATATATTTAATATGTCAAGTACCGCATGTAATCATGTAAATACAGTTAAATGTTTTTCATAGAAACTGTTTTTTGGGTTTACCTGTAGCAGGCATGGCGTTAAATTTTCAAGTTTGTCATCTAGTGGAATGACATTTAGTGATTTCAATATGAGTTAAACTAGCAAGATATAAAAGTAAGGAGGCTGCTAACCTTCAATACAGTAAAGTTTTTGTATAAGAACTTTAAAACTTAAAAAGGTTGGAGATAATATATAAAGTGGGTACATTAGGTAAGAGATAAATAGCGCTAATAGCTGCTATTTAGCATATCAAATGTTGTATGAACTTAAATCCATTTAGTGCGAATACAAGTTATTATTACTTGCGCAATTGCTGCAAAGTTAGTTAATAATAATTTATTTCCTAAACCGTATTGATTAATTGATTATATTATCTCCTAAGTTTAATTAAAGTAGAATTATTTTAAAAGTGTGCATCCATACTGGTAAGTTATATTTTGAAAGATGTTTTGAAGTAATTTGAAAGCAAAATGTTAATAATGTTTTAACGGGGACTGGAGTTAAATCATCACGAAGAATAATATTACAATTGTAAAAGTAAAAATTAAAACATGTAATTATTGTCATTGATCGGAAATTAGTTGACTTTTCAAGGGGAACAAACCAACTCCCGTTCAATGATCAATAATTGATAGAAATACGTAAATATGAAAGTGTTTCGTCTTTACTCGAGTTATAAATTAAAGCCAAACCGGCAATTCTAGTCAGGCCAAATATTTCCGCGAATAGTTGTTACTCAAAGAATTGATTCTCATGAAGCATTTTAGTCAATTCAATTTGGAGTAAAAATCAATTACTGTAGAGAAATCTTGTAAAACTCGAGTAATCGTCCCCGACACTATCATCTTTATGTATTTGAGTACTATATTATTTGTAGAAATTAAACATTGGAAATTGTCATTATGAAATCGAAATCAAAGTAAAGTTGAAATAAACATAGAAGATTATAAAAAAGATAAATAATGCAAACTTTGCAAAAACAAATCAAAGAGAACATAAAAATAATATAAAAATAAAATAGAAGATAATATAAATAAGATCAGTGAATGTACATGAAGATATAAAGGCCAGAAAGGTATTAAGTAACTTACATTCTTTCTAGTGGGGGAGTTGGCAGTGTGTTCTCTTCGTGTCTGACTCAGAAGTGTAGGGTGTCCGAAAATTCTTAGCGGCAGTAGGGGCTTTGAATTATATCAGTCGGCAAGACTTGGGTGAAGAAATTTATGGTAGTGGGTGGGACTTTCTTAAATTCTTAATCATTGCGACACGACAATTAGCCAGAAATTAATTAATTTCCATTCACTAGTATTTTTAAAAAAATCTTTACAGACGGTCTCTCTCAGATAAGAACTCCACAAAATACATCCCTCAAGAATTCCAAGTCCCACCCACTACCATAAATTTCTTCACCCAAGTCTTGCCGACTGATATAATTCAAAGCCCCTACTGCCGCTAAGAATTTTCGGACACCCTACACTTCTGAGTCAGACACGAAGAGAACACACTGCCAACTCCCCCACTAGAAAGAATGTAAGTTACTTAATACCTTTCTGGCCTTTATATCTTCATGTACATTCACTGATCTTATTTATATTATTTTCTATTTTATTTTTATATTATTTTTATGTTCTCTTTGATTTGTTTTTGCAAAGTTTGCATTATTTATCTTTTTTATAATCTTCTATGTTTATTTCAACTTTACTTTGATTTCGATTTCATAATGACAATTTCCAATGTTTAATTTCTACAAATAATATAGTACTCAAATACATAAAGATGATAGTGTCGGGGACGATTACTCGAGTTTTACAAGATTTCTCTACAGTAATTGATTTTTACTCCAAATTGAATTGACTAAAATGCTTCATGAGAATCAATTCTTTGAGTAACAACTATTCGCGGAAATATTTGGCCTGACTAGAATTGCCGGTTTGGCTTTAATTTATAACTCGAGTAAAGACGAAACACTTTCATATTTACGTATTTCTATCAATTATTGATCATTGAACGGGAGTTGGTTTGTTCCCCTTGAAAAGTCAACTAATTTCCGATCAATGACAATAATTACATGTTTTAATTTTTACTTTTACAATTGTAATATTATTCTTCGTGATGATTTAACTCCAGTCCCCGTTAAAACATTATTAACATTTTGCTTTCAAATTACTTCAAAACATCTTTCAAAATATAACTTACCAGTATGGATGCACACTTTTAAAATAATTCTACTTTAATTAAACTTAGGAGATAATATAATCAATTAATCAATACGGTTTAGGAAATAAATTATTATTAACTAACTTTGCAGCAATTGCGCAAGTAATAATAACTTGTATTCGCACTAAATGGATTTAAGTTCATACAACATTTGATATGCTAAATAGCAGCTATTAGCGCTATTTATCTCTTACCTAATGTACCCACTTTATATATTATCTCCAACCTTTTTAAGTTTTAAAGTTCTTATACAAAAACTTTACTGTATTGAAGGTTAGCAGCCTCCTTACTTTTATATCTTGCTAGTTTAACTCATATTGAAATCACTAAATGTCATTCCACTAGATGACAAACTTGAAAATTTAACGCCATGCCTGCTACAGGTAAACCCAAAAAACAGTTTCTATGAAAAACATTTAACTGTATTTACATGATTACATGCGGTACTTGACATATTAAATATATAGGACAGACTAAAAACAATCTTAACTTTCGAATCAATAACCATAGAGCTCAAATCAAAAAATTCAACGCACAAAAAAATAACATTAAAATAAGTACACCATCACAACTTAATACAGCAGAATTAGAACACTTTAAACACCATGACTTCAACTCTATTCAACTTCAGATACTAGATATAATACCCAATCACAAAACACGAATTTTTCAGGAATCTCTCTATATACTAAAACAACGTTCACTTTATCCATATGGACTTAACACTTATATACATAGTCATAGAGATACTTCTAAGAAGTCTATTTTCAGCCAATTTAAACTCTACAGCATCAAAACGCAGAGAGGAAAAAGAGGAAGCAAAATAAAAAATAATGCGAGATTTTTATCCACTTTGGATACACTTGCATTGAAAAAACAATTGAAATGTTTTTTTGACTCAGACTGTTTTCCCAAGAAACTTCTCAACTGGTTACACTCCTGTACTAATAAATTCCTTATCAAACTAAAAAAATTCATTCAAGAAAGCTACGACGACATACAAATCATTAAAGACATGATTCTTGATTTTAGTCTTTTCAGACTCTCTAATAGTCTCACTCAACGCAAAATTTATTTTAAAGTCAATTTTCTGCATCCGCAGTTTGACAATATTCATTTCTCAAGAATCATCAGAGATTGTAAAGATTACTTCCCCGCAGTTGACACTATACCAATGATTGCATTTAAATATCAAAGGACCTTAAGCAACTTGCTTACTAACCACCATGAAATAGATGAAACTGCAGAATGACATTGTAAGACACCAATTTACAGCAATTACGTAGATTCTCATCACCAGCACATAATTACTGGCAACCTGAATATCATACAAAACCATCAACTAAAAACACTAATGAGTTATGGTACAAAATTTAGACCAGTCAGAAACATGACTACAAATTACTGTTACAAGACTTTCGAAAACAACATCAACGAATTTATAGTTAAAGCAAGCTATCAACTGAATTTTCCCATAGATACCTTCTTAAAATGGAAAGCTAAAATTCTTCAACGCATATCCACAGAAATCAGTCACCTCAAATTTAAAAGTACACTGAACTGGTCGCAACTTACATCTGATATTAGTAAATTAAAACAGCTTTTTACTATTACAAAAATAGATAAAGCAACTAATAACTTTAGCATTATATGAAAACAATTCTACACTGAGATTATTCATAAAGAACTTCTCAACGCAACTACTTATCAATCAGCCAACCTTACAGAAACATCTATAATAAACAGGATTAAAACTTTTCATAAGAAACTCAATATTACTTTCAATGCAAACTACAACAGATTTACTAATCTTTATGCGATTCCCAAATTCCATAAAACACCATTAAAATTTAGATTTATAGCTAATGGAACTAATAATTACAAGAAAAATATAGACTATTATTTTTCAATTCAACTTAATAAAATCTGTAAATTTATTTTCAATGATTGTAACACTAATCATAACTATTGCTGGATCATTCATAATAACACTCCTGTCATTAATACCATTCATACCATTAACATCCAAAACATTAACTGCTATGATTTTGAAAACTTATATACCTCACTTCCTCTAGAAGAAATCTATACCAGTCTACTTGATCTACCAAAACTTTTCCCTAATATACTCAATATCATGACTCTTGACAAATGGAAAACCTACCTAAAATGCACACTTTTTCATAACTACATCAAGTTTCAAAATCAACTTTTTAAACAAGTCAGAGGATTGCCAATGGGCTTACATTCCAGCACCTCGATCTGTAATATCTTTTTATTTGTCAAAGAATTTAACTTCCAAAAAAATCTACAACCACAAGAGTTAAATTACTACAAACACACCTACAGATTTATTGATGACCTTATTACAATTAATAATTTTGGTAAAATTGAAAACTCCGACATTTATCCGAATTGTCTTAAACTTAATAAAACTAATAATTCACAAAATAGCATAGACTTTCTAGATCTTCAAATCATTAACTACAAAAAAATTTTACTTTTTGACAAAACAAGAAACTTCAATTTCAGTACTAACAAATTAATAAATTGGAACTCCAACATATCCAAAAAAGTAATTAACAATACTATAATTAATCAAATACAACGAATTAAAACTATATGCACAGATACAATAGATTCACAACGCGAAATTTTGATCCTTATCAAAATTCTCAAAAATAATCTAATTCCCTTTCAATTTATCAACCATTGCCTTAAAAGAGCAGGCGTTAAATACTCACTCTAAATCATTTAACTGATAGGGATATGATAATTTATTCCTAAACCTGAGAAGGCGGTATAAGTTGGATGACTGTCAGTTGAAAGATTTGTATATAGTGTAATTGCTCAATTGTATATATTGTAAAAAGCTAATTGTCTTCAGACGTATACTGTTACTATACTGTTACTAAAAAAATGGGCCTATTTCCTGCCTTTAGACTGTCTACTAGCTCTTGGATAGCTTAAATTCTTAATCATTGCGACACGACAATTAGCCAGAAATTAATTAATTTCCATTCACTAGTATTTTTAAAAAAATCTTAACAGACGGTCTCTCTCAGATAAGAACTCCACAAAATACATCCCTCAAGAATTCCAAGTCCCACCCACTACCATAAATTTCTTCACCCAAGTCTTGCCGACTGATATAATTCAAAGCCCCTACTGCCGCTAAGAATTTTCGGACACCCTACACTTCTGAGTCAGACACGAAGAGAACACACTGCCAACTCCCCCACTAGAAAGAATGTAAGTTACTTAATACCTTTCTGGCCTTTATATCTTCATGTACATTCACTGATCTTATTTATATTATTTTCTATTTTATTTTTATATTATTTTTATGTTCTCTTTGATTTGTTTTTGCAAAGTTTGCATTATTTATCTTTTTTATAATCTTCTATGTTTATTTCAACTTTACTTTGATTTCGATTTCATAATGACAATTTCCAATGTTTAATTTCTACAAATAATATAGTACTCAAATACATAAAGATGATAGTGTCGGGGACGATTACTCGAGTTTTACAAGATTTCTCTACAGTAATTGATTTTTACTCCAAATTGAATTGACTAAAATGCTTCATGAGAATCAATTCTTTGAGTAACAACTATTCGCGGAAATATTTGGCCTGACTAGAATTGCCGGTTTGGCTTTAATTTATAACTCGAGTAAAGACGAAACACTTTCATATTTACGTATTTCTATCAATTATTGATCATTGAACGGGAGTTGGTTTGTCCCCTTGAAAAGTCAACTAATTTCCGATCAATGACAATAATTACATGTTTTAATTTTTACTTTTACAATTGTAATATTATTCTTCGTGATGATTTAACTCCAGTCCCCGTTAAAACATTATTAACATTTTGCTTTCAAATTACTTCAAAACATCTTTCAAAATATAACTTACCAGTATGGATGCACACTTTTAAAATAATTCTACTTTAATTAAACTTAGGAGATAATATAATCAATTAATCAATACGGTTTAGGAAATAAATTATTATATATATATATATATATACTAACTAAACGCATCCTCACATCCTGCTTGTTCATAATATTCTCAGCTGCCACTGGCGAACGGATGTATCAATGATGCATTGAAACTCCTTTTTTTTTACTTCAAAAAGCAGACTTAATCAACTGCCCCGGATGTGAGGTAGCTGTAAAACAATTTAAGGGGCCTCTATAGGGGACTAACAACAGGTGTTGCATACTACTTGTTACTTTTAAGAAGAGTACGGGTAGTCGTCAACTTACGATAAAGGTCATAAGTCGAATCGGTCGTGGCGTCATAAGTCGAATATGACTTAAGCTGCGGTGTTTCTTAAAACTATTGATAATGTTTTTATAAATTAGGTTTTTTTACTTAACACAAAATGGGCATAAGAATGCATAAATTTACATAACTTTATAAAAATTTATTTTTGCACATATTTTAATAAATTAACGGTTATCCTTGCTTTAAATTAGTTACATGAAAATAAACTTTCAAATAATGTTTTTATTTTATTTACTTATTTATTTGTGTGTGTTTATTGCTAGTTGAAAAGCGCACATGATATTATGTTTCAAGGCTTTTAAGGTATTTCTCCCGCCTTCTTACATTGTTTCCGTCTGTAAGAAAGGCATAAGTTTTGTTTTGTACAAACTTTATTTTTCTTTACATATTTTGAATAAAATTTTTTAATGGCTCTCATTCATTATTTTTTCAAAATAAAATTATATTTTTGAGGAATACATGCCTTTTAAATTATAGCCTTATCATGAAATTTTTTCATACTTTGTCTAATTAGCATTTGTCGTTCTACAGAATGCCTAGGGAAAGTAAGTAATTCTCATATTTCATACTTTGCCTGAAAAACGATAGGAGTTCTACAAAATGCCCAGATATTCTACAAAATGCTGGCTTTTCATGCATTAGTGTTAACATATAAATACATTAAACATTTAAAGATGCAGTCTCATGCATATAGGCACTGAAATTTTACAATTTTGAATGCAATTACTGGTGCATACAATTGCAAGTACTTTTAAGTTTTAAGATTAAATTAAAAAATAATATTTGACAACCGCTATTTTATCTGTACCAGAGAACAGGATTTTTAAAGTATTTAATTCTTATTGAGTTTGCAAATCTGGTGATTACAGTCAATGCTTTTGATTATTGCTTGGCGTTGACTTCCTCAGTCTTGTGTATCCTGATTGAAAACTTTGTCTAGGATGTATCCCGCCGTGTCCATTTCATAAATGCTGTTAGAAGTGCTACCGCTGAGAGAGTAATTGATCTGTAGACTTATCATGAGCTATTTGGAAGGTAACTTCAAATTTTATGACTGTACTTTTGCAGAAGGTATTTGTTGTCTTTAATTCAAAATAACCGTTACTTATTTGGATAGTTGATTGCACCTGAGAGTATTTAATTAATCCCAAAATTAGTTGTTATTCCCCTTCCCGTGTGGTTTCGTATATTTCACGATAACATCCGACTGTATTCAAATTTGCTTTTAAGAACCGCTCAGTGTTTTGATCCACATTTTCGAGTAACTGAAGCCCTTGATTTAATTTAGAAAATTCTTTGCTCTGAATGACAACACACTAAATATTGTGCTCTGCCGAATGGCAACACTATTGTGGAAAATAAAAATATTTCATTTCGGGCAGTTGCAGCACACTTCTTTTAAATCGATGAGTTTTCTTATTAAATTTAAAGCATAAAAGTCTTACTCTTTGCCGCAGGGCAGCACACTGCTTTTAAATTTTTTAATTAAATAATTTCGAAATTCAGAATTTGGGTTTCGAGTTGCATATGTTTGGGTAGAGGACTATGTGTATTCAAAATGTCGTGGCTCTAAGATCCATCGTTTTCCAGAGTGTGAGGATCATACATACATATATTAATATTCTTCATTATTCCATAACAGAGATAAAGATGGAATTTATGAGCGTCAAAATTATTTGAAAGAAATATCAATCTAATAATTTAATATTTAGTCGTGAGTATATTTAATTTACAAATTATAACCAACAAAATGGTAATAAACTTTACTTTTCAAATAGAAATTAAATATAAATATTAGTTGTTACTTCCTTGTGCGAAGTAAAAGAAGTAAAAAGGAAGTAAAAATCGCAAAAAGTTTCGGGTTTCGGATTTCAATAGAAATATCCATTTTGACCGTTCTCGACCCCATTATAAATATTTCTTTGTATCATGTCTGTACGCGTTACTCCAAAAATGATTTAAAATGGATTAAAAATGGACTTTTTCGTGATGTCTGTACGCATGTATGTATATCGAATAACTCAAAAATGATTAGCAGCAGAGCCTTGAAATTTTGCATATAGGACTGCTATAACATATAGTTGTGCACTTTCCTTTTTATTCCAAACGGCAGTACCAAAAGTACTTATAGTAGTTACCCACCCCCCTGACCCGGCTTTAAATTCCTTATTCGGAATTTATATGTGGAATTGTAGACATGTATTTTCCACGACAGAAGTGTTTCAAAGGATGAAAATATTCATTTTTGGCAATTTTGACCGAAGAAAAATATCTTTTTGACAAATAACACAATTTAACTTTTAATGCTGTCTCCCGGTTCCTATATTTATATTTGGAACAGTTTCATACTCGTTATGAAAAAATAAAATTTGAGCATTGCCGTACGTTAAAATTTGACGGGGATATTTAATTTTAAAGTTTGCAATCTTTGATGTCATTTCCAACGTGCCCAAGGGATTGGTTAATTCAGTTAGAATAATTTGAGGAAATAAATTTGAATGAAGTGCAGTAAAATATGCGTATAATTTCAAAGGTGTGCAAGGAAGTCATGTGGTGTACACAACAGATTTTGTTTCCTTTGTGATATTATTGCTTATGTATACTTTGATAAATATTTAGCAAGCGAAATTTAAAATTTGTTTAAAATGAAATTTACATTTAATTAAACAAAATAAAATAAAATAAATTCTGGCCCGTCAGTTGTTTTCAGATCATGCATTTTGCCCGCATGCAATCTGAGTTTGAGGCACTTGCTTTAAATCCTTCTCACCTTAACATTTAAGAGGAAATATAATTAGCGCTCTTTTCCTCAGCTTTTATCGAAACCAGTCCCAACTGGCTGTAATTGTAGCCATTTGACGTCAAGCAGTTAATTTAATTGCTAATTTCTGTGGAATCTGAGAATAAGATAATGCAATAAATTAGATATTCGATTATACAAAGTAAATTTGCATGAATATAGATTAATGGGGTAAACTTAAAGGAAATTAGATGAATAACTTAGGTGTTTCATAACGCAACTATCTAGATGAATTTTTAACCACAAATATTTGAATGCTTGAACTGTTAATTTTAACTTCAAGGGAAAATATAATTTTTCACCTTTAACATCAGCTTCTTTTCTAACTGAGTCTTCAAGGAATTGACCTGTTTTTTTTTTTTTTTTTTTTTTTTTTTTTTTTTTTTTTTTTTGACGTGAAAGTGAATAGGTCTTGCAGCCAATCTTCCATTGCTGTTGAATTGATTAAACCATCCGGAAGTGGTTTTAGATTAGATAAGTTTAGGTTATTGAATTATGTTGACTCTCTTTACTCTAACGTATAGCCCCGACAATGATGTCGAGTATCAAGACCGCTGAATGCTGGGAGTACGTTCTGCGTTCGGTCGCAGACGAACAAGCCGCCTGCATTGGTTGATTTTTATGTTTTCCCTAGTGTTATGCGAATATGAGGCAATTTACCTCAGGAACTCTCCACGCAGTCATCCATCCTTACACAGATAGCTCTAATGTGCTTTTTATATTCTCATAATCTAACTTATTTTAACCCGAGCTAATAAAAAATTGCAATTTTTTGTGGCAGGGATGTCCTTATATGCTTAAGAAAAGAGAAGAAAAAGCACTCAATTTTAAGTTTGTTTTCGCTGTTTATTTCTAATATAGTCAACTCATATTATTACAGAATTATGAAAAATTTATAAAGCACCAGTATAAAACAAAAGTGCCTACGAGGAATGCTGAAGAGAAAGAAATGTAACTGAGATAACAGCAGGAATAGTATATCATGTCGTAGTAATTAGGGTTATTTCTACAAAACTACGTCATTTAGTTGTATGCAATCTACGTATGCATGTATATGTATATGTATGTACAAAAAGTACAAAAAGAAGAGTTTTAATGACTTCGTACGCGAACTCAATGACATTTTTATTAGTTCTTTTGTAAGTACTGTTTCTTTTTTTTATTTATAGTTTAATTTCTCCATTGCTAGTGAGATTTATTCTTCACTTACCGGATTTTCTCACTTGTAGCCCCCTTTATACATTCTACCGCCGGGTTTGGAATAAATTAAAAGTTTCCGCTTTATTTTCCTCTTCTTCAGTGCGTTCAGAGAGCGAATTCAACTAAATTTGAAAATGAATTCGTCAATATTGTGATTGTTTTCGTTTTACTTAGAATGACGATACCATTCTAATACAAAATTCGACCCATCATAGCGAAGCAAACATGAACTGATATTTTGTCTACGATTTCGCTCTGCTGAACCTTCTCTAATTGTTTGTGGACGATTTGAGGCTTAAGAAGTAGCGGTTTTATGATCGTCTCAGCTACTCCTCAGAGCTTAGAGCCTCAAATCATGGGTAGGAAAGTAGAAACTCTTAATTTTAACTGATAGTCCGACATATTTGATTATATGTTACCACTAAAGTTGCAAACGTCCCGAATGATCGGGCTTCTGATGTATAAATAAAAAAGCAACTTGCTTCCATAATGTTACTTGAGGCTCTGGAACGATTTTTAAGAAGTATTTTGCATATGACTTTTAGACAGTCCTTTCTCAAGTTTTCAGAATTTCAATATTAATTTAGAATTCAATCATGTAGTACCATTTTGTTTCGCTAGATGATTCTACATTTATGCTGGTTTGCGCTGCTTCTTAACTTCGTTGTAAAAATGATCGTTTCTTCTGCCATTTTGCAAAAGTCGCTTTGATCGTGAGAAAAATCGACCTGTATGTGATCGCCTTCAAAATAGATAAATTTTTATTCAAACCCTATGCCAGAATAAAGTTGATTTTTTGGCTAATATAAAATTTTGGGCTGATGCGTTTCTTTTCAGTTTGATACCTTAAAGATACCACCTCACTTAGCAAACAGGAGAACTGCGACTAATGCAAACCAGACAAATGCGAATTGCAGTTAGCTTTCTGTTGCTGCTAATCTCGTTTATCTGGCCTAATCAGAACAAGTCTACCAATTTTATCGTAGAGAAGATTCCGTCTGCCACTGCCACGAGCCTTGAGCACCATAGAGATGGCAGTACGATATTTGCACATTTCTGCTTCAGTTTTGAATCAGATCATTCTGGGTAACGGATTTCCCACCCCCTCTTCCTCTACTATTTAAACTCTCGACAGAACTTTCAACTCCCTGTTCCTTCTCCTAGCTCCCTCCACGGGATTCATTCAGGATCCATGATCACCATGCCCATTGTGGACTTATCTCATTTTTGCAGGGAAGTACTGCAAAAGCAGTAGAACTCCTGTATAATTACTTGTGTATCAAAAGGCTCCCAGTATATTTAAAGTGCTACATGCTGCACAGACATTTAGAAACATGCGTGCCTTTTACGTGCTGTGCTTTTGCATACCACAGCCGGCCTGTGGGCCGAATGCGGCCTTTATAATTGTTTAATTGGATAAAAAAATGGCCCCTTATGAAATCATGTGCAACGAATCCCGTTCATCTCTTTTATACCCGATTTTGTTCACAAACTGCCGAAATCAGCAGCAGGAGTGCGCTTATATTTTTACACAGTATATGATCATGTATACGCAAGACTATGCTAGGGATCAACCTTCATCTCAGATGAGATCACTAGATAAATTAGGAAGCTAGTACATTAACCGAAGAGTTCTATCGTTTATAGCAGCTTTAAATTAGATATTATAAATGACTTATGAATAATGTCGAGATAAAAAGATTGGCGAGAAAAAGAAACTTAAGGAAATAACATTTCAGCTAAAAATTTTTGTTTGAAACTGAAACCATATACATGCCACACATTTCATGACTAATATAAATAGAACCCATTTTTGACGTATTTGTAATTATTTTTTTAAATTGTCATTTTATTAACAGTAATTATATTTTCTTGTATTTTCTCCCGGACAGGGGATTTTCCCTTCCTTTTTCTTTAATTGCTTTTCTTCAACAGTTATTTAATTATTAAGTAATAATATTTAACAATTAGAAGACCTCTTATCTTTCTGGTCTGAGCAAATATATATGATGTAGGCCAAAGAATGTAGGGTAGCGTTCAAGTGAAACTTAACTGTTACGAAAATTAAAAGTAATTGACTTTGTTTAACAATTAATTGATTAATAAATAAGTAACAATATTTAACAATCAAAGAACATATTTGCTATAAAATATATTAATATGTGTTACTGCTGAAAGTGGGAAAATTTATTTAAACTTAAATCGGAGAAAATATTTTACATTTCCTTCCGGAGGGATAAAATTTTGTTGTTTGCATAATTTCGCTGTTGAGAGTAGTGAGTAGTACAATGGCTTATATTTCACCACAGAAATGGCACTTCAAGATAAATGTATAAAAAATCCTAATATTTTTTGAAAAGATTTATTGCCATTCGTCATATTAATGGCACGTTTTGTGCAACAAAATACAAAATGATAAAAATTTTCTTTTTAAATTTGAATTTCGTTGAAATTCGAACATATTCGTTTCCTTAAAATATGACTGGAAGAATAACGGATTGTTTCTGGTTATATTGATGGCATTTTAATACCGACGCAGACGTTTCCTTTCCTTCAAAAAGCAAAGCCGGGAGGAAAATCGAAGCATAGAAGTTCTTCTTTAAAGATAATGCATGAGTTTCCATTAAGAATGTCTTCTAAGACAAGCTCTGTTGCTCATTTGCATAGAGTAGTGAACATTTTGCATATTTGCATACGTAATAAGAGCTCATAAATCACGTGATTATGACGTGAATTTTTTTATTTTTTTACGGATGCAAAGTGATGCAAAAAAACATTTGTAGTAGAGAAGACATGAATTCTCATCACAGTTCGATATCCAGTTCATATTCAGTGTTAGGGAAAGTACAATATTCGTTACTGAATGAGTTGTCAAATGCCTGAACAGTGTCTGCAATAAGTTAATTGATTATTATCTTCCGCCAACCTATATATATAGGCAAAGGAGATAATATTTTCGGTCTAAAAATATAGTGAGTTTACAGTGAATGACGAATTAGGAATCCCACAACACGTTTTGACTATCTTTACAACGATATATGTGTGTATGTTTTTGACGATTTTTTTCGTACGCGATAACCCTTATATGAAACTTCCAAAAATTTCTGTTTTCTGTGTTTAAGCTTTCGACACTTATATAGAGTTAATTTTGAATAAAACTGGACAACCGGAAGTGGTACCATACAGAAAGCCCGTAACAATCTTCAGTGGACAATCAGAAGTAGTACCTACTTGAAGCGCATAGCAGTTTTTAATGGAAAATTGAAATTAATAATGAATGAAATGAATGATTTTTGATGAAATTACATTAAAATGAAATGAGTTTTACATTAAAATATAATCGAAAACTTTTCGAAAATCTTTAAAATCGCGGAAACAAGTTATTAATTTTTGACTAAAAATGGTAAGTCAGTATGATGCTTTATTTGAAGCTCTGAACAGACTTTCGTAAATAAATATATTATGAGATAATTCAAAACTTCTCAGATTTCGTATTTAAAATAGGTATGTTATTGTAAACAATGTATTACATTTATAAGCATTAAATATTTTCTTGCAGTAATGCTAAATCAAATCATTAATTTCTGAATCTGAAACACTGTATGATCAGAGGATGCTGTACTACGATTGCTGCGATATTTTCATATCAAATCATGGGAACGGATGTGGACATTAGCGCATAAGTTATCATTGTCCATTGTATGGAGAAGAAATAATAAAAAAAAATGAGCAATGTTTATAAATTCGCCAGCTCCTTATATTAACATAGAAATGGCGAAAGGTCATGTGTTGGCCACATCAAAATTTCTTTAGCTATAAAATTCCATATGCAAGATCTTGTGGTGTAAGTGGTTGCCAAATCCATGTATTAACTAAAAGACTCATACTGCATTTGCAGTCAAGGTTTCAGTTGATCCTCATGTCTTTATGCTCAAAAAATTCTACAGCTTTCTACGTTTACTTCCAAAGGAAAATGGGAACATGGTAAGTACGATCTCCTCATCACCTGGATTACATCACATGGTCTCGCGCCTATCCTCATTCCCCCTTTAAGTGGGCGAGAATTCAAATTTATTGCACCTTTACGTGCTCTTGAGGTCCTACTAGTTATCTTACGATCCATGTTCCGAACTCCGCTAAGAATGCAATTAATTTTTTCACGTTTTTTTGGTTAAAAAAATTCTAGTGACTTTGCAGGATGACTGCACATCAATTATTTTTCGTAATTTCCTACAAATTATGAAACATTCCTCATTTTTTGGGATTCTAATCCCCATTTTTGTCCGAATGTGATGTCTTAACTAAGTAACTCAGTCTTTATCACTTTCTCTTTTAGCCTAGAAGGCCTATTAGTCTCGAAACTCATTTTTGTTATCCATTTACCTTTCAAATAACTAGCGTCTATTTTGGCTAGCCGCCTAAAATAGTTACTGTAAAAGAATATTCACCGCATTTTTTCTCTAGCCTTTTAGCACGAGTTTCAGAAAATTTTAAAAATATTTGTGTGATACTGAAAACCCGTTTTGAGCCTAAAGCGCCGTTCCCACTGGGGTTTATGTGAGCTAACGGAGTCAGTTCCCTGTGTCGACTAGCTCCGCTGTGCCTGCTGTTCAGATTTTTCAACTTGCTACTCTATGGGAAAAAACTGGTTTTGGGGATGGGTCGACTACGTTAGTTGTGTTCGTTAGCTCAGATAAACCCCAGTGGGAACGGGCCTTAATAGCCCATTCGGCTAGCGCCTTTTTCAACTAACATGTTTCTGGTTTCGAGGAGCCTATGTTCGGGTGGACGATTATGTTCGTATAAAATCTGGTATTTCTGTTTGCCAGGATTTTTCTATAGTGCGAATATCTAACAAACAAACAAATGTGCAAACAAATTGTTCGTTATAATTAATGGAGGTAGTAGCCGAAATTATCTATGAAGTATTTTCTGCTTCCTTACAGTTTGCCATTGCGGTGTAATTGCAGGCACATCTGGGTAGCAATAGGGAAGTTCGAATCCCGGAGTGGACCGCATGTTTTTTATTTCATCTGCCCCGAGTAAAATTCCTAAAGTTCTCAACAAGTTGTACGCATAAGCATGTTACGGGTGCATATTTTACTGTATTTCTCCCAGCATGTAACCCCCTTTTTTTTTCTAATTTCATCAAATTTGAGAGGCGATAATAATGCGAGTCATTTAACAGGGTGTCTTCCTTTTGACTTCCTTTTGTTGCGAAATATTTGGTTATTTTGCCAAGAGATGGCGCTACAAGACAGTCTGAGTTCCTTAACTCCTTGTCGTCTGGACACATGACAATGCAAAAATTGATTCAGTATTTTTCATGGACCTTATAAGAGATAGATTAACCCAGTGGGCGGGGCGCGCGTCACCAACATGTCGGTAAAAAAGAGTAGGGACGATATGGTTTACTTTAACACTGAAACCTATGGCGTTTGTATCACATAACTTTTTTTAATTATTAAATGTGATACGTTGTATAGTGATGAGATTATGAAAGCCACAGGTTTTTCCAAATAGGATTTAATATATCTCATTAAAGCACTTTTTACTGCATTTGGCGCATTTTTTTCACGCGCAATTCTTGTACAAACCTCTTTACTTTGGTATAACGGTAAAAACTCTAAGCACAAAATTTATGAACTTAATTTTGTGTAAAAATAATGTAAAATTAAATAAGATTGATAGCACGCGATGCTTTGAAATAAATAAGGTAAAATTAAACAAGATCTAATAATTTTTTTTTTTTTTAATTTAATGAACATTTTCAGGCAGTGATTTTCCAAACTTTAATAATATTACGAAACGATCATATTTATTTGATTATATGATCATTAAATTATTAACATTAAAGTGTATTAGTTATTTTAATAATTCATAAATTTCGCAGCCTAAAATTTTCTGAGAGTAATGAAAGGAAGGAAAAAAGATAAAATAAAATCTAGAAGCACTCAGATTTTATATTACGCCCAAAAGGAACCTTTTTTTAAAGTTTTGTGTGTTACCTATATTTATTGAATATCATGTTCTTCGCCCGTAAACCACATACATTTGAAAACAGAATATCTTTAGAATTTCCACACTGGAGATAAAACTGTTATTTTCCGTACAGTGCTCGCTCTGAACTCGTTGAGTTTGCTAATCAAAAATTCGTTTATGTTTTACAAAATATGAAACAGATTAAAACAAATTCGAAATTCGCCCATCTAGATGCCCATGTTCGGGTTTAGGATTACATTATTAAAAATTTGATGGCTCTAGATACTGTCGTTTTTGTCACAGTGCGAGAAACATACATGTATTCATGCAGATTTTTCATTATTTAATTTCTTTGCATATAATACAGGGCGATAATATTTGGTAACAACAATTTGCAAGGAGACACGGACATTTATAGTAAAACAGCGCAAAATGCCTCTTCGAAACTAACAGCCTTTCTAGGCTACCGCCAATTTGGGCTAATAAATTAAATGAACAGTAAATAAAAAAAACTTATACAGAACTAAAAATAAATTTAAAAGATTATCACTATAAAATACAAGCAAAATTAATTATTACGGTTAAATACAATTTTAATATTAGAATTAAATGTATAAAAATTTTTAAGGAGTCAAAAGTGTTTATCACTATGATGTATTATAAAATATAATTGAAATAAAATTCCTTTATAGAAATTATGCTATAATACTCATCTACAATTTTAAAAAAGCAGCACGATTTAGAATTTTAAACAAAACTTTCGAAAATTCGTTTTTAAGTATTTTAGTATTTTTTACATATTTACACCAATAAAAATCATAAAAATTGCAAGAGAAAATTGCTTGTTTAATATATTCTGTTAGTTCAGATTTAAAATATTATTTTCTAAAAGAAGTAGTTACAAATTTCCTTACAGCATAGGAAAAGCTAAAAAAAATATCCAGCCCTGAAAGCATGCAATAGTTTTATAATTATTTGGAACGTTAATTATGCGTGGTAAATATGCTAAATTTTTAAAAATCAATCTCAGTTTCAAAAATAAAAATATGTAGAAATTCTAATTTGTGAAATGAGGCGCTGCAACCTGCTTTTTCTTGACATTTATACACGCTGCAATAGGCAACCAAGGGTTAGTTTATTTCTTATAAGGTCCATGGCATTTTTGCTTAGAATTCAAACTACAGCGTAGTAGCTTGGAATATTCGAAATATTCGTTGGGACTACCGCTTTTCTAGCTATGAAATTGGATTCATTCTTATAGTCCACCCTATGTAAGCATGTGTATATATTTAAGTTTTAATTAAAAGCATTTAAAAATCATCTCATGCCATGATTCTCGTTTCTTGATTTTAGCAGTTTCGTTTTTGATTGATTTCGCAATACTTGCTTACAGTTATCCATGCTTACTCTTGTGCCTGCCACTTCTTAAACTTTAGATCATCCAATAAATAATTAGAGAAGGTGAATGTGCAGCCGATTTGGCGAAATTATGAACTGGATTCTCAGTGCGTGTTTGCTTCTCTGTGCTGAGTGGTTTCTTGCATTAGGCTGGCTTAAATTTCAACAATTAGAAAGGAAAAGTTCTGCGTGACTTTCGTTATTGTTAATAAGACGACAATAATCACTACGTGAACGAATCCATTTTTTTTTTTTAATTTAGGAGAGCACATTCTCTGAACGAATTCAGGAAGGGGGACATGACATGAAAATTTTTAAGATCTTTATAACATGGTTCTATCATTCATTACTAGCCTATGATGCATTCATCATTTACATGTGGGTATTAAGTTTAACTAGCATTTACATATAGTTATTAAAGCTGGTTTGTTTACCCGACTGCGGTGCGTAAATGGAATGCTAGCCGAGCTTGTTGATAATCATCAAAAGGTTAAGTTACGAGATTATTCAATCTCCCATCTCTGAAATTGAGTTTGTGCAGTGTAAAGGATGTCACTAGATTCACGTTTGGGGGTGCAAACTCAACTGAATGTCTCAATCAGATTTAATCATCAATAAATGTGTTCCGATATCGAGTAATTATTCAATAAAAGGAAATGTGTTATGAAAGAATGACAGACCTAAATGGCTTACAACTATAATAAGCGAAAACAGTAATATTAATAGTGATTATTAGTATACCTAGACGTATTTGCGTTTCTAAACTGCTTCTGATGAACTCATCTACTACCATTATTTACCTATCACGATCTCTCTAGTTTCCACTCAACATGATGGATTCATTGCATCACCAGAGTTTCGCCAGATCTGTAAATCTATCGTTTGTTTAAAAGAGGTAGGACATAGAATCCTCAAATTGGGAATACTTGTTGTTTCCATTCAGTAGTTAAACCCATATTGCTTTCGAATCGAGAACAGATTATACATTTCAATAACGTAGTATTCATCTATGCAGCAATGCAGGTTGTAAAAACACCGAAGTACGTGTTTACAATTATTAAATTGTTGACATGAGTAAAAGTAAGATACGTATTAATACTGTATTCCCTCGCGTAATTTACTCCTTTTTTGACTAATTTTATCGTCAAAAAAGTCTAGGAGAAAATTGTGCGAGTCATTTAATTTCCGAACAGCGTGGTAATAGTAAGAACATAGAAAATTTCTTTATCTGTTACTATAGCTTTATACTTGATAGCGTTTTAATTTTGATAAAGTTTGTAGTTTTGTAGAGAAATCACTAGAAATTATCCTCATCGTTAATTCTAGGTGCTCGGTCAATCGTGTTCCCTTCGTATTAATTTAAAAAAAAAAAGTGTTCACACTGAAATGTTTTCCCCAACAAAGCTATTATTCTAACTGAATTCGCAACGAAACTTATTTATATTTTGACAAGTACAAATAGAAGTTAATAAAGTCCTCAAATCTTTGAATATGATTTATATCAAAATATAAATTTATCATCTTCATTTATCGGTTTTCTGGTGCATTAGTTATGATGGATTTTAATAGAAATCAAAATTCAGAACTTAAAACTTAAATCCTGAAATATTTGCAACATAGTATTTGAAACAAATGCATAAGTGAGATGTGTTTGCGGGCCTTATAAAATTACTTCGAGGGCCGCCTATTTGAGACCGTAGTTTTAGCAGGAATAACTGACTATATTAAACATTTTCTTTACTAATGATTTTGATTCTTAAGAAAAACCGATATTTCTTAAATTTCTATAATTACTTCTTTTAGTTTTGACTATTTCAGTAGTTTGCCTCTTCTGAAAAAATTTATTTGTATTAAGTGTAATATAAAGTGCCTTTTTCTATTTGTTTCTTGGCATCAGTTTGGAATCGGGAACCAATTCGTAATCGTTCCTTCGGCAACCCAATAATTTGACTTAACATGAGGGGCCATTGAGATATCAGATATTTTCCAGCTGCTATGAAGTTTGATGTCTTTTCTATAAATCATTTCCTAAAGCTTGAATAAATTAAAAACATTGTTGCTCTTTCTCCAGTTTTAGATTCGTTCTCTAGAAAAATATTTTCTCAAGATTCTATTTACAAACATCTGTATGTAACTATTAAACGCGTGTATTATTATAAAGATTAAAACGGGTAACTTCTTCGAGTTTAAAAATAACATTTCGCAAATTCTAAATAAATACAAAATCAGTGCTTTTAAATTAAATACATTTCAGAGAATATATTAAAACACATTTAATGTTGGAACTTCCGAGAAAGAGACATAGTGCGTTAAAATTTGTTTCACGAGTAAATACATTCATCTAACATTCGAGGGGAAATTCTTGAAATGAATTTATAATAAGAAATAAAAATTTACTTTCGGGTAAATTACATTCTCATTTATATTTTCACTAAATGCTACTGTATTTAACTTTTCACAAATTTCGATTAAAATTTGTATCAAATGCTGTATATTTTGTTAAAAAAATTCTTGCGCAAAAATATCTAAACGAATTCAGTGTAATTTCCAGTGCCTTTAGGGAAACAGAGTTGAAGTTATCAGAGTTGAAAAACAGAGTTGAATATCAGCAATCACCATTATCTCGTAGGAACCCTTTCATTTACATTTGGTGCTGAACAAACGTAAAATCAGACTTTTTTGCTATATTAAACTGCCTTTCACTAAATGCACTGCTTCGAAATGCAAAATTTTTAATCTATCGCATTGCCCTGAATAGTCTTTATTTGTTGATAAACATAATATTTCAGAAGTATCTTATGACACGTCCTTAGAAGATTTCAAACTTCTATTTTTGTATAGCGTATTTTCTCGCGTAATTTTTCCCCTAGCTTGTTAGTGCCAGTTCTGGAAATTTTCAAAACATACGCGTCATTTTCTCCTTCCTCAGTGTGTTCAGAGAAAGAGCTCCTTAATTTGAAAATGGATTCGTCCCCGTAGTGGTTGCTTTCGTTTTACTAACAAAAACAAACCATATCCGAAGGTCACGCCGAACCTTTCCCTTCTACCTGTTGAATCTGTTTATGCTTGTTTAATACAAAATCCGATCCATCACAGCGAAGAAAACACGAACTGATATTCAAACTATGATTTCGCGAAGTTGGCTGTCCATTAACATTCTCTAATTATTTAGGAATGATTTGACGCCTAAAAGAGACAGCAGTCAGAAAAGGAGAGGTTCAAGTCACACGGAAGTAGAAATGAAGGTGTCCTATTAGATATTGTAGCGTTATGTATTCTTATTGGAATGTAGGTTTCTTTTAAAGAAAGGATATTGTTTTAGATACCTGTAATTTATCCATGACTACTTTTCATGTGTTATGCTCTTAGTGCAAACTCGCCCTTTTGAAATGATCAAAATAGATATTTTGTTTGAAATATGATAGCCGAAACCTTTCGCAATTACAATAATTCCTTTACTTCGTACAAGGAAGTAAAAAGGAGAAAAAGCATTAAATGGGCTGGGCTGTTTTAAATAATCATTAGCCTTGCGCCTCTACAAGGGCCGGAACTGGTGAATATTTCATTATAGAAGCACCTAATGAAACGGACAGTTACAACCATGCCTTCTCCGAGATTCGAACCCGGGCCTATCGCTATTGCAGGCAAAGTTCTGGAAGGAGAAAAATACGCGAGAAAATGCGGTAAACTTTTTCAGAATTAATAAACTTTTAAATGCTAGCATGTCTATTAGCATCTGAGACGTGGTTAGACACTATTTTTGCTCTTGGAATAGATACACGAGCTTTACTTACAAGTCGCAAAGCATCTTTTGGCATTTTGTAAAGAAGTGTGTTACCACAATGTGGTTGTGGAATTATTTGTGTTGGAACTTTAAAAGAAGGTTTTTTTCCCTTCAAATTTGACACTATCTTTTTGTCACTATCTTAATATGAGAGATGATTGCAAGGTTTACAAACAAACTCTTTTCACATGTAAATTTTCCGCGTAAGTTGTCTTTATGTTCTGTGGCGTTACTTTTTGCATTTACTTTTGTATGTACATATTATATATATATATGAGATAATATAATCAATATTTCTTTAGCAAATAAATTATATATATATATATATGATTCGTGTATTGTTATGAGTGACTGATGTTGAAGAACTATAAAAGCTTTCAGGTGTGGCATACCTTTAAATATTCTTTTTTATTTCAATCAATATTTATGGCTACAAATAGCTTGGTTTTCTAATCCTGCCTATTCAAGAACATTTGTATTTTTAATATCATTGAGGTAAGAAGACAGCAGTGCAGCTGCAGTCTAGATAGGCCAAGAAACAGAAGCGAAGTGCGATGCGTTCAGGACGTAATCTTAATTCATAGTTAGTTAGTTTCGATTTCAATACATTTTGAATGACCAATTAATGAAGCTTTAAAATTACTATTCGCTGAAGGTTTATGTGAGTTATATTCGTCATCGCGTTACGTAAAAGTTACATGACACGGATTATTCTAGAAATGAAGAATGAAAAATTTAATCCTAAAAATATTAAATTATAACAAAATTAACAATATTTATTACTGGAATAGAGCGGGGAAATACCCAAATTAAAACGAAGAATTACTGGGCAATTGCAAATATAAGTAAAATTTTGATTTACGCAATTTGTAGAATCAAAGGTACCATGTCCACTATGGTTGTTCATTGACATGGCGATTTCCAAATATAAAGAAGTTATAAATGACGCAAATATTCATATTTTTGCAATTTTAAATTTAAAGATATCAATTTTGTAAAGTTTACAAAATCTTTATTTTTAAACGTTTTTCTAATCACTGTACTTCAATACAGGAATATTTTGTTCTTATTATAAAAAAAGGAAACACAGTAGTTTTGATTCCCATACGACAACAGCTAATCGATATATTTAATTTTAAAATTTCCAATTTCGGACGTTTTAATTAATTGCATTAGGAGGTTGTTTAATAAATAAATTAGAGTAGTTTTTGTTTGATAACATTATGATTCTGAAGCAATAAAACTTCGTGAGACTATTAATATCCTATTTTTAGACTTTGAAAATTTATAAAATACTTGAATAAAAATTCCTTTAGCATACTAGATAGAACAAAATTATAAATAAAGACTCTACAAGTCAAAAGGAATATCATTGAAAGCCATTTAAGGGGTGCAAATCAACCTCGATTTCTTTTTATTCTTTTATTAATCCAGTTGTCTCAAACTGGTAACCCGCGAATTCAGTTTTCGTAAAATAATTAGAATTATTATGAAAAAATTAAGATTTTAATAGTTACGTTATTTCCATTGCACAAAACAAACGTGAGTAATTATCCTCAAAATATAGAAATGAAGTTAATTAATTTACACCACGATATAAATCTTATTAAAAAATTGAAGATGTGAATTTTTTAACTTCTATTAGTACTTGACAAACGGTAAATATCCTCAGTTACGAATTTTTGCAATAAGAATAATTGCCTTGTTAGGGAGTACATTTACATGTGAACAGTGTTTTTTTTTCAGAGTTGAAAATTAATAAGTTTACGAAGAGAACCAATTTTTTTCCCCAAGATTACAGACTTTATGAAAATTGAAGGGCCATGAAGTTTTGTAGGTGAAATTCTTAGAAAGAAACAAAGGAGTTTATGACAATTTATATACAACATTACATTCTGAATGCGTCATAGAAATATTTAACAAATAAAAGAAAGAGAATAAATTGTCATCATATCAAGTTTTGCGTTATCATAATTTATTCTCGAGTAAACCTCTTTATATTAAAAATACGTTATTTAGTATTACTTCAATATCTTAAAATTCTTTGAATAAATGTCATTCTAAAAATTTTAATATTTAGCTATCAGTACGATTGAATTACAAATTGTGACCAACAGAAATTTCTTGCAGATACGAAATTTTAGATTTCAATTTATAACGTTGCGCGCCTCCAACTTGCACGCAACCAAGAGGTGACTGTGAAAGCTGTATAAAACACAGAGTCTTGTAAAGGGTTTAAGTCCCTTTTTATTCAACGTAATAAATTACAATTGCGTCCTCTTGACGCTTACAGATGGTGCCAACTCGGCAGTCAAATAAAAGTAATAACCTGAAAAGAAACTAAAGACAAGATTCTAACTACGAGGCTCTCTAAAATAACTAACTCACCGCGTTTTACAATACCGCTGCTAATTCAGCAGACTTGAAGCTCACTGGAACGATTAACACTACTTCCCGCCAAGCACATAGGCCGAAACGCGGGGTCCTTCAAATTCTCGCTAACTACCTCCGCGCTCGCTAAGTAAGAATATCACACACCGAACTCGTTTCCTTCTATTTAAATCAGAATACTTCCGCTGATAATTTGAATCCTTGCGCGTTCTACTCAAATTTACATATTCTGGCATTGGCAGTTCCAGGGGAAAGTAAGGCTTGACAGGAAAGATAGTTTAAACTTAAAATAAATGTTAGTTAAAATAAATATAAACCCTACATTTGCCGCTGCCAGAATTTGGAAAACTTGGAAGCAGGTCCTACAAACGACCTGTTGTAAGTTTCTCTAATTCTGAACTAACTGGCGAGAACCTCGTTTACACAAAAAAATCTTATGTAACAAATTGTATTCTGTTGCTCGTTTTAACTCTCTCTTCTTACAGCAAATTTTCCTGGACTTCATCAATCAATCTTGGTCTTTCCTTCCAGCATCTGGAAGGAATAAGTATCAGTATCTTTCTAAATACATTATAATTTACACTTTCTTGACACAATAAATTTTTGTTTTTAAACGATTCGTTTTTCTTAGTTATTGCTTACTTCACATTCATTCAATTTTTCAAGCATTAATTTAACTTTACCCTGGCTCTCCACCATGTGTGGTGTCAAACGGGAATATTCGTGTTTTAGTCTTACAACACTTCCCCTAACCACCATGATTTGTTAGAATTCAACGACCAAATAGACACACCTTACTCGACATTCTACAACTCAATGAGCTACTTTGATAGTCTTAAAAATTCAAATGTAGGTGGAGAACCCTACAAAACACATTCATTCTAACTTCCCCCTCATTCATCTTTAAACATGCAGGCTTTCGCTCTAAAGCATGACTTTATCTACAATTTACTACTTAAATTTTGACTTCACTGCTTTTAAGCATTCACTTTTAGCATCTACAATTTTATGCTTCTAGACTAAATTCTACTTTTACATAACATTCAAGTATTTACATACATTTACAAAATTTTAATACATATGCTTTTTACAATTTACCATAAAATGAATAAGAGAAAATAAATTTTTACTTTACTCATTCTTCGCCAAGCTGGCGGCACTGAAACTAAAATTCTTATTAGTACAAGAATACGAAGTTATTTTTATCTTCGGCCAAATTTTGGCTTTAACATAACAGAATTAGTCTTTCGACCAACAGAAAATGCTTGTTTTTAGCTTTTACACTTAAAGAAAATAATACTTTTGCCTTAGCTAAATAAAGTAAAACAAAACTAAGTCTCAACCGAGACATATTGACTTTCGTCAAAACATAGAACTTCGTACTTATGCATAACATTTCGGAACAAAAGAGAAAAAAAAATTATAGAAGGTTTTAACTTATCTTTGAGTTTTCGATGCTTGAAACTCCGTCATTCGTTTTTGGCAGAATTGGTCCCAAGTTAGAGGTTTCATGGATGTTAATCTTCTCCTTACTGCCCTCCGAGTGTCGTCCACCTGACTTTTTCTTTTGCGTCCTCTACATGCTGGCCTCTTGACGGAGTAATCGTCTGGTTGTTGGCCTTTCCGTTTCTCCCTGGGACGGCTGGTCTTGACGTCCTCCGGTCTGGAGTCCTTCTTGAATTTCTTCTGTTCCTCGTATTTTTGTGCCTCCTGTTGGCGTTTCAGTTTCCGGAACGGCGGCCTTGCTGGCACCTGACTCTGTGGCCGTGTGCGCGTTCTCCTTGATGTGTAATTTCTCCTGCTATCCTTTGTAGGTGGTGTTTTTCTCTTTACCACGGTTTCTTTACCCGGTGCATCTGTATTTTTGTTTTTCTTAAACGCTGGAGTTTGAAAATTATTTTTTCTTTTTGATACCGACGTCCGGGTTCTAGAAGTGCTAGGTCTCTCTTCAATTCTCTGTTTCTTGGGTGGTGGAATAGTTGTTGTAGTCTCTGGACCTTCTATTTCGTTTAGGCTTGAGTCCTGCAAGAAACTTTTAAGGATTTCAAAATCATTTGGATTATAGTATTTTTTCACCTGCTCGGGACTTGCTTTACAGATTTCCCCTCTCTCGTTCTTAAGATATAAGACTACTCCTTTGATTTCCTGAATTACATAGAGGCCTTCAAACTTTGGAGCTAGCTTTGCCATAAAATTGTCTGGGGCACTTGATAAAGAAAATTTCCGCTTCAATACTTTATCCCCAACTTTAAAATCTGCTTCACGGCGTTTTTTATCGTAATATAGTTTCTGCCTATTTCTTGCCGTATCCGAGGTTTTAAGCGCCTGATCAATGAGCTTTTGCACATCTTTTTGTTTAAACTCCTGCTCTCTTTGTTGCACAAAGAATAATTTATCTAAAGGCGTAATTAACTTTCTGCCTAAAAATAATTCTGCTGGAGTTTTTCCCGTAGTATCATGATGTGCCGTTCTTAAAGCATAAGCTAATTCATTTATGTAGCCATCCCAGCGCTTGTGATGTGTGCTCACGTAACTGCGAATTATTTTTACTATGTTTTTATTAACTCTTTCTGCTATGTTAGCCTGTGGTCTATACGGAACCATTTTGATATGGCGTATGCCAAGTCCATTGCATATGTTTTCAAATATTTGACTAATGAATTGTTTTCCGTTATCGCTAATGACTTTTATCGGTGCACCGTATTTTAAAATGTATCTGTGTAAGAATGCATCTGCGACTGTTTTGGCTGACGCGCGTTTAAGTGGAACAATTTCTATCCATTTTGAAAAATGATCTACTATTACTAAAAGAAAACGATTTTTATTTAACTCGCTCTGGGGGAAGGGACCAAGAAGATCTATGCCTAAAATTTCATTCGGAAATGTAGCGCGAATGCTATTTAAGTACCCGGCCGGGCTGTAATTAATATCATTTATTAACTGACATTGATTGCAGGACCTGATATACGCCGTTACTATTTTGTATAATTGCGGGAAATATACCGCCTCGCGTACCCTTTTTATAGTCTTTCTGACCCCGAGGTGGCCCGCTGTTTTTTCTTCGTGCAACTCCTTCAAAATGCTTAATCGAAGCGAGGCTGGGATGACTGGTTTATACTCAAGATTTTCGTTTGTTGTTTTCGTATAGAATAATAAATTATCTATTATTTCATAGTTTTTTGCTCTATTTCTTATCGCATCGATATCTGTATGCTCAAAGCTTTCGGAGTCTTTCAAATAAGCATAGATATTTCCAAATTCAGGATCAGCTTTCAGTTCAGTAATAACCGTATCTCTAGAATCTAAAATTTTTGAAGTCAACACAGCGCATTTAAGTTCATTTCCTTCATCGTCCAGTTTTATACGAGAAAGTGCGTCAGCTACATTGTTTTCCTTACCCGGTTTATATTTTATTGTGATATTATATTCTTGGAGTTTCTTGGAGTATCCGTATTTCTGGTTTTAAAGAGTCGTATCCTATAAAAATTCTTTTTGAAGAAATTTTCACTCATAAAATTTCCTTCTGCTCCTGTATCGATGAGGGCTTCTACTGGTACATCGCCAACCAGGACTTGTATAATTGGTAGCTGTGAGTTTTTTACGATGACCGTGTTTAAATGTCTATTTGAGGGTTTTTTTAAAACTTCCGGGGTCTGGACCCTCCCTTTCACAGGCCCCTCTACTCGTTTAAAGCTTTCTTTTCAATCTGTGTCTTCTGGGTACGCGGATGTTTATTTTCAAATTTTCTTTTTGGGCCTTGACCTTCGAGTTTCGATGCGTTAGCTTGATAGTTCTTTCCCCCATAAGAGCGATTTCCATTTCTGGTTTCCTCCTTCCTTCGGGTACTTTGAGAATATGTTTCCCCTCTCGCGTTTTCCGCTATTCTGCGATTTTGAAACTTCACCGCCAATTCGAAAAGTTCCTGCAATGTGCTTGGGTTTCTAATTTCAAAGTAGTCTTGAACAGCGGGTAACAATCTTGGTAATATTATTTCAATAATCTCCGCATCGGGTTTCTTTCCATACAGCATATCCGTTAGCTTGATTTTTCGTAGAATAAAGTCCGTCAATTCTGCTGTATCCCGTTGATAGAAACTATATAGCTCGGCTTCCAGCCGTGCGCGATCTTTCACTATGGGGAAGGCCTTTACTAACGATTATTTGAAATTTTCAAATGTATATGCCTGGCTTCCAAATTCACCTAGCAAAAATTTGCCTATGTTTTTCCACCATAGCGCGGCCTGTCCTCTTAGTGCTGATGTGGCGATGGCAACTTTTTGTCTTTCAGGCACAGGGTAGAGCTGAAAGTGGTTTTCTAGACCTTCTAGAAATACCGCCACCGAATTTTTTCCGTCGAAATGGACGTTTGGCTTGATTGATGCTCTCAAAGTCTGGACCAGGTATCCAAATCCTTCTAACTGACTTGTCATTTCTTGGTGTTGTCCAGCGGCTTCCATCCAATTTTCGGCCATTTCAGTTCGATAATTGTTCGGGCGCCAATATAACGTTGCGCGCCTCCAACTTGCACGCAACCAAGAGGTGACTGTGAAAGCTGTATAAAACACAGAGTCTTGTAAAGGGTTTAAGTCCCTTTTTATTCAACGTAATAAATTACAATTGCGTCCTCTTGACGCTTACAGACGGTGCCAACTCGGCAGTCAAATAAAAATAATAATCTGAAAAGAAACTAAAGACAAGATTCTAACTACGAGGCTCTCTAAAATAACTAACTCACCGCGTTTTACAATACCGCTGCTAATTCAGCAGACTTGAAGCTCACTGGAACGATTAACACTACTTCCCGCCAAGCACATAGGCCGAAACGCGGGGTCCTTCAAATTCTCGCTAACTACCTCCGCGCTCGCTAAGTAAGAATATCACACACCGAACTCGTTTCCTTCTATTTAAATCAGAATACTTCCGCTGATAATTTGAATCCTTGCGCGTTCTACTCAAATTTACATATTCTGGCATTGGCAGTTCCAGGGGAAAGTAAGGCTTGACAGGAAAGATAGTTTAAACTTAAAATAAATGTTAGTTAAAATAAATATAAACCCTACAAATTAAAAAATTAACAAAAATTTGAGTTTTTCCTTTGTGTTATTTATATATCTATATTTTGACAAATATGTAATTAAAAATTTTTAATTTAATTGATAAGTGTTGGCAGTGTTTGTTTTATTATTTAAAAGAAAAAAAAAGCTTTGTTTTTCTTTTTCAATCGGGAACCCTTAGCTAGTTTTGGATCGCACATTTGGTACGCGTGCAGTTTGAGTTTCAGATCACAGTATTAATCAACTCCACAAGCTGAAAATTACGTTATATTGTAAAGTCATTAGGTTATTTGGAAGCAGGAGACGTGAGAAATATACAATGCCCTTACCGCCACTCGAACCTTTCACCTCCCGAATACGCTTCCAATTAACTAGACCACGAATATTTTGCGGAAAGGATTGAGAAGCACATTATAATACTATATTCTAAATATTGAAGGTTAGTTGAGCTTAAAGTGTAAGTTGGAAATGACGTCATATATCCCAAATATTGAAATTAAATATCTCGATGAATTTTTGTCGTATAGTAAACAAATTTTTTTTTTTTTTTTTTTTTTTTTTTTGTAATGAATACAAAATATTTATGAATAAAACTATTAGTAAAGATGAATCGTATGAAAAGTATTTCTTAACTGATGTTTTTTAATTTAAAAGTAGCCAGACATAAATATTTGCGTCATAAACATCTAAAACATTTTTGTAACTGGAATTACATGTCTGCGATAACGACTGTGAAAGCAAATACCAAGTAAGATCGGAGAATCTTGTACACAAAATCTAGAAGATTATCCGATACTTCCAAATCGGAGAATCTTCTAGATTTTGTATTCTAGAAAACTCTAGCCGCCTTCAAGTATTGGCACATAGTCCACTCTTAATACTATTTTCATTAATTAAAAATTTAAAACATTTTACTTTAAAAGGTGAAAAATCAATCCCGAATTATTCTAGTTTATTTATTAACCGACCTCTTAGCACAAATTCAAAACGACTTCAGATATCGCAGATTTCGAAATTAAGTATCTCAGTCAATTTTTGGTCGAATAGAAATCACACCTTTTTGTGTTGTATAATTTATAACCACTGCAAAATTGTCCTTAATATAACTAGAAATATGGGAAGAATGTGTAAAATGTTATATTTCGTATTTTATGAAAATATTATTTTTTTAGTATTTAAAATTGCGAAAACATAAATTTTGGCATCATTTGAAACATTTTTGTGATTAGAAGTATATGTATACGACCACGGGCTGTAAAAGTAGGGTAAGTGAGGGTTTTTGTGAACACGGTAACCCCGAGGAAGGGTTTTTGTGGACACGATGTATAAATATATGTAAATTAACGTTCTTTCAACAAAGTATTAGATTTTTTGGGTCATAACCATACCATAGTATGTGGAAAGTATAGAAACTCTTCGCATGTAAAATTCATATCAGATAGGAAATGTACTGAAGTTTTCTAGTATAACGTCCACGGCGCTAGAAAGGCATATAGGTGGCATATATGTTATTTATCAAAATACCGTTAAAAGAATGCCGATTTACTAATAAGAATTCTAGACTGCTTTTTGCGATTTATCAATTTAAGGAGTTCAATATTTCAATATTTAAATGTAACTAGATGCTTGTATGGACTTATGTAAATAAATAACTTGTCCAACTTACAAAAAGTTATTCAATGATCAATGATCCAGTGAATGGATAACATTGTAGAACACTGCTAGTTCAGCTTGACTTCAAATCACGGCGAAAGAACTCGCTGCACTGGAGTTTCTATCGATTTTCCTACATGAAATGTGAATACGAGCTAATTTCCTTTAGTCTATTTATCAGACTGGTAACCAGTATGAATCAGCATATGACTTAATTGGGTTTGCAGAGTTTCCCTTAGCCAACCAGTTATTTTAATTTTGGTATCTTTCCTCAACTTCTTTGCAAATGAAGTAAAGTGAAGAGAATATTTAAACAGGCGAAACGAGAAAGTTCGACAGAGCTTGATTTCTCTAGTTAGTGCACGCTGCTATGCTGTCCTCCAGCTGTTAATCTTAGTCGCGGCTACGAATTCTGGCCGTTTATTAAGTCTATCGCCGGTGCAGGGTGGTGAGTCAGCCTGTTAGTTTTAAGTAAATTGTATAGTCTAGCATTACTCTTTACCTTTCCGAATTTATTGTTTAAGTTACGATAAGTTCTCACAGCAAGTAGTCGGTATTTTGTGAACACTAAGTACGTGCATTTTCGTTAAACAGTTTGAGAATAAAAAGGGCAATTTACACCCTTTTCCTGTATTGTTACCCTCCGCGCCTGTGCAAGAAATCACCAGGCTTACTACTAAAATCAAGTCACTTGCATGATAGCGAAGAGAGTGAAGTCTTACAGGTTTAGAAATGTGTTTTAATTTAGGTTAATTGAGTCAATTTCCCTTAGTCTGTTCATCACACCATTATTCAGTACGAATCAGCGTATGACCGTAGCTAGTTTTAAAACATTGTTTTGATTTAGTTTTAAGCATAACATTAATAAATTGTCTTCGTTGTTATTTTTTGTAATTCTCTCCAAACTAAACATGATGGAATGAATCGACGATATGTATGGCGCACTATAACCTTTTAGGTTACGCGATAAAAGATGTACATCAAAGAACTTACCAACCAATTTCACTTAAAATGTCTATAAGGTATTTCTCTCGCCTTCGTCGCGTGCCTTCGGGGTGTGGTGGTCTGCACGCTGGGCACGTATTCCAGAGGTACGCAATTCGATACCCGGCGAAGGCTTTGCCGATTTTTCAATATCTTTTGTTTCCAAAAAATTCTAATGTCTCTGCAAGTCCTCCACCGAATTCATTTCCTGAGGCAAATCTATTAAGTTTACAATCTAGTAACTCCAAATTAATTGATTTGTTAGGTGATTTAGAGTTGTTAAATAAAGTTGAATAATACCTAAAACTTCACTTCAAAGGAGTTGAACTTCCAGACACAGCGTTAATAAACTTTATATTTTATCTTATTTTGCTTAGAAGTAACAAATTCGGGCAATTATTCAGCTTGGCTGAAAAGATAATATATTCTTCACGTTCTTATTCTAGGATAAAATATTTTTCAGTTTTCCAAACGTCTTTTTGTACTACTCAACACTTGTCATAATTGCTCCATTCTTCATTTCTTATTTCTTTTGTAAGGTAAAGAGCATATAAAAATACACTTATTCTATAACAATTCTCTTACTAAGGTGAGTTAGGGTTTTCAACCGACAAATTGCTGTAATGAATTCATTTGAAGTTTTTATTCAATAATTTAACAACAGAAAGTGCTTCGAAAAAGTGTAAATTTTTATCATCAAGGCAGACAGCAAATTCTTAAAATTTTAGAATAAGTATTTTTGAAATTCTCTTTATGAGCAGCAATAAGGAAAATAGAGTTAATTGCATCCTTACGAAAAATATGTTAAAAGAATTCTATTAAAAATTGCAGTGTTAAACGTCTTTAGAATCCATTAAAATAATACTCCAACTTTTTATAAACTAGGCCAGCGACTTTATATTATAATTTTAAAAAGAAATTAAGTAGAGCTTCCATAGAGTTATGTATAGTAAAATCCTTTTAACTGGCATCTATAGCACCGAGCTGATTTCAGATAAAAGATTTCTCCGGATAATTGAATATATATTTCTATTATTTACTTGCTCACGTTTTGTTATATCATCAGTAGAAATGGCACGACAGTGTACGATGTCCGTCAGTAGTGGTAATGATTTATCGACGCAATTAAATAAATAAAGAAAAAACATATTGATTATTAAAACACATAACATGATTTTGTATTTCAGAAAAACAAAATTAAACAGCACTTTAACATCACAATATCTATTATCCAAGGAAACTTAGGAATTTCTTAGTATAATGGCATGTGACTTCGAATGCTTATAATATTGCCACTGTAGTTTTAAAAATTCGGTGTGTGTACAGTGAAGCTTTAACATAATATGCAAATATAATATTTAATGACAAGGAATACGCATCTATGTTCGTATTCCTTGTCATTAAATATCAAGTCACCAATTCTTCATCAGCTTCTTTCCGCATAACTTTCTTAATTTGCGTGTCGTCTTTTTTAAAAAGTTAAAGCAAGGAAACTTGTCTTGAATTCTTTAGAATGATGGCTCATTTTTCTATAATGTGATTTGGATATTTCAGTAGATTTATATTGATTGATTCTATATACTTTAGCTATAATTTAATGCCTTTCATCTATAGAAACTCTGCAAAAATTTTTATAGTATCTATGTACAAACGTCCGTGCAATATCTCCATATATCTCTATAGAATCTCTGCACATAACTGTTTAGAAGCCATATCTAATATTTATAGAATTTTCTCTATCTCTGGTTTAGTTTATAGAAAACTGGGACATAATTCTAAAGGGTTCTAAAAAAGTTAACATCGGAGTATTTTTATTAAAAAATTTACTAGACGGTTTCGTAAGAGTTGTTATGTTCTCAGTTGTTGAACTAGCTAAAGTAATGGTTGAAGTAATAGCAATGGTAATAGCAATAGTTAAGATACAATGGTTAAGGTAACATTGAGATTCAAATATATTTGAGTATCAAAATATTTGATACAGGCGCTATGATATTTTTGAATCGTAAACATAAGGAGGGATTTAAAGAATGTTAATATTTAATGATGGCTTTCAAACACATGGAAAAGTCAAACAATCATATTCGAAAAATAGTGTGTAGAATAGATACCGTTACTTATCATGGAAAATATGAATGACAGAAGTCGTCACGTAGAATGTTTATAACACGCAAAGAAGAATTACTTATAAAGTTCGATGAGTATTTTTCTAAGAGTTTTATCAAAACGTTTTCGTAAGGGTGGGCTCATTGTACCTTATGCTACGTCAACAAAATATTTTTCATATAATTTATTCAGACTTACAAAGTGTATTGTCATGAGCCGTTTGAATTTGATTGTTATCTACTGAATGTAATTACAGTTCGAAGAGCGAAAGTAACTCAGGTAATTTCCGAACTTAATTTAATTCATTTCTAAATTACGTAGAAGTCTGAACGTGCGACAGTTGACGAATTAGCATTCCTTAAAGAGCTAGAGTAGAATTCCGGAATGGGCATGGGTAATTTCTGTTCACGGAGTGTTATTTATGTTACTTATGGTTTATTTATTTGAAAACACGACTGTTTTAAATAAATTCTAACTGCTATTGAAAAACGTGTTTCGTGAATTTATATTATTCTCATTTATGCTGAGCAACACTGAGAATACAGATTACGTAAAATTCTAAAGCGAGGTGGATAACGATGCTGATGATAAACAATACAATCGAATGAAATATTTTATAGGGGAACTCTTAACGATAAAATTTTAGCTCAAATCGTATCGAGACCCTAAATATTATGAAAATCTTAGCATAACTTTCAGTAAAGTGTTACTCTAAGAGGAAAATCAAATTCAAAATAACTTGAAAAGAAATAAAAATTTTAAAGAAATTTGAAATAACGAAATATGTTCTTTATACATTTTTTTAAAAATTTATTTCCATACTGTTTTTTTAAAAACAATAAAATTTTATATTTTATTTGAATAAAATATACTAAATTTATCAAAATTATAGCAATCATTAAAAGTAAACTATATACTGAGATCTTCTTCAGTATGGGGGTAAGACAAAGGAAGAAAAAGAACTTTTTGTGTATTTTCTATGTAAAATAAAAAATAATAATAATAAATTTTAAAAAGTCTGAAAGCTTTCAGTTTTTTTTAAATTTATTATTATTATTTTTTATTGACGTGACGTAGTTTTTACATTATGCCCAAAGGCGCGTTTTTTAACGTTTTGTGCGTCACCTTTGTTTATTAAATATCATGTTCTTCGCACTTAAACCATAACATTCATTTTAACAGCAATATCAAAAAATAATTTAAAAATGAGCAATATTTTAGAATTTAAGATACACAATCTGGAGAAAATTTTTTTTTTCTTTTGCGTACAGTGTTGCCATTACTCGCTTTGAAATCGCTGAGTTTGTTAATCAAATATTCGTTAAAGTGTTACAAAATATGAAATCGGAAATAAAACAAATTCCAAATTTGTGCTTCCAGATGCCCATATTCGGTAGAGGATTACGTTATTCAAAATATGATGGCTGTAGGTACCGTTGTTTTATCAGAATGCTCAAAACATACATAAATTTATGCAGATTCTTTATTGTTTAATTCCTTTAATATAACACAGGGCGATAATATTTGGTGGCAACAATTCGGGAAGGGAAACGGATATTTAAAGTTTTCAACGCAAAATGCTGAAACGAAACTAATAGCCCTACTGGGCTAATACCCTTTGGACTAAAAAAAAAAAAAAAATAAGTGAAATTTTAGAATTTTAAAATACCATATTTCTTCACATATTTCTCCCTCTAGCTTTCTAATGCTAAATTCTGAAAACATTAAAATGTAAAATGATCCCATAATGTTCCCCTTCCTCTATATTACAAAGGTTTCCCTCCTAAGGCTAGTTTTTGGAAACTTGTGCATTCCTTTCATTATTTTTATTTTTCTTTAGTGTATTCAATTTTTATTTGCATTTTTATACTATCATTTAACCCATTCTGTTTTCCCTTGCATTTATTATTTGAAACATATTTGGTGCAAATTTTTCGTTAAGCTACCGGAGCTTGTCATGTGTTCTCACACTTAAGAAACTTTCCAAACGTGCGATTTCATTTTATTTCTGTTATTTATGTTTTGCGTTCCAGCTCATTGTAATCTTATCTGTTGCAAATATGTCTGACCTTTAGAAATCTGGCTGATTCGCTCCCCTAATGTCCTCTCTCTTCATGTAAGGTTACCCTCGGGCTTTACAAGGTCACTGAGTTCAATATTCGTCACATATTGTAATGTTAATTATTATTATATATGTATTTTTATTCGACTGTAGGTTTCCTATGTATTCCTATTGAAATGTAAGTTATTTTAAAGAAATATTATTGTGAAAGTTACCTGCATTTTACCCATGACGCTTTCCATTTGTGAGGTTTTTATTGTAACCTCCTTCTTTGGAAATTAAATCACTCCCATAATTTTGCCCTCTCGATTTTCGAAGATGAAATTAAGGAAAAAATCGAAGGAATGTTTTTTGAGGAAACACGGAATGAGAGATGTAAATTTCAAATATAAAACCACTTGAAATCGGGCCAGTCACTTTGAATATATCTATATAGCACAATAGGTAGAAGAAGTCATTTTCTGAATTTTTCTTTATTATTTAATTTGAGAGAACTTCAGAGAAATTTTGAATAAATTCTTTAAGCAATTTTTTTCTCCGCCATATCGTGCACAAGTTTTGTTGCTGTGCGTGATCAAAACTCTTTTGTTGATCGCGTGACGTAGTCGGCAGATTTCGCAATCTTTCGAAAGAGTCGGAAACCGGAAACAAGTAATTCCCATTTTCATTTTATTTATCCACATGCAAGAATAAAAAAGTTTAGGGAATCCTGAATAATTTTGAAATTCAGATTTTTAACAGAGGTGCGTACTTCGAACGATGGCGTGAATTTGAACGAAATTCTTGGTTTTAGAAACAATGGCGTGCTAAATTTTTACAGAATAGAAAGATTAACATGTATTGAAATGTGCATTGAATGTGTTCTAAACTATAAATAACCAACAAGTGCGTATGATCGATGATCCAACACGTGCGAAAATTTCTTATAACACAGGTTTGAAACTTAAATTAAATGTAGCCCGAATTTGCGAATATTTAACACATTTTTTTTTTCCAGAATGAAAAATTTATTAACAAAAAATTAACTAAATGGTTATTAGAATATATATAGTAACAGTAATAATAATGATGCAAAGAAAAAAATCTAGTTCCCCCCTCTATCTGAAATCTAAAGACTGGTGTCTGCAAGTACTTCTGTTGCTTCTCTTTGTAATTCAAATGTACTAATGGCTAAACCGTTAATTTTCACACTGATGCTTATTTAAAATAATTCTAATATATTGAATTAGCGACCAAATAACATATTGACTAAAAATAAACAAATTGCAAACATTTTTCAGCTGCGACAAAACTTTAGAATGGTGAGCTAATATTTCTTCTACTGATTAAATTTTTCTATAACGCATACAGAGAAAATGCATGTGCATTTATGTAAATAATTATTAAATTTATTTCTTACAACAACTTTCAGCTACAGCAACATCTTATGGTGTTTTGATTTTGATAAAGTGTGTGACGCTAAAAAAAAGATTTCATCACTAATTGCAGACGGTTATATATCAGTCTGATTGTTTTTTAGAATTATTAATTTTTAACTATGGAAAAAATACATTGTTCATATATGAATAGACTTCCATACAAAACAATTATTCTTACTCCAAAAATTCGTAACCGAGAGTACTCAACTTTTATACAAAATTTTTACAAAGTAGAAAAGTTTGATAATCAAGTTTAAGAGTAAAGTTAGTTAAATCTAAAGTAAATTTTAATCCAAGTCAATCAAATTTGTATCTTAAAATATGTGATTAAGATTTATGTCACAGTGTAAATTAATTAGTTCCACTTCTAGATTTTCCGTGACATTTCTCAATGTCAGTTTCAGTGGTAACGCAAATGAAGAAAAATTGGACTCAAAACCATTACAATCCAAGCATTTCTCCAAGTTCTTGCCATAATAATGCTAATTACTCGTATTTTATTAAAAATGTATTTGCGAGCTCCTAAAATCATTCGCGAGACGCATGCAGCCCGTCATCAGCTAGTTTGATACCACCGTCTTATAGAACACGAAAGAAGTTTAACACTGAATTAAAAATTTCAGTGTTAAACTTCTTTAGTAACCGTTACAATTATAACCCAATTTTCTACGAACTAGCACAGAAATCTGCTATAAAATACTATAAAAATTGAGATTTAGCTTCTTGAATAGAGATTTTAAACATATATATGTAGGTATCCTATAGAAATCTCTAATGTTTCGAAACTATAATTAAAACAAATTTTCAGTTTCTGATATATATGTTATCGGCAACCTATGAAACACCGGCATTTTATAGAAAAGTTGGGCATTTTATAGAACACCCAGAGCTTTTTTAGAGTATAAGATTGCGAGTATTATATACCTTCCCTAGACATTGTATATAATAACTAGGTATTTTATAGAATGACAAAGCACAGAAAAAGATCATGTTAAGACTATTATTTAAAAGACGTGCATTCCTTCAAAAATGCAAATGTGTTACGGAAAAACTAACGAAAGTATGTCATTAAACAAACTTTATTCAAAATACGTAAAGAAAAATAAAAGTAGTATACAACAAAGTATATGCCTTTCTGGTTAAAGGAAACGATATATGAAAATGTATGAAATCTGTGGAAATATGGAATGAATGTGTTTAAATGTATGGATTATGTACAAATGTATTAAAGCATGGGTATTCGAAAAGGATTTGAGATATATTTCATATTTTGCCGACTTAATATTTAGCATTCTACGGGAATGCCTAGGAAATGTATGAAATGTCAAACTTTTCATACACTGCCTCCCAGTTTTCGGTATTTATAATTTTATAGAATGTAAACGAATTCTACAAAATTTCTGCGCATTTTATAGAATGTCATGTTTCACACATTGCTGGTAACATACATATGATGTAGAAAAGCAAAATGAAACACTTTCTATTCAGAAACCCACCTAACCAAACAAGTTGGTCTCATAGTTATAACGGGCTACGCCCAATTCTGTAACCTATAAAGCTATAAGGTATTTTTTCTCTCCTTTCTGTATGCCTTCGTGGTATAACGGTAGCACACTCGGCGCATATTCGAGAGGTCCAGGTTCAAGTCCCGGCGAGGGTATTGCTTATTTTTTCGTGTTTCCTACTTCGAAAATCAAAATGACTCTACAAAGCAAATTTGTTCTTTTTGCTGTAGGTCAACGGGCCCAACAGCGGCCTAGCGGTAAAGTCTTTAAACACTGGTAGTTCGGTCCCAAGCTATAATTCCGCGAACGGGCTGGCTGCGTGGGCTTTTTCGTGGTTTTTTCTCACGCGTAACGTGTACACGAGCCAATTTGCCTTAGAAAGTCTTTCACGAAGGCATCTCTTTCGTTAGGCAGATAGCCCTCGAGTGCTTCGTAGTAATCATATAAACGAAACCAAACAAAACCTTGTAAAGACATTATGATTATTTTTGAAGAAGGAAAGATGAAAAATGAGCAATAGTTTTAACTATTATTTAAAATTTATATATTTTTATTTCAATATTTTTAAATCAAAATGATAGTGAAGTTAATTATTAAAAAATCACATCGGTTTCAAATTTTTTTAATTCCTCAACCTCTATGTCAATGGTTATTTTAAAATTTAGGCAAATTAGAACATTCTTCTCAGAAATGCAAATTTAATTCTTTATTTCTAACCTGAAAAGAAAATTTATTGGTTCTGTTAAGCTTTTAAGCATTCAAATGTTTCTATAGGGTATTTTTTAGTAAATGAAAGCAAATAAACTTCTTTAGAAATTTTTTTAATTCTGGCTTGGCTTTCTATAAACGGAACCTAATATTTTCCATAGAATTTTGCTATCTAATTCTGTGTGCATTATATAAAATTCTTTACAAACGACTTTCAGAAACGCTCTACAAATTTTGTTGGATTCTCTGCGGAAATCTCTACAGAATATGTACGCATATTTCTATGGAATGTATACGTAACTGTGTAGAAGCTATTACTAAAGTGATACAGAATTTTATGTAAGATCTCTGTCTCAGTTTAAAGAAAATGTTAAAGTATTTTAAAGGATTCTAAGGGATTTTAAAATTCTGAAAGATTTGAAAGATGTTTATAATTGGATTTTCTTTTAGAATTCTATAAGACACTTTCGTAAAAGTATAGAGTTCCACAATCAAATCGCTGCTGAAGAAGCCAACCCTTCAGACCCAGATTCTATGCTTTGCGAAATGGCAACACGCTGCTGCGTTAAGTTAATAAATATTCTCTTTCGGGCATTGGCAACACCTTACTTAATAAAAGTAAGCTAAAATCAAATGTCTGAAAGTTTCTTAAGTGGGAAAACATCTACCTTGTCCGAGTAAATTGATGAAGAGTTTGCGCCAAATACTTTTGACATAATAAATGCAAGGGGAAATAAAATGGATGAAATGCTAATACAAAAATGCAAATACATTCTGAATACATTGAATAAAAAACAATCAAGGGAATGCAGTTTATCAATAGTCGTAGCAGATACTGAATTTCGTGAGAAATCATTTTCAGGTCAAGATCTAGACAGCAACAACCCTGATTTAAATAAAATCATTTTCTGTAATATTTGCCGAATAAACGCCCCTTAATCTGATCGCGGGTAATGTTATTCGGATATTGTTATCGAGTTGCTAAAATCTAGCCCATTTGTATATGAAATCAACAATTCGGCTAATTTGATCTATTTATTTTTTATATTTACAAAGAATATATTTATGAAGTAAGGTGGCCAGATAAGGTTTAAAATAATTTTAAAAATTGTTATTTGACAGAGCAATATCGCCAAATGAGTGATCACGGGAATATAGATAGATGTTTCGATGCCTACAAGCGCTAGAGAGCTAAAGTCGCTGAGTACTGGTAAATCAACCTGGGCTCGATTCCATGTGCTACATGGGCGCTTTCATGGTTCTCCCCATGAGTAACCTGGATAACAATTTCCTTTATAAACTCCTCCACGATGGTATCCCTCCCATTTTTGATTATATTTGAAAGATAATATCTTATTCTATACGGACTAGCAAAGCATTTTTTAAACCGCTAGGTTTTCTGACTGAATTTGAAAAATAAATATCTTACTCAGAACAGTAATTCTCAGAATTACACAGAACGGTAATTCTGAGCTATTTAATTGCGTTTGTTGATGAAAAATTCATTAAATTGATAGAAAATGAAGTAAACAGAGAACAAATTCTAAACTCGGTCTTCGAAGTGTTTGAGAGAAGAACTATTAGTTATCAAAATATCAAGGTTGTAGATCCCGCTATGTTTCAACAATGCGAGGGAAAAACAAATATTGCATGTATATATACACATTCTTCATTGTTTAATGAGAGACATTAACTAAAGAGAGTTAGATAATTCTAAATGCCTTTTTCACAATAGCTAAAACTCAATTTCAAGGTTCAGTTTTGAAACATATTTGCAGTACTTATGAAAACTCTTGAGGAACTTATAAGGTATTATTTCTGCCGCTTTCCTAGCGTGCCTTCGTAGGTGTAGTGGTTCTGCAATCTGGGCCGGTGTTCCGGAGGTCCGTGGTTCGATTCACGGCAAAGGCGTTGTTAATTTTTCATCTCTCCGGCTTTTCCAAAAATACCTAATGTCCCTATAAACTAAAAGGTAAAGACAAGTTGCAGTAACATTTTTTAAACTCACTTTTTCACAAAGAAAACTGAAATAAAATTCATTTTTAACACTTAAAATCCTATGAAAAGTGAAAAAAAAATATGTAAGAATTTCATTTATTAAATGAGATCGTTTTTTAAAAAAATTTTAAAGGAAAATTGTTAATTTAATGTAATTAAAAGAAGAAAGATAAAAATTAATGTCATCCAAATAATCATGGATAAACGAGATCACATTAAACAGCACGTACTGCATTGGCGTAACTAGAGCTTTTGCTACCCGGGAGGCTCCTGAATCTTCCGCCCCCCTTGATGTGTAAATAAATAACAAAAAACGTTTGAATGGCATAGAGGGAAAAATTTAACTCTTTAACTATATTTTACCTAAAAAAAATAGTTCCTGCATTTTAAAATTGTATAACAGCCAAAATGGGCGTTAGCTCCGAAAGACTCTTAGTCTCGAAACGGCATTTTGCTTCGAATCACATTTCAGATTGTTGCCACCAAATGTTATCGGTCTGTATGATATTTAAAAAACTAAACAATGAAGAATCTACATGAACGTATGTGTGTTTCTCGCTTGGAAAAAAACAAGTGTACCTAGAGTCATCAAATTTGGAATAACATAGTAGTCCTGCACCCAAACTTGGGCACCTGGAACCCCGAATTTGGAATTTGTTTTATTGTCTATTTAAAATTTTCTACAACGTTAACGAATTTTTGATTAAAAAACTCAAATCAGTATCAAAGTGAGCAGTGGCAACACTGTAGGGAATAAAACATTCTTAGCTCCAGCCCGCGAGACTGTCTATCGGAAATTCGAAACAATCTGGCTTTAGCCCAAATGCTTTAGAAACATGTATGTGTCCGTAAATGAAAAAATCGCCCGTTTGGGAGTGAAATAAAATCTAAATTTTTAAAGATTTTTCGCCCTAATATTTTTATTAAAATATATGGAAAATATACATGAAATGTGTTCCAAAATGCCCCTTGGTTTCAGGGTGTCCTTAAACTGTCGATAACATTCTAAAAGTCTATTTGATAACTCCACCTGCTATAATAGACAACATAAAATATTTCTTAAATGCAAAATATACGTTTATAGCTTTTAAATACTTCTGAAATTCAAAATAAAGATTTATAGATCTAAAATACTTTCTAAATGATTTATTTAGAAAACTCTTCTTACAACCAACAGCACTAACAGCATTTGGGAGAAAGGTTCGTATATTTTGAGCTTTGTTCTAGGAATTGAACTACAGAAATTCAAATGGACAGCCCTTGGATGTTCTTATTTCATTTTTCCTAGTAATAAGGAAAGTAAAACATTTTAAATATCTCTTTAACAAGAAATTCTTTATTATTAATGTCATGGTAATCATACATTAGTTGATATTCGTAATTTTCGATCTAAAATTTAGACGAAATTAAAAATGTATAACGAGAGTGTGTAGCTGTTAAAATCTCGGTGTGATTTGTTTGAATACTTTGAAGAGACATTAGGATTTTTAGAAGCAGGAAAGATGAAAAAGTAGCAACGCCTTCGCCGGGAATCGAACCGCGAACCTCTCAGTTACGCGCTGAGTGTGCAAACCACTACAGCATGAAGGGTGACTGGGGTTTGTAGGGAACCAGTCGCCAAAACCTGGGTGAGGAGAATCTTCATCCAACACCCTTTTAGTTCGGGCGCCACTTGTAGAGACATTAGGATTTTTAGAAGCAGGAAAGATGAAAAATTAGCAACGCCTTCGCCGGGAATCGAACATTGGACCTTTTAGTTACGCGCTAAGCGTGGAGACCACTACACCACGAAGGCTCGCTAAGAAGGCGGGAGAAATACCTCATAACTTAGCCAAGAGTAAGAACAATTATTTTTTTCCTCAGTTAATTCAGTATACAATTAAAGTCTCATTATTCTTTACATGCTTCGACGATTAACATAAGCTTATAAGGTAATATCTTAGGCGAAAAGAGCCGCACCCGGGGAGGTCGCCCCGCTCTACTAGCCATTGAGCTATTGTAATAAAGAATGTCGTTATTTACTAGAAATGCTTCCTGTGAAAGATCGCTGTGCTGAAAGAATGCAAATAGAGGTGGGTTAGCTAATTGTCTGCAATACACCGACGATATGGCTATAACAATACAACGTGAGCAAGAAAAAGATAAAACGGAGTACAACGACTAAAATAAACACTGCACTGAAGCCCTTTTAATGAAGCTACGACTAGCGAAAACACTCAGGCAAAGGAGCGAACATTCTAGTGGTTGGTGAAACACTTCGACTCTTCCTATTCTTTACTTAACTAATTGCATTACATAGTAATAGAAGGTACTCTATTTTTTCGCTCTGCATTGTAGTAACTTCAGGTTTAAAGACAACGAAAGATAATAAAAACACGTTTTTATATTAGAGAAAGCAGTAATGAATATATTATTAGGTCAATAAACAGTAGTAACCATTTTCCTAAGTAGACATTATATACAAAAATTATAATTAAAAGAATCCAAAATATAAAGTACTGACTTGGACAGCACATAGTTGAATAACATATAATTGAATTAGCTTTGAATTTAAAAGAAAAATATATGTTTATAATACATTTAAAGTAAACATTTTGAAATTAATACTACAAGTTAGTTTTCATCTGTATTATTTCTATAGTATCAACAAATGTAAATTCCTTTAGATGTGCATTAAATATACCCCCGTAATATTTAGATCAATAAGCAAAGCTCGTTAGTTTTTGTATTGACAGCTGAATTGTGACTACCATGCTTTCTGAGATTATTAAGAAGCAAAACAGCAGGTGTCCTTGAATTTGTAGTTTGCTGTTGTTCCTCGTTATTATCAAAAGTGCAAAATAATAACAAGTGCATTTTTAGTAGCATGACTGCGTTTCAAATATTTCAAGTTTTGAAAATGAAAAACTATTATAAAAATCCTTCCCTACTACGACTCGATATAAATAAATATCATGCCTAGGCATAATACAATTAGCTTCAGTATATGCTGCATTATTTTAAATTAAATTCTTGTTACTCTATATTTTTCCTCGAAAATCTGTTCAGTGCTCCAAGTGAAGTACCATTTCCGGTTTATCTGATATAGATATAGTTTATATGATATAGATATGCATATAAAACTCTTAATACCAAATTTGAGAAATTTTTCATTATATCATAACGTACTATTTTACAGAAATCTATCTGTTCAGAGCTTCAAGTAAGTATCATTTCCGGTTTATCAGTTTTAGCCCAAATGCAATACTGATATGTTCCCATTGACATATTCTTAAATGTTAAACTGAAAAATTTTGGAATATTAATGTTTGGAATAATATAATTTTTCATTCAAAACTGTTAATTGGTTTTTAGTAAAATACTGTTTCCGGTTGTTCATTCAAAACTGTTATGGGCTTCAAGTAAAGTACCACTTCCGGTTATCCAATTTTACCCCAGATTATATTCAATTCTTTATGCAGAAAGCTTAAATACGGAAGTTTGATGTGCTAAGAGTTATAGTGGAAGAAAGTCGTCACAAGCATACAGACATACATACAGACAAGCATCTGTAGAAATAGTCAAAACGTATTGTGGAGGCTCTAATTCACGCTTATTCACTGAAAACTCACTATCGAATTTTTGAACCAAAAACATTACTGAAAAGTTTCCAAAATATCGAATTACCGAAAAGATTCACATAGTAAAATTACTGAAATATGATTTAACAGTTTAAATGACTAAGCGGCATATATACTTTCAAAAGTGTTTGTCATAATATCGTTAAGTACGCAGATATTCGTCTTGGAATATGCCCGATAATTAAGTTCCCTGACAATTATATATAGGGAAAAAAGGAGTTATGGTACAAAAATGGAGGTTCATTTTGAATTCTAATCAAGAAAATACCCTTTACTCGTCGTCGTTTTGAAAGGTTAAGTATTTTGGGGGCTAAATCCCTGGCCAGTTCGAGAGTTTTGATATAATATTCACCCCCATCCTTAACGTAGAGATTTTTTGCGATCCACCCTCATAAAAACATAAGATCACCTGGTTTAATGTATTTAAGGCCCACCGCAAGAAATCTCTTTGCGAATGCTTTCAAATCAAATTGCTTGTGAGCTGCACAATTTGGAAACAGCTGACAGGGCAGTTTTTCTTTTAAGAAAATGAAACGTTTTTATAAAAAAATGAGGTTAATCTTTGGATTATGGTAACTTGGCGATTATTTGGCGAAAATTTGGCGACCAACTCTGCTACAGCAACCTGCTAGTTTTTTTTTTTTTTTTTTTTTTTTTTTTTTTGACGTCATTTTGTTTTTACGAAGTAAAGGCCTTTTTTTTTTTTTTTTTTCACTCAACATTGTTTTCCACCAATTTGCTAGCCTAATTACGCTTATGCTAGAACTTTTATGGAAACAAAAGTGTTTATTCATGACGAAGATTAGGTGCGAAATTGGGAGAAAGTGCAGAATCGCCCACTGCTTGCCGCGTTTTTAAGAATTGCACATACACGATATCCATGTACACGTCGACCTATTTTCACATAAAAAAACATCCCAGAATTGCACAAAAATGGCATTGCGCACACTCTTGACTATATCCATGTACACTGCTAAAGTCCTAGCTAGTAACCTTTATATCAAAATGTTACCATATTCCAAAGATTACCCAAAAATTATTTAAAATTGTTCTTAAAATTCGCTTAAGTACTTATCAAACCATATATAAACTATTAAAATAATATAGCAAAGAAAAATTCAAATTTGCATTTGTGTTCAATCTAAATTCTGAAGTTTGGTACTTGCAAGACATTTTTGTTGATTACAGATTTTAATTCAAGTATACTGAGAGCTATGCATTAAATTTTCAAAGTAACACTGATTTAAAATAATTTTAACATGTTTAATTAATCAGACTAATTAATCATATTTAACTACTTATTTAATAACATACTTAAATTTAAACTAAAACAAATTAGGAAAAATTTTAAAGTTTTCAAAGAAAACGTTCCAAGTATGAAAAAATTGAGTTTAAATAGTGACAACCTAATCCCTTTCTCTTAATATACATAACATTTTTCTTCGACGCGTGGATATAAATGCGTTTGTCCCTATGTAAGTAACTAGAAGCTTTTTAATTTCTTACTAAAGCCTCACATTTGATAACATCTCAATTCTGATGAAACATGCTGGAGAGAAATTATCTTCATTTACAGATTGTGACGCTCATGACTCAACCGGATTCCTTTCTAATTAATTTTAAACCTTGAAAAAAAGCTGTTCGCATACAAGTGCATTCCAAACTAAATGATAATTCTTAGCACAGAATTTCGGCCTATTTGTTTTCTGACAAGTACGAATAAAAGTTAATAAAATCTGTATCTTCAAATCTTTGAATAAGGTTTATATCACACTGTAAATTTTTTAGCTTTATTAATAGATTTTCTATTGCGTTATTCATGTTTGTTTTTAATGTTAATTAAAATGTAAATGCGGGCTTCAAGTAACTAAAATCATCTTAAAATCTCTGCTACTACGTACTTGCCACAAAAATATAATTAAAATACATTCGCAGCCCACATAAAATTACTTAAGGGTAGCTTGTGGCCTACGGGCTACCATTCTGCGACCACTGCTATAAAGTTTAATGCTGTCAAAATGCGTATCTTCAACAGTTTAATTTATTAGTTTGTTAATGACAGAAAATCCTCAGATTTTTTCTGTACTTTTTCTTTGCTTGTATAAACGTTTACGTTCGGTCGCTTAACTTGCCGGCTGCCACTTGCTGACAAAAACCTCTAACTGTCATTTTCTCTTTTTATTGAGATTTTTGTTATACAATACATTTTTTCATGGATGGATAAATAATGCATGGATCTCAGTTAGCAATATAATTATTATATAGATTTTAAGTCGTGGTGGTGGTAGTTGAGTTTATGGCGCATAACCAGAAAGGTTATATGTGCCACAGATTTTAAGAGATATTACTTAAAATTTTGTTTATTTGTTCCTAACCTGTTCGAAACCTTTTTTTGATTTCATAAAGGTCCTTGAATTTTAAGGTTTTCACGATTATAATTATTTTAATTTAATAACCAAACAGCTTATTAAAATAATGTCGGTTAAAACTATTTTAACAAATAAATTAAAAAAAACTAGCACTGGAATGTAGTTTAGGTCATTCTTATTTTTAATTAAAATTTGAAGTCTGAGACAAATGAAATTTGTAACGTGTATCTGAGCTAGTTTCTTTAGAAAGTCCTCCAGGAAGGCATCCCTCTCTCTAGGTAAGCCCACTAGTGACCGAGCAGTAAAATTACTGAACACTGGTAGTTCCGATCTGGATCTGATTCCAGGTGAACGGGCTGGCTGCAAACGTGTTTTCGTAGTTTTCTCCATGCGTAACGTGTATATTCAGATTCCCTTAGAAGACATCCCTTCCCTTAGGAAGATAGCCTTAGTGTGCTCTACCATAATCAACTAAACCAAATTAATTCCCTAAGCAGATAATCCTGCCTGATGTGTCTTGTAATCCAACCAAACCAACCGAGACGAATGAAAATGTAAATCGTTTTCAAGTGCGTATCTTCATGGTATTATTTTATTCAGATTATTGAACTGGTAATTATCATCGTCATTAGTGTTTTTTGCAATTCATTTGCAATGCTTAAAACTAGGCATGTTCAAGTTAGGGAATTTATCTTAATGTTATACACCTGTAATCACAGTACTATTCTGCCTACTTCTTAATTAATTTTATTCGATAAAATTTAGAGAGAGATAATAACTTAATGTCAAGTGCGTTTACAGTAAACTTTGGAAATACCGATGTTAGTAAAAACCACAGTGATTTATATTTGAATAACTAGCAACGAAACAGATTATGCTTAGCTAGAAACGAATATTAGTCTTTCCTGTACTGATGTATCATGAATACCAATCATAAATTTTAACAGAGAATACGTTATTCATTGTCTTGATTAACATATTACTATGACAAAGTCAACCACTCTTTATGATGGAAACTCGATTATCCGTCATTCTTTTAATTTCCATTTTCAGTTATCCGTCAGCCACTGAAGTACTCCTGGCAGAGGGAAAAGAAGTCTGGATATTAAACAAAAGAAAATAAAATAAGTCCAATCCAAATTATGTTTACTTTTCATCATATTTTATATTTTCAGCAAATAGGATGCAGCAAATATCAGCAAGAAACCAAAAAATACAAATTAAATGAAATAATAGTAGTAAAAAGTTTTTTAAGTGACGAAAAGGCATTAAAATAAAGTAAAATTAAAGATGTAATTAAAAAGTATTGAAATTATTAATTAGACTCTTAGTCCGTCTAAGATTCAAGCCATGAAACATTATCAAAAACATTTTTAATAAAATAAAATGTAATGAAATGAAAAGTTAATGATACTATAAAATAATAAAGATTGCTTTGAACACGGTGTCATTAGACGGGGGAAGATTAAAAAAAAGTGTTTTCATTAATATTTGATTAATTTTGCTGATTTAATTAATGGTGCAAATGATCTTCTCCGTGGAATTGCACATGCACTCACACTCACTATCTCTCTATAAATTAATAACGAATTTATATGCATGTACCTATTAAAGGTCAGTATTTAATTAATCACTTTTATGAAGTTGGATTAGTAATAATCACTTTTATAAACTTGGACTAGTAGTGAGAAAATACTTTTAAAACTTTTGATGTTCGAAAACACATGCCTGGAATGTTATCATTGAGCAGTACGTTATAGGTGCTTCATTCTTTTACCACGATATTTTGTACTACGATGTTTTAAAACTACAATATGCTTTAAAATTTTTATTTTTTTCGAAGACGTTTCATACGACAATGTTTCAGAAGTCCGATGTTCTCTTAGTATACTATGAACAAATAACTAAAAAAAAAAGTTGAAATGACACATAGAGAAATAAATTAAAACTCTACGTTTATTTTCAAACGTAGACAGAAATAAACAAATTTCAAATTATTAGAAAATAATAACATTTAAAAATTATATTATTACTTTTTCTGTTACTAAAACTATCGATCAGATTGTAGAGGCCTAGGTGAATGCTTCATTTTCAATTTACTGTGCAAATAGATTTCTTAAATGTAGAATAAACATTTGTAGTACAGCTTCTCGAGTGACTAAGATTGTGAAAACTTTTCTCACAACTGACTACATTTACAGTAGTTGTAAGAGAAGTTCACAGAAGTACTACAATATTCGACTTTTGTTCTGGAGATTATATTTTAGAATAAACTGCAAAATTCAAAAGAACGTTTCTTTTTCCATTTCTCTAGCAATAACGGAAATGAAACTCTGAACTACTTCGCTCTTAAATAAGAATTCTTGCATATTAACATCACAGTGATCATAATTTAGTTTATATTCGCAATTTTCATTCAAGAGTTTCAAGAGGTATGAGACAGGCATAGCAAGCGTATGAAATGTAGCGCTGATATTTTAGATATTTTTTCTAGAGCAAAAACTTATTTTCTTTGCAATTTGATTCCATGTGGCAATTCAGAATCTCACCATTCTGACTCTTCTCAACAATCCATCTGAGTAACGCCTATAAAATAATGTTTGAAATAAAAAGTGTCACCCCAAAAAATATGCCACTTTGTAGCTACGCCACTGCCCGGAATGGCAAGACCGTTACTTTCCGCATTAACATCTTAAGATATTGAAACTGTCCTCGCAAATTTGTTTAACTAATTCCATTATTTTTTTCCTCTGTTACCTAATGATAATTTTTTCACTCGATCTTCTTGCCCTTGGTACGGAATGGTAAGATTAAGGAGGACCCTACGGAGTGTAAATGGCCATTTTTATCAGCCTTGCTATCATGTTGTAGATAATAAAGCCTTTTGCGTTCTAGAAGAGCCTGAAATTAAACAGTTAAATTAATGTGACGCTATCACAAGAAAATGAACAAAGCCGTCGCTTAGAAAAAAAGGGAGGTAAAGTAACAACAAATTAAGCTAAATGATAATTACTTTAATCTCCCGCAGAAGGGCAACACCTAGTTAATTGTTCTGCACCGTATACTGAAGTAAAGGAAAGAAGTAGGTTTTATGACTGCTAAAAAGGAAAAGCGGAAAAGTGGATGTTGGCGGTGAACGTTCTTCTTAAATTAATTACTAAAAGCGAACGCTCTTTTAATGAAAATAAAACACCGTCGTGATTTTTTTCCTTTCAGTATATTTTCGTATGTCCATTGCGTTCATTATTAATAAATTATCTTTTTTAGTTCATGAAACGAAAAATCTCTGAGGAAAGTTGTTTGCAATTTCAAAATCATGTTTTATCGGAGCCCATTTAGCATAATTGATAAGAAAAAGGTTAAGAGATTAATATTAATTTAAACTCATTAAATACTCCGAGTCAGAGTTCTCAAATTTTTGTAAAATATGACATAGAACTAAAGATTTATCCGCCATGTACGCACATTTTGATAAGAACGAGAATTATAAGAAATTTAATACTTGGATTCCCAGATACATAAAAATAAGATATAGTGGTACATTCGTATATATCATAAACGTTCTTTATCCTTGGACGTTGCTAAACTGAGCGTATACCGTACGAACTTCTTCAGTAAAAAATAAAGTATCTAATCTATTCTAATAAAAATCTTCTATTGTTATTATTATTTGTAATTTAGTATTAAATATTATTATCATAACAATATTTAATACTAAATTACAAATCCAGTGGCTGAAATATATATTGTACATAAATGAAGCATTTGCACATGCTGCTGAACAAAAATTATTTTTCTGCTATCCGATGTTCGAGCTATCCTTATCAAAAAGTCTATCTGTTATCCGTTTCAAAAAGTTTTTTAGTATGATTTAACACTTCTGATCTTTGCTTGGTAATCGATTTCATCTCCTTCGCAAGCTTAGCAGAAAGTCTTTGTTTCCCAAAATCATAAATACCATTGTATTCGGCATATGGCATGCAGTAGCCAAGTCCGGGATACCGAGGCCATTTAAATACTTTCCAAGAATCTCTCTTATCACCTCCATGGTGATCCGCACCATGGAGGTGATAAGATGTATACGGGTTTTAAATACGACGTAAGCATTTTAGACAGGAAAGTATAGCGGCGCAAAGTTGTTTGTATGACAGAAGCCAGGAAAAAAGGAAAGCGTAATTGCTTGCGACGCAGTATTTATACTACGTGGGTTCATATGTAAAGTTAAGGTGGTGATTAGTTAATTTTAGATTTTAGATCTCTTTTCAAGCAGTGTTATGTAATTTGGAAAGATTTCGAGTTTGGGAGAAAGGATGAACTTACAGGGATAACATCAAGTTTAGAATAGTCAGTTTTAAGGTTACCAATTATTTCTTAAGATAGCTATCGTACTTTATTATATATTAAATATCCCCCCTTCAAGGAGAAAAAAGCGTAGCGACAGTGAAATCTTTTTAATATATATATATATATATATATATATATATATGTATGTATATATATATCATTCGTTTTGAATATCCATACATTTAATACATTCTGGCATAATCCATACCTTTAATGCATTCACTTCACACATTTCATGTATTTTCACAAATTGTTTCCTTCAGTATGAAAGCTCCAATTTTTTTTTGTTTTGCACAACTTTCATTTTTCTTTATGTATTTGAAATAAAAGGTTTTGAATGACATTCCTTTCATTATTTTTTAAAAATACCATTCGTATTTTTGTACTTCTTTAAAATAACAGCGTTATCGCGAACATTTTCATACTTTAACATAAATATATATTTTCATCATTCATAGATTAGCTTTTTCTATAGAATAATATAATAGAATAATTCTCATATTTCCTACTTTGCCTAAAAACGCCAGCCATTCTATAAAATGTTTAAGTACCCTACAGACTGCTGGTTTTTCGTACCTTACCGATAACATAGTATATAAACTTTAACTGTATGCAAGTATATATAAACTCTGTTAAAACTGTTTCAGACTTACTATTTAAAAACAAATATATAAATAAAAGTGTGTTCATGTTTTTTGAAGTGGTCCAATTGAAAAGTCATTAAAAGTTTATACCATATTATAATAACATCTTCCCTCGTATATACGTAGAATAACAAGACTGGAATATCATGCAAATGCGATTTAAAATAAAATACGCAGTGAGATTTGAACGAATATCGGTACTTATGTAATATTCCGTTAACCGTGAAACTGTCACTAACTTAGCCTAAACTGAAATATCATTTCTTAGGTTAGCTAAGGAATTTGTTATTGGTGTATTATTATGCTAAATTTACATTTTGGATAGGGCGATAACTGCGAACTTAAACTGCAGCATATAGATTACATAGTTCTCAAGTAATATAAAAGTGATATAAATTACTAGAAGATCCATTTAAATTAAAAAGACGTTTTGAGCTTAATTATTTTCATTTAACGAAAGCATCTCGTTTTCCAGCGTATTTACTTAAAACCATGTTAATGAAACTTGGTGGGATACAACAACATGAAGTATATACGAACTTGATTAAGGTAAAATAACTTACCACGGCTCATACGATTTTACTTAAGCACCTTCGCAACGAATTACTTTAAGAAATTCTGCATGCATAGCTGTAATAGAGCTAATCACCGGGAAAGCGAAGGCAAACGCCTAATTTATTTTTTCAAAACTTTATCTTCGTGTTAATTATTTACGCATCAGTCGGTTTTTAAATTAAAACACTAATTGTCTTTTCCCAAGAAAAATGGCGGCTTGACTATCCTGAGAAATAATTAAAAATAAGCTTTCACTAATTAATTTTTGCAAAATGCGCTTCCCAATTTTATGACATAAGGATTCGTTAATCTATTTTTTTTTAAAAAAAAAGTGTTCTCTCGCTTCCTAATGTTCGAAAGAGCGCAAGAATCAAGTGAAAGGGTGTTTTACCCGGTAAATGATTGCATATCGTGTGAACAAAACAAATGCTGTTTCCTGAAGAAATTAGCAGACTTCTCAATGTTTACAGACGGAATGGAAACTATTAATTTTGATGCATGAGGGTGAACTAGCTCGCTTGCTGGATAATAACCTTAATGGTTCTGCAAAGTTTGCGAAAATTAATTGATTTATTTTAGTTTTAGTTTTTTTTTTTTTTTTTTTTTTTAAGAGGGTGGCAGGAATTTTACTAACACTATATTTATTTTCCTGTTTTGTTTGAAATGAGTGTTTTTGAAGAATGAAGTAAGTTAAGTAAGTGTTAAATATGATCTATTTATTTTCCCTTTTTCTTCTTTGTACGAAGTAAAGGAAGTATTGTAATCACGAAAAATTTCGGGTTTCATATTTCAATGGAAATATCCATTTCACGGTTTCCGAATCTATTTTGACTATCTTTTTGTGTGACGTTTCTACGTACGGAGAGAATAGACGACTCTTTTTCCGAAAACAGATTGTAGAATGGTTTTAAAATTGATTCAAAATGGAATTTTTCGTGATGTTTGTATGCGCACGTACCTACATATGTACGTATCTCACGTACCTACATATGTACGTATCTCACGTAACTGAAAAATGATTAAACATAATTTTGTGTATATTACTGTAACATCTAGTTGTGTAGCTCCCTTTTTTATTACAATCAGCAATAGCAAAAGTGCTTCCGATATTTTAGCCATTTTGCGCTGACGGACTGTAGATAGCTCTTTTTTTTTATTTTTATTTATTTATTTATTTATTTTTTTTATTTTGATTTTATTGAGGGTATTTTGGTTATTTTTTTGTGAAATGTTTGGTGGCTCTCCGTTTTTCCACAATATATGCACATGCAGATTCCTCATTGTTTAATAATTGAGTCAAATTATGCCACAGGTTCATTAGAACTGTGAATTCATTGAATGTATTAAAGACAAACAATAAACAGTATATTATACATATTTATATGCAAAACTGGAATTATGAATTGAATATACTACTGCTTATCTTTTTATACGTTATGTCGATGTCAATAACTGTGAATAATTATAATAATTATTTGGCTAAGGCTTTAATTAAAAATGAATATCTAATTAAAAACAGATTAAGATTCAAAAAAAGATACATTAAAGAGAAGTGAATGCATAATTAATACATGTATAATGCAATTATTAAAGATAATGAATTTTGAAACCTGTTAGGTCGCCGACATTTATCTGATTAAATAATTTATTTTAATCTACTGTTCGGATTAAATGCTTTTTTTTTATTAAAACAAGTAATAGTGATAATAATTGTAAGAAGAAGAAACAGAAGAATTGTAAAAGGCAACGAAAAATTCAAGGGTTTTATTTATTTATTTTTTTTCACTTTCAATAGAATATTTATTTAATAGTTTGTTAAAGAAATTTCTTTAGTCAAGTAATTAATACTAATTTAAAAAATTCATTTAATTTAAATGCATTAATTGAGAATCTTCTTCTTCGAATAATACAGTAATTAGGCGTATCTCTCCACTTTTCTAATTAAATCGTCCAAAAATCGAGAGGAGAGAATTATGTGAATAATTTAATTTCAGAAGTACGCGGTTACAGTAAAAACAAAACGTATATAAAGTAGTCAGGGATAAACTACACATAACTACTACCGTAATGTATCTTTAAAGAAACCCCTACTTTAAAATAAGAACACATAGTACTATTAGCATTACAATATCTGCCGGTTAACTGAACCTAACCTCATTAAGATCCAGGGGCACCTCACATGAATGAGCCTTGAACACAGTTACTAAGTGGGGCATCGGGGGGGGGGAATGAAGGACCAATGGAACGAACAAAAGACCTGAATTTCGAAAGACTTAACATACCTGCTATAATTAAGACACAATAACACGCCGAATAAATACTAATTCAGAAGTCAAACAACAAAAATCAACGTTATATTTACAAAATTTTCACAGGACTAGTTTCGATGGTTTTACCGAACCACCATCCTCAGCTGCAAAACCGCAAATGAACAAGATAGGAAATAATGATTTGATAAGATAAGAACGTCTGGACAAGAATAAGCAAGTGGCGCCATCTCTTACAGTAAAAACAAAATTCATAAAAGTGGTATTCCTTTCCGCCCTATTGTATCAAATTTAGGTACTGCCTCGTATCCATTAGCTAAATATTTAGTTTCTAGATTTTCAACTCTATTAGACAATAACATTTACACCATAAAAATTCAATAGAGTTTGTAAAAAAGGTTAAAAACATTTCTCCTAGTAATTTACTCATGGTTTCTTTTGATGTAAAATCATTATTCACCAATGTCCCAGTGGAGGGTGCATTAAGATGTCTAGAAACCAGACTTCGCGAATTTCATTTCTCTTGCATCGAAATTGATGAGCTAATTTCTCTCACTCAACTCTGTTTGAAACAAACACATTTTGTTTTCCAAAATAAATATTACAAGCAAACTGAGGGATTAGCCATGGGAAGCCCCCTCAGTCCCATCCTGGCTGATATCTACATGCATTATTATGAATCAAAATTGTTTGAAACCTTAAACTTCTCGGCATGGTTCCGCTACATAGACGATACATTTACCCTGTTTGAAGGTAATAAAGATGTTTAAATAAAGTTCTTAAATAAAGATCCTGCTATTCAGTTCACTTTTGAACTTGAGACTTGCAATTCTCTTCCGTTTCTCGACATTCTGGTCACACGTAACATATTCAACTTCAGTACTACGGTTTACAGTAAACCTTCATCAGTTTGCCTTCCACCACACTTTAAATCATGTCATCCGACTAAACAAAAGTTAGCTTCATTTTATTCCTATGTTTTCCGCGCTCTTCAAGTTTGCTTCTCCAAACTAGCCCTTGAGGAAGAACTAAATTATTTAAAAGCAATAGCTCTTGACAGGGGCTTTTCACCCAATATTATTAATCAAGCAGTTAAATAATTCTCATCTCAACACACTAAAAAGCACACTCTTGTTTTAGGAGATTATAAAAAATCTGTTGTCATTCCCTTCTTTCCATCAATTAGCTATAAAGTTGCACATATTTTGCAGAAATTTAACTTTCGGGTTGTTTATTCTCCCGTCAATAAAATTCCGAGTTCCATACTCAAGGACCCATTCCGGATAGGAATTTCTGGGGTATTTATAGGATTCCTTGCCAGTGCGGTTTAATTTACATTGGCCAAACTAAGAGAGCCTTAAAATTTCGCGTCAAGGAACATGAGGCATATGTTAGAAAAAAGGAAACACAGAAGTCTTCTGTTACTCAACATTGTTGGTCCGAAAATCATACTTTCAATTTCTCTGCTGCCAAAATTATTCAAAAAACATCTTCCATTGGAGAACTGGATTTTCTAGAGAAATTTCACATTCATAAAAATCTTTCTGTTCTAGTTAATGATCCTAATTCCAATCCAAATTTGCCTTCGCCCTTTAAAGAAATTATGTTTTAGTTCTGGTTTCACCAACAGATGACACCACTTGCTTATTCTTGTCCAGACGTTCTTATCTTATCTAATCATTATTTCCTATCTTGTTTATTTGCGGTTTTGCAGCTGAGGATGGTGGTTCGGTAAAACCATCGAAACTACTCCTGTGAAAATTTTATAAATATAACTCTGATTTTTGTTGTTTGACTTCTGAATTAATACCTGCTATAATGAGCTGGAACGTAAATAACAGAAATAAGGTGGAATCCTCTTTATGTGAATACAGTATAGTCTTCTGAAACGTTTGAATTTTTAAACAAGATTTCTCTTAAGAAAAAGGACTGTGGAATATTCTTTTACATATATGTGCCTTTCCTCTTTTAACTGCAATAAAGTAACAGTTTTCCCTTCAAATTTTAAAAAACGATCTCATTTGTTAAATTAACTTCTTTCTACTTTTCGTAAGATTTTCGAGTGTTAAAAACGGTTTTTATTTTAGTTTTCTTTGAAATCAATTAAAAAACGCATTAATGCCTCTTATAACTTTCCTTTACCATTTCGTTTCTCAATAGTATTCATATATATTGCAGATATATTTCGATAGTATATCTTGAAATTGAGTAGCTTTTGTTTTGTTAACGAGAAAAAGGCATTTAAAACTACACGTAGATATTGTCTATCATAACCATAATTTAGTTATGGTCTGTCATTAAATAATAAAGAATCACTGTGTATGTAATGTAATGTTTGTTTTTCTTCTTGCAACGTTGTAAAACAGCGACAACTAGAACCGTCAAATTTAAATAAATTAAAATAGTCTTTGGCCTGATCATGTGAACCTTGAACCAGAATTTTGAACTTCGTTTTTATTCATTTCATATTTTGTACGAATTTAAGAATTTTTCATCAACAAACGCTATTAAATAGCTGACTACCGGTAAAGTGTAAGAAATTTATGTTTTAAATTTAATCAGAAAACTCAGCGATTTAAAAGAAATGGTTTATCCTTCGATAAAGAATAAGCTATTTAAGTTTTAAATATTATAATGAAACTCAGCGACTTCATAGAAAATGTGATGAGAATGCTCAGAGTAGAATAATTTTGTCTTTCATGTGCCAGTGTGTTGTCGTTCGGTAATGCGTAAAAAGCTCAATTTTTCTTTCATACTAAACTGTGTGTTATTAATTTGCAAACTAAACCATTTAAAAGCAATAAACGCTGTTCAACATGTGTATTCTTGTTAATGATTAGCTCGACTCGTGACATGACACTCGCTGAGCTCATTAAATTCATGATATATATTTTCCTTTTTATAATAACGGTTTTAGGCAGCTGACCACACAAGGGGCTAGTTTACGTAGTAAAACTAAGCATACTATTTGTTTTAATTGCTTTGGAATATGTCTAACTGTTATATCGCTTTCATTTTATATGAATCCACCATTTTTGAGTTTTATTCCAATAGAAATCTATCAGTGTAAATTGACCTATAATACACACCTCGTGTAGAAGGAGACATTTAATTCATGTACGGAACATATGCATAGAGGTATGCATGTATAAGTATTCTAAAGTTATAAATAACATATAGCTTGCGTGTTTTTTATAGGAGCCAAATCAGGTGTACTATACACCGTTTCCATAAAAGTTCTTACCCAACCTTTATTTTCCCAACCGTTGCGGAAATAGAGTGTTTCATTTTTCCAAATATGTGATTTTCATATGACTTCGCTTATGCTCCAAATCTCAGTCATGTAAAGGACATACATGCTAAATTTGAAGAAGATTGGATAAGAGTTAGGAGTTGTACATATTGATCACTTTTATCTCAGACTGGTGAAATTTCTAATATTGAACTGCTTTATACTAATGGGCTTCTCGTGTATTTCTCAAAAATTTCCGCGTCTTCAGGTAGCGTTTACCGAGCTCGGGTTATTATTAGAAGTAAAATGGCAAATAAAAACCGAACAGCCATTGTTTGAAAATTCTTGTAATCTGTTGTTGCATTGGGATAGTAAACTGCTGCGCACAGTTGCCCAATGGATTTTCAAAAATTTGGAAGATATAGTTGCAGTTCTACCGACTGACAAAGATTTTAAGCATTTACTTTTTCTACTTGTTGCCCTAAAAGGCAGTGGTGAGAAGATGGCTGAAACAGTCCTTCGAATGGTTTGGAATGATTTGTGGAATGATTTGGACTACGTCTTTTGATACTACAGCATCTTATCCAGGATTAATTCAAGGGGTATATACTAGAATCCAAAGCGAATTTGGAAGAACATTTTTTTGGTTGATTTGCCGTCATTATGCTCATGAACTAATATTGAAAGGAGTGTTTTAGGAGTGTTGTATCACAGCATGGTATGCTCCTGACATCCAAATTTTTCGGAAGTTCCAAAGTCTGTGGGCTTCACTTGATAATAAATCATACATAACAATGCTGGATGAAGAAAGTCCCATTCAAGGCTTTCTGGAAGAACAACAAGTTAAAATAGTTAATTACATCCAAAATGTCCTAAAGTTGTCAAAGAAAAGACTAAAAAGAGTTATTTCAACTCTCAGTCCTGCACCTTGGTCTCAAAACTACTTCGGTTTCCGGATTCGAGAGGTTCTGCGTTAAGCAAGATGGATGGCAAAGGTAATATACGCTAATATAAAAGTCTTCTTCACTAAGCAGTTGAATATTCTTGAACGAGAATTGAAAGTAATGAAACAGGTTGCATATTTAGTCAGCCTTATACATGTTCGCTTTTAGTACGAGACAACTGTAAGTCAGTGGTCTCCAAAGAATGATCTGGAGCTTACCCAGCTTCTGAAGTTCAAAATCAGTTTATGGTTTGGAGCTTCTCAGAGCATACCAAGATGTAGACATAAAAAACGTGCTATTACAGTTGCTAAGAGACACCTTTGGTATCTGTTAGAAACAAACGTAAGATTGGCTTTTGTGGACAAACGTATTATTCAGGTTGATAAGGAAATATGACTAAAATTTGGAAACCAAACCAGCAAATGAAATGACTAGAAGGTAAAAACCTAGTTTTTAAAGGAAAATACGAGCCATTTTGTTACTAATAAAACAAAGACGTTCATTCCTTGAATTGTTTGGGATCCATGACGTAACGGAATACTGTAGTGATTCTCTAAGAAACTCATGTGAAATCTCTTAAGGTTGGTCAGTGACACCGCAGAAAGAGGTGTTGCTCTGATAAAAATAGTTTAGCGAATCGGTCTGTCAAATCGAGCATCACAGGAAAAGATTTCGCCCAGCGAACAAAAGAAAGGATTGCATAGTTCAAAGTTGATTAATATAACAAGGTGTTTTGTCTGTCATTCTACCTTTTAATCATAGTGGCTAGTTTTAACACTATTAAATTACTAAAGTTTAAAACACTGATTTCTAGTTTTCGCAATGAAAGGATTAACACTGAAAAATCATGTTTTTTGCCTACTTTTTCAAAACTGATCAAAGTGTGCAACCCCTAAATATTAAAAACGACGAAAACATTCGTATATTAGCATTTTTAAATTAAAAAATTAATTTCGTTTAAAATACGAAATATAACCATTACACATTTATCTGGTCCCTAAACTTATATTTAGAAAATTTTGTACTCGTTATAAAATACAAAAAAAAAAAAAAAAAAAAATCTGCATAATCTTTCTAATAAAGCAAAATAATTATTTTCCGACATTGCGTGTTGCACTAAGTCTTACCGAATTCAAAGATCATTGGAGACTTCCGTTAAGTTTCACAGCAGTTATGTTTATTAAAGGAATTAAATCTTGTGTAATTAATGAGCCATGATTAAATGTTATGTATGCCCTTCCTTCGACATATTTTAAATATGCATTTGAAGTGATTCTAATGCAGCTATGTGATTAATTGTGTATCCATTGTTTATGTTTATTCATCTTACTGTTTACATTTGTTTTTATCTGATTATTTTTCTGATAATTTATTACCCAAAAAACCTGCAAATTGTTTTTTGGTAACTATAATGCTTGTTTGTTTGCATTTAGTTTATGTATGTATGGTAAAATTATTGCAAAAATTTCTTTTATTTTCTAGGTAAGAAATTTGTTTCATCCTGGGATCGAGGATATGAGAAAGCTGAGCCATATTTCTTTTAAGAGTATTGAATAACTTCAACCAAGTATTATAGCTAATACATTTTATAATATGCCTGAGGTTTATCGATCATTATTCCGTTAAAAAATTGTATTATTTTATTGACAAAAGTTTAAGTAATACTGAGAGAAATTTATAAAATTAAAACTTTTATATGCTTAGAAATGTTTTCAGTTTCCGTCATTTTCAACATCATTATACATAAAAAACGAAAAATTAAAAGTTAAGTAAAAAAAAGGCTTCTTTTTCAAAAGAAAGTGAAAAAAATGTCAATACATTTAAAGCACCATGCACTGGTTATGACACAGAAAGCGTTTAAAAAAGCATGTATAATTAATATCAACCCTCTTTGTCCCAGAAGTCATAGATCTATACAAGTTTTATTATCTCCAAAACACTGCTTACAATTTTCTTGTTAGCATATTAATTCCGTCTTTTGCAGTTTTTATATATGGAATAGCAAACTAAAAATTTCCAGTGGAGTCTCTTTGAAGAGAAAAGAAACGAAGAAAAAAATCTCTAGCAGCTGTTACTTGGTAAAAAATTCTCATTACGAAGAAAGAGATAATAATTTATAAATAATGGCTAAAGCTTTTTATTATGCAGAGATGTTCTTTAAGTTCTAATTGAAAAATAATATGTTTTTTTATGTCTTTAGTCTTTCAGCTAGTGTATGTACAATAGGACGTCCGTTTCCTTAAATTTTTCTCTGTTTAACTCTGCTAGATAGAAAAGAGTTTTTTTAATAATCTAATAAATTAATTCCATCTGTTCTGAAGCTGTGTCCAAAACTGCTTTCTTGTGTTAATATGCTAATTTTAAAGGTATTAAGAGAAAAAAAGGTATAAAAAGCATTCCTAATAAGAATGAGAAAAAAAAACTGAGGTTTTTTTTGGAAGTTAACAATATTATCCATATAAAATTCAAACTTATGTCAGAGTATTATTCAATTAGTTTCCTGTCGATGAGCATATTTAAATTGCTGCAGTAAGTCCTATTCGACCATTCTTAGTAGATTTGCTCTAGTTCTCTCATCTAACAAGGGCATACTGAGAGGGCAGGAAGGTCTGCCCCGTACCGCTGACGATGGGGAGTGAAGAACCTTAAGTTTTCAAATATGTGAACCTTAAGTTTTTGAGTTAAGAAATATTAAATGGTCGAAGCTAAAAATTGGTCTGCATTCAAAATGTTAAATTACATTGTGGAAATGCGCTTTCAGCAATCAGGCAGACAGTATTTACATGTTTTTAGATTAATTTCGAGAAGGTTTAATTTATGTTTAACATGTAAAATGTATTTTTTCTAAATGTTCAATCTGAAATGCCTTTTTCTGAACTATAAGTGGGCATCGCGATTTCCATGATTTCTTAAAATGTCTAGGGGTATTGATTTCCATTCATTTTCTTCTAGTTTTCAGATTCCATCAACCGAGATGTGTTTGCGCTTAGAAAGATATCTTTCCGGTAAACCAAACGCACATAGGTGAAAAGTCAGGAAAACGATGAAATGATATAACACATGTCCCATAAGTATCGTTGCAAACTTTAAAGCAAATAGTGCGTGCAAAAGAGATTGAGAATTGCGCATCAACCCATGACAGGAAACGTCATGGGAAAGTGGTATCAGAGATGCAAGAAATGAAGGGACACAAGAAAAAAAATACTAGAAATATTTGTTGTTCATAACTATTACATAATATTATAGTAGGTATCACTTCAAAATCTTACAAAAGATGTTCACAATTTACTGCAGTACAAGTTATGCATGCTTTACACCAACAGACCTTGGACTGACGGACGCGGTCAAAAAAAGCTGGATCTACTTAGATACCTAGGGCGGCGCAGATAGTTCTTGAAATCATGTCCATTTCAGGTTCTACAGAAGTTTCATTCACAACATCTTTAAATACTCCGCAAAGAATGAAATCCAGGCTGCTAAAATCCGGAGAGCGTGGGTACCAGGCCACTGGGCAACCACGCTTAATTCTTCTTTGACCAAAGGAAACTCACGAATGTTTCCGAACACATATTCCGTAATGGAGAGACGCCCCATCATGTTTAAACAGCATGATGTTTATCACATTTTGAGGCACAGGATAAACTAAGCCTAACAGACCTGTTCCAAAGATATCAGGTAATTTTAGATGATGTCAACAGGTAAGACCAGAATAAGCAGTCGAAGAACAAACCACCCCAAACATTTTTAACAGTCTCTGTGAATAGAACGAACTAGCGGCGAATGAGTACATTTACGGTCATGGGTTTCTATTACAATTCTAAATACTTTTGACTTACCTATCTGCCCTTAAAATTGTGTCAATATTTATAGGACGTCTTGCATTTGCAATACATGTACCAGTCTTCATTGCTTCAAGGAAGGCAATGGCACTTTTTGAAGTATAATTCGTTGATTTGTCTTGATGAAATTTCACTCTTTGAAAATCATTGAGATAAAGAAATAGAATTTCTTCTGTGTATATCGGAAGTAGTATTTTTTCCTGGATAGTACGTTGTGCCAATCATAAGACCTGATTGATTTCTTTTCATTGACAGAACCAGGTATGTATACGTTTTCCTCTTTATTTTCGATGATAAATAGACTTTTTGTTGTTAAAGTCATTTAAACAAATAGCCCATACTTCATCAACAGTCACATTTATTTCCATTTATCTTCTAAACAGGTTTCATACAGGGTTTTCCAAATTGTTTTGCTTTGAGCCACATGCCTTGTCAAAAGCTTACAAATGATTTTTGCATCGGCGGATTTTCTCTTGTTAACAGCGATTTAACTTTAAAAATATTAAGAACATTTTTCTTTCTAGGGTATTCGTTTTCCATGTAGAAGTAATGACGTTAAAAAGAAAGAAATTAAATGAGTTTCTCAACAAATTTCATCTACACTTCTGTATCAGGAATAATAAAAGCGTAGATGTCCAAAAAACGAAATCGAATACTCGAAACGCATTGTAAAAAATATTAATCATCATCTATATAAATACATCAAGAAAGCAGCACTCTTTCACTATTCGTGATTTAAAATCATAGATGAAATTTGTAAAGAGAATTAATTACTTTTGGTTCTCATAAAATTGTATGAGAATTTTCTCTTTATTTAGTTCATTAATTATTTTATAAGTTTTAATTAAAAACTTATAATATCTATCTATATGTATATATATATATCTTGTTACGTCCGTAGGGGTTCGTAATAGATTGCATGCATACAGATTCGATGAAATTTATTTTCCGAAAACACTTCACAGTTCTGAAACTTTCTATACAAATGGTACTCGTACAGCTCATCTGAAAATGACAGAGCATAATCAGTCATTACCGCTTCAGAGTAATAAAAACAAAAAAAATAGACAATACAAAATGCCTCAGGAGAGAAACGTATCGAATGCCATTTATCTCATTATTAAAACGGAGTTAACCCTGCACTTCTGTTTTTGCGGCAATACTTTGATTTCTGAGACCTTTCATACTGAGCGCCGCCTGAGATAACCACTGACCTGACTTTGTTGTAAAAGTCTTACAGTGTTAGTAGTCATCCTGGCAGAAGGGAAAATTTCCTCCGTGTAAAAATATACATATAAATATTACATGGGCATACAAGGCCTGTGTATAAGCATAGATATGTTGATTACAATCATTGTCTTGTACAAGTTACATATGATAGATACATAAAATCATGACAGCTATGTGTACATTTAGACATTATATGAATTCATATTTACAATGCTTTTACTAAGATAATCAAAATTAAACTTGTAATTAATTTACACATTGACTGGATTTTCAATATCATTTAAACTACTTTACAATATTATTTTTATCAAGTGCATATAAACTGGATAGTAATATTGTAATGACCTTGCGGATTAATAAGGCACCATGAGGAAAACGACACCAACATTTATTAAAAATTAACTTTCAAAGAATAATGAAAAAAAAAATTAACATTTAAAGAATAAAGGCAAACTCGGAGCACTACCTCGCTCCTACAACATAATTAACCTACAACCTGCCTCCTCTGAGGCTAACATGCAACTCTCTTCTCTCTCACTTGCTGGGCTCTGCCGGGCAGCTGATTGGCTCACCGCTGCCAGATACATGACACCCCCCGGTAAGATTGTGCTACGCCAAAGCGAAGCAGAATCTGAAAACTGAACCAGCAAATACAAACTTAAATTGTATACTCCGCATACCAAATTAATTCAAAATATAGGAACATGTATACATGACATAATAACATACTTTGAAATAAATGCAATAAACATTCATCTCACAACAGATGAACAGATGGCTTGATACAATACCGGAGTTCTGTAATAAAACATATATGCAATACTATTTCAAAACACACTATTATAATGCAATATTAAATGGAAACCAGTAATTGGATTTTCAAAACAGATGGAAAGTAGCTCTCGTACAATTCCGGAACAAAAGAAAGTAACTAATGCAAAGTTTTAAAACATATTAGTTCATACTTAGTTCACACCTATTTCATTCACCCACTAGTCTTGAAAGACCATCTGCATTTTTTAATTGTTCACCAGGGCAATGAGAAATATGAATATTATAGCGCTGAAGTGCCATTGCCCACCTCTGTAATTTAGCTGAATGCGGTGCCGACTTATACAAATATAATAATGGACTATGGTCTGTGATCAGCTCGATATTCGATCCAAACACCCAACACTCGAACTTTTTTAATGACCACACAATGGCATAAGCCTCGCGTTCAATAGTTGACCAGTTCTGCTGAGTTTTCGAAAGTTTTTGACTGGCAAAGCTGATAGGATGCAAACTGCCTTTGCTGTCTCGTGACAAGCAAGCACCAACACCATATGAACTAGCATCACACTGTATGGTGTAAGGTTTTTCTGGTTCTGGAGTGTACAGTTTTGGTGCTTCACACAGTCGACGTTTCAGTTCTTTAAATGCTGATTTCTCAACATCAGTCCATGGAATTCTCTCAGGAATTTTCTTTTTTATAAGCTCCGTCAATGGGCGAGCTATTTCTGCATAATTCTTTATGTAATCACGATAATAGTTGAATAAGCCTAATGCACTCTTTAGAGCAGTCTTTGTTTTAGGACTTTTTATAATTTCAATGGCTTGTAATTTTTCAGGATCAGGTTGATGTCTTCCAGCTCCTATTATATGTCCTAAATACTTTATCTCCGAACGTGCAAAAACATATTTCTTCACGTTCACCGTAAACCTGAGATCACTTAATGTAGTTAGCACAGCATCTAAATGTTTGAGATGCGAATTCCAATCTGGTGAAAAGATAGCAATATCATCAATATATGCTTTGCAAAAATCACTATGTTTTCTTAAGGCATCATTCATCACTCGCTGAAAAGTAGAAGCTGCATTTTTTAATCCAAAAGGCATCACTTTCCAACGATATTGGGAACGATGTGTCTTGAATGATGTTAAATCACGACTTTCTTCTTCTAAAGGTATTTCCCAGTAACCTTTCAAGACATCTAAACAGGTGATAACATTCGCGTGTCCAATTTTATTGATTAGATCAGTCACATTCTCCATTGGAAAATCAACAGGTTTGGTTACTTGATTCAACAACCTGAAATCAATACATAAACGCATACTTCCGTCTTTCTTGGCAACACATACGACTGGGTATGCTATTTCAGCTTCACTTGGCTCAATAAGACCCAAGCTCTCCAATTCCTCGATCTGTTTATCTACTTCAGGTTTCAAAGATTCTGGGATCTTATAGATATATGGCTTTTTTCTTTCAGCTCCAGGTAACAACCGAATTCTATGTTCACCAACTCTGGCTATTTGGATCTCCCCAGAAAATAACGCGATGTGCTTGAGTAAGAGCTCGTGTAATTCCTTTTGTTTGCTATCCTCTAAATGACTAATATCCACCTCGATGTTCCTTCTAGTTACTGCGCAATCTCCTTTATTTGGAGTGGTATGAATTTCCCCAAACTCAGAATCATCTTCAAATATCACTCCCACAGTTTGTGCTCGAACATAAAATTTTCTTATTTTGTTCACATGAACATGCCTCACACTCCCATCGGGTAATTTAACTTTGTAAGAACGAGGATTTACTCTTTCAACAATTTCACCTGGACCTGTCCACCTAGTATATAGCTTGTTGCTAGAGTCTGGTATAAGTAAATATACTAGATCACCATTTTGAAATTCTTTCAAACTTTTGCGACGGTTAAAATAATATGCATAAGCTTCTTGTTTTTCCGCGGCAGATAAAGAAGCGAGCTCAGATGCTTTCTCTAAATTTATCTTTAATTCTTGTAGATAATCAACTGCTGAATTACTCAGATTAAGAGGTAATGGTATTTCACCGGACCATGATGATTTTAACACAGCTAAGGGACCTCTAGCTTCACGACCGTACATAAGCATAAATGGAGATACACCGGTAGTGCAATTTGGAACTTCACGATACGCAAAAAGTAAATAAGGTATGTGCTTGTCCCAATTAACAGGATCTGTGCGAATTACATGATGTAACATTTGTTTAAATACCCGATTCCATTTTTCCACTGAGCCGTTTGATGCTGGGTAACCAGGTGTCGAAAAACGAGGATGAGTTCCTAACCTTTTTTCGAATTCTTGAGTTAATTGTGAGGTAAAATTAGTGCCTTGATCGCTACAAATTATTTCTGAAATACCGGTTCTCATAAAAATATCTAAAAGAGCCTCACAAGTAGCTTTAGCAGAAAGACTTTTTAAAGGTATGACTTCTGGCCATTTTGAATGATTATCTATCAAACACAAACAATATTTATGTTTCCTTCCTGAAGGAGGTGAAATTTCACCAATAATATCTATATTTACTGTATGAAAGGGATATGGCGCGCGAACAATAGGAGTAATCGGAATTTTATCCGATTGTCTTTCCGGACTTTTTAATTGACATCTTTCGCATGTTCTACAATAATTTTCTACATCTTTGGATATGTTCGGCCAATAAAATGAAAGCTTAATTCTTTCTTTAGTTTTCCTCATACCTAAATGATTTCCGAATATGGAATCATGAGCTAATTGAAGGACTTTATTTCGATAATTCTCGGGCAAAACTAACTGTTGTATGTTTTCCCCACAAATTTTTTCTTTATGAAATAATAATTCGACCTGTAAAAAGAAATTATTCTTCCCTACTTCTGCGTCCTTAAAAGAATTTATTAACGTTTGGCAGTTTCTCTGATCGACCTTAAATTTATTCGATTCCGAATAACTGTTTAGTCTTTCATCATTCTGATTCGCAACTGAGCTATATAAAAAAGATTTACATTTGACAGTTCAACCGCGCCAACCTTAGGGTGTTTTTGTTTATGAGTTTCCGGTTTCGTCTCGGGGTAGACCATTGATTCATTCTCGTCTTCAAATATGCGATCCCATACATCTGGTGTAATTAAACATTGAACATTTAGCTTATCTGTCAACGCGAAAAGAGCTTCTACGCGCGAATATAGACAACTGTTTGGTTTTTTGTAATAAATGGGAATAGTTGCTAACGTTGCCTCTATGACGTCGCCAAATGCGGAACTTAAAATGATTTTACCCTTACTTTCTATTTTTAAATGAGGAATTAATGTAGTGTTCAAAATTGGTATTTCCGTACCTGAATCTTTTATAGCTTCTACTTGCTTCCCTGCAATATAAATAGTAATCTTTTCCAAGGAATAAAAATTAAGTTTTCCGTCGGAACACTCGGGTTTTTGTAAATGTTTAGAATTTACATTTGTAACAACCGCATTGTCCTTCGGTTTAGTTGAAGTGTTAACTTTCGGTTTGACCGGGAAATTATCGTTCTGTTTATTGGACCTCTCAAATTTATTTCGCCTGTTCGGGCAATCCTTAGCCAAATGTAAACTGCTACTACACACATAACATTCTCGCGGTTTAAACGAATGTTTCTGTTCATTTACCACTAAATCTTTTCTTAGCGCTGGTGGAATATATTTAGAGTTTTTGTTGTATGAATCACGAAAATTAGCGCGTTTTTCACCTCTTATGTCATCAAAAGATTTACCTTTTGCGATGAAATAAGTGTCGCATTCCTTCGCTAGTTCTTCTGGACGTAGCCAACTTTCACCTTGTCGAACTGCAACATGACACGCTAAATCACTATCCAATGTTTGAAAAAGTTTGTCAGAAATTATTAAGTTAATTAAAGACTCAAAATCATTGACGTTTCTACTTTTACAATAATGGATCCAACATGATCTTAAACGAGAGGCGAACTGCAAATGAGTTTCCCCCGTCAACCTTTGAGCTTGGCGAAAATTTTCTAAACATATAATTGGTGATGGTTCATATTCCTTAAGAATTAAAGATTTAATTTTTTCATAATCTTTCAAATCATCATCTTTAATATATACTATAATATTAGAAGATTTATCACCTATCAGTTTAAGTAAAATTTCAGACTTAAACTCATTTGGTACGTTCTTATGCTTAAAAGCCCTTTCTATGGAATCAAAAAATAAGTTCCATGCTTCACCCTTTTTAGGTACAGAAATCGATAATGCCTGTACAGCTTTCAAAAGCTTATCTAATGAAAGTGTATTTTCTACGTTATTACTAGATTCGTTGCTACTTTCGATTTGCATTAAACGCAATTTCACAATTTCTTCTGACTTTTTCCTTTCTTCAACCGTAGTATTAAGAAATTCAATAACAAAATCTTTATCTTTCAAATATTCTTTAGAACTTAAAAGCTTATCTTTTAATTCTACAACTTTTAAACTAGAATCGGCTTCTTCACCTAGTTCCTTCAACACCGAAATCAAATCACTTTTAACTGCTCCTTTAAACATATTTAGAAGAAATTTTCCTTAAAGTTACAACAAAAATGTCTCACCTTTTCTCCAAAATCCAGTCGTCTTCGTTAGCTCTGGTTCTCGAAATCGAGAGCGTGCTGTAATGACCTTGCGGATTAATAAGGCACCATGAGGAAAACGACACCAACATTTATTAAAAATTAACTTTCAAAGAATAATGAAAAAAAAATTAACATTTAAAGAATAAAGGCAAACTCGGAGCACTACCTCGCTCCTACAACATAATTAACCTACAACCTGCCTCCTCTGAGGCTAACATGCAACTCTCTTCTCTCTCACTTGCTGGGCTCTGCCGGGCAGCTGATTGGCTCACCGCTGCCAGATACATGACAAATATGCTTATATTACAATAGTTTTGCTCTTACAATCCTGTTATTATTCTAAGGGTGAGCTACTTTCCTAGTGTTGATATTCAGTTGTAGTATTTTGAATTGCTATTAAAATTATGCTGCGAAGATACAATTCTCAAGAGAGGGGGAGAATTTCTTAGTATCTTGCTGAGCAAAGCCTGATTACCTCCTCTATTTTAGTTTTCGTCTGCTTGTTGCCGCGGGTATTCTCTGCCCATTGCGGCCAGTATTCACTGCTTGGCATTTTTAAATGCAGTTTATCGGTTTGTGGGCAGTTTAAGAGGAAGTGATCTGCATCACCTACCGCACCACATTCACACAAATCTGATGCTCGTATGCCGAATCGCTTAAGGTAGTGTGGGAAGGGACCATTGCCAGTGTAGAATTGAGTTTGTGCTCCGCTGAATGTATTAACTGAGCACGTGACTTTTGGAAAGAACTTGTAGGTTCTCCTCCCTGTGCTTTCTCTTTCCCATCTTTTCTGCCATTCTTGAAAAAGGCTATTGAGCGTGGTTTTTTTTTAAATAGGACTGCGGAACACTTACTGCGTTTTCCAATCTACTGGAGTCATTGGCAGCAGATTTCGCAAGCAGGTCCGCCGCTTCGTTGCCAGTAATACCCACATGAGCTGGAACCCAGATCAGGATAGGTCTGTCACCTGGTGGGATACTTAGAAGAATTTTCTGAATATCTTGCACCAAAGGACTCCTTGTCTTGTGCCCTCGGATGGACTCCAAACTTGAGGCAGAGTCGCTATATATGCTGACCTTTAATCCTAATTGATATTTTGCTAAATTGATGGCTGCTTTTAATGCAAGAAGCTCTGCCTGAAAGACGGTATTTTTGTCTGCCAGTCGTCTTTCCCAAGTTTTAACCACTTCTCCTTCTTGGAGTACACAGTAGGCACAGCCTGTGCCTTTTTCCGTCTTTGAGCCATCTGTATAAATAGCAAATGCCTTCTCATTTGGCGGCGTGTATTGCATGTATATTGTGCGTGAAAAATCAGTATCTGCAGGGTGTCCGAGCATGATCGGCTTGCGCTTCTCATAGTCAGTATGGTAGAATGTCTTTTGCCACAGAGAGACGTTATTTTCTAGGCGCAATGTCCTTACTAATAGTGATTCTCTCTCCACTAGAAGGTCCAGTGGAGGGATACCCGCCAGCACTTGCAGTGCCGCAGTTGGGGATGTTCTATAACCTTTACATATGATCAAAAGTTGCATTCTTTGTATGGTGAGAAGCTGTCTTCTCATATGGGCAGTAAGCTTCCTTCCCCATATGGCAGCCCCATATAATATGATCTTTTCTGAGATTGTTCTGTACCAGCTTTTGAGCATAGTGATTGGAGTGCCCCAATGAGGTCCTGATGTTCTAACCATGGAATTACTAATTTGATTTATTTTCTGCTTAAGCTCTTTAATATGCGGTACCCAGGAAAGCCTATTGTTAAATATAATACCTAGATATTTAAGGTCAGTGACCTTTTTTATAGAGACTCCATTTAGCTTAATGTTGGGAATCCTATTTCGCGCTCCATGCTTACATATAAACAGTTGTTTAGTTTTATCTGCTGAGATATTTAATTTGTGCTGATTTGCCCAGCTTGCAAAAGTATTGATTGCGTTTTGTGCCTTTAAGGGAACTTATACACCTTAAACCCCCTCATGATCTTCGAATATGTGACTGTTGCAGGAATTGAGATGTTTTATTTATTTTAAAAGCAATTACTTCCAACTTTTTACAGCTGACTACATAATATAGCTGCTTTGGAAACTAGTAACCAGAAAGTTTGTGTTGCCACAAATATTTTTGTAATTTAATATTCTTTGTGACAAAATATTTCGCCACGTTTCCATCTTGCGCGCATGATATTTTAAAAATGGCTAATCGTACATACTTGAAATTGGATGGAATTCTTTATATGGGCACTATTTTCTAATTGAACCAACAATATGATCAATATTTTAGTATTGAAAAATTTTATGGAAGGAAACCTTACAAATTTTTTTAATAAAATACATTTTATAAACTCAACTCCAAATAAAATAAAAATTTATCATGAAATTTTTAGAATTTTAGGTTCACAGTAGTTTTCAAATGTTATAAAAGCTATATATTAAATATGGAATTAAATTATGAAACAGAATGTTTTAAACTGTGCGCGCAAGTTGGAAACATGACGAAAAATGTTGTCACAAAGCGGATTCAATTATAAAAATATTTGTGGCAACACAAACTTTCTGATTACTATTTCAGAAAGCAGCTATATTATGTAGTCAGCTGTAAAAAGTTGGCAGTAATTGCTTTTAAAATAAATAAGTTATCCCAATTCTTGCCACAGTTCCCTATTCGAACATCTTATGGGTTTTAAGGTGTATGAGTCCCATTAACCTAATGTCCGTGCTACCAGAAATGACCAACAAAAAGTCGTCTGCGTACGCCTGGATACCCACTCCTTGCTGTTGGTCATAGAGCGCAAAGGCTGTGTTCGCTACAAGATTCCAAAGTGTAGGTCCCAAGCAGGAACCCTGGGGCAGCCTTTTTCCAACTTGACTTTGAGTACATCATTGTCCGTTGTAACCTGTATCCAACGATCCTGAAAGTAGCTGCGTATAAGATTCAGGATTTCCTTTGGGAATTTGATGATGTCTAGGCATTCGACTACGTCTGGCCACCACAACGAGTCGAATGCCCTTTTGATGTCCAACGAAATAACCAGTGTGTCCGTATTGTTGTCTTTGTTCTGCTCTATGTTATCTAGCAGTTGTTTTAAGGCATACCTTTCATACTAGCATATTATGCAATAGATATTAAAATTTACACATTATTTTACTATAATTATTTACATATATATATAATTCGTAACAATATGTATATTGTTTTAATTTAATTTATTTTATATCAACTTTAAGGGGAGTAAGTCTTTTTCAAAAGAAGAAAACGTGAAATTTTCAATTATTAATAACCCCACTATTTTCTCAGTAAACTTCATTGCTTAATTAAAATATTTTATCCACAAAAACTACACATTATTATAATTTGCCTCAAAAGTATATTTTTTGATAGAATATTTCTAAGGTCCTTGATATAATAGATTTCAGATACATGATCAGAATTAGGTATATATAAAAAGTTTTCTTATTTATAGAATTGCTTTGAATTTGCATTGATTGTTATGCACATTTATTCAGAAAATTAATTAAACCTGTTTCCACTTTAATATTTAGAGCTAAAAATTTGGAAAAACTTTTCATTTCAAGAAACATTTTCAGTTTTTAAGAAATAAAGAACATTTTTAAACAAAATCATTGTTTTAAGTAATTCATTTCTCCTTGGAGAAAATTTTAAGTAAGTTTTCTCAATGTATTTAGGTAAATAATAATATAAAGGAAAATTTAAGGTTGTTTAGTGGACAGAATTTATAAAAATGTACCTAAATACTGGAAAACGTCTTTTCGGGAGAAACAGAAAATATCTCCCTATCAACTATATTTTTTAAATGTTTAAACTTTTCTGAACCATAATTATGTTATTATGATTGCTGTGCAACTTCATGTTTCCTTTGTTTCCTTTTATTTTGTCATTTAAATATTATTGCTTTCTGAATGATTTTAAAAATTATTGTTTTAACATTGAAGACTGAAACTTGTCAATATTTCGAAGCACCTTGCGTATTATTACTCCACATCTATATTGTTACGAAAGGTCCAACTGTGGTAAGATAGCTTCCCCGCAAAGCGGATTTAGGATTGCCAGAAAATGGAATAAAAAGCCGAAGTTACCATATTTGGCGCGAAATCGTCTATTTGGCTACATTTGGCGATATGCCATGGACAGATGAAGAAACTTCTAGAACGAATTCTTACCAGTTTGGCAGAAACTGTTCTCGAAAGCAGGCCAAAAGGTATATAAACCCTATCTGTATCGTCGAGTCTATCGAGTTGATCGTCAGTCTAGGGTCGAAGTGTATCAAGAGTGTGCATCGTTGAGGCTATCGAAAGTATCGTCGAGAGCATCGCGAGTTGTACGATGGAGAGTGTCGAGAGTAGGTTGAGCTCTGAGAACGAACGAACCGAGTCGAGAGTGTATTCTAATGCCTTGCCGTGAAGCTGTTTTCACATTTATAGTCTGATAGCCTGAAGGCTCTGCTGCTGATTGTTTCAGCGCGCTTGTCGTAGCCTTTTTTACGACCGTAAACATGTTTTTAGAGTTGTCCTGAGTAATACTGGCTAATAAATTGTATTCTCATTCTTCATCAACTGTTGTCATCGATTAAATTCACTAACCCGTACAGAACGCAACAATATTAATCTTCCAAAATAGGCTATATTATATCAATATTAATCTTTGAATCACTTCACTTGGACAAAATATAACTTCTATAAAACATATAACTATATTACCCTCTCCAATTTTCAATGATTTTAGTAAAGTACACCAATTTCTGAAAGCATGGATCCATGGATTTCGTCCATGGATATGATCAAGAAAATATTCCTTCGAATTCAGATCTCTGCAAAGTATTTTATTACTAAGATATGTGATTTTGAAAGGAAATTGTTATGCATAATATCGTTGAGATATTTAGTGTGTAATAATTAGAAAAAATACTTATGCATCTCGGTTAAAATCTATTTGAAAACTGTCTCTTTGAAAAAGGGACATGTCTGTCTTAATTTACTAGCATTACTACAAAATACATACTACAAAAATATATAACTTAAACATGTTATATATTAAGACACAATAACACGCCGAACAAATACTAATTCAGAAGTCAAACAACAAAAATCATCGTTATATTTCAAATTTTCACAGGACTTGTTTCGATGGTTTTACCGAACCACCATCCTCAGCTGCAAAAGCGCAAACCATTTTGCTATTTTGCAGCTGAGGATGGTGGTTCGGTAAAACCATCGAAACTAGTCCTTTGAAAATTTGAAAATATAAGGCTGATTTTTGTTGTTTGACTTCTGAATTAGTATGTTATATATGTTTGTAATCAGTAATGTTAACTTTATTTTTAAAAATTAAATTTGAAAAATCTATTTATGGAAGGTTAATTTGGCCTCACTCCCTTTAACAGTGGGAGATAAATTCTTTTCAAATTATTATTTACTGCTGTAAATTGAGTTTACCTACTAGTATAATACGTAATTATCTAAATTAAATACCTACTACTTTAAACCGATGTAATACCGTAAATTTACCTGCTATTTTGGCATTATTACTATGTAATTGCTTTGAAATGAATACAATTAAAATGATTCATCATTTATCATGAATTTGGGATTACTTTCCAGATAGAAGAAATTTCTTATAAATTTTACCGTTTTACTAAAATCTCTTAAATTTTTCCTTTATTTTAGGCTCCTTTGTTTGTTGGTGTACTTGCTTTCAACAGTGCTTAAAATATATCCATACCTCTAGTTTTCAGTACGTTGGGGGTTATCATTTGATGTATACACTAATTCAGATTTCTAGTTTCAAATAATTGGCATCATCATTTTCTATAGTGACTAACTAAAAAAGATTTCTTCATTTTACGAATAGTATTTGAGAAAGGCGTCAAAACTTCTTTAATACGTCTATTTACATAATCAAGATCGTTAAGACCTCGTTAAAAATGATTGATTTAGAAATATTTCCTGTTGGTCTATAGCGTGTCATAGCAATTATATACTTGAGAATTTTTTCTTAGACTTTGTTTTTCTTTTGTTCTAATGGAATTAGCAAAAACTAGAGGTACTTTTTCTTTCTATATGTATTGTGGGTAAACAACAAGGTTGGAATGGAGAAATAACAAGGAATTTTATAAGTAAAAAATATTTACAAACTGATAATTTTTCATTATATGCGTCTATCGAATACTGAATAACTTTAATCGGTTATTAGTGTGTGTATTACTTGCTAGTAATTCAAACATTTAAGCAAATAAAAGCAAATATTCATATATCATTACTCAATACTCGTGTATAAAACGGGAGTAAATAGGGTGGTTTTCTTCCGCCTTTTTTTTTTTTTTTTTCTGGAGGTTCTAAGTCCATGTGCCATTAAAGAAGGATACTTTTTAAGATCTTTTAAAGGTAATTTAAGAATCGAGTTTTTGCTAAAACCTTTGTTATGTAGCAATCCGAAAAACATTGTTATGAATTAAATTCTTTATAGGTTCTTTTAAGGCAATTACAATTTTATATTTTTACATTTCTTGCACTAAAGCCATTTTTATGTAACTTACAAGAGAGTGAAGTACATAAAAAAGCAAACGTGATTACAAACGAAAAAATTCAAAGTCTATATTTCAAAGAAAATTTCTTGCTAGTTTATATTTCGTTAAGGATTTTTAATAAATAGTTTTTTTTTTTTCTGTTTAGTCCAAAGGAGCTTTGTCCCTGAAGGACTATTGTTTTCGTTTTCCGATTTTGCGTTGGTTCACTATAAATGTCCGTTTCACTTTTCAAATTGTTTCTACCAAATGTTAGAGTCCTGGGTCATATTTGAAGAAATTAAATAATGAAAAATCTGCATAAATGTAGGTATATTTCTCGCATTGTGATAAAACAACGGTTCATAGTGCCATCGAATTTTGAATGACGTAATCCTCCTACGAATATGGGCATGTGGAAAACCAAATTTGAAATTTAGAATTTGTTTTATTATAGATTTCATATTTCGTAAAACTTTAAGGAATTTTTGATCAAACTCAAGGATTTCAAAGCTATCGGAAATTCGAAAGATAGGCTAATTTTTAAATTATTTTGCGATATTGCTCTTGAACTGAATTTTAAGGTTTAAGTGCGAAGAACTTGATATTTAATAAATAAAGGTAACAGACAAAATGTTAAAAAAACGCCCCTTTGGACGTAATTTAAAATCTGAAACCTTTCAGAATTTTTTTTTTTTATGGAGGCACCTAACAGGTACCTACCGTGCCCTTTTATGAGGGAACGGACAAATTTACATTCATGTCTTCTCCAGGAATCGAACCCTGGCCCTTCGGCATCGGCTTGTTTTCCCTAACCATTATAGCGTCTGGTCGGGTTTAATAAAATATGTATATGGATAAATTAATTTGTATTTAAACTAAAACGTCGTTTGATCTTCCTAGGCTGGAAACCCCTTAACATATTCGCCTTTAAGTTCAAAAATGAAGGTGACGACAGCTGAATATTGGTAGTTTGACCTGGTTTAGAATCTAAGCAAAAAGCAGGCTGCATAATCGGCCTTTTGTGTTTATCCCCAATTGCAAAATGTGTACAAGCCAGTTTCCCTTACAAAGTCCTAAGCGAATACATCTCTCCCTTTAGGCAGATAGCCTTTTGTCCTTTTCCATATCGAAACTACTCAATTATAACCGAGCCTAAACTCTACCCCAGTTGCTACGGAGAAGCTTTAGGGGATAATGTGACGTAGAAGACACACATAACGAAGTTACAAAAGCAGAATACATGCATAATTCAACATATACGTAATCAGAAATTGTGAAATCGTTGAAATGATTGCGCAAACTGAAGAAGAATTATTAAACATACCTTCATATTCAAGTCAGTTATCTCAGATATATATGTGCACAGACAGATAGTAAAATCAGATGCGTAAACGGAATTTCTCGAACGAATATGTATAATGCATTAATGTAATACATAATTGCGTATAGTATTGTATGCAGAGTTAGCTGTAAGATATAAAAACTTATAACTACGTAGTCGCACGAGAATTAGAACCAAATTAAAACTGCAACTTTTGTGATCTTTCAAATAAGAATTCCTTATTAAAAGTTCCAGTAAACCCACAAGTAGCTCAAGGATTAAGACCGCTGAACATGGCTCTTTTGAGCTGGATTCGAACTCTGCCAGACGGGCTAGTTACATGGCTGTTATGCGCGTTAGTTTCCCTCAGAATGTCCTAATTGAAAATCTGCCTCTAAAAGGATAACCCATGTCTTCTTTGCTGTATAAAAATAGTCAAACGTAACTTCGTATAGCTCTAGAAAATTGAGTAGAGGAGTTATGTGTATTAATTTAGAAGTAAAACAACAAAAATGGACTTTATATTTGCAAATTTTCACAGAAGGTGATATAGAAATTTTCGTCGTTTCAGGCGTAATTTAGTGAAAGGATTAATATATGAAGGCATGATAAAAAATGAAGATAATTAAACTAAGTTCATTAACTAATAATAAGGCTCAAAACACTGGAAAATTCTACACTAAAATGAATACGTACCAAAATATTTGCAACTAGAAAGCCTGAAATCAGATGAGTAAAGCACAGTATCAAAAAATAAAAATTAAATTGTGTAAAACCACAAATCAAACTTAAAAAACTAGAAAAACACTTACGGAAATTCATACAATCACAAAATGGCAAAACCACAGTGGAAAAAAAGGAAGGAAAAAAAAATGCTGTTTGGGGCTCCTTATAATTAAGGTAAAATGACACATCGAACAGATATTAATTTAGAATTCAAGCAAACAAAAAATCAGCGTTATATTTGCAAGTTTTCAGTTATTTGTAGTTGGTAGAGAGAATTAACATTTGCTGAATGCGGAGAAGACCAGATTGATACGGCCGACAAAATAACATGATACAGCTAATTTTGGGATGAATATTTTCTTGACAACAATATATCGGTGTTGGTGTATTTAATTATGGCAAAGCACACGAGGGCTATCTGCCTAAAGGGAGAGATGCCTTTCGTGGAGGACTTTCTAAGGGAAACTGGCTCGTATACACGTTACACATGGGGAAAACCACGAAAACGCCCATGCAGCCAGCCCGTTCGCGGGATTCGAACCTCAGACCGAACTACCAGTGTTCAGCGTCTTTACCGCTCGGCCGCTGGTGGGCCTCAACAATATATCGGTGATCAGAACTTATGATATATAAAATGTTTCTAAAGTACTTACGTATAGTCCCATCGACCGTTAAATTGTCGCCATGCGACGTCATTCAGCGCCAATTAATGATAAACGTGAAATCATAACACGCTCATAACATCTGCGCTTTTGTTTGATGTAACCCCGATTGATTCTCGATAAGCCATGTAAAATCAAACTTACATGAGAATTAGCACCTATTGAGCGGGGAAAAACCAGATGGATATGGCTAACAAAACAATAACAGAATGGAGCGGGAAATGTGTACTGTTAGTGTTCTAAACAGATTTTCCGGTAAGGTCGGAGAACTTAGCAAAATAATAGAAATCAACGAAAGCTTTTTTACATAGCGCAGAAACGAAGCCTGTCGAATACTAATTTTTATTAAATACAGAGACTTGAGTTTCTTCAGAATTCCTTAAGAACGATTGGAGCAACTTTGGCGGGATCCTCGCCAACTTTCGTTTGATGATAGCTAACATCAACGTTCAACTAGATAATAGTCAGTAAGTAACATTTGTACTTATTCTGTTAGATAAGAAATACAATAAGAATTACTTATATTTTTATTTAATACTAGCTGAAATAACCGACGTTCTCTACGCAGAATGAAGATGTGCCATTTAGGAAATTGGGGCTCGCTTTTTCGGACTCGAAGCTAGTCAGTGACTTTTCTCCTGTTTTCGCTTAAGAACAATTGTGCAAAATTTCATTAAGTAAAACTATAGAACAGTGTAGAATAAAATGGTGCCATGGAAGTGTTTTAATAAGAACTATTACTTGCGTTATTATCGGTTATGTCTTTTACCAGAAATGAGTTTTCGAAACCATCCATTCCAGCCGATTTCTTCACCGCTTTCGAAATATGCGTAAAAAACCTAATAAAATTAAATTTTGCTTTATAGGTTTTACACTGTTGTGGAAAGTTCTTTACTGTCCTGAACGAACATGACGTAGTAAACGAACATGACGCGATCTAAAGATTTTAATAAGAACTGATAGCGGAAACGCAACAGCGATGACGTAAAGCTATGTGCCGTAAGCGCAACTTTCTAATATACGAGTATACTCTCTAAGTGGTCGCTTTTCGAAATCTTATGCAGAGAGTGACCTTCCTTATGTTTTGAATGTCAAGCGTGCAAACTTTCATGAAGATATTAATAAAATTGTAGATTTGTATGAATTACAAACACACGAACATTCTTCTTTCTTTATATAGATAGTATTTTGCAACTGAAGCAATTATGGATCATAAAAGCAGAAGTTTATTAAATTAAGTTAAACGTGAAAAACTGTAAGCAATTTTATTCTCTTAATTACTAAATGTTTTTAACATATGTAGTAACAAAGAGTCCAAAAATGAAGAGAAAAAATAGAGGCTAATAAAACAAACTATCCTTGGAGGAGAATTTTAATATATGCTTACATATGCCATATATTAAACGCCTTTAGAGCAGTCTCGTGTCTCACTGACATAGCTAAAATCTATTTAAATAATTATAACTCTGGGCTTATGTTGTTTCTGCTTTTAAATTATTTGCAATTAAATAACCTCTAGCACTCGTGTTTACTTGCTGTTAATTTTCTTTTTGCATGCCTTTCAAAATACGTTCTATCGCAGGAAACAAGATCTAACCTTGATTACACCTCCGTATATTTTGTTAAAACGAAAAAAAAATGAAGCTTATGTAAATCTTTTCTAAACGAAGAAATTCGTCGGACAAGAGAAGAGAAAGAAAACTTGCACGAACGAAATTAATTCTGGCTGCACTTATTTTTTTTATTAAAAAATAAATAAAAGGACGATTCCTTTGAAGGATAGTCAGAATGTTTGTTTCAAATCCCATCGTTTAGAGATCTAAGGATTTTCAGATAGAAGGCTTTTCATGTTACTTTGCTAAGAAATAATGGTAAAAAATAATGTTTGAAGGCAGACGCCAGATGGCGCTTTTATATATCATCTGTCTGCAGAGTATAATGAAACATAATTTTTCATTTTTAAAGGCCTCTTACGTTATTTAAGTTTTCTTTCTTTTTCTTTTTAATTCACAGCGGAGTTTAATAAACGAGTACATTTGTAACAAATATTACCGTTGCAATATACGGAATGTACGTAAAGACTTAAGCCTGTTAACACACTTTCAGAAGAAGCAATTAAAAAAAAGTAAAAGAAATAAAAGAAAAAGAAAATCTGAAAGCATTCAGATTTTAACTTTGCACCAGAAGATATACTAAGGTTTTTCATGCTTTCTCTTAGCATCGCACGTTATCAATATACTCTAGGACTCACTCTATCTAACACAATATTTTTTTTCTTTTAGCTTTAGGCATCGCTTTCTTCCCACTTACGCTTCATAAAATTCAAAAGCAACATTACAAAATATTTAAAAACATAAAGTTTCAGTATGAAAATTAATATCTTACGCTTTATTCAATGACAACAGGCTGATGATATATAGAGAGATAAGCAATATTCTGTTTAAGGCAGCGGCAGCACATTGCTTTCATATAGCCGTGTTTGTGGGTTAAAATTGAAAGAAAATATAAATAATAATATAAATGCAACCAATCGAATCCTTTTTTTACACGCATAAATGCAGGTTAAATTGTTCCTCAAAAGGTTTTCACAACGTACGTATAATTTCATTCTTTAAGTCCAACCTCTGCTTTTATTTCTTAAATTGTTAATCCAACACATGTACTTCCAACCGAAAAATACTTTTGAAAAAAATTCTCAAAGATTTCATATTTTTAACCATCACTTAAAAACACTTTTAACTTCTAATGGGGTTTATAATAGAGATTATCGATCGAAAGAAACCAGGTGGAAAAAGAAAATATTTTTTAGGATATTAGATGAACGCGCATTTAGACTGACATAAGAGATGTTGTATATCTTCTGTATAGTTAAAAAGTGAAAATTATGTCATGCAATTCTGTACAAATATTTAATTTTTTAATTAGATATATCATGAATTTAAGGCATTATTATTTAAATCAACTCGATTAAAAAGTAAAAAAAATAATATCCTTAAGAACTGCATCTAATACTTTTAAATACTTCAGTTTATTAAATAATAACAGAAGCATTAATTATGAATGTATATTACCTTACGTTTTATCGAATAGCAATAGATTCGAATGAAATTCGAAAAATCATGTTTTGAGACTAATAGACGTAATAAAGCAAGTAATTCTATGAAAACGTTAGCAACATGATGTATCGGAGGTTTATATAAATAAAACGTATTTTTCATAGGGTCCCCATGTAGCAGAACTTCCTGCTATTTGTTATGATTTACAAATAATGATAATAAATCCTCCATACGTTTCCCTTCAAAATTCATAGACACGTTCTAGAACGAACATATTGATTTAGATTAATTTTTATTGTATATTTCTGACCAAAAATCATTTTAATGAAATATAGGCAGTAACTGCGAAACAAAATTTGGCAATTAGTGTGTTTATGTTGCGTTAAACAACGTTTCCTAGTGAATTCATATCTGAACTCTTCAAAATATTAGTTATGATTATCTCTGCGAAGTTCAAAGATAAAGAAGGTTTCTTCTTGTTAAAGTTTAATGGATATTTTATTAACCTTTTGAACTACGAGGAAGGAATAAAATGTTGGATTTTATTATTTAAAGAAATCCTTCATCCACCATGTCCAAAATGTGTTTCACCAAATCTTAACCAATGTTCAAAATGTGTTTATCTTTTTTTTTTTAAATTTTGTTTCGAAAAGACATGTCTGAAATCAGTATTTAAAGAAACAAAATTTGGAGCCATCTTTTTTAAAGGAAAAAATGGGAGTTTTATGAAAAAAATTCAAACGTTTCAATAGAAACATCAAATTTTTGTACGTGCGATCATAATTAACTGTAGTTTATTTATTGACAAAATTATTGTTAAAAAATTTGGTAAATTAAAGAAAATAAAACATCAGTCTAGCCTAAAAAAATCCGAAAGGATTCAGACTTTAACATCGCATCGGAAGGCTTATTAATGTTTTTTGGACTCACTCTTGTTAACATAGTTTTTTTTTCCCTCGATATTATAAAATATCGCTTTCTTCACACGTATGCCACGTAAAATTCAACAGTTAAATCTCACAGTTTTTAAAAGCAGTGTATTTTTAAAGTTCGATTGACTGTTAAGTGTTGCTACACATTTTTCTATATTTTTTCAATTTTCTCTCTTATCATATCAATGTTCAATTTTCTTAACAAGCAGACCTACTCAATTTTTTGGCTCTTTTAAGTTTACTTATTAAACATCGCATAACAGTACCTATGCTGCTTATAAAAAGCTTGGCAGAGAAAGCCAGTCAGCCTTTCTTTCCATTGATTAATTGTAAAATTGCCCGCATTTTGCAGAAATTCAGCTTTCGGGTCTTTTTTCTTCTACGAATTAAAATCGCAGTTCTACACTTAAAGAACTATTCGGGATATGAACTACTGTTTTATGTAACAGGATTTATTTCTAGTGTAGTTTAATTTGCATTGGTCAAATTAAGAAAACTTTAGAAATTCCAGTAAAAAATACGGAATATATGATAGGAGGAAAAGCTTATAAATTCTGTGATGCAAAGCACTGTTGGTCAGAAAATTCACATATTCCATTTTTTTGCAGCCGAAAGTCTTCAAGAAAGATCTTCCGTTGGCGAATTAGAATTTTCCGGGACGTTTCAAATTCATAAAGATCTTTCACTGCTAGTTAACGATCCTAAAGCCCGTGCGTCTTTACCCTCAGCCTTTAAGGAAATTATTTCATAATTATTTTCTTTGTTTATCAAAAATGGCGCTAGTAGCCTGACTTTCTTCCTTTCATTATTATCTCCTCAGAACAATCTTCTCTTCCGTCATTTACACTTTTACAGCTGAAGCGAAGGTTCTATATTTAAATCTTCGAAACTAGTGCTGCAAATTTATGAATATTACGCTGATTATTGATATAATACCTCCAATAAATAGACGCAATTTAGGATTGAAGAATTTGAAAGGTGTGCAAAGCGTACGTTTTGTAGTAGTCAACTTATAGTTAGTCTTTTACCTCTAACCTTCACGAAAAATATATTGCTTGTATACTTTAAAAAATAATAATAATAGTTCTTAATAGCTTTCTTCTTAAAATTTTATATCATTATATCTTATACATGTAATGAATAAATACAAGCACTAGTGAAAAGCTGTTCAAAATGTAAGACAGTTGCGCGCTTAAAACAGTAGCAATTGTTGGTAATAATACAAATTAAATTAAAATACATCAAAATAAAACGTTTAAAATCCATCCTAAATTCAATTCGGAATAAACCGTACATAAAATATGAAACCAGAAGCATAGAGGAAAGCTGCATAAAAGACACAAAAATGCCAAAACCAAAAATTGAAAACGAAAATATATATATATCTTTTGCTGCATCTTCATCAAGGGGTTAGTGCTACAAAAGAAGCAGGTTTCTGAACCAACAAAGACACAAATTAAAATTTAATACTTAAAACAATATATATGTATTTTATCTTACATATAATTTATCTTCTAAGTAGCAAAATTTTTTCTCAACACTATCCTTTGCGAGAATGAACAAATAAATGTTTGTAGCGCTGAATTTTTATGAAATACCTGAATGCTTCTATATTTAATTTAGTTTCCCAAACTCTGCTGACTTTTCAAAGATATATTTTGAAGAAAAGCTTTTAAGCTCTGAGAAATATTTGTATTCTTAAAATTCTGCATTGCCGTAGCTGCTCAAGTATACAGGAGTAAAAGAGGAAGAATTATATTTCCTCGATGATGTATACAATTTTTAAAACATCATGTATAATGCCTTTTGAAAAATGTTCTTATGTTGACATGACCGCTGATAAATGAAAGTTTTCCGAAAATATGATTTACGATATTTCTTAAAGTGCATTGTATAAGGACATGTATACAAGAAATGCTGCATTTTAAGGCTACTTATTATGCCAATATTTATTTGGAACGTTTTTCCTAACTATTATACTGTAACGATTCTTTTGAATGAAAAGGATTTTTAGAGAAATATTTAAAGTTGAAAGGACAGTGCTTGTATTTCGAGTAAATAAATTATATTCAAACCTTAGCTGTCTATTGGTATTCTTTACTTCTTTGTTACCAGTAATCTACAGTTAAATATATTTTAAATATATTTGGAAGAAGCTTAAATAGGGTTTAGTGCTAAGCTTAAAAAACTTTCAGAACCTGAAGACTTGATTATATGCAAGTTTTGATGTGGTAACTTTAAAGGACTATAAATTCTGTTATGTACTTTGACAATTTAGGGCTCTGGTTAGTTTAGTCCTATGATCTTCAAACCATGTTCACTGTTGGAACTCTTAAATTCAAAATTTTCCTTTGTTGACTCCCTAAAACTAAACTTTTTATGGAAACGCTAAAGCTACACTCCTTGTAACTTCTAAAACTATTATTTTAAGGAAACCTTTATTATTATAAATACTACATACAAATAATAATACAAACTATAATTTCGTGAAATCCCTAAAACTGTAAATTTCGTTGATCGCCTAAAACTATAACTTTTGTAATCCTTAAAACTATAATTTTTGTGGAATATCTAAAACTATTAATTATGTGAAACATTCAAAACTACAATTTTTGTAAAATCTCTAAAAGGTGTAAATTTTTTTGGACTTTCTAAAAGCATTGTTTTCTTGGAAGCCCTAAATATTCTAAATACAATATTTAAATGCGTATTCATCATGACTGAGGTTGAAGGCATACAGACGAAGCTAACAAAAATGAATTTTAAGAATCACCCTCTTTATTTTTACAGATGTCAAATAATTTTTTTGCAGACTTTCAATCATGGTGGAATACAATAATTTTTATGTACACTGGTTTTAAAAGTACGATGTAAGCATCTTAGCCAGGAAAGCATAAGCAGTGCTGAGATGTTGCATGGCAGAAGTTAGGAAAAGGAATGACGTAATTGCTCGCGAAGCAGTATTTATACTACGTAGGTACATAAGTAAAGCTAATTTGTGATCGGTTAATTTTAGGTTTTAGTTTTCTTTTTCAAGCAGCGTTGTATAATACTGAAAGATCTCGAATTTGGGAGAACAGATGGGAGACTATGGGAACAACATAAAATCTAGAATAGTCAATTTTTGAGGTTGCTAATCATTTCTTAGCGTACCCATCGTATTTTATTATATCTTACATATATATATTGTAGTACAAGTCCTAAAATTATAACTTTTGGGAGAACTGTAAAAGTATAATTTTGTTGGAGGGACTACTACTATTCACAGAAAAAATATCTTTAAAACTGCGTTGAAAATATAGCTATGTTACGTGTATTTTATGAGAAAATAAAAAGAAAATCATAATTTCATTATTCCTATAAAAATAATACTTTTACTCCTTTAAGGAACAATAAAACTTTTTCAGTCCAGTTGTTTTTCAGATTTCTTTTGAAATCTTATTTTGACTTGCTGAATCCCTAAAGGAGCTGTTGTAAACCCGAAAGCTCCGTGGAGCGCGGACTGAAACCAAGAAACAAAGTAAAAACTCGCCGACTTGAATAAATGTGCCGGAATCGTTTGTAAGTTAGCTCTTATTCATCAAGGTATAAGAAGTGTCCGATAGTCTTATGAACTTCAGTTTACACCACAAAAAACGCAATTATCATGAAGATGCCGGGCAGGAATCATCATAAAGGTGCTGTAAAGTAAAGGTGTCGGCACCTCAACAAAATTGGCATCCTCCTAAACTATAAATTGAAGATAATAAGCTCAGTTTCTTACCAATGGTTTAGTTCCAAATGATTCTGGTTAGCCGTATTGTTAAGCCCGCTTTCGAATTTTGGAGAAGGCTTATATGTTTGGAAATGTGTAATGTCTGTGCAGCCTGAATACACTGCAAATATTGACACGCCAAAATCTATCTGGAGAGGCTAAGGGAAGGAAGACCCTGGGTGCAGACTGTCAGACACGGGCTAGTTCTTTTTTAATGTGTTGTAGCTTTCCTATCTATGGCTGCAGCCCCCCTATGGCTGAATGGTATCTCTGAACACTTGTACTTTGTCCTATGTTCAATTACTGGAGAACGGGCTGGCTACATGGGTATTTTCATAGTTTGTTTCCATGTGTAATGTAAATGAGAGCCAGTTTACATCAGAAAGTCCTTCACGAAGGAATCATGTCTTTAAGCAGATAGCCCTCACGTGCGCTTTAAGCACACAGCCTTCATGTGCGCCAAACCGGTCTCATCATCAAATAAATAAAACCAATCCCTTGGGTGTAATTTAATCGCCTTCTACGGTGCAACGACGAAACGTTGTAATTATTGTTTTAGTAAAATCATAAATACAATCTTCCAATATGTTTATGTGTGTTGCAAATTTAAATAAAATTGCATCGCTTGCATGCTTGTATTAAATACGATAATTAATGCATATATTAATTAAGTTCTGTATGATTGTATTATTTTGAATAAATTGCAGAAAAACTTGTATTAAATACTATAATAAATTTTAATTTATGTTAAATTTCTTGTCTTTTTCTCTCTGTTAAATAATTTGTGCTATACAGATATTCAATAAATTGCCAATTTATCGTTCTTCGTAGTCAGTTTTATTCGAGGGTGTTTACAACGTTTGGCAACAAATATGACACTTTCTTAAGCTCGAACTGCTTCAACAACCGTTTTCTATCGCATAATCAATTACAGAAGAGAAGTGCCAATTTTGCATTTTGCCCACTTTTGCAAATATTTCATGGATCAAAAACCTGGTATCGTCTTTTCTTTCTTCTCCCGATGTTTTGCTGTTTGAAGTCATCTCATTCACAATCGCCTTTTGTTGTCGTGGATCTGTTTCTTGAAATCATGTTTATAGTCCTCTAATAACTCCTTCATGTGTTTATTCTTCAAATCCAAACTGAAGACTTCAGACTTAATACAGTAGATAACAAAATACGTCTCTAAAAATCTCTGCAACCAATACAATCTCGCGATAATTTTTAAGTTAATGTACTAAACCTTTTGTTCCTTTCTACCAGAAATCTTTGAACGCGTGATGTCAATGATTCGTAGTCTGCTTCAGAGCAACTGCTCCCTTTGGATGTTCGTGTCTCCCACTTTTGTAAGTGAAATGACGTCAATGAACTCGAGCATTGGGAAGAACATAACCTTGTTTACTGTTGTTTGTCTCATTTGTCTTTTGTTTTCTTGATAATTTCCTCCAAGCCGAATTCGCAACCCTGTATGTCATTTGCTGCCAGGCTGTGTTAATGAGAGTTAACGTTTTAATCGAAATAATCATCTTTAATTTTTACATGAGTTTAATTAAATAACACTTTTATGAATAAGTAATTTTTATTTTGCGTAAACCAGATAAATGCTGTTTTACTCACCACATAACCAAAGGGATATATCTCACTAACAAATGACACATGTGTCAAAATATATCGTGTTAAAGTTACATGAAATTCAAGTAGCTGTTGTAGGGCAAACTGTATTTCCATTATTAAAAGGTAAAATACATGAATTATTCATCACAAGTGTTTCTTATTCCTTTCCTCCATTATGCCGATGAATATTACAATGTTTCTATCGTAATAAAACTTTTCAAAAATAAGCTATGCTCCTGAATTTAAAATTCAAGCAACTGAATTAAATTAATATATACATATTTTTGCTACGCTTCTGTGTTTTATTTCGATATTAACGATGAATTTTTCTTTTTTTGAAACTTAATATTCACGTCATTTATTAGGAAGAAAATACTCTTTATATATATATATATATATATATATGTTTTGTATTCGCTATATTATTTGCTTAAAACTATCCTATCGATCGGCCAGCTGTCTAAAAGCGTTATCATGAAAAAGTAAAACAAAGTATATAATGAAACCAGTTAGTGTCATTTCATAAAAAGATTTAATATTTCTAATTAGGCATCTCATTATTTAAATGTATTTTTATTTAAATGAATCATTAAAAGGTGGAAACAGATAGGAAAATAATTTTAAGAACTGTTTTTATTGCTTTTGAATCGTTTAGTTTGTTATTCAATTACCTTCCAGGTTTACTCTTTCGTTTTTCACCTGCGATTCCCTACCAGAGTGCGTTTTGAGGATCGCTTATGTAAAGGAGGTAGAAACCGTATTTAAGCTGAACTCTCCTTTACTTCAGTAGAAAAACTTATAGAAGTTCGTAGTAGAGCGTGTTCTACCTTTTGGCTACATCGTTGCTTAAGTCTGATCTTATGACTTTTCGGCCGTATTGTTATGTGCATGGTGGTATTCGCCGGTGATCTTTAATAACGGCCAACTCTGTTAGTTATTTCTGTGCAGCTTTGGATGTTTTTATTTTAGTTAATATTAGATTAGTTTCTTATTTTCTGTCTTAATTTAAAGCCCAAGTGGAAGCTTATTGTTAACCTGAGCAGGAGCTATCCGTGAGTCATATTTAAGTTGGAATAAAAGGTAAATTTAACCTTTTATTTGGACTTATCACTGATTAGGAATTCTGCGGTTTATTCGATACACACTTCTTAAATATTCTAACTTGCAAGGACCACAAATTTAGCTAGAACATTACACCTTCCAGATTAAAAATAATTTAGTTTGTTACTTAATAACCTTCCAAATAAAAATGATTTTACCTAGTCTTGGCACACCCAAAAACTTCTCTCTGTACACATGGAAAAATTGAATAGAAAAGGCTTTATATGTTACTTTTAACTATCTTTACTAGATGGCAGAACAACACAAACCAACCTATACATTTTAGCCATGTTTAGTTTTTAAAGAACCTCATTTTTCAAAGAAATCTTACAGAATTTTTTAAGGATATAAAAAAAATGGTTTGAAAAGAAATTTCTTTGTTATTTTCTTGGATGTATGTTGAACTCTTTATTGGACATTAGTTTAAAATTATTTCCTTGAAATCTTGACTAAACTGGAGGATGAACATCTGGTGTGCCCAGAGTGGGATCACTAAATATCAGACCAACAACTGTATCGCTGTTTCACTGCAGAGTTTTCTTCGGCGAGCCCATTCACAAAAGAAAGGTGGATGCAGAGTTGTCTTCCATTTCCTGTTTTTTTCTTTTCTTTTCTTTGTTTTTTTAGAGGGTGGGTGGGGAGGTTTGATTACAACTGAGGAATTTTTGGGGTGTTTTTCTTAGGTGAGGGGTAATTTTATCAGTTAGCTTAGCAGTTCCTTTTTTCGCTTGCTTTTGTTGAAAAAAGTTTTGTTAGTTCTACAATTTGATTACTCAGTAATAAAAAGATTAAATTTGAAACTTAAATACCTTATGCTTTAGTGAACGGCAGCACGCTGGTGCATAGATAATAAGTTATTCATTTGAGGCAGTGACAACGCATTGGTTTCCAAAAGCCGAATTGGTGAATAAAATTGAAATAATAATATCTTATATTTTGACGAATGGCAACAGTCTCACTCTTTGGAGATAGAAATGTTTTATTTCGAAAAATACTGCTGCTACTCGCTTTCAAATCACAAAGCTGATTAAGCAAAAATTCGTCAAATTTATACAAAATATGAAATAAATCAAAACCAAATTCGAAATTAAAAAATGGGAGCTTGGAGATACACATATTCGGGTGGTTCACATGTATCAAAATTTCGGTGGTCCTAAGTGCCATCGTTTTCCCTCATTGCGAGAAACATACATACCTACATACAAATTCTTCATTATTTAATTTTACTTTAATTATACATAGCGATAACCTTCGGTGACAACAGTTTGAAAACTGATTCGTATAGAAATGTGATACTGATAAAAAGGGAGTTTCTAGACTAATAGCAACTCTAGTGCTTATAACTGGTGAATAAATGTAGAAGTAGAATGCATCTTTACACTTTTTGAACAAAAAATATGCATTTATCATACTGCTTAACAAAGTCAATTAATGCATGACATATGAGTTTTACGATGATGTTTTTATAAATTTCGAATGTTTAATTACGTGTTAATACTTATGGCTTAGCTTCAGTTTGCGATGGTAATAATTGTGAATAAGATGGATAATTTATAGCTATCATTTAGTAAAACGTAAGTGCACATAACGCTTATCTGATATGTGGCAAGAAAACCTAGTAATTGATATTAACAAGTGTCTGGTGAAATAATAATAATAATAAAAATAACCAAAACGTTCTTTTTCCGCGTGTCGCAGAATACTTCCTCATAATCAAGTTTAGTAGACATTTTGCCATTCTAAGCAAACACGCATAATTAAGTATAGTCTTCATTTTTCAAGATATTAATACTAAATACCTCAAAGCAAATGATAAATGATCGGTATAAAGATCGGAAATTATTTCGTCATGTTTATCAAAGTTTCTCGGATATCAATACACATATCTTGCAAATTAAACCAGACATCATTTACTTATTCAGAGACACGTTATTGAGAAATTCAATTTCAGACTTCAAAGGGAAGTCATCTGAAATGACGTTGGTTCATAAGTTCGTCGACGTCATTTCGGGATCGAAAACTCCATCCAGAAATTTTCGCAAATATTCAGAATTCGTTGGAGGATTATTTTTCCTGCCGTCAGCTTACTCATAGCAGAAAGCCTATCTGATATGCGATTAGTTTGTAAAGTTTTGAAAGTCAGAACTCGAAGAACTATTTTTAGTTTTCATCAAGAATGGATAGCTTTTGGTAACAAAAATGTATATTGTTATCCTTTTGGAATATCATGAATGCACCAATCTCTTAATAATGATGAATTGTCTTTATCAGCCCTTAAGTGATGAATAATATAATATACATGTCGGAATGTTCCTCGCATTGCAGAAAAGCACCGAAATATACAGCTACCAAATTTTGAGTACATATAAAACTCCACCGGAACATGTGAAACTCAAAGCCAGAATTTTGAATTTCGAATTCTTTTATTTATTTACCATTTTATGCGACGTTAATGAATTGTTGATTAATAAACTTAACGACTTTAAAGCCAGCATTGGAAACACTGTTCAAAATAAATCACTTTCATCTCCTACGCGCGAGACTATTGCCGTTTGTGAAAATGTAAAATATTAGTCTTTCAAATTTAATATATGATTCTACGTTCCTCGCATTACGGAAAAACAGCACAAATACAGTTACATAACTTTGAACGCTCATAGTCCTTCACCGGAACACGTACGTCTCAAAGGCAGAATTTTAAATTTCAGATTTTTGGTCCAAAGGGGCAATTGGCACAAGGACTATTAATTTCCTTTTGACATTTTGCGTTGATTCACTTTCTGCGTTGTTTCCTTTTTCAAATTGTTGCCAACAAAAATTATAGGCCTGTATTATATTAAAAAAATAAATAATGAAGAATTTGCATAAATGTATGCATGTTTCTCGCATTGTGATAAAACAACGGTACATAGAGCCATTCAGTTTTGAATAACGTAATCTTTCATCGAATATGGTCATTTGATAGCCCTAATTTGGAATTTAGAATTTGGTTTATTATCGATTTCTTATTTTGTAAAACTTTAATGAATTTTTGATGAACAAACTCAAGGATTTCAAGGCGAGCAATGGCAATGTTGTCCAGAATTTTTTTTTTTTTTTAAATCTCCAGCGCGTGTCACTGTGTATCGGAAATTCTAAACATATACTCATTTTAAAATCATTTTGCGATATTGCCTTTGAACTGTATTTTATAGTTTAAGTGCAAAGAACATAATATTTAAGAAATAAAGTTAAACACACAAAACGTTAAAAAAGGCCCTTTTGGACGTAATTTAAAATCTGAAACCTTTTTTTTTTTTTTTTGTCCAAAATTTGCACTTAAGGACTATTAATTTCCTTTTGGCATTTTGCGTTGGAAACTATAAACGGCGAATCGCTTTTCAAATTCTTGCTATCAAATATTATTGTCCTGTTTTATATTTAAAGAAATGTGTATAATGAAGATTCTGCATAAATGTTTCTCGCATTGTGACAAAATAACGGTTCCTGCAGCCATCAAATTTTGAATAACGTACGTTTCCACCCGAATATGGGCACCTGGAAGCCCAAATTTGGAATTTGGGTTATTATCTATTTGATATTTTGTAAAAATTTAACGAATTTTTTATTAGCAAACTCAACCATTTAAAAACGAGCAATTGCACACATTTGTACGAAAAAAAAATTACCTCCAGCGCATGAGACTGTGTATCGGAAATTCTAAAGATAACCTCATTTTAAAGTTATTTTGCGATATTGCTGTTGAACTGAATTTTAGGGTTTAAGTGCAAAGAACATGATATTTATGAGGTATTCCCCCCCCACCTTCCTAGCGTGCCTTCGTGGTGTAGTGGTGAGCACACTGAGCCGGTATTCCAGAGGTCCGTGGTTCGATTCCCGGCGAAGGAGATTGCTAATTTTTCATCTCTTCTAAATTCCAAAAATTACCTATTTCTCTGCAGTGGCGCCAGAACTAAAAGGATGTTGGATGATGATTCTCCTCATCCAGGATTTGGCGATTGGGTCCCCTAAAAACCCAGTCGCCCTTTAAAAGAGGGAGTATATAAGGTATTTCTCCCTCCTTCCTAGTGTGCCTTCGTGGGTCAACACACTGAGCTGGTATCCCAGAGGTCCGTGGTTCGATTCCCGGCAAAGGCGGTTGCTAATTGTTTATATCTCCGGCCTCCAAAAAAATTCCTAATGTCTCTACATATTTAATAAATAAAGGTAACACACAAAACGTTAAAAAAACACCCCTTTTGGCGTAAAGTGAAATCTGAAAGCTTTCAGTTTTTCATTATTATTCATTTTATTTTTTGTACGAACTTAATGATTTTCTGGTTAATAAACTCAGCAACTGGAAAGAGCAGTGGCAACACTGTTTGAAATGTTTATCTCCAACGCACGAGACTGTTGTCTTTCGGCTAAATGTAAGTCTTTCAGTTTCTATTTGTCTTTCAGTTTTAATCAACAAACTCCTCTATTTAAAGGCAAAGATCTTGCCACTACCTGGTATAATGTACTTTTATCTTCCACGCGTCAGGGCGTTTTTATTAACTAAAGTGAGGCTATTCAGCTCTCAAAATTAATGTGTCTCTTACTTATTAAAAAACCAAGCGATCGAAAAGCTTATAAAGGTTGTTCTTAAGAAAATTTATTCTACTTTTTGATAAGACTGATTTCATTACATCATGCATTGTTTGCTTGACACATTTTAAGATTTAAAATTTATGTAATCTGAAATTTCTGAAAGGCCAGAGGAAACTATGAAATTAGATGTGGTGTGGTGTATTTAATTATGGCAAAGCACACGAGGGCTATCTGCCTAAGGGAAAGGACTCATGGAGGACTTTCTAAGGGAAACTGGCTCGTATACACGTTACACATGGGGAAAACCACGAAAACGCCCATGCAGCCAGCCCGTTCGCGGGATTCAAACCTTGAACCGAACGACCAGTGTTCAGCGACTTTACCGCTCGGCCGCTGGTGGGCCTGTGAAATTAGAATTAGGCTATTATTGTTATTTTACGTTCTTCATTAGCAATATTTCAGGCAACCCCGTATCTACTAATATTTAGTAGATGTTCTGCCCTAAAACAAAAAGAATCAACATACACAGACGCACACACACACACATATATATATAAAAGAAATATATAAGTAGGCTATTTTTTATTTGTATAATTTTGTATATTTTCCCTTTCGCATTTTTATATTTCGAGATTGTTCTACTATGAATTCCTTCTTTAATTCTATTAGTTCTGTTATTATGTTATAACTCTTATTCACGGTTGCAAATATTATATTATAGAGGAATTGCCTTGCTTTTATTCGAATTTACCAATTAATTTAGATGTTTTAAGTTTATATAAATATATAAAATAACAACACAAATTTGGAAGCAATAGGACATAGAACACTGAGACGTAGAAGCGTAGCAATGATGATTGCAAAGATACTTGATGCTTAGAGCGTTCCACCCATTTTGAAGAAATAGCAGTCGAGCCGGATTAAATTCCATATTTATTTCAATTCCCATTCGTGGCCACAATTCACTTGGCACTTCAATCGTGGCTATTTCCAGAGCAATTTTGATACTATAGCGATAAAAGCGAACATAGATGATTGCAGCAGCGTCTTAACTGGATGAAAGCGTAAGCGAGAAGATATTAGCAAGGTGGAAGCTAGCAGAAAAAGTGAGTTAATTAACTGCCAGGGAGTTTTATACTAGAGTAGGTGCGATCCTAAAGAAAAGCTATTATTCATTAGTTATTAGTTTTGGTTACCCTTTTCAAGCAGCGTTAAGTAACGTCGAAAGATCTCGAATTTGGCAGAACAGATTAATTTAGGGGGAGAGCACCAAATTTTGAATATAAATTTTGAGATCTTCAATTATTTTTTTAAAGCAACCATCGTATTTTGTTATATCTTATATATATATATATATATATAATGTTGTATGATCTTAAATTCACTTAGTGCGAAATCGAGTTATTCTACTACTTGCGCAATAGCTGCAAAGTAAGTAATTCTACTAAAACTAATCTTAGCAAAAAATATAATCAATACTTCTTTAGTATATATATATATATATAATTAAAGAAAGAGAACAAACTAAAAAAGACCTTTGTGGCTTTGTGGTCATGAACTTTGCGCATTGAGCTGCAAATATATATACATATATGTCTGTGTGTGTGTATAATGATGTTAGGAAATTTGATTTGCACAGTACTGATCCATAATGAGCAGCAAACTTGGCAGCCGAGGCAAATGAATATTTTTTAATTTTTCATTTGGGCATTTGCGGCCAGATATTCGCTTGGCATTCTAATCGTGCCTGAATAGAAACTATTACATTTTCGACAGCTTTGCGGCTAGAAGAGAAGAAGCAAGCAGTACTCTACCTTTGTTGAGGAGCAGAAGCAAAGAGTGTAGTTATTCTAATATGGAATATAATATGGAGTATAATATTAATATAATATATCTAATATTGAATATAATATGAATATAAATATATCTAATATGGAATATAATATATCTATATCTAATATGGAATATAATATTGAAACCTATTAAGAGTAGGATTTTGCTTCAAATTAGCTGCGTCATCATCATTATGCAAACGTCATATGATATGGAATAATCTAGAAATGACGCAATCCATTACATATTCCCCATATGTAAGATAAAAAAAATGTAAATCAGTTTTATAATTTAATTTAGTAATACTCTCTTAATTCCTGATTTTTGATTTGGGTGTTTCCTCTTTGTATTTCTAACAATAGCAATAATTTTCCAGGACTGCGTCATTTCTATATTAATCTATGTTACATAGCTTGCGTAACTCTTGTGACGTAGTTAATTTGGAAATTAAACTTAAAATTTTGAGAACTAAAACTTTCTAACCTAAGCCCACACCCTCTCTTGGGGAGCTTCCATACTGAATAATTGAGCACTTCTCTTCTACTTCTACTGCCTCTTGGATGCTATTTCACTTTGTTCTTTTTCCATGGTAATAGTACAAAAAATGAAAATATTCTTGAATAGGTATGATTAGAATGAGAAGTGAATTTTGGCCAAAATGTTTGCTGTTCATTACGGATTCAACACTTCAGCATTCTTTGCAATCAAAATTCTTTCTCTTTAATATAGATTTACATTTTATCCTATCTACTTGCTACGCTATCAACTTTGATACGACATTTTTTCTTTTAATAGGTAAGATAAAAATATGTGAATCAGCTTTATAATTTAATTTAGTAATAGCTTCTTAATTCCTTATTTTTAATTTGTGTATTCTTCTCTGTATTCTAAATATTCCAGTAACGTTCCTGGACTGCGTTCCAAGAAGTTTGTTGCTGAAATAACGACTGGTATATAAATCACAATTGGCTTGACAGTTAAAACATCATTTTTATTTTGCTCGGTAACAATTATCCACAAATACATTTTTTTTCCTTAAAACTGATACAACACTAGGACGAAATTAGAAGCATCGTTTATTATAAGCATCAACAAGAGAGAAAAAGCAATGTGTCCTCATTTCGATTTTATTTATAGCTGTAAAGTCGTTGACGCAAAATAATGCAAAGTGTATCTTTGAAGAGGGGATGTGTTTAATTGAAATTTATGAATTTGAAGATCTGTTGTCGGTTGATTCCAATTAAATTTAATGGTTTTGTTTCATATTTTATATAATGTAAATTATAACTTAAGTAATTGAAAATTTTAAAAAATTCTGAAATTTGAAGATTAATAAAATATTAAACTAACAATTATAAACTAAAATTTGTGAGATAGAGTTGTGGAGAGCCTTTGGATAAGAGTGACAATTTACTAAATATTTTGCTGTCACTGTTAGCCACAGTCTTTTGACAACACTTTCTTATCGATAATTTTTAGTTTATAACTGTGAGTAATTTAATATTTTTATTTTTTATTTCTGAATTTAAGAAATTTAAATTGGCAAAAGTTATAATTTACATAAATTAATTTTAGTACAACTATACTAGCAGCAACTGCGCTGTATTTAAATTTCGAAAATTCTATTTATCTGCTTCTTTCTTTTTGTTATATATACATATATATATTCCAAAAATATTTTATATCTCTTGCAGTTTCTCCCATAAACCGAAAATATATTTTCGCTTGAAATATGAATCTGTTGATTTCGTCTTCGGGAAAATAATTATCTCCAAATCTGACATAAAGATGGATAGTTGCTTTTAGTATATAGGGTATGCACTTTACAGACGGCAACCCTTGGTAGAGTTGTTGCCAATTTCAAAGAAGAAAAAGAAGCATAAAAAATTGCTTGGCGTTTGCTTTTCATTAAATTTTGTGTTGAATAATTTTAGTACTCATTTTTTCTGTGCTTTTTTCCGGATACTTCAATTTATTTCTGTGTGTAAACGAAATCAGATGTTTCTTCGGCGAAGCCAGAGCGAAAGAATGAAACCCATTTGCAAAAGAAGCAAAAGTCGCCATATATAGTAGAAAAAATTGAGTTCACGAACGGTTCCAATTCGCTTAAGCTTTCATGGAATTTTTGATGATGATGATGCCTTTAGAACCATTATGCTTGCCTAACTTCAGTATCAATTCCTGTTGTCTTTTATTTATCAGTATGATATATATGACAAAAAAGTAAGAGAAATGAGGATTTTTCTAATCAGAAACCTAGGTTATTTTTGGTACTTTTCTGTTTCGCCGGCGCAAATCTCGCCAAGCAGACTTTATTGGCGACTACACACAACATACCCATAAAAATATTGACAAATGTTAGTTCTAAGAATTTCTTATTTTGAAGGTATAAACATTTTAATGTTCTTTAAAATTTTGTAAAAAAGCCAATAAATAAAGACAATAAATTTGTGCAAAGACATTAATTTAAGAATTTACTATGCTTTCATTGTACCACATCTTGATTCGCCGGTTCATATCACGTTACCCCAAGTGATCTCATCTCACGTAAACTACGCTACAAAAATATAATTCTCTCAGTAACTATCTACATTAATTTCAAGTTAAATTCTTTATTTGGAATACAAGTTTAAATGAAAGAATTATTTCAATTCGTACGAAGAGGTTACTCAGATTTTATGTAAATCCTCAGTGCTTTACTTCGCTAGTCCATTCTCATTAGAAATGATGACCCTTGACTTTGTCTTTTCTATATTTTCGCCCTCGGGTGAGCGGTGTGATTGCATCCTAATTGACTTAATTACCGCCCGCGAGTGGTCTTAGGGTATAAAATTGAACTATCTGGTAAAACTTCTATGTAACTGTATACCAGTATCGAAAGAAACAATCAGTCTGATAAGAAATGGCTGCGAAAATGAAGAGTAAAAGCTTACCAGCGAGGATATTCCGTTTGTCATCGGTTGTACCTTTATTGGCGACTTTATGGTATGCGCCGGCAAAACGGAAAAGTACCTTACTTTTTTACTCTCTAACGCAGGCCTCTCCAACCTAAAAACACTTTGCGGGCTGCAAATACATTTTTCGTCGGTGGGCCGCGGTACATATATGTAAGATATAAAATATGAAAGAAAATTACTGACTTTGAATTAGCAATAGCCCTTTTAATTCCTCACTTTAATATGGCTATATCCCCTTCCTTAGAATATTACGTAATTCTTATGTGAAAACTAATCCGATTTTTATCATCTTTAATCCTGCAATGCAGCGAACTGCTTACACAATTTACCTTTCAAAATTTAAACAGAGGATTTAATTCTATGAATACGCTTTGCTGAAACGCGCACTATTTTCATGTCTTCCTCTCGCTGCGCAAATGCGTGTTGCATAGTCCTCTGCTTCAGCCATTGTCAAATGATGTGATCCATTTTATAAAAGTGTGGTAGGTGCTTATTGCCCCCAAAATGATATTTGAATACGTTTATATTTATCAAAAATAGTTAAGTTTGTTAATCGAAAATTCGTTTTACAAAGTATGAAACAAATAATAAAACCAACCTGAAATCCAAAATTCGGGCTTCCAAGTGCCCATTGAGTGGTTAGTGAAGGATTCAAAATTTGATGGTTTTAGATACTCTTGTTTTCTCAGAATCTGAAAAACATGCCAACATCATTGCAGGTTCGTAATTACTTAATTCCTTTAAATACAGTACGAAACGAAAATATTTGGTGTCGACAATTTGAAAAATGATACACCATTTATAGTAATTCGACGCAAAATGTCGTTTCCAGACTAATACACCGTTCAGGACTCGCACTTCTTTTGGCTCGTAATATATTTATTCAATGTATTTTTTAATTTTTTCGTTTCAAAATAAGAATGTTTGCTCTGATCTTACAAATTTAAGAACTAACTCTTATTGTTATCTTTTTATTTATTTTTTATTCTATTTTTTGGATATTAATTTTGTTTTCATGTTTCGGATTGCTTGTGTTTACTTGTTTTGTTTCATGGACTTGGTCTACTCAAAAATGAAAAAAAAAAATTAAATTTTTAACTATTTTTAAGATTGCTATTGGTTTTGATGCTATTATTTTGAAAACTGTTGTTTGCACTATTACTCCGTCCCGTAGGAATTGGGCGGATAAAAACATAGTGATTATGTATTAAATTCTGATTTTTAATTTTTGTCTTAGTTAGGTTTGAAAAAAGTCTGATGTGCTTACTTTTTTCATCGCACCAACCCTCTGATGACGATGCAAATAAAGGATGTAAATCAGTATTTTCCTTTTCCATTTTAATATTTTTCGCAACTTTCATGCAATTTACCACCGTGCATCTGTTTTTCTACTATTGCATATAGTTTGTTCTAAATTGAACATGGGATGGATTTTAAAATATTCATTTATTTTTATTTAAGCTTCTTCCATTAGTGAATTGGATATTCTTAAAGCTCTTCACATTCAAAAAGATTTATCTTAATGATATTAATTTCAATACAGTCCTTCCTAACATTTTTAAAATTCTATTAACTTAATTTTTTTTCAGTTTTCTTTACTATTTCGTTTCTGTTCGTTACTACTATAAGTCTTATAACTTCCTATGAATTTTATTGTTAGAATTCTAAAATTCACTGTTTTAAATATATATAAATAACATTTTACCCGTTTTACAAATTAAAACTCTTAAAACTTCAGATTCCATTTTAAACTGCTTTACAAATTTTTACCATTCTCCATCTTCTAAACAAAGAACACTTAAATCAAACATTTTGATACTTTCCGCTGTTTTCAGATACTGAGTATATATATATATATATTTTTTTTTTTTTTTTGTTTAAAGAATAAACTTTGTGAATAAAATCACCAGAACTGTGACAAAATGAAACGAAAATTTTGAAACTTTTTTGCAACTGCAAGCAGCAACAGTTTTTACTGGTCTCCGGATAACTTCGTCAATTTGTATCCAAATATAAATATCATAACCAATATAAAAAATGGCAATACTTAACACACTGTAAACGCAAATATTGATTAGCTAAGTGCGCTCACGTCACACATATTTTTCCTTTCGCCTTTTCTAATATAAGATATGAACATGTAGAGTCAAATTTTTAATTTTATTTTATTTATTTATTTATTTATTTTTTAAACAGAAGACATGAAAAATGTGCAACCGTAACTCACCGTAACTCGCACCTGGACCTCTCGAATATGTACCGAGTATGCTTACCGTTACACCATTACCGTTACATGCTGGAAGGAGGGAGAAAATACCTTACATACGTCCCTTTTTAAAGGGAGGCTGAAAATGAAAGGAAACATTCGCCAAATCCTGGTGGTAACGAACTATCGTGCTCCACCTTTTTAATTTGGGCGCAACTGTAGAGTCATTTTGGAATTTTTCGAAGTAAAAAAAAAAAAAAAAAAAACTGAAGATCCTCGCCGGAACTCGAACCTGAACCCTTCGAATACGCGTCGAGTGTGCTTCCGTTACACCGAGGAGGCATGCTGGAGGGAGGGAGAAAATACCTTATAAACAATACAAAGTACGCAAAAAGGTGATCTAGTTTATACTACGTGAAAATATATTCATGATCTTCAGCAGCGCTAATGAGTAGATTTTCGTCTCCTAACACGTGATAAATTGTGATGAAAAAATCAAAAATATGAATTCATTTATTATCTAAGCAAATTAAAGCTGAATGAAAATTCACGTATTTGATTTATTAAAAATTTTATGAGTTTTATAAGGTTATATATTCATCTAGATATAAAAAAACGAAGTGATAATGATAAAAAAAAACATAAAAAAGAAAATGTGAACTGTTTCAGATTTTAAATTACGTCCAAGGTGCGTTTTTTTAACATTTTGTGTGTTGCATATCACGTTCTTCGCACTTAAACTATAAAATTCAGTTCAACAGCAATATCGCAAAATAGTTTTAAATTGAGCATTTCTTTAAAATTTCTGATACAGATACTCACGCGCTGGAGATAAAAATGTTTTTTCTGTACAACGTTGCCATTGCTCGCTTTGAAATCCTTGAGTTTGTTAATCAAAAATTCCTTAAAGTTTTACAAAATAGGAAATCGATAATAAAACAAATTCCAAATTTCAAATTTGATCTTCCACATGCCCATATTCGTAGGAGGATTACGTCATTCAAAATTGGATGGTTCTAGATACCGTTATTTTAGCACAATGCGAGAAATATACATAATATACGTATACATTTATGCAGATTTTTCATTATTTAATTTGTTTAAATAAAAAACAGGGCGATAATACTTTGTGGCAACAATTTGAAAAGTGATTCGCTGTTTGTAGTGAATCGACGCAAAATCGCAAAACGAAAGTAACAGTCATTCAGGGACAAAGCCTAATAAACAAAATGTTTATATGGTATTTCTAGATACTATTATACATCAAGTCAACCTTTGAGCAAGTAAGTTACGTTACAAATTACCTGTTAATTTAATAATAATAATCGATTATCTGCTAATGTCATAAATTTATTTTGGATGACTTGAATTTGTTTTCTAATTGTAGGGAATATAATATTTTTTAATTAAATGCCAAATTTCAAAGCGAACGTGTACACATGCTTACTCAAATTTAAGTTAAAATTATATATCTGATTTATATTTCTCTGTGTGACACTACATAATAACGACCATTTAAAAGAAAAATGCTGGTTTTAAAACACTGAGTGCGAGATAATAAATTTGAATTCTCAATAAATTCAAATGTTTATTCTTAAATTATAAATTAGAGAATTCCCCGCTTAATATGTATGCCAAAGAAAAATGTCAAATATATAAATTATTTCGTATTACTTAAATGCCGGAATGTGTAAGCTGTCATAAAGTTCTCGCATAAATCTACAAACTTTCCAAAGTGCGACATGTTTTGATATGCGCACATATTTATCAAGACGTTTGCTCATTCTTCTGAACAAATGATGTACAAAATGCCTTTTGGAACTTTCTGTGACCTTTGTGCTTTTGCAATTGAATTGTTCATACGTCAGATGATTTGGAAACTTTAGCCCTTTTAATCTATTTAGTGTTGATTAATCCAAAGCTGTATTAAAATTAATTTCAGCAATATGTACGGTGTTTCTTCGTGTATTCCCTTCCCCTTAGCTTTTAATCGCTAGGTTCTCAAAATTTGAAAAATATCGCATAATTGCTTTCTTTCTCTGTTGTTCATAGTTCTTTTCCTTTGAAAACTGGTGTATGGGTAATTCGGATTTCCATTGTTATTTTTATTCAGTCTGTATTTGTACATTTGTTTTCTAGCATTTCATCCCTTTTATCTCCCCTTGCAGTTATTATTTGAAATGTTCTTTGTCAGATTCTTCGTCAAGCTACCTGGATGTGGAAGGGGTTCTTATGCTTTCTCAACATGTGATTTCACGTTTTGTTATATTTACGTCCTACCTCACTGTATCTTTATTTACTGACGATGGGATCGATCTTTCGAAATCTAGGGCTTTTGCTCACTTCCCTTCTTGTTCGTTTCTATGATGTTCTTCTTGGGATCTACGGTTAAGACTCATTGATGTGAGGTGCCCCTGGGGCTTTACGAAGTCAAATATCAGCTCTAGGTCCGTCAGCTATTGCAATGTTAATATTACTATAGATTGTTATTGGAATGTAGGTTTAATTTAAAGAAATAATATAGTTACCAGCAGTTTATGCATGGCTACTTTTCATTTGTTATGTTCTTACTTTAACCGCGTTTTTCGGAAATTAAATTACTGGCTTAATTTCCTAATGTCGATTTTCAGATGATAAAATTAGTTGAAAAAAGGAGAAGAAATACGGTAGAGAAATATTTGTATAATTTTGAAACAGTGAATTGATTGATTAAATTTGATGAAACGTGTTTAAAAAAAAAAGATCCTCTCAAATCTTGTTTTGATTTGTAAATCAAAAATTAGATTTTAGTATAGATTATATAAACACATCTTATTACATATAAGCCGATAAATAAATGAAATAATTTAATTCAATTGGTAAACGAAGCAACACGCTAGAAGCTGTGAGAAAGAAAGTAGGTAAGTTGTTAGTAAGAATAAGAAAATAGATTTTACTCATCTATTTTTATGAATCAAGTTCTGGCTAATCCAGGAAAATTTTACAATGTCTCCGCATTAGCTAGAATTTGATATATAAAAACAAAAACGTAAAGGTAAGAAAAATCTAATATGACCCCGCCTAATATGAATACCCGCCTTGAAGTTTTAAATATGGCTGATCATTTCAAACAGAATCTAGTTTATTATTCCAACAAATAAAAAAGTCTGTAACATGAAATTTTTCATTTTAATTTGTTAGATATAATATATATATATACATTGGTCATATGTAAAAACTAGTTTTCCTAAATTAATAACAACAAATAATCAAATATTTTCTCCTTTATTTTTATTATTAAAAATTGCCTTTTAGTGGGCAGGTGAAAAACATTTAATTACCTTTTAATTAAAGAAAATTAACTTTGAATGGACTGCCTTAATTTAATTTTCGATAGTGTTATTTCTATAATTAATTATTCTATAATAATTCTATATTAATTATTATTTAATTAAAGACTTTCTAATTGAAATACCAATACCGCTTTATCATATACAGTCAAAATCTACTTGTTGTTCTCAATGATAGAAGAGTTTTAAATACCAAATCTGAGTAGTTTGAGATTACACAAATTTTCAAGAAAATTTGCTCGGGACTGTAAGTGAAGTACCGCATCTTTCAAATTCAGAGCTTTAATTAAAATATCTATTTTAGTTAAAAACTAATATGTTGCTCCCACCGATATAAAAGTGTTTCATACTAAAAATCTAATCAGAATTTTATGTGAATGCAGAAAGCTTAAATGCGAAAGATAGAAATTTCCGGAAATTTCATATAAGAATTATCGTGGGCGAAAATATCGTCAGACGCATACAAACCACAAACAGAGATGACCCTAATTTATGATTATTCATTGTAAACTCACTCTCAAATTTTGAACCAAAAACATTACGTATTTACGTAGATTGGAAAAGCGTTACTGGAGAAGTTAAAACAACAAAAATCAGAATAATATTCATAAATTGAGGACTAGTTTCGAAGGTTTAAATATGGAACCTTCTGCTTCAGCTGCGGAACTGTAAACGATAACTGTACCAGGAAACGTAATAGATAACGATGAAAAAAAGGAGTCAAGCTACTGGCACCATGAAAAATGAAAACAGCTATGAAATAATTTCCTTAAAATTTGAGGGTAAGGACGGATTGTAATAGGGATCATTAACTAGAACTGAAAGTAAAACGGCGCTAGAAAATGTGATTCGCCAATGGAAAATGTTTTTTGAATAATTTTGGCTCCAGAAAATGGAAAATTTGATTTTCTGAACAACCGTATTGGGAAACAAATGAATTTATGTATTTCTTTCTTCTAACATATGCCTTATGCTTCTTAGCGCGAAATTCTATGTTTCTCTTAGTTTGAATGATGTAAATTAAACCACTTTGGTAACGAATCCTGTGTATACACCAGGGGAGTCATATCTGAAATGGGGTTCTTAAGTATGAAACTACGCATTTTATTGACAGAACGAAAAACAACCCAAAAGGTGATATTCTATAAAATGTGAGCAGTTTTATAGCTAATGGGTGGAAAGAGAGGAATGACAAAATAATTTTTATAATCTCCTAAAACGAGACGGTGCTTTTTGATACGTTGCGATGAGAATTTTTTAACCACTTCGTCAGTAACATTGCGAATAAAGAGCAGCTGGTTTTTAACGGGTGCTAAAAACACGATGATTTGAAAAAACTTTGCTCTGAAAATAGTTTTAAAAACTTTAGGATACGCATTAAATTTCAGCAACATTAGAGCAATTAATCCGATGTCTAAGAAAAGGAAACATTTTCACCATATCTGTTTTCTAAATCAAATGTGGCCGTTGCCAAGAATAACTGAACAAAAAAAAAACTTGTGAGGCAATTGTATGGGCAAATCTCAATTAAAATAGCTAAATCGATTAACTCTACTTGCGAAATTGTTTTGAAACCTACTCGAGCTAATTAGCTGTGCTTGAAATAATTAACGCATTCCGGAATTCTAATTGTTCCAAGGAAGTAATCACAAAGCCCTCCGCTTATATATATAGATATATAAAGAAAAAGAAACGTTAATTCAAAGAAAGAGAATGAAATCTCCGAGTTCTTAAACCTAAAAAGATTTTTCAGTGTGTATTTATTTATTTGATTTCGTTAGAATGCAGAAAGAGCATTTTTGTAGTTTTCGGCCCCCATTTGTTTAGGATCTTTGATTCAAGGTAATTTAGTTGACCGTGACTTTAATGTTAAAGAGAATTTTCTTTCCGTCTAAGTTTCGAAACACTAATTTTTAATTCGGAATGCAATAATAGAATGGAATTTAGCGGCACTTAAAACTACTCAGTTGATTTTAGTCTTGTTTCACATGGATTTTAAATTAAATGCGAATATCGTCTGCTGATGTGTACGGTTTAGCGAATAGCGCTTTAAATCTCAAAAGATCTTTAAGTATCTACTTCCTTTAATTAATGAGCTGTGAATGCATTCTGCTATGCATATATCCCAAGTTAAACTATGAATGCGGATTTAAAATTTTAAAGAGGATTTTTAAAGTAAACCGTTTTTTATAGATATAGTGTGAAATCTGAAACTCTGTAAAACAAAATACGAATTTGAATTTTAACGAACATTTGTTAAAAAATAAAAGAATAATTGATGATATTAACGTAAGTAATAACATTATTAAGATTGCCATCATGGTTTACAAAAATGTTTTGTAATTAATGTGCGGAATTTAAAACTCCAGAAAAACAAAATGAATTCGAATTCCGACAAAGATCTGTTACACAATGGAAGTATAATTGATTGTGTTAATGTAAAAAGTTCGATTATTGAGACTGATATCATGATTTTCAACTAGACTTTTATATTTAATGTGCGTTATTTAAATCTCCACAAAAAAACAGAACAAACTTGAAATTGGACAAGATTTATCATGTAATAAAAGTGCAACTGATGGTATGAAATAAAATATAATATTTTTAAGATTACCATCATGGTTTCAAATTTTTTTGTAGTTAATACGGAGTATAAAGCTCTATAAAAAGAAAACGAATTTGAATTTTGTCAAATATTTGTTATATAATGGAAGAAAAATGGATAATATTATAATCAATAAGTTTTTCGATGCAGGAGACGGGAAAAATATTCAGCGCCCTCACGAGGATTTTAAGTTCGGACCTTGCGATTATGCATCGGACGTGTTTGCAGTTACGCCACAAAGATACGCGGAAAGGAGGGAGAAAACGCCTCATGTACACCCCCTTTTAAAAGATGATAGAGAACAAGGCGAGCCAGTCGTTAACTCTTGTTGGAAATGAATTATCGTCCGCCCGCTGCTTAGTGAGGACGCCACTAGAAGAGTCATTTACAATTTTTCGATGTCAGGAACATGAAAAATCTTCAGTGCCTTCGCCGGGATTCGAACTCGGACCCTCCGATTATGCATCAGACAGGCGTCCAGTTACACAGAATTTGCTGTCCTTTCCGTTCAGCCGGCAGCGAGCTAAGCCGTATTTTTTTAGAATGTTTCAATTCATTTCATTAAAATTAAATTTGATCACATTTCATTGAGACTATATTTATTTTTTAACTTTAATACTGTCGGTCCCGGGGACCGACGCCAGCCAAACGAAAATTTCAGTGACTGTCCCCAGGGACCGACGCCGGCCACACGGAAAGTTCACTGCCGGTCCCCAGGGGCGCCGCCCTCAACGTGTTAATACTGACACAGGTCTCTCTTCTTCAGGCGGAAAACAAGCATCTACATAATTTTCTTCTTACCTCTGGGCGGGGGGAACTCCCTGAAAATATCTACGCCCAAACTAAGATTTCTTTTGCGTCTAATTTAAAATTTTACATTTGTTGTCTTCCAATAAGGTATGCCCTCCGAGTATTAAGACTAAGCGTACAGCATCGGTCAAATAATTTCCTTAAACATTAGGTACCGTTTCTAAACAAACTTTTGCTTTTTCCTAATTAAAATGCAGTGAAAGGGCCCATTTTTTTGTTTCTTGTTGCATTTATAGTAAATTAATTGAATTCTAGTGCTGTTTTGAAGGATTTGTTCCCGTTTCAGGTTATAAAAATAGTCCTCTACAAACGAGATCGCATTAAGAGCCGTCTACTGCAATTTTCTTTTCGATAGTTATAGGGTTGTTACATGAGTATAGTTTTGCCTGTTTCTAAATTCTGGCACAAAATAAGCGTTTTTGTGCCAGGTTTCCCATGTATAGAGTTCTGGGATCTCAGAATATGAAAAATGGAATGAATCTGAAGTAAATGATTTTTCGTAGGTTTCGGATTTCACTAATAAAATAACTAATGCATTTTCAACTATTTTTACGGATGAGTCGGAAAATTAAAATGTGTGATATTTGGCTGAAATTAAACATTAGTGATGCATTCTAAAAATACATTTGATACAGATAAAAATAGTACAACTTGCAAAATAAGTTTTCTGGATGGTTAAAAGAATTAGGAAAAATAGTTAATTAACGCTGTTTGATATTTATTAATTTAAATATAAATCTTATGAAAGAAAACTACATTTTCACCTACATTTTTTTACAGTTTGATCATGCTTTTAAACTTCATGAAAGGATTATATTTTCTATGTCATTATAATCCTTCATCTGGATTTAAAAATTACTAATTTAACTATTCATTAAAAATATTCCGTTGAATTCATTAGGTAATGCGATAGTAACATTGAATTTTCTTTCTTTTAACTGAAAAACTGGGAAATATTATGAGGGAGAAATATATGAAATAATGAAATGTTTTGGGTAACGATTAAATAAAATTAAAATTACGTGTCTCAACTAACTGTTATTACGTATTAATGATAGCAATTGTTAAAAACTGGAAGAATCTTCTTTTCAATGAATATATCTTTTAATTTACATTAATTTTTATTTAACACTTTAATTTATTTCTTATATAACATTTAACTTCGCAAAAGGAATTATTTTAATAAAGTAAAAATTGTTGCTTTAAATTGGCAGCATTTAAAATTGGGAGAAATGGAATTAACATCTTACTTTATTTAATTTAATATCAATAAAATCATTTAATTCCAGTTGGCTTTCCCACAAACTTGAAACATAATTTTCTCCAAGTCTTTATAAGCAGTTTCAAAATCTCTAAATTGGTATTTATTCAGCCTTCCAATGTTAATCTACTAATTCCTTCTGCATTAATATTTAAAAGAATTCGGCATTACTGCTTTCTTTAAAGGCATAATTTATTAATTAAATCCGCAAGCTTGGGTGAGCTAGGAAAATATTAAACAATCTCTTTGGATATTCATTTTGAAAATTGTGTTAGCATTTCTGGACCCACTTTATATAAAATTAAAAGCTGAATATTAAATTATTTTATACACTCATTACAAGAACTTCAGACATTAATCCAAATTGTAGGACTGGGTCAAAAAGATTTTTCTGAGTTTTCATTATGCAGGGTTTTCTCATTATCTTACATTTATTTCAAATTCTGCGTCAGACATTAGTATAATATCAGTAGCATAAATTTGTATGTGTGTAGCTGCATAACTACATGATTTTATTTATCTGGTTTTCAATTTAAATAGAGACAAAACAGCATTCTTGTGTTTAACATGCATTTTAATTAAAATAATCTAGAGAGATAATTTAGAGGGAAAGGAAATGCAGTTCTATCTTTATGACAAGCAAAATAATTGTTAAAACAGCCGCGACCATTTTTATACAGAAACTGAAGTCGGTGCAAAGCGAATATGAGCGTATTGCGGTATGTTCAGAAACAGAGTAAAGGAAAACTGAGATATTAGAATTTTAAAAACATTAGGAAGGCCTGGATTGGAATTACTGTTATTAACTAAACAAGAAAAGTTTTTGTGAATGTGAAAAGCTTCAAGGAAATCCAGTTTACCAAATGAAAAAGCTATAAATGTGATCATAGCTCCTTTCTTTGCAGAATATTTTTGCTACTGAAGAAGAGGAACTTGAACTTATTCGCGCTCGGAAACAATTGAGATTTAATTAAAATGTAGGCCATACACAATATGGCTCTTTTGCCAAATTGTTTCTTTGACGTGATTCTCTTCTTTTCCTGCATTAAATTATGTAATTTTTTAAATAAATTTATTGTTTTTATTATCAGATTAACAGTTGAGAAATTTTAATATCTCTTTTTGAAACAATACTAATGCATCAAAAACTTTTCTAAAGTTTTAGAACTAAAAGAATTATAAAGAGGATTTTGGAAGGAATGCAATAATTCAAAAAGTTTTGATAAATCTTCTTAAAAAATTTTGTGAGTACTTAAGTACGCTCAAACCTTTCTAACTGAAATTTACGCATAAATACCGACTTCATTAGGACCTCCTGCACCCGAACTGTAAGTCCCTGAACGGTGGTAATTCAACCTGATTAATGGGCAACAACCTGGTAAAACAGGTTGTGGTGTGGTGAAACAACCCCAGGTCGTGTGATTCCAAGCGAACAAGCCGGCGCGTTTTCGTAATTTTTTTATATGACGTTGATACGAGAAAATTTCCATTAGAAAATCCTCCAGGATGGCATCATTACCTTTAGTCAGATAGCCTTCGTGTGTATTGCGATAATCGACTAAACCAAACCAAACTGCGCTACTTATTTCTGTATATTTGCTCGAATGAGAATCTAGATACATATTTATTTGCTCATATTTGTGTAATAAGAGTGTATCCCCAAACACAGTTTATGACATTTACTTATATCTGAATGCTTGCCTCAAACTCTACATTAATAACTTCATATAATTGTAGTTATCTAATTCTCAAGAGGGTGTAAACGAAGAGAAAATGGCAATAATAATGAAAAAGTTGCAATAAATTAGACAAATCTGTCTTAAAATTGTGCTTTTCGGGAACGCTACATTATTAGTTTTACATCAAAACAGAATTTTAAGTTCCTTAAAAAACATTCCATTGTTCTTTAAAAATGACGATAAAAATTTAGACTTAATTTAAATTTGAAAACTAGTGAAATTAGTTATTTAAGTGACAGAAATGACACGAAATTGTTTTTGGTATATGCAAAAATGATGGAACCTAGAACCAAGGTTTTAATACACGTAATCCTCCACCCGAGAATGGGCACATCGAACCCTTAATGTGGACTTTATAATTTATTTCTGATATTGTACAAATAGAATGAATTTTTTATTAACAGACTCAGCAATTTGAAAGCAAGTAGTAGTAATAGTAATAATTCGCCATTCGCCAAAATATAAGGTATTTATCTTTTAAGTTTATTCCACAATTTCGTGTATTTGAAAGCAATGTGTCGCAATTGCCTCATATATATTTATCTCCGCGCACCAGCATGTTGCCATTCAGTAAAACGTAAGATTCAAATTTAATATTTCTCTTACTGAGTAGCAATCCAAGTGACTGAAAAGCAATAAACGCAGTATTAAAAAGAATTTTCTACTCTTTAGTTTGAATGATTTAAATAAAAAAGCATTTAATTCATAAGATCTCTAATTATAAATATTAAATATTTTTATGAAATGACACTTATTGGACACGAATCATTATATACGAAAAAAATATATCTGTTTTTCGATTTTATGATAACTCTTTTAGACGATTGGCGGATGGCTAGCTTTCAAGGAAATAATGTATCGAATATTAAAAAAAAACGTATGGCAACCCCTAACACTCTATATCGGAATTTCTGATGATATGATGTGCATAAATACTTTGTGATTTTGCTCTTGAATTTAATGTTGCAGAACAAAGAAAGCGATGTCTAATAATAAAGCTAAAAAGACAAAGCATTGTATTAGTGACACCAAAAGCAAACTGGCAACCTGCGATTCTAGTCGAGAACATAAAAAACATTAACAAATCCTCTAGTGTTATGTTAAAAACTAAATCCTTTCATATATATATATATATATATATATTTGTCGTCTTCCGTGTCCTAGTGGTGTAACTGGAAGCAAGTCCGACTAGAAATCAGAGAGTTACGAGTTCAAATCCTGTCGAGGCCATCGCTGATTCTTTATGTTTCCTGGCTTAAAAAAAATTTTAACACTCAACAAGTGACACAGGAACTAAAATGCGGTGTACGATAATTCATCACCACCTGAATCTAGCGACTGAGTTTCTCTCCTCCTCAGTCACCCTTTAAGTGTCAAAGAATTTACTGAAATTTCTCCTTTCTAATCCCGTGTGTTCGTGATGTAATTAGCAGCACCTTCTGCTAGTAAATGGAAGACGGGAATTTATATCTCGGCGAGTGCATCACTGAATCATCCTGTTTTGTGTTGCATTAAATGCGTAATAATTCTATTCGAAACATTTGTGCTTGAAAATGTTTCTCTTGTAGCTTTGTCTCGCATAAGTGAACCAGTCAAATACCCTGGTAGCGAAGTTACCTGGACATGTTTCTTTGGGCGAGCATTTTATAGTAGCTAACAAGTCTAATAGCCGGTTTACCCTTCAGATGGAGGCCAAGCTCGTTTTCAAAAATATACCACGAAATCCTGTAGAAATGTCTAGTTGTTCAGCTGATTCACAACAAGGAATTTATATAAAAACATAAGAAAATGACGGGCGAAATTTCAACAAAATTAGTAACAAAATTTCTGAAAAAAAATAAAAGTGTCGAAATTATTGCTACCGAATTAAATGTACATTTGGGCCTTCCGTTATATGTATACAGACGAACATAATTAAGAGTAGAAATACTTCTAAGATAAAAATAAATGTCTTTCATGTCTCCAGAGACCAACCATCAGTTTCGCATTATACAGAACTCAAGAAAATGATCTCTTTTCTCGAGAAATGTGCTTTCAATCATGCTGAATAAATGGCAATTTAGAACGATGACTGATGAAAACAGTCTCTAGTCGGACTAAAATCGATGTTAAGTTGTCTCGGATAAAATGAATGTTGAGTAAATTATAGAGAAAGAGAGCTTTTAAGGAAATTTGTCTTTGATTTTCCTCGAATGCTTTTTCAGCAATCAGCTGCTGAAAAATAACTTTTAGGCCTCAGTGACTAAAATATCTCAAAGGAAACTTGAAGATTATTTTGGGGGGGGGATATTCTATAGCTGTGGATTCTAGACATTTTAGAATAGAGGAAAATATTCACGTTTCAAAAACATGCATTAAAAATGATTGCATAGAGCCATTGAGTTCGAAATAGAGCTTAGAGATTTTTCTCCTCTTGTCTAAAGCATTTAAAGTAAACAAATCTAAAGAATCAAATTATGAAAATTACGTTTTGATTCAGCTTAAAAAAATTCTTAACAGGAATTCTCAATGTTTTTCATGCATTGATCTCTTCTAAAAGAATTATTTTCTCCTTCTAACTCCTTCTTACATTTCTTTCGATAATACATTGTACACAGCAAAATAATACTACAAATAACTGCATAAAAATAGCTTAAACGTAACAATTAGATTTAAGAAAGAATATAGTCAAAAGTTTTGAGAAAAGTAGTTTACTAAACTTAACCTCAAATTATTTTTTGTATTATTATTAATTTTATTATTTTAATTTTTCAAATATAAACAAGTTTTCAGAAACAAGATCACAGATTCAATGGCATAAGAGTTCGGTTTTAATGAGTGGACTGGCTGCTCTAGATGTACTGACGCAACTTTTTTTTTTTTTTTTTTTTTTTAAAGTTTGGGCTCTTATTGCTTAATTTAATTCCTGAATCAGCTTGCATAAGAATATTTTACCTGTTTCTAGCTTTCCGTTCTGTTTTGCGTTCTTCGTAATTTTTCGGCTGCGTTTTCGTGTGTTCTTGCGTTGTTCTTTTTAAAGTTCATAAAAATTTGCCTAATTTAAAAAAGTATTATTTTTTTTTTAATTTTCAAAATAGTTTTACAGTATTTTTCTCTCATAGCTATTTTATATAACTTCTTCCTTAATATATGACACAGCTTTATATCAGTAAAAAATTAATTATCTATTGTATTGATAATTAATTGATTTTCTAATTAATTGGATTTCTAATTATATGCCAATCAACCACCGATGTATATTCGGCTATCGACTCCCAGTCGATCCTGTCATCATCACTGTATTTAAATAAAGTATTCGAAAAGTCGCTGCAAATAGAAATTTAGATTGAAATAGCGTTAGTGTATTTTATTCTTCTGGGTAACGATATTTTGCAAAAAGAAAGAAATAATCAAATAATCAAATAATCAAAGCAATAATCAGAGATAATTATTAACATTAAATTACAGTAAAATTCTAGATTTACAGACCTAATTAATCTACTTAAGCTTAAAATTTGCACTGATTCTCATTGCAGGTATAAAATGCATATTATGAAATAAAATACATTAATTCTACAAGAAAATATCCAGGTTTCAAATAACGTATTCCAAGAATCATTGCAAATCGTAACTTGCATAGCATTTGAAATACTACTACTTCGATAATTCGCTCTTGCTGGTAACCACATTTTACAACAAAATATAAAATGGCAGTTTAAAGAATAAAAATGCATCGTTCCACTACATTTAAAGAAAACTCTATTTTTACAAATTAAACTGATAAGTTATATCTTAACATTTCTCATTGCATCGATGATCATTGTAGGTGTGAAGTGATGTAAGAGAAGTGTGATATACGACAAAATATATTATCTAATGATGATCACACTAATTACTTCTTGATGTTAATGGCTGAAATTTATAAGCATATTTTTAAAAGTTTTAAAATTATTATTTATCATAGAGACATCAGAATACATTTTATTAATTTCAGTTATAATTTCCCCTATAACATGCTACGGAATTAAATTGTTGATAGTTCTACAAATATTTCATGCAGATGAACTAAGGGCATAAAATCCTTTACAGGAACATAAAACCAACATAATCCAATCACTTTTAAACCAAAAAATACACAATTTACTAACGTATAAGAATAAAAAACTAAGCTCACCGAGCCAGGTAATAGATCGAGAAAATATATATATCAACGATTGGTGCAGCCGATTGCAACGAAAAAGGGAGGTGCGGAACTACATGTTATGCAGTCCCATATACAAAATTTCAACGTTCTACGGCTACTCGTTCTTGAGTTATGCGTAGCATTTGAAACGTACATACGTGCACGTATGTACGTTCACATACATTCGTACACGAATTGTATACGTATGTACAAACGTATATACGTATACACACATTCTTGATGTTTATACGTCATGAAAAATCTCTTCTGAATCAATTTTAAATCCAATTTACAATCCTTTTTGGCCAAACCAGTGCTTCATTCTGTCCGTATGTACAGATGTCACGCAAAAACATCGTTCAAGTGGTTTGGAGAGCAGTTGAAATGAATGTTTTCGTTGAAATACGATATCCGAAATTCTTCGCGATCACATTATTTCCTTTACTTCGTACAAAGGAAGTAAAAATGAATTTAAATGGTGAGATGTCTAATAAGAACTGTTAAACATTTTCATGAAATGACGCTAGGCGAACTCATTAAAATATTATATCCGTTTTTCTATCTTCTGATAACTCTTTCAGGCGACTAGACACTCGAGCGGATAGTTTTTTAAGAAATACTATAGAATATATTGAAACAAATACGTAGTAATCTCTAACACTACATAGGGAATTCTAAAAATATGCCATACTTAAATATTTTGTGATTTTGCTCTCGAATTTCATGTCGCGCAATTCCGAAGAAAGCTATGCTTAATAATAAAGCTAAAAAGACAGAAAAAGTGTATTAGCAGGAGTGAGTCCAAGAACAGATTTTTAACCTGCGATGCTCAGAGAGAGCATAAAAGAAACCTTAAAAACTTGTCTGTGCGACGTTAATATCTGAATCCTTTCAGATTTTCTTTCTTACGTTTTTTTAATGCACGAATTTCAATAGAAATATAGTATTACTTTCAATGAATATTGAAAAACCTGTCATTTCAGAAATGAAAGCAAGAAATGCTGTCTAAAGAGATATTAGTATCAATATTCAGTTCGGTGTAATCTACATAGTTAAAGACGATAGTGACAGAATTCAAGGAATTTCTCTCAAAGGTTATTTCTGATCGTTACAAATAGAATGGGATAAGACCCGGATGATCTATCATTGCCTGTTTGCGTCTATAATTTGTTACTGAATATCATCATTTCTATATACTGTAGGGTTTGAAAAAGAGTAGTTATTTAGTAACCGCTTTAGCCATTGGTGTGTGGTGTATTTAATTACGACAAAGCACGCTAGGGCTATCTGCCTAAGGGGGATGCCTTCGTGGAGGACTTTCTAAGGGAAACTGGATAGTATACACGTTACACATGGGGAAAACCACGAAAGCACCCATGCAGCCAGCCCGTTCGCGGGATTCGAACCTCGGACCGAACTACCAGTGTTCAGCGACTTTACCGCTCGGCCACTGGTGGGCCGCTTCAGCCATTGCATGGAAGCACGTGGTTTTAAATCGTAAATATTAGTAAATGAGAGGTACAAATTAATATATCCTTTTTTATTATACGTATAAGGGAACGCCATTTAATGTGATTCTTGCAGTAAGCGGCGATTGTTATTTGACCACGTTTCTCGAAGGCTATTTTGATGACGTGAAATGAGGAGAAATATATCCTTCAAAATAACAATAGAATTTCACTGATTTAATATAAACATAAATAAATCATCTAAATACTTTCTTTTATAGCATTTTAACAAGATCGTTGCTAGTGGATTGTCTACAAGCGTTCTGCAAAAATTCATTTATGAACTATTTCTAATTTTTCTGGAAATTATTTGACCGATGTTATTCCTCTAATCTTAATACTCTAAGGGCGCCCATTATATCAGCATTTATAGGGATTTATAACGTGGTGGGTTTGGATTTGCTTCAAAACCTCATCAGGAAACCATCTTCTGTCATCATCATCTGTCTAAGAAAAACAACTCGTATCTGATCGCTCTCGAAATCAACGCAGATATTAAAAATACTTGTTGAACTAAAACCTTTATTTCTTAACGGCTTGCTAAAACAGTAACCAGACACCTTGGTCCTTTATTGGTGATACCTTTCAATCAATTGGCAAATGTTTAAGTTTATTTTGACCTTTTTTGGAGATTTAATTTGATTTGAAAAATTTGTCCTGTAATATTTTGATAACATTAACCGAATTGTTGGTCACAATAAGCGATGTATTTTCCATGTTTTCGTATGCAAACGAGCGGGACTTAGGTATTCGATAACAAAATCCGAGTAATAGTATTAACCTCAATTACATTAAGTGACGTCTACTGTATATCTAAAACGTACATGGAAAAACTATATCACATGCGTTACTTGCTGTACTAGAATTGAATTGCCGAAAGGTTTAATAACTACCAGTTTTCTAAAAATTGTACATACTGCCTTGAATAATTAAATAACTTGCTAACTAAACTATTTCACTAAATAATTTACTGCCTTGAATTAATTGAGTACACTGTTTTACTTAATATATTATTTTATCGTTTTGTATTAGTGACTATGTTAACTGTTTTTGTCATACTCTATCATATAGCTGTTTGTACCATGTATATCTATGTAACCCAGTCGTAGCTTTACCTGTATTGTAATTATCTACAGAGTTCATTAATATTTTGCGCTATGAGATCCCATGATTATTATTTTGGTTGCATCTATCCATCTCTAGCTCTCTACAAGAAACTGAAACTATTCTCCTCACTTGCATTGCACACTTCTGCCATCCCTGAACCACTAACTCGTCCAGCACTCTAATTTGCACCCTTCAGCACACATTTTGTGGTCTTTGATTTTTGAAAAAGACTGAAACACAACACTTAACTTGTCTCTCTGTCAAGCATATTCCTGGGGAGCCTGTAATTCAGGAATTTGTGTAGCAAATTTAATTCCGTCAACGAGACCACCTGGCCGATACGTTAAATGGCTCAGTGGATCGGCTGCCCCGCCGTCGGTGGAAAGAAAGTAAATTAACTACCTATGGCTGACGCTGTTCTTCCGAATTCTGGTAGTTCGATCCGGATTTGAACTAAGGCGAACGACTAGCTGTATGAATGGTTTTTCTGTTTTTCATTCTATGTAACATGAATATAAACAAACTACATTTTGAAAGCTGCCCATGAAATTTATTAACAAATTTTTGTTTTTGATTTTCTAGTCTATTTATGAATATTCATAGGTGGCTTATTACTTACCTTTAGATAAATTTTATTGTTTATTCTAATTTATATTTTCAATACTTTCATAGCATTTTGAGAGTATTTTGCTGCTACATTTTTCCATATTGTTTTTCAAATTATATATCTATATCTATCTATCTATCTCTATATATGTATCTATCTACATATATATATATATATATATATATATATATACGTGTGTGTGTATATATCCATATAAATTAAAATGAATGTAATGCTACACGATTATGCTTAATATTTTAAATTACCAATTCTCTGATTAAATGTACGGTGGACCAGTGGCCGAATGATTAAGACCACTGAATATCAGTAATTCGTTGCGGTTTTCATGTTTTCTTTTCAATATGTTGCGTGAATGTGAACCACCTTCCTTAAGAAAATCGTCCATGAAGACACCCTTCCGCTCAGGCAGCTAGTTATCGTGTCTTTTGCGTTCTCAAGCAACCATAACCTTCCAAAAGGCTTTAGAATACTCTCTGTACATATGAGAAAACGTATTATATGTAACTGTTTATATGTCTCTTGCTCTATGAAGATAGCCAGGCTATGTATCGCCACATCCTAAGCCTCCAATGGTCCACCAACAACAGAGCGGTAATGCCTCTAAACCTTGGTAGTTCGAAACTAGTTTCGAATTTCGGTGAGGGTACAGTTGAATTTTCTCGTTCCTTATCCTCTGCATTCTTCCAAACATCTTCGTAGTGGCCCCTGAAATTAAATTTGGCGTTTTATAAACTGCACTACGTGGATTTGATCGAATGTGCTGTTCTCAGTCGCTGTTTAAGTAAGGGAGAATATAAGGAATTATTTCAATCCTCCGTACGTGCTCTCCTGGCATAAATGTTTGTATGTCTATCTAGTAAATTGAAGTTTCGCATTTTGAACCCCAGCTATCGCTAAGTTATTTTTTTAGGCTTTTCTCTCCGAAGAAAGTTTAATGATCCTTCAGATGTTGTTATAAGTGTCTTTCATTATGCCTTACCTAATCTTGAAGTTTTGAAACTTGAATGAAACTTTATTTTCAACAGCTGACTTTTTCTAATGAAGATATGCGCCAGTTTAATGTCTTAAAAATTCCTCTAACGAAAAAAGAGATATTCTGTCCAGTCATTCCACACTGGCTTTCGGAATGACTGATTGAAAGTAATTTCAACTCTTTTTCCTAATCTTTCTAATCCTTTCTTCTAAGCTTCTGAGATGAATCTGTGTAACAATGTTCACAACTAATGTGCCAATGACTTTACCGTTAATGGTGTAATTTAACAGTTTTAAGCTCCAGTCTATAGAACCAGGATATTAAAGTAAGATTTTCTTACTGGATCTTTTTACCAAAAGTGTAATCTTGCACAAGTCTTGATAATTTTTGTTAAAATTTCAGACCATCTCCCTTTATATATAAATAAGCAGTTCAGAAATTTCTATATGTACAGATACGCTGATTTTTTTTTTTTTGTTACGTTGTTGTTTATGGCAATCATTTTTATTTTTATCTACTACCATACGTCCTAGCGTAATTCGCTCACCAGAAGGCCCTTTATTCCCCATTTCTCGTTATTTGAAACATATATTGGACAAATTCTTCGTTAAGCTACAAGACGAGGCAGATGTTCTCACATTTAAGGAACTCTTCGAGCACGCAATTTCATGTTGCTTTTGTTATTTACGTTCCAACTGATTTGTCATTTACCATCCCTTCTGCTTTGTTTTTCTTATGCCCCTCTTGAGAACTTCGGTGAATACTCATTCATGTGAGGTGTCCCTGGGACCTGACAATGTGATCTCTCTGGACAACGTTGTAAAAATGTTACTTTTTAAGGAATATTTTGGTTTCTTGTAATATAACGGAAGAAAGCGGTTTCGTTACTTTGTTACATTTTAGATTATTCTTTGATTAAGCTAAGAATCTTACTATCCAATGACAGTACTGATGTTACGTAAGTTATCATGAAGTGATAATACTTCAGCTAAGCAATAATTATTACAACTATCGGTTTAAGTTCTTCCAAAATTATAATAATTATTATCTATAAAACCTGCTATTTTCATTGTGCATAAATATTACGTCTCCTTGAAATAATGTTTATTTCAACGTACTAAATGTAAAGTGAATAAAATAAAATATCTTTTTTAAATGATACTACCTCTTCATTGAGAAAAAGATATTATCTTTTCTTACTTACTTTAAGATAAAATTTTATTTTAGAATTGATATTTTCTGTTTAACGTGAAGATAGTATAAATATGGTTAAGATATTTAAAATGTTTATTTTATAATAATTTGTGTTGCTTTAAACAACCAAAAATATTAAAAAAAATGCTTATATGTAAAATTTTCTAACTGTGCCTGTAGCGAATTCAGAGATACGAACTCAAGTCTCCCGAATGTCAACCGAACGTGCTTTCTAATTACATCACGAAGGTACGCAGTAAGGGAGAAGAAAACTCATTATATTCTTCCTCGCTTAAAAAGTAACTGAGGAGCAGTTGACAAAGTCGCCAAATCCAGGTAGTAAGAAATTATTGTCCTCTATAATTAAGTTCGTGCGCCATTTGTAAGGACTTTTTGCGGAGCAGGAAACATGAAAAATCAGCAGTTTTTCGCAGGGAGGCGAACTCCAAACCACCCGATTGCCAAACGACTATGATTTCTCATTACACCCTGAAGACATGCTACAATGAAGAAGCAAATACTTTACAAGCGATACCTGAGATAAAATCTCTCTTTAGCCATTCTTTGAAAAGCAGAAGGAATCAGTTGAATTAAATTGAAGGAAACCTGAAAAGCCGCGCATGCATAGATAACCAAAACCAAGAACTTCTTGCCTGCATTATGAATGCGTTGTGTAGCTATAACTACACAACACACAGGAGGAATATTTGATGTTCACATTAAAAAGCAGTTGAGTCATTAGGTTCCTTTCCTAGCACGAAAAAAAAATCAGCAGTGCCCTCACAGAGATTCGAATTCCGCTCCTCCCGATTGCTAGCTCGACGTGTTTCCAGTTACACTACGAAAGCACAGGGTAAAGAAAACGAAAACTTCTTACATTTCCTATCACCCTCCTCCAGTTTAAGGCCAGATGAGGAGAAGAAGGCAACGGCAAACATCGTAATAGGAAATGAAACAGATTTTAAATCTGCGCTGAAATAACGTTGCTGTAACCTAATTGTAAAGTAAAAATCAATATCATTTTTCGAAAGGGAAACTCAGTTAAATCCTGCTCATATATATTCTAACTAAAGTACATTTTTATTAAATATCTCTAGTTTTAATTAATTTGTTTTTGATTTCCTGTTAATAGAGAACATTACTAAATTGCGCCTGTGATCAACACCGTAAATTGCCGTGAAACACATCTATATAGGCGTAAGTGATTTGATTAAAATTGGAACTATATCTTGTGGTCGCAACAGTAATTAAAAAATCCGATGTCTGCACCACATGACTCTCTTATACACCTACTAAATTATACATTTTTTGCTGCTCTTCATTTGAACTTATTTCCTTAAATTATTATAACTTAATTAACCGACACCTCGACGCAAGCTGAAACTGACATGAAAACTGCAAATTTTGAAAATAAATATCCCGACCAGTTTTTGTCGTACGGAAGTCAAACTTCTTGTATTTTTTATTTTTTCATAACGAGTATGAAACTTTCCCAACTGTAAGTATAGGAACCGGGAGACCGCATTAAAAGTTAGATTTCGGTATTTGCCCAAAATCAATTTTTTTTTAAATTTAAATTGCCAAAACGTGAATATTTGTCATTTAAAACACTTCTGTAGGTGTATGTCTACGACCAACGATTGCGAAACTAAACGCCGAGTAGATTTTAAGCAGGGTAAAAGGGGTTAGGTATATATATATATATATACATAAGAAGGTGCACAACTAGATGTTATACAAAATTTCAACGTTCTACGGCTAATCATTTATGAGTTATGCGAGATATATTCATACATACAGATAACATATAAAAAATCCATTTTATAATCCGTTTTCGAATAAAGGGTCGTTATTTCTGTCCATACATACAGACATTACGCAAAGGAATACTCAGAATATATTAGAAAATGCTCAAAATGGATATTTCTTTTGAAATCTGAAACGCGAAATTGTTCGCGATTACAATATTTCTTTCACTATATACAAGAGAATAAAAAGCAGGAATGAGAACTTTTAATTTTATATTTTTTTCTAAACATATTCTACAAAATGCTTTTCTCTGAAATTAAAATCATTTAAACTTCTAACTGCACAAACCGTATTTCTTGTAAGGTAATTAAAATGCATAGTAAATTTTTCATAAACGTAACCTTAGTCGTCTTTCGTTTTAATAAGATTTATTCTTCCACCTCCTCATGAAAAGATTTTTGACTTTAGAAAACAAGTAACATTGCCTTAATTACAGTTAAAGCTTAAGGCCGGTAAATCTACTTAAGGTGAAAGTATTCCGTCTTAATTACAGTGACGAAATATTTCAGTAGTGATAACTTGCAGGTACAACTTTTGTTGACTGAAACTTTTCCTTTTCCGCGGCATTTACTTTGCTCTGAGTAATTAATCACAATTTTAAGCTTATCTGTTATTTAGATGTTGTGTGCAAACAGAATGTTTTCGAATTTAATGAAGGTACACTGCTGAGGGTGTAGAGTAAAGTTTGTTTCGTCGTAAAGTTAAAAAATTTTTCAGAGTTCTGTTAAAAACTATTGTTCTAAGCGACAGGTTTGCCGCAATTTTCCAAATAACTACACCAGTTAAGTAATCAGAAATTGACATTCTGTTAAATTAATACAGTAGAATAAACAGCTGTATAAGTTGGTTACACATATTTAGAGCTAGTTCGGGGCCATTTACTTAATGTTTAAAATGTAAAGAGTATTTTTTAATGTTCGATTTGATAGCCACCTTTGTAGACTAGAACTGCATCGCGATTTCCATGATAAAAGAGATTAACCTAAAATTTTAAGAGGTGTTAATTTCATTCCTTTGTCCTAAGTCCAACAGTTGTGGTGGGATTGCGCTTAAGAAGAGCTCTTTTTGAGAGACTAAAGATGTAACAGTCCGAAATTTCAAGAAATTACGCAGGAATACGTTGAAAATGCATCTACACAATACCTGTATCAGACTTCATTATTTTGAAGGACTGCAATGGTTCTTTTCAAATGGAAATATAATTTGTTGCTTCTTCTCAATGAAGTTTTGATTATTTGAAAGTCTTTGGAATAAAGAAATATAATTTCTTGCTTAAAAATCGGACATAAAACTTTCTCTTGATAGTATGTTGAGGTGATATTAATATTTTTTCCACGACAAAAGCTGGTGAATATCTTGTGTGTCAATATTTTTATGATGCAAATCTTACTTTATTATTATATTTATTGTTACTACAGATGTGTTTAAAGATTTTTCAATTGATTTCTGCGTAGACGGATTTTCTAGCAGTGATTAATTTTAGAAAAATTAGAAACAGTACATATTTTTCTCGGGTATACGTCTGGAGGCTTCAGTTCAAGTAGAAGCAAAGACTGACCGTTTTTCCCTTTCCGATCATTAATATGCTTATAATGCACTTCGAAATTTTAATACCATGCATTTCACAACGTTTTGGAATTGAGGAACAGAATTATTTCTCTTCGGAAAGCGCACAAATTTATCTTTCAATCTACAATTTGCTTGCATGTGACAGTTCGGAAGGAGAATCATTTTAAAAGTAGCAGACGATATTTCTAATTTCAGATAATAAGCTGTAGCAATAAATTTGTAAAACCATTTACTTTTTTTAATTATTTACTTCAAATCGTTCCAAAAATATCTAAACACTAACTGTAGAAGTGGGCATAACACCCAAATTTCACCATTTTTGCACAGGTATAATTTTATCACACTAATTACATAACTCCATGATAACTGTGATGTAGGTCAACCCGTACACCATTTAAACGGTTTCAGACCTAACTTATAAGCAAACTGAATTTATGCTTTCTCAATCATAAATCATCGGCAAAAGTTCATATAATTTTGTAACAATAATTAATTCTTGACTAAATGAAATAAATTTACTATTATTGATTAATTCTTGACTAAATGAAATAAAGTGACTACATGGTGCAAATTAAGTTGAAAAAGAGTATACCAGTTGTTGTTTAGTTACTCCACTGTGCATAGATGGTTTCGTTATTTTTCTCATATATATCTTAAGCACAAGTCATTTTGCCTCACGCTGCAAAATTCTCTTTGTAGCATCATTTCTTAATCGTATATCAGTTGAAAGTCTTTTGCGATAATTAATGGATTAATAAATTAATTAATTATTCTGCTTGGGAAAAATGAAAATAAATATACTAATATAATTTCTCAAGTTGTGAAAGTTTGTGATTTTATCGAGTTGTTTCCTAAAACTCTGGAGAACTGGCGCAACAACATAATGGTATTGATCCCTGACATATGCTTTCGGATAATAAAGCATGAAGATTAATGAAGATGCGTATCGTTTGTGAAATTCTGTGATATTGGCATCTCGTTGCTGTCAGATGGACGGCATTTATCCTCTTCGATTACACGTATGCACAATTTATCTTCTGTGAGATCATTTATAATTTGATTATTATATAGATTATATGTATTTCAAATATGAATCTGGAACAGAAGCATTCCAATGGAAAATTGAAAAGTAAATAAAAAATTAATTTCGCATAGATTTTGAGTAAAAGATTGCATTTCGAGGGCGGTCAGACACAGGTCCCCTTTTTCAGGACCAAAAACATTTTCGCAAAATTGGTAGAAGAGATATGAAAAGCAATGAGCAGGGAAAAGCGCACTAGAGATGTTAAAAAGAGTTTCGCTCACGAACTGATTAACTTTGCTGAGCTGGCAGACGCCGATTGGTCAAAAAAGAGCGGTGGCAGTTTTAGAGTTTACCCACCGAGAGCTCTTGTTGAAACTGTGCAGGAAACTGCACGTTCACGTTGTATTATTTCTCATCTTTTTTAGTTCAATTATTTTTTATTCTAGAATTTTCTTGTTAGTTCTACAGTTGCAAAAAAAAAAAAAAAAAAAAAAAAAAAAAAAAAAAAAAAAGTCCAGGGATTTTGCGGTCACCAAAACTGTAGAATCACTTGGATTTTTTTCTTAAATAAGACACCGAAAGTCTTTGCCGGGACTCAAACTCTGCAACTTACGATTGCTAATCCAGTGTTCTTAACATCTCAAAGGGACGCGGTAAGGACGGAAATAAACCTTATAGAATATAGCTCGAGATTTTGCTAATATTTTTTTGCTGCCAAAATCCGTATAAATTTTTGAAACTTTTTATTTAACGAATATAGTGTCGAGAGAACTTAACTCGTAGTGAGTATGTTACTTTTTGTTGCTAATATAAACTCTGATCTGTTGACGTAACTTTCGTAGGTTACTTACATAAAGTTTGAAATTTAACTGCTCTTTAAGGCGTACTATTGTTTTAAAACAAAGAAATCCTCCCCCGTGAAAAAAGAGCTAATATTATGAATTTGAAATATTTCTTAATTTAAATTTTTATTAATTTCAAAACAAAATAACTTCGTTTTAAATTTCACGTTTCCAATGTTAATTTCTGAAATAATTAGAGTATTCACAAGACAACCTGCAGGTGAAATGGAAATTCAGGGTACATAGAAACATATAAAGGATGTTTACGCATTTTAGAATTATTTCGGGCTGTTTAATCAATGTTTAAAATGCAAGGAATATTTTTTAAATGTTCGATCTGATAGCTTTTTCTCCAGGCTGTCATTCTGCATCGTGATTTCTGTGATAGAGCGATGTTTTTTAAAATCTCCAGAGATATTGAATTTCATTCCTTTTCCACTACTTTTCTTTAAAAAAATCTGTACCAGGTACAAGTTAAAGATACAAGTGTCCATAGGTGAAACCAGCCCACCAGCGGCCGAGTGGTAAAATAGCTGAATACTGGTAGCTTCGATCTAGTTCGATTCCAGGCGAATGGTCTGGCTGTATGAGCGTTTTCATGTTTTTCCCCATGTGTAACGTGTATACGAGCCAGTTTCCCTTAAAAAGTCTTCTACAGAGGGCATCCCTCTCCTTAAGCACATAGACTTAGCGTACTTTGCCAGAATTAAATGAATCGAAGCATAGATGGAACGTCAGGGAACTTCGCAGGAATGGAAAAGGTATGTATGCAATACCTGTATCAGGTTTTCATTTTTTCAAGGAATGCAGTGATCCTTTTAGAAGCTAATTCATTGGGTTTTCTTGATGCGTACTCGTACAGTTTCTTTGCATGAAGTTTCAGGAAAGTCATTGGAATGAAAAAATTTATTTTTGTTTTGTAAGTATGTGACGTAAAACTTTCTCTTGATAGTACGTTCTGCTGACTTTAACACTTTTTCACTCTTGTTATTTTTTAATTTTCATTCTAAGAGAATCTTTCATCAAGAGTCACAATGTATTTTCATTTATCTCCTACTATAGAATTTTCATACACGTTTCTACAAACTGTTGTGTGTTGAATCATATGCCACACGGGGAGAACGTAGTGTTTTTTAACCTTTTTAAATTGTAAATCTTGATATATTATTTTATTTATTGTTGGTACAGATTTTTATAAAGACTTCGCAATTGTTTTCTGCTTCAGCTGAATTTCTCTTGTTACCAACAATTTAACTTTAGAATCATTGGAAACAGTACATACCTTTTTTTAGTATTCGTCTGAAGTGTTCTTTCCAAGTGCAAGTAATGGTTGATGGTTTTTCCTTTTTGAAATACTAATGTTGCTTATTTTCACGTAGATATTTTAATATCATGCATTTTAGAATGATTTTGAATTATGGAATAGGAATATTTCTCTTCGGAAAGTGCAAAAATATATCCTTCAATTCACAGCTTATTTAGATGAGACATTTTGAAAGAAGAATAAATTTAAAAGCAGCTGACGATATTTGTCATTTCAAATAACAAGATTTCAAAACATTTGGTATTTTTGAAAATTTCTTTGTCTAAATCATTCTAAAAATGTGTAAACACCCTGTGTATTAAAGAGCATTCTTAAAATTCCCTGTATATGTATGTAAAGCATAATATGTGTAATTTGTATTTTGAACTTTGTCCATAATTAAAACTGCACACGATTGTTATTTGGTGAGACTATTTACCTGCCATCAAATACGCTATTAAAAATCTCCTTGCTCTATTTTCAAATTTCTTGTTCTTAGTGATCGTAGACACTTTGAGCTCTAAAGACATAGGATCACTTTTAGAAAACTAATACTTTTATGGCGCTGAGTAATCTGATGAAGAAAGAGTATTTGCTTTTTTTCTGTTTGTAAGAAGTAGGCTATTGTCCATTTTTCAGTCACCGACCATGAAAATTTCTAAAACCTTTCTTCGGAAAATTTTTAATTTTGGCATATTCTTGGAAAGTTTTAGAAAACACCTCTTTCTCTTGATATATTTTAATCCTAATATTATTGAAAAATGTTTGAATATCCGTATTTTAATTTGCAAGGAATGCAGCAGAAAGCTTTTATATTTAGAAATCCATTTAAAAAATTCAGTACTCAATAAAAACAATGACATCTTGATCCACCAGATTTAGAAACGATGTCATTTTCATCTTAACATGTGCAATTGGAAACCCAAATTTTGAATTTCATATTCTATGCAAATTTCGATTAAATAGAGTTCAAATCACTAAATTTACCACTGCTCCAAAAGAAACATTTTTATCTTCTGCATGAAAGTTCTGAACGAAACCGTTCGGCAAAGGTTAAAATCTATTAAATTTAGATAACAAACACAGATTTTAAAAGCAAAGTGTTGGCACTGACGGAAATAAAGTACTTCTCTCTTCAAGACGTACAAATTCATACGGAAATTGGTTAATATTTTTATGTTGGGTGCGTGCACTCTGTCCTATATAATATCGCTTTATATAGGGTTTGTCCAGAAAATAGTAAAATTGAATATATTTAAAAATATTTATTTGAAATTTTGACCCATCAACATAATAGTTGTCAAAATAGCATCAACACAGCCTTTCCAGCGACTATTTCAATCACTAAAGGCTCCCTGGAACGCAGAAACTGGAATGCTGTACAGATTCCTCGTTACGGCTTTTTGAATGGCCTGGACCGAGCCGTGGTGCTGCCTTTCATGACCCTTTTATGTCGGGGGAAGAGAAAGAAGTCTGAAGGAGCGACATCTGGGGGCTATGTGGTGCCATGTTTGGTCAGCAAATCCATGACAGAAAGGCGGTGTAGCTCTCCACATTGTCGTGATGCATCCTGTATGATCCAGCAATTGCTAGACGGATGTAGGACTCGTTTTCTGAGTCTGAGGCGGTGAATTCAAAAGATTGGCTCATCTTCAACTTGCTCTCTTCCCTTCCAAAACATTGATGCACAACGCAAAACTTAATCGCGTAAATTCTGCTCTAACAAACGATTCATTGTGGAGATGACAAGGCATCTTGAAAGGGGTTCATCTTAAATTCGATCTACACTCCGTGAAGTCTTGGAGACACCCCGACAATCCAACCAGCGCAGTAACATCCCCCTTCTTCATCTTTTGGCGGGACAAAAATTCAGTCTTACTACTTCCTGAATAAGCCTTTTTTTTATTATTATTATTATTCTTTGAGAAAGATTAGTTAGGCTTCGTTATATAGGTAGACAGATAAACCTCTGATGCTCGGACTACACTGACTTCTTCGTATGATCTAATAAATTGTTAATTATGCATATTTTTTGATGCACTTCATTTAAACCTATTGTCTCGAATTATTGCAACTTAGTTAATCAATCTGTTAAGGCAAGTGGAAAATGACATGAAAGATTATAAATTTTCAAATTAAATGTCAGGGTCCAATTTTGTAGTACGGAGTTAAATTCTAACTTTATTTATTCAGAAGAATGATAAAGCTTTCCCCTATAGCAAAATCGGAGACGGCATTTTGTTATTTATAGAAAATTATCTGGCCTTTTTAGGTACATAAAAATAGACCAAACACTCTAAAAGACAATCAGGGATATTTTCACTATGTCTTGTAAGAACCACAGAGATAGGTTAAGAGTGTTAAATGACCCTTTATTTAACTTAAATACAGTTTAATAGTCGACACCAGCTCGTGCTTACAGAAGCAAATCGTTTTGGCTTAAATGAAAGAGACTGAATGAACTAAAACCAAAGGCACTAAATGTGGTGAATGAACTAAAACCAAAGGCACTAAATGTGGTCTACTAGTCAACAGTATAACTAACATGCTACCTGGCTGTGACCAAAGTCGCGTAAACAAGCCAAATGCCAAGAATAACTCAACACCACAGAATACTAATCGCTAGATAATCAAATTTAGCAACGTAGCCTTCAAGAAGATAGAACTAGCCCTGATTTTACCCTCTAAAGTCTTTCTTTAAATAATCTCTACTTTTACCTCATTTGAACATTGCATGAGGTAGAAATTTATATTCTGCAGGGAAATGAAATTAATTTTATAGGATAGCTATTTAACATAAAATAATACTTCGTCATTTAAAACGCTTCTTTAATTAGAAGTATATGACTATGACCAAAGATTATGCAAATAAAGGCCGGATAACAAAATTTAACCCGGGTAAGGAGATGGGTATATATATATATATATATTCGTATATGCAGATACAGGTAGAAGCGAGACCAGCACCTCCGTAGTAGTACAGCTAATTGAGGTATTGCTGAACCTAGCTAACTGTTAAACTTTCCACCCCACTTTTGATGGAGAACACTCCGGGGGGTCAGAGGTTCTCCCGCCCCTCCTTTTTTTACCATCAACCACTTGAGAGGACTTTTTGAGATAACTGACTTCTGGTATTAATAGTGTACACAAATCATATTGAGAAAAGACTGTCCTTGAAAAGTTCAACAACTGATGCTTCTAAAAGTCTTAAATGTAAGAATAAATGTCTTTTCCAAGGCGGAAGGTGTAATGAGCAAGTATTTGAGCTCCCGTCCATCAGCACTGCGTAGATAAATGAAATTGTTGTAAAATAAAAAAATAGACAAATATATTTTAGTAACATATGGAGATGAATAAGCATTAGATATGACAAATATCCAGTCCGAGTCTTTGGATATGTATAAGAGCGTCTCTGATTTTGGCCCTGAGGTGTCTGTTCTTTTTTTGCGTATTTCTTAAGCTTAATCAGATGTTTTCCGTCTGTTAGATTACAGTCAAAAATGTAATGATCAGGGTCACCCCTTTCGCCACATATGCAGAGATCTGTGGGGCACATGCCTCTACCATGGAAGTAGGTGGGGAAAGGAGGAAAGGAAGTAGGTGTTCACCTTTTGATTTATTCTGTTGGATTTGCTTCAGTATTTTATCAATTGCATGAAATTAGTGCTTGTGTTGGCTTTGAATCCGTACTGGTGTTTACTGATTGTTTGATTTTTGATAAAGTGATATCTCAACCGCCCGGCAATAAGTCTTTCTAGAACTTTTCCTGTAGCGGGCAGCAAATTTATTGGCCGAAATGCAGAATGATCTTCGGGGTTCCTATCCTTCTTCTCGAAAAGCATAATTTGTCCTTTCTTCATGTTATCGGGAAAGATCGACGATTCTAAGCATTTATTGAAGAAATTAAGAAGGATTCTTGGGTCATAATTGTGCATAATTTTTAGAATTTTGTTGTTTATAGAGTCGGGGCCCGGGGCATTCTTATTGTTAAGGTGCTTGATAATAGTATTAATTTCTTGTAGAGTGAAGGGGAAGTTTTTTGAGCCATTCTGTGAGAAATTGGAAAGTCTAATCTCTCTCTGCTCGGGTATGTCATCTTCTGAATTGTCATCCATGAAGATAGCGTCAAGGATTTTGGTTGCTGCTTTTTGCGATCGAATCTGGGGAATCAGGAATACTATTGTCATTGCTTGCGTGATCTTTGTTAGGAAGCGTAATTTTTGTGGGAACGAAGAATTTCCTAGATGTCAATTTATGAAGGATGGCATACGTATCTTTATTTTGACAACAAAATTTTTTCCACGAGGTTAATTTAGCTTCCATAATTTTCTTTTTGTAAATCCTTCTTTCTTCGTTGTATCTCACGCGTGCAGCATTCCTAGAATTGTCGTCCAGTGTAGATTTTATTTTCCGCCTTAAGGCTTTAGTTTTTTTCCTCTCTGTCCTCAACTCTTTTGTACACCAATTTGCAGTGAATTATTTCTTGGAGCTCGAATTTTAAAGCTCTGTTGGGATATTCTTTGTATGATTGAGAAAAAGTTACTGAGATTTCATTTAATTGGTTGCGATCCCTGCAGTAGTTTATGCCATTCAAAATGGAAGTTTTTCCTTTAGCAAGGAGATCTTTAAATTTATTGATGCCAGACTCAGTTATGTGAAAACGTTTCGTGCTGTAACTAGAAAATGTGAAATCAATCTCAAAGTGAATTAACTTATGATCCGAATTATTTTCCTCGTCCAGTATCTTCCAGTTTTTAAGAAAGGTACTGGCATTTGGGCTTGAAAGGGTCAGATCAGGCCATCCTTTACCTGAGCATGTTTCGAAGGTAGGCCCTTGTACGGTGTTATGAAGGATGAGAGAGTTGGCAGCTATGAAATCTTCTAATTGTTCGCCTCTAGAATCTGATTTTGGATATCTCCATTGCACGCAGTGGGCATTCATATCTCAACCGATAAAATGATGAGCAGTCGGAGCGCTCTGAATTATATTGTCAAGGTGTATACGATTTCTTTCAATTTTTTCTGCGGGCGAACAGTAGCAAGAAGAAATGCATAGTTGTACTGTACCTGAATTAATTGATATAGATATAATGTCTCCATCAATTTTCATACAGTAGGGTTTAGTTGTTTGCTCGTTACGACAATGCATGCTCTGGGTTTTTTTTCTCTGGATTGGAATATCTTTGCTTAAGTTTTTATATAAAATATTCCATGATAACTCCTTTTACGCTGTAAGGCTCCTGGATTAGTAAGATATCGTAATTGGATTCTGAGACGAACTGCACAAGTGAAGATGTGGCTTCCTTGCATCTCCTAAGATTACACTGAAGGCAATTAAGGTACTTGAGAATCTGTGAAGTTTTGATTAGAATTGAAGGATTTGTGGTAAATGAGGCATCCATAAAAATACTTTGCAATTTGAAAAAGGAGAAAAAGAGAAGAGTAACTAGGTAAATCAAAGGCTAAATTGCGTTGATGAATCGAAATGAAGTATGATTTAGACTATTTGATAACTTGTGACAGCTTTAATTTTTTCGGTTTCTCTCTCGTACAGAGGGCACTGAGGTGCATATGCTGCATGCTCGTACTTAATGTTTGTTCCGTTTGTGTTGTTGTACAATCTGCAGTTTATATGCAGTTAGGTATCTCCGCTCTGCAATCTTGAGTGATTGCCTCCACAGAATGCACAATAAGATTTAAATTTGCACTTGTACTGAGAATGCGTAAAGTCTTGACAGTGGAAGCATCGTTTGACGCCAAAGAACTCCGCAATAGGGAGAAAATTCCAGTTATAGGTAATATTCCTGTGATCCGTGCATGTCTTAAAGGTTGAAGAATTGTATTCAAAAATCCATTTTACAGTATTAGGAAGTCTTCCTTTTACCTTAAAGAGAGCGGAGATCCCTTCTTTTTCAATGTTGATCTGATCAACAAGTTCTTCTACTATAAGTTCTGGAGGAGTATTTTTAGGAATATTATTAATATATACTTTGGGCGATCTTGAATTTGGAGTCTGAATATCAAAGAGGGATTTAGCATCCGCTGTATCGTTCAGTGCATCTGACACCTTCTTTAGCTCTTCTTCAGAATTACAACAGATGACAATTTCTCCATTTTTAGTCGGAACAATCTTGTTTATTTTTGCTTTAATGTTTTTAAGGGGATGATTTCATTGAGTTTATCATTAATGAGACCCATGGTATGATTTTTAGGGTATATCAGGATACCCGGGTCGCGTTCCTTCGGTGGTTCGGCCACGATTTCGCCAAAGGTTTCTTTTCCATTGCAATAATAGAGGTCTGGGTTTGCGATTCCGTCACTATAATTCCCTTTGCCTGTTGCAATGTCATGTGGAGGAGGATTACCTTGGGTAGGAACTGAGGTAGTTTATGTTAGAGGAACAGTCATTTAGATATCCTTTGCGTTTCTCAAAGCAAATAATTTTAATTCGCCTAAATGTTTTTAAGAAGTGTAAAGAGGCTTTGGGGAATAAGTCTCCTTCCTCCTCTTCTAGTCATGGAGGTAGGAAAGGGAGGAGGGGCCAACCCGCGCTAAAAGTGAAGCACTGCTTTGAAGCTTGGGTCTCCAGATGGGGTGTTCTTTAATTAAGACGCAATAACACGCCGAATAAATACTAATTCAGAAGTCAAACAACAAAAATCAGCGTTAATTTACAAAATTTTCACAGGACTAGTTTCGATGGTTTTACCGAACCATCATCTTCAGCTGCAAAACCGCAAATGAACAAGATAGGAAATAATGTTTAGATAAGATAAGAAAGCCTGGACAAGAATAAGCAAGTGGCGCCATCTGTTGGCGAAACCAGAACTAAAACATAATTTCTCTAAAAGCCGAAGGCAAATTTGGATTGGAATTAGGATCGCTAACTAGAACAGAAAGATTTTTATGAATGTGAAATGCCTCTAGAAAATCCAGTTCTCCAATGGAAGATGTTTTTTGAATAATTTTGGCAGCAGAAAAATTGAAAGTGGGATTTTCGGACCAACAATGTTGAGCAACAGAAGACTTCTGTGTTTCCTTTTTTCTAACATATGCCTCATGTTCTTTGACGCGAAATTTTAAGGCTCTCTTAGTTTGGCCAATGTAAATTAAACCGCACTGGCAAGGAATCCTATAAATACCCCAGGAATTCACATCCGGAATGGGGTCCTTGAGTATAGAAGTTGGAATTTTATTGATGGGAGAGTAAACAACCCGAAAGTTAAATTTCTGCAAAATATGTGCAACTTTATAGCTAATTGATGGAAAGAAGGGAATGACAACAGAATTTTTATAATCTCCTAAAATAAGAGTGTGGCTTTTAGTGTGTTGAGATGAGAATTTTTTAACTGCTTGATTAATAATGTTGGGTGAAAAGCCCCTGTCAATACCTATTGCTTTTAAATAATTTAGTTCTTCATCAAGGGCTAGTTTGGAGGAGCAAACTTGAAGAGCACGGAAAACATAGGAATAAAATGAAGCTAACTTTTGTTTAGTCGGATGACATGATTTAAAGTGTGGTGGAAGGCAAACCGATGAAGGTTTTCGGTAAACTGTAGTACTGAAGTTGGATGTGTTACGTGTGACCAGAATGTCGAGAAACGGAAGAGAATTGCAAGTCTCAAGTTCAAAAGTGAACTGAATAGCAGGATCAATAGAATTCATTGTTGAAAGAATTTAAATCATCTTTATTACCTTCAAACAGGGTAAAAGTATCGTCTACGTAGCGGAACCATGCCGGGAAGTTTAAAGTTTCAAATAATTTTGATTCATAATAATGCATGTAGATATCAGCCAGGATGGGACTGAGGGGGCTTCCCATGGCTAATCCCTCAGTTTGCTTGTAATATTTATTTTGGAAAACAAAATGTGTTTGTTTCAAACAGAGTTGAGTGAGAGAAATTAGCTCATCAATTTCGATGCAAGAGAAATGAAATTCGCGAAGTCTGGTTTCTAGACATCTTAATGCACCCTCCACTGGGACATTGGTGAATAATGATTTTACATCAAAAGAAACCATGAGTAAATTACGAGGAGAAATGTTTTTAACCTTTTTTACAAACTCTATTGAATTTTTTATGGTGTAAATGTTATTGTCTAATAGAGTGGAAAATCTAGAAACTAAATATTTAGCTAATGGATACGAGGCAGTACCTAAATTTGATACAATAGGGCGGAAAGGAAAGCATAGGTGGCCAGATTGGCCACAAATAGGTGAGATAGGCCACAAAGGTGGCCAGATAATCGTCATGGATAAGAACACTTACATCGATGGTGTCACTAAACTCTTAAACGAAGGACCATATAATCCGATCCCTAAAGATCCTTCACCTTCGGACTTATCCAAAATAAAAACTGCGATCAAATCTTCGCAAATCATTTCAAGCAACTTAAAACATTCGCTTATCCCATCTGTTGCGAATTGTGCCAGATTATATGCTCTTCCCAAAATTCATAAAAGTGGTATTCCTTTCCGCCCTATTGTATCAAATTTAGGTACTGCCTCGTATCCATTAGCTAAATATTTAGTTTCTAGATTTTCCACTCTATTAGACAATAACATTTACACCATAAAAAATTCAATAGAGTTTGTAAAAAAAGTTAAAAACATTTCTCCTCGTAATTTACTCATGGTTTCTTTTGATGTAAAATCATTATTCACCAATGTCCCAGTGGAGGGTGCATTAAGATGTCTAGAAACCAGACTTCGCGAATTTCATTTCTCTTGCATCGAAATTGATGAGCTAATTTCTCTCACTCAACTCTGTTTGAAACAAACACATTTTGTTTTCCAAAATAAATATTACAAGCAAACTGAGGGATTAGCCATGGGAAGCCCCCTCAGTCCCATCCTGGCTGATATCTACATGCATTATTATGAATCAAAATTATTTGAAACTTTAAACTTCCCGGCATGGTTCCGCTACGTAGACGATACTTTTACCCTGTTTGAAGGTAATAAAGATGATTTAAATTCTTTCAACAATGAATTCTATTGATCCTGCTATTCAGTTCACTTTTGAACTTGAGACTTGCAATTCTCTTCCGTTTCTCGACATTCTGGTCACACGTAACACATCCAACTTCAGTACTACAGTTTACCGAAAACCTTCATCGGTTTGCCTTCCACCACACTTTAAATCATGTCATCCGACTAAACAAAAGTTAGCTTCATTTTATTCCTATGTTTTCCGTGCTCTTCAAGTTTGCTCCTCCAAACTAGCCCTTGATGAAGAACTAAATTATTTAAAAGCAATAGGTATTGACAGGGGCTTTTCACCCAACATTATTAATCAAGCAGTTAAAAAATTCTCATCTCAACACACTAAAAGCCACACTCTTATTTTAGGAGATTATAAAAATTCTGTTGTCATTCCCTTCTTTCCATCAATTAGCTATAAAGTTGCACATATTTTGCAGAAATTTAACTTTCGGGTTGTTTACTCTCCCATCAATAAAATTCCAACTTCTATACTCAAGGACCCCATTCCGGATGTGAATTCCTGGGGTATTTATAGGATTCCTTGCCAGTGCGGTTTAATTTACATTGGCCAAACTAAGAGAGCCTTAAAATTTCGCGTCAAAGAACATGAGGCATATGTTAGAAAAAAGGAAACACAGAAGTCTTCTGTTGCTCAACATTGTTGGTCCGAAAATCCCACTTTCAATTTTTCTGCTGCCAAAATTATTCAAAAAACATCTTCCATTGGAGAACTGGATTTTCTAGAGGCATTTCACATTCATAAAAATCTTTCTGTTCTAGTTAACGATCCTAATTCCAATCGAAATTTGCCTTCGGCTTTTAGAGAAATTATGTTTTAGTTCTGGTTTCGCCAACAGATGGCGCCACTTGCTTATTCTTGTCCAGGCTTTCTTATCTTATCTAAACATTATTTCCTATCTTGTTCATTTGCGGTTTTGCAGCTGAAGATGATGGTTCGGTAAAACCATCGAAACTAGTCCTGTGAAAATTTTGTAAATTAACGCTGATTTTTGTTGTTTGACTTCTGAATTAGGGGTGTTCTTTGTTTACATTCAGAAGCTCGCTTGACAAGATTCTGATAGTATTTCGACACACGACAGTTCCATAGAAATCGAAAAAGGGAAACTTTCGCATGAAAGAAACATTCATAGTGTGAGGGATAATAGCAATTTGTATAGTTTAGTGACATTTACGCAAAAATCACATCTTGGTTACTTTTCGATAACTAACAACAGCGATTTTGATTATGAATTTATTTTATAAAATTCTAAGCTGTTGCACTACAAAAATATAGATTTTAAGAAAAATGTTATGCTTAAAGAATGAAAAATACCTTACGGTACATTTAAAATTGTATACGTCTTTCTATACCCTTGATAGAGCATTCGCTACTTTTATTTTATTTTCCAAACGTCAAAATGTTTTAAATAAAGCAAATTTTTTTCACATTCATATATTATTGTAACATGTACCTTTTAAAATTTTTTAGAGGAGAAGCTTTACTGCTGCTCTTTTTAAACCCATCGTTTTAATTTTATATATCTGAAAAATAATCACTTTGGGCTTACACGTTTTACTTATTTGGGTTAATTAAAAATAAAATTACCATCAAATGCTGCAATCCTCGTCAAAATTAATAAATATACACACAGATATGCCAACAAGTTAGCTTTCCCTTGATTTGGAACCACACATTTGTGTAAAATTATGTACGGAATGAAAAATAGGAAATATGTATGGGTATTTATGCATGTGCTTGCAAAAAGCATGTATCTGCCTTTGACAAAATACTTAAATATTCATTAAATTATTTATAAATGTATTTGAAATGAAGAATTTATTCACTTATAAACAACTGTGAAAGTACTGTGAAGAAATCTAATAATTAAATGTATCTAATTTATAATGATTATAAATGTTATCTAAATATATAATAACCTTAATATTGAATTGTAAACATAAATTGAAATCCTGTTGACAAATACGTTATAAACTATTTAAGCAAGAATTGTTCGTATTGGAAAGCAATCTGTTAAAAGGTATTGTAAAGCAAATGCTATGAGATGCGCATTGAAGAACGTAATAAAGAGTTTTGGAATATGTATTGTTGAAATGAAGGGTAAAAAAAAATCTGATAAGTATAATTAAAAGAATTATTCCCTTTACATTTTATAATAACTCAGTTACAAGTTTTAAATAATACTTGAAAAAAAAAAAAACTTATTTTATTCCCTTTCAGAAATGTTCAGAGAAAGTCAAGTACTATTTAAAGTATTTCGCTAATTCCTAATAATTCTCTAATTTAAAATGAACCGAATAGAGCATTAATTATAAATTGACTTACATTTTTCGATTTAAAAGATGCCTCAGAAGTCAATTAATCATGTCATATTTAAGAAAGTATTTTAGGAAGAAGCTCTATAAATAGAAAAGAAATAATGCAAAATTTTAATACTAATAATACAATAAACTTTGATCTTAATTTTTTGTACCTTAACCGAATAAAATCGAATTACCTTATTTTTTTTTCTAATGTAATTAACGAAAACTTGTGAAAATATTTCATTCAAATTAAACCATTCTGAGAAAACTGTCCTGTGAAAAGTATAGCATTTAATTCCGTTCAGAATGAAATGTTTAAAAATATGTTGTTTTCACATACTTAGGACTCTGAAGTGTTGTAGAAACAGAAAATATATACATTTATATGTATATTTACGACGTAATTACAAAATATTTACATCCGAACGCGTCAAATCCCATTGAACTCAATGGTAAATGACCCAATGTTTTGGTCACCACGTAGGGATCGCCGGTGCTTCAAAGCAGGGTACGGGAGAAACTTGTTTAGGGCGACTCCATCTTACTTCCTACCTCCATGCTTCTAGTGCATGGTGGTAGGAGAGTCCTTACTTCCTACCTCCATGGTTGCTGCAGTCTCTTCAACCGCTGCATGGAGGTAGGAAAGGGAGGAGGGCCCATTCCGCGCTAGAAGTGAAGCACTGCTTTGAAGTTTGGGTCACCAGACGGGGTGTTTTTTGTTTACAATCAGAAGCTCGCTTGACAAAATTCTGATAGTATTTCGACACACGACAGTTCCATAGAAATCGAAAAAGGGACACTCTCGCATGAAAGAAACATTCATAGTGTGAGGGATAATAGCAATTTGTATAGTTTACTGACATTTACGCAAAAATCACATCTTGGTTATTTTTCGATAACTAACAACAGCGATTTTGATTATGAATTTGTTTTATAAAATTCTAAGCTGTTGCACTACAAAAATATAGATTTTAAGAAAATTGCTAAAAGAGATCTGCCAAAATTTATTTTCTAGAAGATTTGAAAAGTTTGAAACTTGATGGCTAAATGTAAATATAAAATTATGTATGTTAAAATATTTGTAATTAGGCACATAGGTCAGATTAAGTTTTTATTAAATAGAGGAACGCATGCCAGGGCTATCTGCCTAAAAAGAGAGATGCCATCGTGGGGGAATTTTGAAGAAAAACTTACCTTTGAGTGGGTATTAAAAACAATACTTATAATTTTCATTCAAATTATATTCATATATATTTTTTATGTAAAACTTTCGGGTGTATGCTAAATTAGTGTAAATTACTTTACACGAAAAATATAGTGAATGCACAGAAATTAAAGATTTGCACATGCCGGAAATGATAAATAGGAAATATGTATGGGTATTTATGCATGTGCTTGCAAAAAGCATGTATCTGCCTTTGACAAAATACTTAAATATTCATTAAATTATTTATAAATGTATTTGAAATGAAGAATTTATTCACTTATAAACAACTGTTAGTACTGTGACGAAATCTAATGATTAAATGTATCTAATTTATAATGATTATAAATGTTATCTAAATATAGAATAACCTTGTAGGGTTTATATTTATTTTAACTAACATTTATTTTGAGTTTAAACTATCTTTCCTGTCAAGCCTTACTTTCCCCTGGAACTGCCAATGCCAGAATATGTAAATTTGAGTAGAACGCGCAAGCATTCAAATTATCAGCGGAAGTATTATGATTTAAATAGAAGGAAACGAGTTCGGTGAGAGAGTTATTCTTACTTAGCGAGCGCGGAGGTAGTTATCGAGAATTGAAGAACCCCGCGTTGCGGCCTATGTGCTTGGCGGGAAGTAGTTGCAATTGTTCCAGTGAGCTTCAAGTCTGCTGAATTAGCTGCGGCATTTGTAAAACGCGGTGAGTTAGTTATTTTAGAGAGCCTCGTAGTTAGAATATTGTCTTTACTTTCTTTTCAGATTTTTATTTTTATTTGACTGCCTAGTGGGCACAGTCTGTAAGCGTCAAGAGGACGCCATTGTAATTTATTACGTTGAATAAAAACGGACTTAAACCCTTTATAAGACTCTGTGGTTTATACAAGCTTTCACAGTCGCCTCTTGGTTGCGTGCAAGTTAGAGGCGCGCAACGTTATATTGGCGCCCGAACACTTATCGAACTGAAATGGCCGAAAACTGGATGGAAGCCGCTGGACAACACCAAGAAATGACAACGCAGTTAGAAGGATTTGGATACCTGGTCCAGACTTTGAGAGCATCAATCAAGCCAAACGTCTATTTCGACGGAAAAAATTCGGTGTCCGTATTTTTAGAAGGTATAGAAAACCACTTTCAGCTCTATCCTGTGCCTGAAAGACAAAAAGTTGCTATCGCCACATCAGCACTAAGAGGACAGGCCGCGCTATGGTTGAAAAATATAGGCAAATTTCTTCTAGGTGAATTTGGAAGCCCGACGTATACTTTTGAAAATTTCAAAAAAATCGTTAGTAAAGGCCTTCCCCATAGTGAAAGATCGCGCACGGCTGGAAGCCGAGCTATATAGTTTTTATCAACGGGATACAGCACAATTGACGGACTTTATTTTACGAAAAATCAAGCTAACGGATATGTTGTATGGGAAAAAACCCGATGCGGAGATAATTGAAATAATATTACCAAGATTGTTACCCGCTGTCCAAGACTACTTTGAAATTAGAAACCCAACCACATTGCAGGAACTTTTCGAATTGGCGGTGAAATTTCAAAATCGCAGAATAGCGGAAAGAGCGAGATGGGAAACATATTCTCAAAGTACCAGAAGGAAGGAGGAAACCAGAAATGGAAATCGCTCGTATGGGGGAAAGAACTATTAAGCTAACGCATCGAAAGTCGAAGGTCAAGGCCCAAAAAGAAAATTTGAAAATAAGCATCCGCGTACCCAGAAGACACAGATTGAAAGGAAAGCTTTAAACGACTAGAGGGGCCTGTGAAAGGGAGGGTCCAGACCCCGGAAGTTTTAAAAAAACCCTCAAATAGACATTTAAATACAGTCATCGTAAAAAACTCACAGCTACCAATTATACAAGTCCTGGTTGGCGATGTACCAGTAGAAGCCCTCATCGATACAGGAGCAGAAGGAAATTTCATGAGTGAAAAGTTCTTCAAAAAGAATTTTTATAGGATACGACTCTTTAAAACCAGAAATACGGAAATTATAGCGGCACAAAGAAAAACATGTTACTGCATCGGGAAAGTATCATTAAACTTACAGATAAAAGAGGAAAATCGCAAAGTATTAATTTTTGTGGTGAAAGACCTCCAACACTCTCTTATTTTAGGTATGGACTTTTTAAGGGCCGCGAGGGCCAAATTAAATTTTCAAGATAGTTCCGTGGTGCTGGAGATGTACCAGAGGGTGGTGGAACCGGTGGAGACACCTGAATTGGACCTTAGCCATTTGAATGACCATGAAAGTAAAGCAATACAGCAAGTGGTGAGTAATTTTTCTCATTTGTTTTCAGAAAACCCGGGAAACTGTCAGTTCGTGACTCACAAGATTCAATTAAATGCCGAAAAACCTTGTAGGACTAAACCGTATCGCTATGATAAACAAAAAGATTTAATCATCGAAGAACATATTCAGGAGATGTTAAAGAATAAAATAATAACGCCCATAAATAGTGAGTACGCGAGTCCAGTCGTACTATGTAGGAAAAAGAACGAGTTTCCTCCTTCGGATAAAAGGGCTTGGAGGTTTGCTATCGATTATAGAAAACTAAATAGCATAACTAAATTTCCAGTTTATCCTTTGCCGGTTATAGACGAGATCATTAGACAGATCAAATCGACGAGATATATGTCTACTTTGGACTTTCGTCTGGCTACTATCAAATAGCTATGAGACCCGAAGATATACACAAAACCGCGTTTATAACAAAATCGGGCACTTATGCATTTTTACGCATGCCTTTTGGGTTGTGTGGGGCCCCATCAACATTCCAAAGAGCTATGGACATTGTTCTAAAGCCTGTCCTAGGAAAATCAACTTTAATTTATCTAGATGATATAATTATAACGAGTAGTGCGTTGGAACAACACATTAATGACCTCGAACAAGTTTTTAAATTATTAAAAGAGGCCGGTCTTACAATTAACGCCTCAAAATGCAAGTTCGCAACTAAAGAACTTAAATATCTCGGTTATAAAATTTCGCAAAAGGGTATAGAAACTCAAGATTCAAAAATAAAAGCTATTAAGAATTTCCCACCGCCCAACACCGCCAAGAAACTTTCGTCTTTCCTTGGACTATGTTCTTACTATCGATCTTTCATAAAAGATTTCGCTAATATTGTTGAACCACTCTTAGTAATCAAAAGAAAAAAGAGTAAATTTACGTGGACAGCTGAAGCTAACACAGCTTTTGAAAGATTAAAAGAAGCGCTTATTAATGCCCCTGTTTTAAAATTCCCTGAGGGGGACGAAAACCTGGAAATTGCGGCAGATGCATCAGACTATGCGGTGGGGGCGGTTCTTATGCAAAATAACCATCCGCTGGCATTTTTTAGTAAAACATTGAATCAAACACAAAGGAATTATACAGCTACAGAAAGAGAAACATTAGCCGTATTAATGGCTGTACACAAATTTCGAGTTTATTTCGGCAAATCGCCAGTAACAGTCTTTTCGGATCATGCGGCTGTTGGTAGACTTTACTCTGGAAAAAACCTAACGCCCAGGTTAATAAGATGGGCTTTAAAACTCCAAGAATATAATATCACAATAAAATATAAACCGGGTAAGGAAAACAATGTAGCTGACGCACTTTCTCGTATAAAACTGGACGATGAAGGTAATGAACTTAAATGCGCTGTGTTGACTTCAAAAATTTTAGATTCTAGAGATACGGTTATTACTGAACTGAAAGCTGATCCTGAATTTGGAAATATCTATGCTTATTTGAAAGACCCCGAAAGCTTTGAGCATACAGATATCGATGCGATAAGAAATAGAGCAAAAAACTATGAAATAATAGATAATTTATTATTCTATACGAAAACAACAAACAAAAATCTTGAGTATAAGCCAGTCATCCCAGCCTCGCTTCGATTAAGCATTTTGAAGGAGTTGCACGAGAAAAAAACAGCGGGCCACCTCGGGGTCAGAAAGACTTTAAAAAGGGTACGCGAGGCGGTATATTTCCCGCAATTATACAAAATAGTAACGGCGTATGTCAGGTCCTGCAATCAATGTCAGTTAATAAATGATATTAATTACAGCCCGGCCGGGTACTTAAATAGCATTCGCGCTACATTTCCGAATGAAATTTTAGGCATAGATCTCCTTGGTCCCTTCCCCCAGAGCGAGTTAAATAAAAATCGTTTTCTTTTAGTAATAGTAGATCATTTTTCAAAATGGATAGAAATTGTTCCACTTAAACGCGCGTCAGCCAAAACAGTCGCAGATGCATTCTTACACAGATACATTTTAAAATACGGTGCACCGATAAAAGTCATTAGCGATAACGGAAAACAATTCATTAGTCAAATATTTGAAAACATATGCAATGGACTTGATATACGCCATATCAAAATGGTTCCGTATAGACCACAGGCTAACATAGCAGAAAGAGTTAATGAAAACATAGTAAAAATAATTCGCAGTTACGTGAGCACACATCACAAGCGCTGGGATGGCTACATAAATGAATTAGCTTATGCTTTAAGAACGGCACATCATGATACTACGGGAAAAACTCCAGCAGAATTATTTTTAGGCAGAAAGTTAATTACGCCTTTAGATAAATTATTCTTTGTGCAACAAAGAGAGCAGGAATTTAGACAACAAGACGTGCAAAAGTTGATTGATCAGGCGCTTAAAACCTCGGATACGGCAAGAAATAGACAAAAGTTATATTATGATAGAAAACGCCGTGAAGCAGATTTTAAAGTTGGGGATAAAGTATTGAAACGGAAATTTTCTTTATCAAGTGCCCCAGACAATTTTATGGCAAAGCTAGCTCCAAAGTTTGAAGGCCCCTATGTAATTCAGGAAATCAAAGGAGTAGTCTTATATCTTAAAAACGAGAGAGGGGAAATCTGTAAAGCAAGTCCCGACCAGGTGAAAAAATACTATAATCCAAATGATTTTGAAATCCTTAAAAGTTTCTTGCAGGACTCAAGTCTAAACGAAATAGAAGGGCCAGAGACTGCAACAACTATTCCACCACCCAAGAAACGGAGAACTGAAGAGAGACCTAGCACTTCTACAACCCGGACGTCGGTATCAAAAAGAAAAAATGATTTTCAAACTCCGGCGTTTAAGAAAAACAAAAATACAGATGAACCGGGTAAAGAAACCGTGGTAAAGACGAAAACACCACCTAAAAAGGATGGCAGGAGAAATTACACATCAAGGAGAACGCGCACACGGCCACAGAGTCAGGTGCCAGCAAGGCCGCCGTTCCGGAAACTGAAACGCCAACAGGAGGCACAGAAGTACGAGGAACAGAAGAAATTCAAGAAGGACTCCAGACCGGAGGACGTCAAGACCAGCCGTCCCAGACAGAAACGCAAAGGCCAACAACCAGACGATTACTCCGTCAAGAGGCCAGCATGTAGAGGACGCAAAAGAAAGAGCAACGGGGACGACACTCGGAGATCAATAAGGAGAAGATTGACATCCATGACACCTCTAACTTGGGATCAATTTTGTCAAAAACGGATGACGGAGTTTCAAGCATCGAAAACTCAAAGATAAGTTAAAACCTTCTATAAATTTTTTTTCTCTTTTGTTCCGAAATGTTATGCATAAGTACGAAGTTCTATGTTTTGACGAAAGTCAATATGTCTCGGTTGAGACTTAGTTTTGTTTTACTTTATTTAGCTAAGGCAAAAGTATTATTTTCTTTAAGTGTAAAAGCTAAAAACAAGCATTTTCTGTTGGTCGAAAGACTAATTCTGTTATGTTAAAGCCAAAATTTGGCCGGAGATGAAAATAACTTCGTATTCTTGTACTAATAAGAATTTTAGTTTCAGTACCGCCAGCTTGGCGAAGAATGAGTAAAGTAAAAATTTATTTTCTCTTATTCATTTTATGGTAAATTGTAAAAAGCATATGTATTAAACTTTTGTAAATGTATGTAAATACTTGCATGTTATGTAAAAGTAGAATTTAGTCTAGAAGCATAAAATTGTAGATGCTAAAAGTGAATGCTTAAAAGCAATGAAGTCAAAATTTAAGTATTAAACTGTAAAGTCATGCTTTAGAGCGAAAGCCTGCATGTTTAAAGATGAATGAGGGGGAAGTTAGAATGAATGTGTTTTGTAGGGTTCTCCACCTACATTTGAATTTTTAAGACTATTAAACTAGCTCATTGAGTTGTAGAATGTCGAGTAAGGTGTGTCTATTTGGTCGTTGAATTCTAACAAATCATGGTGGTTAGGGGAAGTGTTGTAAGACTAAAACACGAATATTCCCGTTTGACACCACACACGGTGGAGAGCCAGGGTAAAGTTAAATTAATGCTTGAAAAATTGAACGAATGTGAAGTGAGCAATAACTAAGAAAAACGAATCGTTTAAAAACAAAAATTTATTGTGTCAAGAAAGTGTAAATTATAATATATGTAGAAATATACTAATACTTATTCCTTCCAGATGCTGGAAGGAAAGACCAAGATTGATTGATGAAGTCCAGGAAAAGTTGCTGTAAGAAGAAAGCTTTGTAACGAGCAAAAGAATTTTAGTATATAATTGTTACATAAGATTTTTTTTGTGTAAACGAGGCTTTCGCCAGTTAGTTCAGAATTAGATAAACTTACAACAGGTCGTTTGTAGGACCTGCTTCCAAGTTTTCCAAATTCTGGCAGCGGCAAATGTAGGGTTTATATTTATTTTAACTAACATTTATTTTAAGTTTAAACTATCTTTCCTGTCAAGCCTTACTTTCCCCTGGAACTGCCAATGCCAGAATATGTAAATTTGAGTAGAACGCGCAAGCATTCAAATTATCAGCGGAAGTATTATGATTTAAATAGAAGGAAACGAGTTCGGTGAGAGAGTTATTCTTACTTAGCGAGCGCGGAGGTAGTTATCGAGAATTGAAGAACCCCGCGTTGCGGCCTATGTGCTTGGCGGGAAGTAGTTGCAATTGTTCCAGTGAGCTTCAAGTCTGCTGAATTAGCTGCGGCATTTGTAAAACGCGGTGAGTTAGTTATTTTAGAGAGCCTCGTAATTAGAATATTGTCTTTACTTTCTTTTCAGATTTTTATTTTTATTTGACTGCCTAGTGGGCACAGTCTGTAAGCGTCAAGAGGACGCCATTGTAATTTATTACGTTGAATAAAAAGGGACTTAAACCCTTTATAAGACTCTGTGGTTTATACAAGCTTTCACAGTCACCTCTTGGTTGCGTGCAAGTTAGAGGCGCGCAACGTTATAACCTTAATATTGAATTGTAAACATAAATTGAAATCCTGTTGACAAATAAGTTATAAATCTATTTAAGCAAAAATTGTTCCTATTTAGAAAGCAATCTGTTAAAAGGTATTGTAAAGCAAATGCTATGAGATGAGCACTTAAGAACGTAATAAAGAGTTTTGGAATATGTATTGTTGAAATGAAGGGTAAAAAGAAAAAATCTGATAAGTATAATTAAAAGAATTATTCCCTTTACATTTTATAATAACTCAGTTACAAGTTTTAAATAATACTTAAAAAAAAAAAAAAAAAAAAAAAAAAAAAAACTTTTTTTATTCCCTTTCAGAAATGTTCAGAGAAAGTCAAATACTATTTTCCTAATAATTCTCTAATTTAAAATGAACCTAATAGAGCATTAATTATAAATTGACTTACATTTTTCGATTTAAAAGAAGCCAAAAAATCATGTCATATTTAAGAAAGTATTTTAGGAAGAAGCTCTATAAATAGAAAAGAAATAATGCATAATTTTAATATTAATAATACAATAAACTTTGATCTTAATTTTTGTACCTTAACCGAATAAAATCGAACTACCTTAATTTTTGTTTTCTAATGTAATTAACGAAAACTTGTGAAAATATTTCATTCAAATTAAACCATTCTGAGAAAAGTATAGCATTGAATTAATTCCGTTCAGAATGAAATGTTGTTTAAAAATATGTTGTTTTCACATACTTAGGACTCTGAAGTGTTGTAGAAAAAGAAAATATATACATTTATATGTATATTTGCGACGTAATTACAAAATATTTACACCCGAACGCGTCAAATCCCATAGAACTCAATGGTAAATGACCCAATGTTTTGGTCACCACGTAGGGATCGCCGGTGCTTCAGAGCAGGGTACGGAGAAACTTGTTTAGGGCGACTCCTTCTTACTTCCTACCTCCAGGAACCGCTGGGGGGGGGGAAGGGGCTATTATCTTCTTTGATTTCGCTGCAGCGGAAAGGACACTAAAAGTGACTTGGAAGGGAGGAGGATTAGGGTAGTATTCGGTAACAAGCACACCCGCTGTCCGCCTTTGTCCGAGACGGAAAAGGGAGAATGCTGAAATTCCTTTATCTTAAAGGCAGAAGGAAGGTGTGTCGCGTAACCGTTTACTGTGTTAAAGTCCGACGGTCAGGAACACGAATCAGAACATTATCACTTAGTAAACTAATTAACTAAATAGTAAATAATGAAGAAACTTATACGACTGAACTCCTAGTGCTTTTCTGTAGCTGCAGATGCAAAAATACTCTTGTAAGCCTGAATATTCCGCACACAATGAAGCAAAATGAGGGAGCGAAATTCATGCACGTCTACTACGTTCTGCGTCTAAGAGCACTACACTATATATACACATATGTATATATATATATATATGCGGTGTATATATATATATATATATGTCTGGTACTGCCGATTGCAATAAAAAAGAGAGGCGCACAACTAGATGTTATACAAAACTTCAATGTTTCGTGGCTATTCGTTTTGAATCATATGAGATGCATACATACATACATACATGAGTACAGACGTCACTAAAAAGTCCTTTGAATCCACTTTGGAAAAAATAGTCTTTTATTTTGTTCGTACGTTTAGACGTAACGCAAAAAAGTCATCCAAATGGATTCGAGAACGGTAAAAATGGATATTTCTTTTTAAATACGCTACCTGAATTTTCTTGTGATTTCATTACTTCCTTTACTTCGCACAAGGAAGTAAAAAACGAATTTGACTACAGAAATACAGGCTTCGCCAGTGTGTGAATGGTTAAGGCCTCTAAATTACTAGTAATTGGATGCGCGTTTAATCGCAGGGAAGCGGGCTAACTGCATGGTTAATTTTCGTTGTATCAGTCATCCGTAATGGGTAGACGAACCAGTTTCTTTTGTAAAGACATTAAGTTATTTCGAAGCAGGAGAAGTGAAAAATGAGCAACACTTTCGCCAGGACTCGAACCAACCTCTCGAATAAGCGTCAAACGTGCTGACCACTACTCCACGCTGTTCGCCTTTGTATGCTTAGAAAACGGGAGAAATACCTTATATACTCCCCCTTTTAAAAGGTTGACTGGGGTTTGGGTGACCCAGACGCCAAATCCTGGTGGTAGAGAATCATCATCCACCTTTTAGTTCGGGTGTCACTGTAGAGACATTAGGTTTTTTTGTCGGGAGGGGAGGAGGAGAGATGAAAAATAAGCAATTTTCTCGCCAGGATTCGAAAAACGGACCTCTCGAATACGCGTTGAGCGTGCTCACCACTACACCATGAAGTCATGCTAAGAAGGCGGAAGAAATATCTTATATACGCCCCATTTTAGAGAGTGACTGGGATTTTAGTGGACCCACTCGCCAAATCCTGGTGGTGAAAAATCATCATCCACCACCCTTTAGTTCGGGCGGCACTGTAGATACATTTAGGATTTTTTTGAAGCAGGAAAGATGAGAAATAAGCAACGGCTTCTCTTTGACTCGAACCACGGGCCTACGCGTCGAACTTGCTGACTACGACACCACGAAAGCATGCTTAGAAGACGAAAGAAATACCTTATACCCTTAGCAAGTTCTCCCCGAATGCAATCCTTATCCTACGCAGATAACTCTTGTTTGCTTTGTCGTATTCAAGTAACACAGTCTAACATCAAATCATTCAATAAAATCAAATAGAAATAAAATGAACACTTGAAATTGGAAATTTCTTCAGCATACAAATATAGATTGAGGAACAGAAACTGCACACGAAAAAAATGCCATTAAAAAGTTTTTATATAATTAACTTTTATTTAAAATGTATATGTTAATGAATCCATTAGAAGGAGGAAATAATTTTCATACATTTTAATGTTAATAATATATTAAATAATTCTGTTTTCTGATTTCATCTACAATTTTATATTTCGAATAATAATGTGGCTGTTATTGAGTACTGATTTTACGCAATAAACACGATGCTTAAGAACATTGTTTTTACTTTTTAACCTGATTGGTTAAATAAAAATGCATTTGTGTCATGAGATGTCTAGTTTGAAAATATATAATACTTTAATAAAATGAAACTAGTTGGACTCATAAAAATCATTACACATTTTTTGTTTTTATAATTTCTCTTCTGTAATTTCTACTTTTGCAATTTCTTTTTATAACTTCTATTCTGTCAAAACAGCTATGTTCAACAAATAAGTATAGCTAGCAAAATAAAAAAATAATGTTTTATTATTTCGTGATGCAAAGTTTTGAAAAAAACAAAAAGTGCTTGTTATTAGAAAGTGGATTTTATTTATGACACATAAATATAGAAAATTTGTTTCCTTTAAAAACCATTCTTTTTAAATGCTTTCCTTATACCCTTTCCATTCCGCAACCTTTATATATTAATATTCCTTTCTTTGTTATTTTTAAATATCCTTACGAGAGATTAACTGCATTTGTATCTCCCCTTCCAATCTCTGTAATTCAGGAAATTGAAAATAATTTATTTCGAATCCCCCAGAATGGCCATTTAAATAAAACCCTCTTTAAAGTTGCCACCAGCCTCAAAGCGAATTTTACGACGATTTCTGGAGAAAGTGTCAAGACACGTTAATCCTTATGGATATCTAATGGAAGACGCTTAGTCATGATAGATGCGATATTAAGATGGGGTTTTAACGTTCCGCAAACAATGGCTTTTAAATAGGAAAATGAAATGTAGTCTCCTTCAGAAATTGGGCTTAGCGGTTGATACCATTTTACTGCTTGCGGTCTTTTGAGAGGATGTTATTACTTATTATAGTGTCCTGAAAAAAATATATATATTTATATTTAAAAACGGCGCTTTGTAAACATATGATTGAATCTGATAGTAAAATATAAAATGTTTACTCTATGTATGTACAAAATAAAGTTTAGATGAATTTTTACTTCCTTGTACAAAAAAAAGGAAGTATTGCCCAAGCTGCTTATAAAGTGCGAAGTAAAGTATTATAATTAAACTTTAAATTTTAAAAATAATATTATCTGTATTTTTAAATAATAAAGCTTTGTTTTGATTTGGTTTATCTGATGGTGGCAAATCTCACGGGGGTTGTCTGTCAGAAATTTCTAGTCGTCCTAGACGGTCCTTAAATTTGCCGCCCCTCTTCCTAAACAAACAAAAAAAAACTAAAAAAATGTCAAAATGGCATATGGAAAAATAAATTTAAATTCTACTTGTATTTTTGAAGAAAAACGTTTGTTCTGATATTTTAAAAATATATTATTATTTTGCTTGTTTTTTCTTCTCAAAATCGCCGATCATGTTGTAGATGTCCATTTGCTTGCTTTAGCTGTTGTTTAGACAGCAGAGAAAAGCTTCCTTAAATACAAAATCTACATTTCTGGTTCTAAAAGGATTCTTAAATGATTTTCCCATATCACTTTCAACAATGGAGAGAAAAGTTTCCTCTAGAAATAAAAAATATTCGTTCTGGAGATTGTATTTTAGAATAAACTGAAAAAATTCTAAAAGATTGCCTTTCCACGTTCCCGTTTCGATCTTCTTAACATTTACGGAAATAAAACTCTAAAATACTTCTTCAATAATGAGGAATTTTTCCTTATGACACTTTCACTGTGATCAGAATTTAGTTGATATTCGTAATTTGCATTCAAATGTTTCGAGGGTATGAAAAAGGACTATAAGCATGTAACTGTTGAAATTCATGTGGGAATTTCTTTGCATATATTATTCAGAGTAAAAACTAGTTTCTTCTCAGCTTAATTCGGTATCGCAATTTAGAGTCTAATTAGTCTTCACCTGCTTCGACAATCTACCTGACTAATATCTGTAAAATAATGATTGATGAAAAAAATGCCGCCCCTAAAAATATGCCTTCCGAAACAGACTACTCCTCCGACTGCTCTTACTACACTATTGCTATTTGCCTAAGGGAAAGACTGTCTACATGGACACTTTTAAAGGAAAACTGGGAGTACTTGGGATTTCTAGGTATCCACGTTGTACACGGAAAAAACCGCGAAATTGCTCATACAACTAGCATATTCGCCTAGAGTCCTCTCCAGGTCAAACTACCAGTGTTCAGCGACGTTACTAGTCGGTCGCTTGTGAGACCTTTAAATAAAATAACCGTAGGTATGTATGCGCATTTGTTCTTTTCACTGTGTAAAAATGGCGGCAGGAGACATTAGGTTAACTGGAAAAGCCGGAGAGATGAAAAATGAGCAACCGCCTTCACCGGGAATCGAACCGCAGACCTCTGGATTACCGGCCCAGTGTGAAAACCACCACACCACGAAGGCACGCCAAGAAGGTAGGAACCTTATATACTCCCCCTTTTAAAGGGCGACTGGGGCTTTTAGGGGACCCAATCACCAAACCCTGGGTGGAGAGAATTCCTCATCCACCACCCATTTAGTTCGGGCGCCACCACTCATTTAGTTCGTTTCTATAGGAAAATTACTTTTGAAGCTATGTTTAAGAATATGATATTTCTTCTCTATTCCTACAGATATCTTTAAGTCTAATCTTTCCTTGCGTTCGATACTTTCCAAATGCCGATAAGGCGTGGGTACATTAATAAAATTTAAATCCCCAAACGCATTGAAAGACTGGAAACGTCAGAAAGCTTTATTTTCTATCAAGATAAATATACGAGTACAATGCCTTAAATCATTTTTCTAGAGTTGAAAGTCCTTTTGAGCCAACGCTTCAACCAAGAAATAAATAAATTCTTGCTACTTTATCTTTTGGGAAAAGTGCCGAATACTGGCGCTTATAAGATGAAAGTTTCTTCAAAATAAAATACATTTTATAATTGTTTATATGTGTTGAAAGCAAAACTACTAAAACAGAAACAAAAAAAAAAAAAAAAATTCTGAAACGATTCAGATTTTAACGTAGCTTCAAAGGATTTTCTAAGATCTCGCTGACCATCCCAAGTTACTAGTTTGCTCTAGAACTCGCTACTGCTAGTACAAAGTTTTGTCTTTTAGCTCTATTGCTAGCATCGCTCTCTTCGTATTTATGCCACATTAAATTCCACAGCAAAATCACAAAATATTTAACATAACATAAGTATAAAAACTCGAGAACATATTAAGAGTTAGATTTTGTTACCTCGCTAAAGCTAATTTCTTTCTAAATATGAAAGTGACAAAACATGAATATTTCATCATTTAAAATATTTTATATATATGTACGTTTGATGCTTCCGATTGCAATAAAAGAAAAAGGTACACAACTAGATGTTGTAGCAGTCCCATATACAAAATTTCAAAGTTCTACGCTTAATCCTTTTTTCAGTTATGCTAGGTACATATTGTAAAATGGATTAAAAATGGGCATCCATGAAGCCCATTTTTAATCCATGTTGAAATAAAGAATAATTTATTTTGCCCTTTCCTACAGATATGATGTAAAGAAAAAAAAAAAAAAAGAGGTCAAATTAAATGCAGGAACCGTCAAAATGGATATTTCCTTAAATCATTTTTCTAGAAACAAAAAAGCAATGCCTTAAATCAATATTCGAAATTTTTCGAAAATCTGAAACCTGAAATTTTTCGCAATTATTACAATACTTTCTTCGCTTCGTACAAGGATGTACAAATACGAAAGTGTGAATCTCCGCGTCATTTAAAACAGTGTTGTAACTGAAATTACATATCTACCACCGAAGTTTGCGAAAATAAAGATCGGGTAAGGACTTTTATGGACATTTTGTATAAAGCGTTATAAAGCAAAGCTTGGCTGCTTGCATTAGAAGTTCTGTTAACTCTATACCCGTCCGATATATTACTTTGTAGTTTGAAATGAAGTCCTTTTCCTTTGAATGATATGTTCTTTTTATAACTAAACAATGAAATAAATTTGTCAAACTTATTAATGTAAGCGTAAATACGTTTGATCGCCGTCGTAATGGATTAAGAAAAAAAAAGAATACATCAGCTTGCTTAATTTGCTGTTACATTATCCCCCAAGCAAGCCCGGAAAGAAATTAATTTTTTCTCCTGATTTATTTTTTCCGACTCATTTTTGATTACTGATCCCAGATTTCATTTTAGTACGTAGCAGCAAGAAAAAGTCGTTATGAACGTAATTTTCTCCTGATTGGATTTTAAATTTATTTTGTTGTTTTCTAAGCGTGCTGTTCAGAAATTTCGGCAGCTTCTAAGGCTTTTCTACCCCCCCCCCCTCGAATCTTTTTGCGTTCAGCGCTAAAACTGATTGATTATATTATTGGAGAACAGAAATTTGCGTAATATATATGCTAATCGAAATCATGAAAATGAGAGAATTAATATATTTTTTCTTTATTGTTTTCCTTTACCGCTAAATGAATTTCTGCAGCTAGTAATGGACTTAACCTAATCAAATTTTCAAACCGCATTTTCTTCGTTTAATTTAGAACGCGCGTTTTGTTCTGCTTCCATTGAATGATAGAGCGAAACTTTAATTGAAAACTTGCAATGAGTTAATAGAATTGGCGAAGTTAAGTAATTGAATGCTTGATTTTTGTTTTAAATATTTTAGCTATGTTTATACTTTCTTGTGAAACGTTCATCTGTGTATTTGGTAGCTCCTGAATTGTATTTCAGTCCTTGAAATAATTTTTCAAATTTAATTTCATGTAGGTGCTTAGAAATGTGTGTTTAAATAATTTTACTTGTGTTTTGGAACCGTTATTTTCAAAGGATTGAATTTCAAGTTGCCTTAATGTTTACAAATCAGTACCCTATTCCTTCGCGTACATTTCCCCTTTTTTCACTGTTGCATCATCCGGAAATCGACTGGAAAAATTTTGCGAATCATTTACTGACGGAAATGGTTACAATAAGAACATAACAAATGAAAATTTTAAAAAAACAGGGCAAAACAGAAACACGCCAAAGTAAAACATAAAATTAGCAAAGCAACAAATTTGTGTTTGGCTTAGAGCAGGGTTTCTTAGTCGGCGGTACACAAGATAAAAATAGATGGTACGCAAAGAAGGAAAGTATTTTTAATTATTAAATTCAAAAATTAAAACCCCGACATCCTGATTGAGCTTTTTTCTCTAACATTCGTAAATTTATGCGTTCTGAGCTTTGTTCAAGACTTTGTTCAAGAAAAGTGTATCGATTTCAACGGCAAACAGTTGCAGGTCCATCTTCATCAGAAGCACAGAAATCTGCAACAAAGGGAAAGCAAAACCCAAAAGGAAGAAATAGAAGGGCTGCCATCTGTCGGCAGAAATAGTAATGAAAATTGGAAATTAAGTAAATAGATTTTTAAAAATGTTTGGAAGGGCTGGATTAGAATTTTTTTATTTATTTAGTTTAGTGACGGAGGACGTGGGCACCACCCCTTTACCATTATGGTTAATTGGTTTAGCGCCGCGTCCACCCTTATCTAAAGGTGACTCATGTTAAAGCCACATGAGATCCACTCATAGGGCACATTGATTAGTGTTACAAAACATAGATATTAAAAATGGTTACATCTGTGTGAAAACAGTACTTATGAACAAAACTTTAGCAAGTGATACATAAGATTACAATTCAATACCCTAGCAAGTAATTTTAGCAAGTTACATATAAAGTTTACAATTCAATACATAAAGAAGATATATCATACATAATGATTATATTATACTGTTGTGATTGATAAGTGACGTCATTGTCAACATGAATTTACTAATGCATAATTCAACGTTTAAACTCAGTATACAGAAACCCAAAACCAAACAAACAACAAACTAAACAACAAACAAAACAACAAACCAACCAAGAACATACAAATGCTTATATTTCATACATTGCCAACTTAAATTTATAGTGGAGAAGTATAAAAATGCTTAGATCTCACATAAATCTCTAATTATTCTGAATGTCATTGTTAACTTTTATATTACAGCTTACTACTAAAGACACTGTTATTATATTAAAATTGAATATTAATACAGTTAAATGAATAATTGCACTTAGACTATAAATACACTATAAAAACATAAATTCTTTACAATTTCTAAAATTCAATGTTCAAAACAATGATTATATGCGAATATTAGAACAATGATTCACTATAAATATACAATGATTCAATACTATTACTTATATTAATGATAATACTATTCATATTATTAATCATATATGCCATGTTGACATCAAAATAATATTTTTTTTTCATACAGGTGCTTATTACTGAAATGATGATACATATTACTAGCAAGCAATTTAAAAATAAGATATGTACAGTACAATTTTATTTGCACATTGGAAATACTATACAAATAAATAATTCAATACAATGATTCCGTACGATTACTCATGAATAATTCAATACTATGATTCTATACGATTTTTCAAATGCAATGATTCAATACAACAATTCTATGCACTTATTAGAATAAAAATCTATATAATTATTCAAAATTTCAATATTATTGCTCAAATTAATAAATATACCATTTATATTATAAACCTCACTACCCAAGTGACACAAACATTTAAATTACACCATTAATTAATCATTACAGCAATGATACTACATGTTACTTAAAAGCGGTTAATTATAAATTATGGTACAAGGTAAACAAGGTACAGTTTTACCTTGCACAATGAATATTATAAATAATGTAATGATGCAATACAGTGACATTATACTGCTTCTTTAGACCATGTACCAAAGCAATAATTATATGCAGTGACTGAAGTATAAAGATTACGATACAAGTATTCAGTGATTTAATATATATATTCAGATTTGCAGTAATACTATATATGTTATTAATAACATTTAAATATATGGTATAGTCATTTAAGTACCTATTATAGTACTGATGTTACATTTACTTGTAAAGAAATCAATTGTTAAATATGTACAGTACAGTATAACTTGCACTTTATTTGTTCATTACAATTCAGTGATTCAATAGAATGATTCTTTATGATTACTAAAATATAATAATTTAGTACAGTGATTCTATGCATTTACTAAGTACAATGATTAATCATACCATACCAGTTAACATAATGATGCTATAAAACAATACAATTACTCTTATTCAATATGATTACTCTATTTAGTAACAGGACTATTCCGCTATCAATTTTACTAGTTAGGTAAACATTAAAAGTAATAATCTTATCATCTATACGATCATCAATACGATTACTCTATTACAATGTTTCAAAACTATGATACAATAAATTAATACTATAACACAATTTCTGTGATACAAAACGATTACTGTACTGAAATAATTATTCAGTATAAATGTAGCCGAGGAAGTCCACATAAAGGGATAATTCTTAGTTTTTATTTGCATTAGTTTTAACACAGTTCAAAATAGTTTATTTTATGATATACTTTAGAGACATATATAAAATTAGATTTGACACAGGTCAGTGCCGAGGTCCATAAGTTTATTAACAATTTTGTTAATCTTTCGTACTGTATGCTTGTTATTAATCTTGAACCTGCTAAATGCTTGCTCATTCGTTGGCGGGATCGGCAGGTGCAAATCAGTTGTTAGTGGGCAGTTAGCTACATAATGTTCGGGTGTGCCCAACTCACTGCAAATGCACTGTTCCGTATTTGTAATGCCAAACCTTTCAAAATATACAGGAAAGGGACCGTGTCCCGTTATGTACCGTACAAGTTGAGCATGTATTATGAGGCGATCATAAGTTACTGTGGGAATATGATAATAAACACGACGTCCTGTGTCGTCAGAGTTCCACTCTTCCTGCCACAGGGATTTGATTTTTTGCGTAATATTTTTCTTTAGCCAGGAAATTGGCCAAGGTATCTTAATTTGTTCAGCATTTATGTTCTGCGCCGCTTCTTTGGCTAGCTGATCCGCCAGCTCGTTTCCTGTTTGACCAGCATGGGCCTTTATCCATTGTAGCTTTACGTTTAAATGACTGTTGTCATGTAATTTCGACTGGATGTCTGCCATGAGCGGGGAATAGTGCACTGGATTTAAAAGTGCATGCAGAGACGATAAGCTGTCTGTCAATATGAAGCTTCCATTATGTTGCTCCTGTATGATGTGGGTTAGTGCTCGGTCAATTGCTAACACCTCACTCTGGAACACACTATTATTGGTGTCAAGGTGACCTTTCCAAAGTGTTAGCGTGTCCAGGTTTCGCAGGGCTATGTAGGCACAGCCTGTGTTATCATCTATTTGGGAGCCATTTGTATAATATACTAAATCAGTATCCTTTATGTTGGTATTTTGCTTGAGATTAATGTTCACCCCTTTTCCCTGTTTCGCTGGATGCTCACACATAGCCGTATCAACTTCTTCTCATATTCCGCTGGGAAATAATTATCCTCATGGAGTGTTGCTGGTTGGCCTGATTGGGCGACTGTTTGATAAGTCGCTTCTTTTTCCACACTAAGATGCAACGGTGGCAGACCGGTCAATACACATAGTGGGGAAGTACGAAATGCCTTGGTAATATTCAGTAAGAACGGTCGTTGTATGCTTAAGAGATGTTTTATCTTGCGACTTTGCATAGGTAATGACCAAACTGCCGTCCCGTATGTAACAATTTTTTCAATTACTGTTTTATACAGTACCTTCTGTATGTACGGGTTAAGGCCCCATTCGTGACCTTTCATAAACTCACCACTGAGCAGGATTCTGACCTAAGGTGTATACTAAACAGAATAGTACCTGCTCAGCGGGAGATCAAGTACAATCCAGCAGCCGCCGCCACCCAGGGTAGGGCTGTACTTTTTTTTTTTTTTTTTTTTTTTTAACAAAATGAGAGTACATATAGTAGCAGTATTTCATAAACAAAGACAACTTTCATTCATATACTATATATAATTCAGAGTTATAAGTTAGTTCTTAGTATAATAAAAACAAAATTGCTGATTAAATTTTACAAATACTTAATATAATAAGCGAAACAAAAATAAATAAATAAATAAATAAATTTTAAAAAATGAAAACAAAAATAAAACAAATGAAGAAAGAAATAATATAAATAAAATGAATAAATATATATAAATAAATAAAAACCTAAATGCATTGGTTTATATATAAATAAAATGAATAAATATATATAAATAAATAAAAATGTAAATACATTCTAAAATGCATTGGTTTCTAAATTAATTTTTCTTAAAATTTAATTGAATACTATACTTTAATTTTTAATTTCTAATTTCTCAGTGTACCACTTTATTAGTATTTCTTTTTGGACATTCTTCACTATGTATTTACTTTTGGTTTTGACTTTTACCCTTGCCTGCATGAATGGCGAAACATGAATTGAATGATTGAAGAGTTAGCTTTGGAGGCAACTTTCCCTTGATAAGTCTGTCTCCTGCCTGCTCAACTATAATTCACTTATGCATTTAAAAAAAAAAGGATTAATTTTAATTTGCTAAATTGGTGAATTTATTTTCATGGTTTGGTTTTGCACTTGATTTACTTATGCTATCTGAATTTAAATGATATTGTAGATTAGTTCAAAAATAAAATCTTTTATATGTTTGCGCATTTTTTATTTGTTTTAACTTTAATTTTTTTAATTACTTTAAATTTGCTTTTTTACGTATATACATGTTTGTTAAAATTTATATAAATAAATAGATGTAAATATAAATAAATGAATATATATAAGAAAAATGTTTATAGAACGATTACTTAGCTAGTTGATGAGTACTAATATCGCTATCGAATGAGTACTTAATATCTTTATTTACATAAGAGTAATATTTAGTTAGTTTAGTAAGAGCTCCCTAAGCTTTTAATAGGTGTAAAGTCCATTGTTCCCAGTATTTATCAGATGGCTTGGTCAAGGGGAAAAAGGTTTCGTAAGCCAACAGGAAAAGGCCTAATGATCCGGAGTTCCACATGCACAAGTGTCCAGTTCTATAATACCAAATCGATGAAGATATATTATGAAAGGTCCATAGACTGAAAGAAAGGTTGTCAATGCGGAGGGAAATGTAAGCATCTTAGTAGAGACATGGGGACAAAAACGAAAAGTGCGTCTTCCCGTTGCTGCAATATTCTATCTGGATTGCCAGTAATTTATTTAAGAGCTTATAAGTAATTCTTTTAAGAAAGGTACTTGGCAAGGACAAAGGATATTCCAGCAAGTTGCTACATGCTTGGCATGTTCGTAACTCACTGCCAATATGCCCGTATGTGCTGGAACGCAGCATAACCGTGAACGAAATTCTGACGTTATTTTGAGGAGTAATTTTTTAATTGCTATGACTAGCGGATTTCTAGAATTTATACCACCAATTGCCTCCATAATAGATAGAGAGTCATTGCATGTAGGGGCAATTTTATCGGATCTATAGAAGAGTTGAATAGCCTTTTTTATTGCCCTCAATTAAAACTTTAAATATTGAGTTATGATTACTTAATTTTCATTTCCAAGTGTTTTTCACGATATCATTTAGCATAACACACAGACCACAGACTGTGCCATTTACGTAAATGGCGATCCCTCTAATTGGCAACTGAGGCGATCTAGAGCAAATATAAGAATCGAGGTCATTATAGAAGGGTTGACAACGATAAGCTGAATTTTGAGTTTGCAGAGTTTTATGACAGACATCTTTCTTATATTATGCTACGAGGAAACAATTTTCGTGGAGCAAAATGTTTTATTAATGAATTAGCTTGGAATTGAAGCTCCAGGTTAAAAGAAATAATGAAACATTTGCAAATGATACGATAAGCATGGGTCAACCTTTTGGTGAAGTAATGCATACAAATGTTTTTCTGATCAGCTAGTTGTAAAATTTGGAAAAATAAAAGTTATGAAGAAAAATGGATACAACCTTTCAGTCATTTCAAGGAAATTACCGCCTAACCTTATTCAAATAACAGAATACAATTTCAGCATACCAGGCACATCGGAACCAGCCAATAGAGTATTCCCAGTGGTGACTATTCATATGCTCTGAAGAAAGAAGTAATATGACTTTGAGAAAAAATTAAGTTTTGTTATATAGTTACAGCTAAAGATTTAATTCATATATTTCATGAAATAAATAGCAGGTACGGTTAAATTAGATTACGGTTAAATTAGCAGGTACGGTAATAGATTCATAATTTTACAGTCTCTCTAGTTGTTATGTGAAATAGCTAGTTATTCTTTAAATTAACTAAAGATAGACTGTTAAAGTGAAAAATAAGTAATTTGACATTAAAGCAAAGTCATATAAATTAGCTGATGATAAATAATTAAATTCTCTAAAAACTGCGTTTTATATTATGGACTGATTAATTGATAAATAATAAAGGAAAACTGAATATGTAATAACTATTTCTAGATTAGTTAAACTGTAATAAAAATAACAGAATATGATATATGACACAAATAAGAGAATATACTGCATCATATTTAAGTGCTTATAACTTATATTTATGTAAATTATCAGACTACTTAGTCCTAATGGCAAAACACTTACGCTGTTAAAAATTATTACAAAAATTTTATCCAAAACTCAAAATATAAATAATACTAATAATAAAAATAATAATAATAGCAATTTTAAATATTATTAAACTATTATATGATGAAAAGAAAAATTATGTTTTCTCATAAAATACTGCATAAGCATTTTTTTCAAAATAAAAATGTAAGAGCATACTAATTTAAAGTTTTTCAAATACTTTCATTTAATTTTCCGTTCTTTATTAGAACAAGGATTGCAGTAAAATACTTTTAAAGATTAAACAATAGTTGTTCCATTAAATAACTATTTAAATCGTAGAATCCCATAATTTTATATATTTTTAAAGTACTTTAATGTTAATTCACCAATCATTATGATTTGATTTTGATTATGACTTCCTTCTTCCGTATTCCTCATCAGAATGCAAATTAGCTTTTAGTGTAATATGAGCTAAGGATTTTGAATCGCGCGGCCAGAGCTTTTCTGGCGCTCGCGCCACTATTTTAGAATTCTGCCAACTATTATCTTGGCTATCAGTAATTATCTCGGCTTACTTTAAACTTATGCGGGTTTAAAAGGTTGAACAGCTTAATTTATTTCATTGTGTATTCTTAGGTTACGTTATCTACGGTGAAAGTTATTTAACATTTATTATTTAATTTACATCAGCACGAATAATGGTTCTTGTCTTTAGTACAAGTAGTGCGTTTTATGCTAAAAGTTCAGAATTAAATATAAGGTTATTTAAAACCTTCGGAAGTCTTCGTCATACTAGTAATTCGGACATAGCGATAACTCGCTAATCTGTTTAAATAGAGTTGTAGGATTTAAATCCATTTCCCAGAGTATTTTCAACCTTACTTACTTTAACTGATTCGATTAGGCAATTCATGAACGAACAATTCGTTATTTTATGAAATAACGGGTTATATGCTTTAACGCGGACATATATATCATGGTAGTTTACATATAACCATTTTAGTGTCCCTGTGATACATGTGAAATATATGAAGTCAATGTTTCATCTTCATGTTAGCTCATGCAACTCCGAAACACATGTCGATTGGAAGAAAATGAGAAAAGAATTAAGAAAAATTGCACGGAAATCGAGGACCTATATCGATCGAACGAAGGCGGGTTCCCATCTAGTTGATAAATCGATTACCAATAAACAGTTAATCGATAAGCAGTTCTAATCCACTGATCGTGAGTTTCGTGGTTGAGTCCGACCACAAAACTTCGGAGTGCAGCATATCGTTATCGAAGAGCACACAGAGACTATTTAAGAGATTGCCTCATTTTCAGCAGTACTCGTAATCAAGTGTACAAGTTCGTTAAGTGCAGACTTTAGTTACATACTAGATGAAAAGTGGGCTTAAGGGAGAAATGCTAATGGTTGGGTAAAAATAGCTTTCTTTGATTTGGTTATTTCTCTAATTTAAGCTTAGACGTCCGATTTGTTTTCTTCATAATGTAGTTATGTAGTTACGCAACATAAAGGCTAAGTTTCAAAAGATGGCCGACATATACGCAATTCGTCTAAATGATTAATTTCGTTAAGTATATATAAAGAAACAAGTCTATATCTCTTGATTATTCGTTAAATATATATCTCTTGATTATATATATATATATATATATATATATATAATCAAGAGATATATACTTAACAAATAATCAAGATTGATTGATTATATATATATAAATAATCAAGAGATAAAAACAAAAAGAACACAAATCGAAATTGAAATTAAAAAAACACTACTCAATAAAAATTAAAAATGTAATAATATAACAAATAGTTGAAAATTCTTTTGCTCTTTTTCAAGGAGAAATTTTGAACAAAGACGCGTGTGTTTTATTTTACGGCTGCTCTTTGAAAAAGCAATCCATGAATAAAATTGATATGGGTCAATTTTTTAATTAAATAATTTCGTAGTAAAATAAAAATTTAATTTATTTCATCAGAATTTTTAAAATCTTTTACCTCAGAATTATTCAATTATAAAAATATTTTTCCTTATATCAATTTCTCGCAGTGATTATTACACTTATCAGGCATTTTCTCCCTTTTTTTCCCGCGTGCCTTCGTGGTGTAACTAGGAACACGTCCGCCGCTTAATCTGGAGACTCGAAGTTCGAATCCCACCGAGGGTGCTGCGAAGTTTTCATGTCCCCTGTATTGATAAACCTAATGACTCAACACACTGCTTTAAATGAACTTCGTTTTGTTTTTTCTTTTCTGTACCTGAAAATGACTTCTAAATTTGCATTTAATTTTTATTTTTATTTAAATTATTATCAATGTAGCATAGCACTTTTCAGTGCGTGATTTAGGTGCCGTATATTATGAATTATTGCTTATTATTTTTATGATAATTTTAAATTTATGTATACTTGTAAATATTGTTGCGTGCCTACGTGTCCGTAATAGATTGAATGCACAAGTTCGATAATAGGTTAATAAAATTAATTCCTATCAAAAGAACTCAGAACTCTGGAATTTTCCTCAGAGATATTCGTACAAGTGTTCACAATATCATGCAGAAATAATCTGCAGTTTTACTTCAAGCTATTAAAAACGTTAAACAGAACGCAATGCACAGCGCATTTAAAAATAAAGCTAATACGATTTATCTCAGTTTACGCGGAACTACAACTCTCAGTAACTAAGCAACTGAGCTGAGACGCTCTTTCTTTGGCCTAAAGTAGTTTTTACCGGACGCACGAGATCTTTTTAGTGATTTGTGCATCTCAAGATTTCTGGAAAGCAAAAATAGTGAGAAATTACGGTTAAAGCTAACATAGTAGTCAATTATATTTATTCAATTTAAATATAAATTACCGAGATATCCATTTATTCAATGTTAAAGCACATGTTTCTGTATTTTTAATTTTCCGTCATTGCTTTCTCTTAAAATTCGTCTCGAGCTGCATTGCACGGGGAAATAAAATAATTTTAATTATAATTCTACTAAAATTAGCTATCTAAATACAAAATTCGTAACACTGTCCCTTTCTCAAGGACTGTACATCCCGGGCAGTACAATCCCTGGACAGGAAGCCGTGCTTACAACTAAGGCAGCAATACAGTACTGAGTATTACAATACAATAACAAAACATAAACAATAAATGCAATTAGTAACATAAAACAAATCAAAGATAAAATCAATAAATTAGTGCACAAATTTAGAAACAAAAAGGACCGTGGTCGTATACTATTTAAATTAAATACACTATGTACTATGGCCATAGTAAGGAGTTAGAACTACGAATCCGAACTACGACGAACTATGCATTTGGACTAATGTGAGAAGGTTATGTATATCCTATACATTTAAAAAGGTGAACAAATATGGTAATCTAATCTTACAAAAATATTGAATGCCTTTATTAGATATATCATGAATCAAATGCATTTTTATTTAAATGAATCAGATTGAAAATTTAAAAATTAATATTCTTAAGAAATGCATCTATTACTTTTAAATAGCTTAGTTTGTTCATCAATAACAGACAATAAATGTCTAAGAATAATATTTTACGTTTTCCAAATAACAACAGATTCGAATTAAAAAATGTGAAAATATTTATCTGAAGAGTGAAAAAAATATATGTAACATAATTCTGTAAAAATACAGAATGTTTTAATTAGATATACCATAAATGAAGTGCATTTTTTTATCTGAATCAGATTCACAAGTAGAAAAGATTCTGTTCGTTCTTAAGCATGTATTGCTTTTAAAAGCTTAGTTTATTCATAAATAACCAGACACATTAAATCTGAAAGAAAAAAAAGTCTTACATTTTCTGGAATGGCGACAGTCTTGAGTGGAAAGTAAAACAATGCAAAACCGCGTTTCGAGACTAATAGATCTTTTGGGCTCGAAAATATCTTCTGAATATGCAGCCATTTAAGCAACCAAGAAAATCTTTAGTCATCCTGTTAAATATTGAACAAATTGATTCTGAATATGATTATTATGGCGTTTATCGAAAAGTATTCTAAGACCATATTTCCTGAGAAGAACGACGAATCTGGAAAGATTTCTATTTCAGCTGCAACCCCGACTGTGCTTAATCTTGTTCTGGTAACCTCTTGAGAGACAAAAGACGCTCTTTTTTCCAATCTCTCAACTTTCTCACTGCTGACTAGATGAATTATCGAAAATGCGGAGACCCTTGGAACCTTTTGACTGCTATTAGCACAAAAGACCGCCGGAAAGTGTCGACACTAGTAACAAATTAATTACAAGGGGCAAAGGCAGCGGAAGTTATATTAAAATGCTTTCAGCTAAGAATTTCAAAGTGTAAAGATTTAGTTACAATTATCAAGTTAAATATACAGTGAATATTTAATGATTACAGTGTGGTGCTGTGCATATTTGCGTGTAAAGTTCATTGTCAGTTTCTTATTAGAGTCAACACGAACCTATAGATGATATTTACACATTTTTAGAATGATTTAGGGGCTGCTTAATTAATGTTTAAAATGTGAAAAGCAATTTTTCAAATCTCCGATCTGGTAGCCTTTATTTTGGACTTAGAAGTCTGCATAGTGATTTCCACGGTAGAAGGACTTTACGTAAAATTTCCGGGGCTATGCATTTCCATTTTTCTAAGTCCTCCACGAAGGCATCCCTTCCCTTAGGCAGATAACCCTCGAGGCTTTGCAGTATTCACATGTACCCAACGATCGATTATAATGGGTTTGGCGTTTAGAAAAAGTGTGCTTGTATTCACTTTTTCTTTTCACTATTTTTTACATTTATCTAGCAAAGCAGTTTTATTTGAAATTGCAAAATCACGTTTCGGCAAAGATTTAAAAATCTAAAATAAAATCAGTACTATAAATAAATGGCGTTCGTTAAGTACAGCGCATACCGTATTTTCTTCGCGTATTCCCCAGCCCTAGCTTTTTAGCTCCACGTTCTGAAAATTTAAAATGTATTCGCGTAAATATTTCCTTCCTCAAAGCGTTCAAAGAAGGGGCTTTTAAAGTGAATTCGCCTACGCAATGATTATTTTCGTCTGACTAACAAAGACAAACTCTTGCAAAATATTTGCGAAGGTCATGCCAAAACTTTGTTTCTAAAACTATATCTTATAATACTTTTTATACTATCGAAAGTTCAAGTTTGTTCCACAGTTTGTGACTTCAAGCTGAGTTACAATAAATGCTTTAGTTATTTTGTAGCTCTGTTCTTATCAGTTTAAGTTATTGAGTTCAGTGTTAAGACTTATCGGAAATACTCCTGGCAATTAAGTAATGGATCTAATTAAATAATATAATTAAAAAATAATCTGAAGTTTAAAAAATGTAAAATGTATTTTTCGAGTTTGGAAAGGAGTGAGGGAGGTGATCGCAAAGAAGGAAGTGAAAGGAGAGATTGAATGATGTTGAAAGGGTACATGGTGCAAAAATGGTAGAGAAACACGCCTCTAAACCTTTTCAGGTAGAAAATAATAGCTTCGATTTGGGCAAAGAATTTCAAAATAGAGAATCTGTGCCGTATTTCGTTAACAGAGCTACAGCGAACATCCAAAATGTTTTAAATCAGACAAAACGTACCTTCGATTCAAATTCATTTTGTGTTTTTCATCTATTATTTCTGTAAATTTGAAAGAAAAATATTACAAACCTTAAAATTATCCACGTTTAGGAATTTAGGATCCACGAAAACATCGTTACGTTACCTTTCTTTACTTTTTTTTGCGTTCAAAAGAAATACTATGCAAGACAAGTGTGAACCCAATTCTCAGGCTCTAAGTGTTTTCGCTTAAAATCTGCATATATATATATATATATACGGCATAAATAGAGTTTAGGAAACAGCATATGTAGAGTAGTCATGTAATCTTATATTGATATTGGAAGTTAGTTTATAGGGATGGGGGAAGAGCATAACAATTGATTCGAGAGGAAATGAATAACATATCATTAGGTGCAATTTTCATGAAAAGTTGCGTGTAAGAATTACATAACCCTCATTCTGAAGGGAGGACAAAGAATATGTATTTGTGATATAAGCATGTGGACATATTTAAATAATATTCAATTTTCACGAAAATTTAGAACAATATTCTAATGGCGTACATCAACTATTTAAATTTTCTTTTGAACAGAAAACGCTAGATAATATACTTGATGTTGCTGTCAAATGGACTGTATTATAGGACAAGGCAATAATGTCTCTCTTTAGTTTTACTGAATGACGCAACAATAAAAACAAGTGATCCATTAGTTAGAGCTTATGTTCTCGATTATTGACAGGTGACAGGTGACGGAGGACGGGGACGCCTGATGTTTAACAGAGGTAAACAGGCATATGTCCCGCGCCCTCCCCTATCTAGTGGCAGCAACTCCCAGAAGCCTCATGAGGCCACCTCGGGAGTTTATTGAAGAATTTTACGTAATTGTACATGGCCATACAGAGGCGTCTTAGGAATGCATTAGTTTTGATCGATAGGCGGATGATTTGTTACATCTTGGTTTGTTAGACACTGTTAAACACTAATTACAGCATATACATACATATGCAAGTACTTGCACATATAAAGATACATACAAAACACTTGTAAAACACATATAAAAGCACATATATAACATATATAAAACATGTAAGCGCATTATATAAAAATAGAAATTAGATACTAGTTTGCACTGGCACCGATGTGACTTGGTGCCGGCAACTAACAAACTTCCACTCATGTTTTTTTTTTTTTTTTTTTTTTTCCGCGCGTAATTGGCGGCATTCAAATTCGCACTGAAAGATTGCCAATATAATTAAAGAAAATTAAAGGAAAAAAATTGGCGCAAATACAGTTAAAGAGAGTAAAATTTAATGAAAATTTAAAAAAAATATAAACTCCAAAATGCCTATTAATCGCATATTGTTTCAATACTTGATATTCCTGTATTGTTGCAGATAATATATCACCTGAAATTTCAGTTACACATATTGCTATAAGGTTTGGTTTAATAAACGTGTGTTTGTGATTATGGCAAAGCCTCGAGAGCTATCTGCCTAAAGGGAGGGATGACTTCGTGGAGGACTCTCTAAGGGAAACTGGCTCGTATACACGTTACACATGGGGAAAACCACGAAAACGCCCATGCAGCTAGCCCGTTCGCGGGATTTGAACCTCAGACTGAACTACTAGTGTTCAGCGACTTTACGCTCGGCCGTTGGTGGGCTTGGTTTAATAAGACACTAACTTCATAAGATTATTTTAAATATTAAACTCTAATGTTTAATGTGTTCCTTTGTTAGTTCAGAAGTTATGCTGATGCATTTACTTCTTTTCTTGTACCTCCCCCCTCCGATTTAGTGAAAGGGAACAACTTTTTGACTTTTTCATTTCTGTTTTTAATATTTTTTTAGCGTTTATGCAATTCAGCATTGCACTTCTTTTTTATTATTATTATTGAATATGGCTTGTTATAAACGGAATATGGAATGAACTTTAAAAACATTAATTTTACCTATTTAATTTATTTTGCGTTATATATCTGTATATACACACACATACATATTTATACATACACTATGTTGCTCCACATTTTTAATTATATTTATAATTAATCCTAACGTATTTACGTCACTTTCGTTATTAAAATTGCTCACTTTCACGAAATAGATACAGATGGATTATTTTGGAAACGTTTTAATCCATCCTTTTTATCAGAAATCTTGAAATTGTTCTGGCAGTCGCACTGGAGTAAAAATAAAAACAAGAGAGAATCGTTACCGAAATCGCAAATGAAATTACTAACTAGTTAATCTGGCAGTAAATGTATGAGAAACACAATAAAAACGAAAGCAAAACGGCTTAATGCTAAAACGAAAGTACAGATGCCGACACATAACTGGGTTTAACATATTATTCGCATTAGGAACAAAATACACTAGAAATGAAGATTTATCGTGTGCCTAGACTTCTTTGGCTTATTTACTACTATTGAGAAAATAGGGTCATATAAAAAAAGATGAACTTTTTTACGTTGATAAAGGTTTAAAAAAATCCCCTTTTGCCATGAAAGGTAGCAGATAATATGCGCGTGAATATAATGTACTAAAAATGCCATTAAAACACAGTTTAATCGTCAATAAAGTAGTGCATATTTTCCAAAAATTTCAGATTGTCACAATCAGGATAACATTTGTTAAATTTTCACTGCAGCGTTCGCCTAATGTTGAAAATTCATCATTGATTGAAACTGTTTTTAAGTTAAATGAAGTGTCAAAATATAGTCGCACTAATAAACATATTTATACGGGGCGTTCACGAAATACGGCACAGATTCTCTATTTTGAAATTCTTTGCCCAAATCGAAGCTATTATTTTCTACCTGAAAAGGTTTAGAGGCGTGTTTCTCTACCATTTTTGCTCCATGTACCCTTTCAACATCATTTAATCTCTCCTTTCACTTCCTTCTTTGCGATCACCCCCCTCACTCCTTTCCAAACTCGAGAAATACATATGCATTTTTTAAACTTCAGATTATTTTTTAATTATATTATAAATAACATTAAGTATATATGAAGTGCGAAGAGACTGAAAGGTTTGTTCATTATATTCGGGGGGAGGTCAATGCAACCGGGTTCCTTATAGCTGTGCTGGACTATTTACTAAAGGAATGTCCAAAGTTTTCCAAGCCAGAGAAAAGTTTCTTATTTCTTTTCAACATATATCGCACGAGAACTTTAAAACTGTTTTAAATATGAATAATGAGTTTACACAAAGGCTTAACGAATCAAACCTTAAACTTTCAATTATAATTATGTCCTTAAATTTAAACTTGCCATCAGGATCCTACATCAAAGAAATGGAGTAAAAAGCTTCAAACTTAAACTTAGTGACACAAAGATTTTTCATTTTTTCGGGAAAACTTATTACGATAAGCTGAGCTTACAATCTTTTTCTAAAGCAAAAGCTCGCTTTGCTTTAAGGCATAACTTCTTATATAGCGTTCGTTGATGGCAAATATGCTAAGTATCAACTTAAGCTCATCGTCACGTTTCTGTAAAGCCCTATTGTCGCTTTAGAAGGATTAAATAACTGCTGTGTATTGGAAGGAGTACCTACGTTTTTATCGTCTATCATTCAACTGAGCTTCGTTTTATGGCTGTTTATGAAAGCCGCTTAGAAGGAGAATATGAATACAAAAGCTTGCTTTCCATCACAATTTTTCTGTACCTTATAATCGTGATTTGTTTATGTGATTTATCTTAGGGCAAAAACAACAAACCGGGGATTTTTTTTAACCCTTTGACTCCCCACAATAAAAAAAAGTAAGCCAGTAAAGATGTTTATTTGCTTTACATATGGTGACCAGTTTGGTAATGATTAACATAAACAACCAAGAAAATGCCGCTATTGATGAAACGCTGCGTTTTATTATGAAATTTCCGTTACGCACCAACAAATGGTGTTCTGTTCCATCTATTTATGAACAGAAAACCACCGGCTTATATTCTATAAGTATTTCGAATAATTGGTTTCAGTGTTAGATCAACGGCAGTGAAAACGTTAAATCGCATGTGAACAACTAATGTCTTCTTGTAGAGTCATTAGGTTATTTTGAAGCAGAAGACAAGAAAAATTTGCAATAACGTCTCCGGGACTTGAACCTCTCGAACACGCCCCGAATGTGCTATTGTTACACCACGAATGCATGCAGAAAGGAGGGGGAAAATACCTTATATACTTCCCCTTTTAAAGTGTGATCGGGGAATAGAGGTCCCAATTGTCAAATCCTGGTGGCGAGGAATCATAATCCACCACCTTTCAGTTCGGGCGCCATTGTAGAATCATTAGGTTATTTTGAAGCAGGAGACATGAAACATGTGCTGGATTTAATATGCTCAATAAAATACTTTATTTTTAGAAAATGAAAAATATTTTTACATAGATACAACAGATATATATTCCGATTTAAGGCTGAAAAATCATGTTTGATGCACGTCCTCCACGACTTGCTCTGCAGCACCACACTTTTTAATGAAATTTGTAACCACTTTTTCACATGTATGCCCGTTGAGCTAGCTAAAATACAACGAATTTCCTGTTCTTTCGTTGTTTGTCTTTCTAATATTTCTGGGATTCTAAGTTAGGATCTCACGTACAACGGGGTGCTTTCATCATGTACCTTCATATTTTTTACCAGTTTACGAAGTGTTCTTTCATTAGGTGAACTTTCACGTCCAAAGATTGCTCAGAGTTTCCTAACAGTCTGTGCATGACACTCGCTAGTCATGTAATGATTTTCACTATCAAAACTTGCTGTTCCTTTGCGTAGCACTGCATATCATCTAACCTGCAACCAAACTGCGAAATGAACCAACAGTACTAAAATGCCATGATTGCCCACTCAAATCAACCTCGATATTTTTAATCCGTAAAATCTACATGTTTTAAGTACAGTGAATGGACAAAAATATGGAAACACCTTGTGAAATGCATGTTTGAAAAGAAAAATTGATTTTAATGAAATATGTAGGTGGCGCTGGCCTTTTTGACTACTGATGCCACCTATACAACTTCGTAAATGTGCTAAACAGTTCAGTTGTTGTCGGAGTACTGTTATGTGAGGTTGTAATTGCATTATGTCAGAGTTAACAGACTTCGAACGTGGGCAAATTGTTGGAGCACGTATGGTAGGTGCTTCCGTAAGCAAGGTAGCCGAGGTGTTTAGTGTTTCAAGAGGTACTGTATCGAAGATTTATTCCGCATATTTGAAAAGCGGAAAAACATCATCTGCTAAATCATAGCGCGGACGAAAGTGTGTCCTGAGTGATCGTGACAGACGATCATTAAGGGCAGTTGTGACGAAAAATAAGAAGACCACAGCTGCAAAAGTTACTGCTGAAATGAATGTTGTGTTACCGAACCCTGTGAGTACCAAAACAATTAGAAGGTAGCTTCATAAACAGGAAATTGCTGGCCGTGCTGCAATTGAGAAGCCACTCATCAGTGATGCTAATGCCCGTAACAGGAAAAGGTGGTGTTTAAGTCATAAAGCCTGGACTATAGATCAGTGGAAGCGAGTAATATGGTCTGACGAGTCTTCTTTCACATTGTTTCCCACTTCTGGCCGAGTTTACGTCTGGAGAACGCCATCTCAAGCCTATAATATAGACCGCTTGTTGCCAAGAGTGAAACATGGCGAGGGTTCTGTTATAGTTTGGGCAGCCATATCGTGGTTCTCTGCTAGCCCCATGATAACTGTGTCAGGGCACATGACTGCCAAGACTTAAGTGAACATTTTGGCCGATCAAGTTCATCCCATGGTACAAACTTTATTCCCCGATGGTGATGGTGTCTTCCAAGACGACAAAGCCCCTGTTCACACAGCTCACATTGTCCAGGACTGGTTTTCTGAGCACGAGGATGAGTTGTCCCATCTCCCCTGGACACCACAGTCACCAGACCTGAATATTTTCGAACCTTTGTGGTCTACATTGGAACGGAAAGTGCGTTCTCGTTATCCACCGCCAACGTCGTTATCTGAACTTGCCACTGTTTTGCAGGAAGAATGGTATAATATTCCCTTGGCAAACATACAGGAACTGTATTTACCCATTCCGAGAAGACTGCAAGCTGTTTTGGATGCCAACGGGTTTCCTACACCATATTAAGCAAAGAAACATGTTTTTTTAAAGGTGTTTCCATATTTTTGTCCAACCCCTGTATGTATATTTTCCATTTTTTAAAGTAAAGTACTTTTAGGAGTTAATTGCTCCGTCGCTTTTATTGGGAGATTCTATATAATAAATTGCAATATTTTATTCTACATTCGAATAATCTATCGTAACTGTGCTGTTTTTCAACCATATTCATCGTATTTAAGCCCACCATAATCTAGACCCAACAGCGGCGGAGTTGTAAAGTCGCTGAACGTTGGTAGTTTTATCCGGGATCCAGTCCCAGCGAACGGACTGGCTGCATGATTGAGTTTTCGTGGTTTCCCACATGTGTAACGTTTATACGAGCTAGTTTCGCTTAAAAAGTCCTCCACGAAATCACTCCCTCCCCAGGGGCAGATAGCCCTCGAGATCTTTTGCTCTAATCAATTAACCTAACCTAAACTATGTACTTTACCTCATAAAATAAATTTTATCTTTTTAAGACTGTTAACCATTTTACTTAAAGTACGAAGCTATGACATCCAGTCCTCTTCAACAATGTATTTTCAGTTTTCTCTTCCGTATAGGCTGTACACAAATTAATATTATGCTCTAAGTATCCTAGTTAGCGAAATTTGTCAATGTTTGGTTGCTAAGTTAGAAAATTTCTCCGAAAGTTTAAATCTTAACAAGAAAAGGTATTGACACTTCTTGAAAAATTGATGGGCACAAAACAATTGTGTTTGCAGTTTAGCAATTTAGTTAACTATCTAGTTAATTATCTTTCTTAGTTCGTTCAGTAAGCGCATATATCCGAAGCTAAAAATGAAAGAAAAGTATGAAAATTACTTAACGTCGAGAAATTTGCGTTCACTATCGGATTTTGTATAAGTCTGCTTCCATTGGTAAGTGTTGCGTTCCAAAGTTTATCTGAAATTTTAATCTGAAATAAAGAATCGTTTTCACAAGTCTTTTAGAGAATGTCATGCGTATTTCTTAACAGTCTTGTTAAATTTTTTAACTTAAATACAGATTTTCCTCTAGCGTTTTAGCGCTACGTTCTGAAAATTTCAAAAATATGAGCATAATTTTTACCTTTTTCAGTAAGTTCCAAAAACTAGTTTTCCCTAAATTTTAAGATGGATTCATTCACGTAATAATTGTTTTCATCTCATTAAAAAACATAAACTCTCGCAAACTACTTGTGAAAGGCACGTCGAACCTTTTCCTTCTAATTGTTGAACTTTATATCTTGTCAGATATAAGAACCAACACATCCCAACGAAGCATACACGATCTGGCAATAGGTCCACTCCACGGTTTAGCCAAATTCAGCTACACATTCACCTTCTCTAATAATTGTTGGATGATTCGAGAGCTAAGGACAGCAGAGAAAACCGTAAGAATGGGAAGAAATGTAAATGCTACATGGAAGTAAAAATGAATAACATACTAGGCCAGATATTCTTACTGGAATTCAGGTTTCTTGAAAAAAAAAAAAAAAAAAAATTCTGTTAAATACCTGCAGTTTATCCATGTTCACTGTTCTTTTTTTATGTTCATACTGTAACCGCGTCTTTCGAAAATTGAATGATTCACATCATTTTCCCTTCTCAGTTTTGGGACTGTAAAATGGATGAAAAAAAGGGAAAATACGAAATGAAATGCGGTATATCTGTAACTAGGAATCTCTATCTATGTTAATTGCATAATAATATATGTAATTGGGAAATTTTGTTAATATAAGCTTGAAAGATGAATTGAAGTTACAAAATTTTAATGCATTTAAAATCTAATTGAAGTCATTTATAGTTGAAAAAAAAGTAAAAATATTTATATAGCTTACTGTTATGATTACTTTGTCTAAGGACCTTTAAAAAGGTTTTCAGATGTCATGCACTTTAATGAAATATCTACAGTATTCAAATGTCTTAAAAAATTATGAATCAGCAATGGTTTACCAATTTCATATCCTTCAACTTTTAGAATTTTATAACAATCATCCTGCTCAATACATAATAGGGGGACTGGAAAGTAATGTCGCTTTCTTACATTAAATTCAAACGAATAAATTTGTAACAAGTTTTTATTTTTAATCAATAATATAATCACCCTCGTTATCAGCAACCTTTTGCCATCTAGTACGCCGATTTCAATCCCAGACTGATAAAAATCAATTGGTTTTTTAGTAAAATATCTCGAGATGGCATTTTGGACATCATCCAAATTTTCAAATTTTTTGTCACTAAGAATATGTTGTAGGGATCGGAATAAATGGAAATCCGAGGGAGCGATATCGGACGAATATGGTGGATGAGGCAGTACCTCCCACCCCAATTCATTATGTTTTTCCAGTGTTCGTCTTGCACTGTCGTGTTGCAGAATGGCGCCTTTTCCGTTGACAATCGCCAGATAATTTTCGATTAAAGGTTGGTTCACTGAATCCAATTGTTCACAATAAAGGTCTACATTAACAGTTTTTCCAGGTTTCAGCAATTCCGCGAATACTCCATCAAACACCCAGAAACTCCTTTTCGGGATGTAAACCCTTTGTAACCCCTATTAAAACTATCTTTTGAGTTTTAGATTATCATGTAGGACTTATTTTTTTGTCTCCACTAATCAAACAATCAAAAAACGGTTCTGTATGGTGCCGTTGAAGCAATACGTTCCATGTGATGGATAGGTTGGCTTTGTTCTTTTCGGACAGATTATGAGGGACTCAAACATCTGCTTTGCTTAATTTTCCATTCTGCTTTAAATGTTCTTGGATCGTCGACCAAGGTTGGTTAAGACTGTTTGACATGGATTTGCTTCCACTTCTGCCCTTAGCATGTTGTTGTCGACATGCGCAGAAACGACATTACTTTCCGGTCGCCCTATTAGTTATAATTGCAAAACTAAGCTTCAGGACATATATGATTTTCTCTAAGCAGCTTTGTTAAAAGGAAAGTTTTGTATAATTAACTTATTTAGAAAACTAGGATATTTTAGAACTTAATTTTTAAAGTTAATGCTTTATTTTTAAACTGGAATGAATAAAAACCTCTTTTTATCTACATTTTTACTTATTTACACAAAAATTTACAAATTATTTTGCATAAAAAATCTTAAATCCTGATTTAGTAAGGTGTAGCATCTGCAAACTTTATTTCTGAACCTAACCTTCAAATTTTATTTATTAATAAACGTTACCTATTACTCTAAACACCAAAGCATATGTGTCCCTCGAATGGGCGCGTTGCATGGATACTTTTGTGGTTTTCTCCTATGTGTAATGGAAGCATGAGCCAATTTTCTTTAGAATGTTCCCCACGAAGGGAATTCTTCCCTTAGTGTCATTTGCAGTAATCATATAATCCTGTGTTTCACTTTTACAGCTGGCGACAACTTTTATAAATTAGAATGTTATGTGCACCAATTTACACTGGTTCCCTTCAAAAATAATTCTTTTAGGATGTGTTGCTGTCAATATACTTACATTTTAATAACTTAGTAAACTAAAATTATTTATACGTAGTATTAATGAAAAATTAATAAAAAAGTTGAGAGCCATTGATGTTCGCAAATTTCAAAGCATTAGTAAAAAATTATTGGTAGTAAAATTTTTAGTAATTATTAATAAAAATATTGTACAAAATTAAAATTGCATTAAAATACCTGTGAAAATAGTAAAGATCAATAGAAACCTTAAGTTCTTATTAGTTTCTATTGAGCATATTTAGGTATGAGACCAACAGAAATCCGTAAAGCCTAGTAAAAATCTAAGGAAAATCAGTAAAGATCAATAGAAACCGGTAGACGTCAATTGAAATTCGTTTAAGGCATTAACGAATTTAGACCAATCTACTAAAGATGGATTTTTAAATTACTTTATATCAAGATAAATATATTATATATACTAATATTTACACTAAGTATTTATAAAGAAAGATTTTTAAAACTTATAAATGTGTATCAGGATCAATGGAGTAAAGATTATGAATCATTCTGAAAAGAGATTAGTTCATCTTCAAATCTGCATTTAAAATAAGTAGTTCTCAATGCAAGGGAAATAAATAAAAGAATCGCTACTTCCATCAGCAAATTCTGAATAAAAGTTTTCTTTCTAAAGCATGTAATGTAATGCAAATATGCAATTTAAATAAAATTCATGTCTTTTCGCTCTCTTGAAATTGCATAAACGTAGATAATAATTACTTTCATTTTCAATTAGTAACATTCATATGTTTGATGTTTGAAAAGAAAACAAATATGTAATTACCATTGCATTGCTTGCTAATCTTACTTTCCTTATCTTTTTCCTTGTAAAATTTTAAAACTATTTGCTTTATACTAATATGCAAGATTAGTATAAAACTAATATTTTTAAAGTATTGTAACATTACATTCTTTGGGTTCAGTAAAACGTGTTATTGTTATACAAATATAAAATTAGTAAGATTGTAGTTGACTTCTAACAAAATTTTAAGGGCCATCAGGAACTTTAAAAATAAATAAATAAATGAATAAAAATAAAAACATTTATATGGTTAGGACATGACTTTGGGTCTGGAAATTTAACCATAACTTTGGGTCTGGAAAAATTAACCAGAATGCTTCTCCCATTGGTGAACTGGATTTTCTCGAAGCATTTCACATACATAATGATTTTATTTAGTTAATGATTTTAATTCCAATTCAGTCCTTCCTGATGCTTTAAAATCCTATTAATTTAATTTTTCAGTTCTGAATAACCTAACCATATAAATGTTATATAAATGTTATATGGTTAGGACATAAACCAAGTCATGTCCTAACCATATAAATGTTTTTATTTTTATTCATTTATTTATTTATTTTTAAAGTTTTTAAGTTGTATGTTTTAAATAGTCACGAGCTTTAAGTATCTTTTAGGGTTAATTGTTTTTAAACAAAATATAATTAGTTTTTTCAATCAATAGAAAAGGCCGTAATACAAATATTTGAATTAAATTTTATTAGATATAATTGGAAATTTCTAAATAGCAGTTTTTCTAAATTTATGCCAACATGATCGAATGCTTAAAATCGAATGTCTTTTTATTCCAAACTGTATTTTATTAGACAATTGAATAACATATAATTTTAATTAGCAACACAACAATCTTGTGTTTTGGGTAGATTTTAGTGAAGACTCTACTGATTTCGAGGGCAAATAGATACAGGTCCCTCTTAATCAGGAGCAAAGAAATCTGCAATGAAGGGAAAGTTACGGTTGTATTAATACCCAAAAGAAGTAAAGCGTACCACAATGTAGCGCCATCTGTTGGCAGAAACAATAATGAAAACTGAAAAATTAAATTAATAGGATTTTAAAGCATCAGGAAGGACTGAATTGGAATTAAAATCATTAACTAAATAAAATCATTATGTATGTGAAATGCTTCGAGAAAATCCAGTTCACCAATGGGAGAAGCATTCTGGTTAATTTTTCCAGACCCAAAGTTATGGTTAAATTATCAGCATGAGTAGCTATCGAAGTCTTGTTAATTTCACCTTTTCGAATAACTAGTTCGATATAGTGTTAGCTTCTGTACCTTTAAAGTAAACTGAAAAGATGTCCTTAATTTTTTACGAAGTAATAAAACTCGTTTGGAAAAAAGCTTAATTTTGAAACTAAAGACTACACAATAGAATATCATTTAGGTGCTTGTTAATTAATCCATTTGAAATAATTAAGAAAAAATGAATAAAGAAAGTTGATCCTATTTTTTTCCCTATCTCGCAATAAAATAACAAAATTTTATAAAAATCTTTAATGCTAAATAACATGATGATAATACTTTTGCTGAGTAGTTTGCTGAGCGGCGCTTGTTGAAACAGTATTTCGATTCTCTGTAATATAATAGAGGGATTAGGATCAGGTTCTTTTGTCCTATGGGTAAGACACTTTCTATTATGCTCTTTTGTATTTTTAAATATAAATGTTTTTTCTCCTTTTATTCAAATGGAACTTGAACCTTTGTTTTTAACAAAGCAATTAATTACGTTGTAGTTTTTTCTTTGAAGGATAAAAGTAGACTTTGAGGCATTTTTTTTTTCAGTTGCCATGTGAAAACATAGCAATGAAAAATCTTACAAAAAATCAGTCTTATTTTAGCATTTGGAAAGACAATCTTTCAAATGTCAAATAACTTTCAGTATGGTTGCTTTTTTAGCGATCGATTTCTTTTCCGCACAATTTAGAGCGCTTCCTCTTTTTTATTGATATAAATATCCTCTCTTTCAACTTCTTTTTTCCTCCTACTTCGGCTTTAAGCTGAAGGCTCATCAAACTAATTCTTTTTGTGGAGTGAGAAATATTTGGAAAGTTTCCAGATCTTTCTCCAGATGCAACATTTTGGCTATATACCGAAACTGAAGATGATGCCATCTTATTGTTCTTAAGAAATGCCAAAAATTTTAAGAACTGGACGAAGTATTCCAAGGAAATGGGGCTTAATGTGGCTCACTGGATGAAGTTGAGTTCATAAATTATTTAGCATTTTTCAAGCTGAAATACTTTATATAGACAGATAAATAAGAATGATCTGCCTGCTGCAAAGCGAATGAATATTTTATGATGATTATAAAGTCTCATTTAAACGTAAACGTAATGCACTGAAATAAAATTGTGTCAGTTGTATTATTTTGTTTCGTAAAAAGGCCTTTCAATTTTCATTTTTACGTCTGTAGAAACATTAGGTATTTTTTTTGGAAACAGGGAAGATGAAAATTGAGCAAAGCCTTCTCCAGGAATCGAATCGCAGACCTCTGGAATACGCGCCCAGCGTGCAGATCACCTCATCACGAATGTACGCCAAGAAGGCGAGAGAAACACCTTATATCTTAATGCCACAAAAGGAGGTGCAAGAGAAGTAGAAAAGCATTTTAAAATTTGAAAAGCAGTTAGTCGTCGCTATGAGACATTTTATTAAATTCTTTAAATCCTAATTAATTCTCAATGGTGTCAATACTGACACCTGCGGTGGGTCGATGAAGAGGTCAATTGGATACCAATAGCCCTATATGCTGCACTGGGGATTGATCGGTATAATCAAGATCCTATTGTGTCGAAAAGTATTAATAAAATTAATAATTAATATCAATAATTATGTCGCTTATAAGGAAGAAATGACATGTAAAAAATAAAAGTGTTAACACACAAAAATGTTTTATTATATTTTTAAAATCAAAAACTTGTTTTTTAAATATATAGATTATTTACACTATAAGGACAATATAAAAAGATAAAACACAGATACATCGAAATTAATTTTTTCACTCATCGATATGTATCCTTTCACTTTTGCCGGCCGTTTGTGTAACTTATAAATACATGAATATTATTGCAATTAAATAGGCAAAAATAAGAAAACAAATATTATTTGCAAAGAACCTATTACTACTTAAAAGTAGGTATATGATATAATTATTTTTTTAAATAGCTGGTTATTTTCTCTTTGGACAATATCTGATGTAAGTCATTAAACGTTTCGCTGTGAAGAAATGCGAAATTTTTTCTTTCCTTCCGTAAAGCGCTCTCTTCTTTCTTCATTTGGATTGAGTTTCGTTACAAAGTCAGACAGTTCCTGTGTCCTTCATAAAGATTCTTTTAATTTTTGGTACGTTTAACTTCACTATCGTTTCTTTCACCGTCGGCTAGTGTTTTGAGAACTTCGCACTCATCATCTGTGAACTCATAATATTTATTCTCCACTAATTCTTTAATTCCTCCTTCTTCCGTATCTGAAAATCTTTCTCCGCTTATTCGCTCTTGTAATTTGTACTGATTTCCTCAAATTTCATATTAAATCGATGGAAATCCTTTAAAATCTTTGAAAACTTCTGATTAGACCTGATTCCAGCAACCCTTCATTGCTGATGTCACTCACTTCTATGTGATTTTAATCATTTCTGTGCGGTGTTTTATGCTGAATTGCTTCAAAAATGCCATTATTGTCTCGTGCTTTATTTGCAGCGATATAAACATGTCTGGCATAATAAGCTTTAAATGTTTTTATAAATTGCTGCTCCATTGGTTGAAATAAGGAAGAGATGATCAGTGGGAGTAATAAAACATCTTCAGTTGGATGCATTGTTATAAGGGTTTCAGTATCGCGTCCAGGAGCATTTTTGAGAATTAGGAGAACCTTAAAGCTCAAGTGTGAATTTTCGTAGTTGGTTTCTATCATGAAATAAGCCATTCATTAAAACTGAGTATCGCTCTGCAGAGTACTGCTTATAACGTAATTTCTCTTGCTAGATGAATTAGTGGGAGATAATTAAAAACATACGTATACACAAAATCGTGTCCCGCAAGTTCGCGTCCGCCATGGGCTTTTTGTATATTATATGCTGTATATTGTAGACGGAGGTTGTTGTAGATCAAGCATGCTGTATTTCATAGTCGGGTTCGATGAAGAAAACTAAAAGATATCAAAGTAAGAAAAGCTTTAAGAATCACTTTTTCAACCTGATAATTAAATAGATACCTCATGAAAAAGTTTTGACGTTTCATTTTAAGAAAACAAGTCAAAAGCAGGTATCGTTACATCCGGGTTTAGTGTTTATATGGACGAATGTTCAAGGTATTTCATACAAAGCCCTTTCGTCCTGTAACCATGAAAACGCATCGCTATTAACTTCTTTCAAGATTCATGTAGGTTTGCCTTAACTTTTAGCTTTCCTTGCATACATATAATTATCAGTTGCATACATCACGAGTATTAAGTAATTCGACAGACTTCTAAAACTCTAAACGTTTTGTAGCTTTACTTCTTTATTTGAGTTCTGTGAAATGATTTAGGCTATGAAGACAATGTTTATTGCAAAAAAAGCATTGCATATGTAAGGATTAATTAAATATTTTTTTTATTCTCGTTGATAAAAATTTTTAATTTAAGGCGAAGTTATGCAACAAATTTGTTTTCAGATATGGTATTTTGTTGACATCGTTCAACGAGCATTTTGTTGACCAATTTAATATTTCTTTTTTATTTCCACTGACGAAAAGCTGAGCTTATGGCGGTGTTATGCAACATATTTTTGCTCACCAATTTAATATTTATTATTATTTTTGTTGACGTATTTAGTCAATTTATTTTCAACTCATAGCTTTGTTACGAAACAAAAGTTTGTTCAGAACGGGAGTTTTATTGGCATCAGAGAACGATCATTTTGCTGCCCAGTTTTCTTTGTTTTTATTTTCGTTGACGAACATTTCTGAGTTCATAGCTTTTTACGAAACACATTTTTTCTCAGAACGAACGTCTTGTTGGCTTCACAGATTAAATATTTTGTTGACCAATTTTATAATTCTTTTTATTTTTGTTGACAAACCTATTTAAGTTCATGGTGTTATTATGCAACAAATGTTTCTTCAGAACAGACATTTGTTGACCTCATTGACGGGACATTTTTATTGACAAATTTAATATATTTTTACATGCAAATTTATTGTCAAATACTCCTTTTTATTTTTGTTACAAATATTTTTGTCCTCACGGCGTTACAATGCAACAAATTTTTCTTCAGATGTGGGATTTTGTTGATTTCAATGAATGAACATTTTATTGACAATAATAATATATTTTTTGTTTTAGTGGAAAGAATCTGTGAACGAAATAGTGTTATTGCAAATAGTCATGCAATAATTTTTTGTTCAGATCGGCCTTTTTATTGACCTCGTTAAACAGAAATTTTGTTGAGTCATTTAATATTTCTTTTTACATTCATTGGCAAATATTTTTAAATTAATAGCATTGTTATGCCTCAGAATCAGCATTTTATCGATCTGAATGATCGGACATTTTGTTGATCAAGTTAATATAATAAATCTTTGCCAAGCGCTGACTTGCGGATCACAGCATTGTGTATATACGTGATATAATACCGAGCGTCGGCTGAGATGCTATAGTGCTTTTTTAACAACTGATTTGGAAATTTAATCATTTCAAGAAGTCAAATATTACTTAGAGCTGCAAACTCTGAGCTCTTAAGTTCTCATAATTCTCGATAATTCTGCAGGACACGGTACTTAAGCCCACAAAGCACTGCCTCTAAATGTAGAGGTTTTAATGTCTTCCACCGAACATCACATCCTTAATTCAGCCAATGGATCATGAAATCATAAAAACATTTAAAACTTATGTCAGACATGTTTACATCCCTGCAAATAAAGCACTAGATGGAGGAAATCATAATAAAATAATGGCATATTGAAGTAGTTCCACGTAAGACACTGCGTAGGTATGATTAAACAAGTGAATTCACCAATAGTGAATGCCACCTGGCATCAGTGCTGAGGATAAGTTATCAACAATTTTAAAGGATTACTATCGGTTAGGATAAAACCAAAGAAATCATACAAATTTCATAGGCGACTAAGGATTTTCAGATATGGAAGAAAAGAAAATTAAAGAATTGGATGGGGGATAACGATCGTGAAATGGCAAATAAAAAATTAGATGATCTTACAACACAATCCGACGGTGAAACCAGGAACGCTATTAAGGCGGGAGAAGTACCTTATAATATATCAATATCTTTAAATTACAAATCAATAAAAATGTCTTGCATACACCAAACTTTAGATTTCAGACGAAACAAAAATATAAATTGTAATTTTTCCTATGCAGTAATTAATATTACTATTATTGTATGTATGTTATCATAAATATTTAAGAAAATTAAATTAAGGTATTCGCATCAAAGTATTTATGTGAAACATATTATAAACAGTTAATTTTATTTCATGGAAAACCAACTCAATGATAGGTTATTCAACTGCTCAATAATGTATGATTTTTAATGAAAAGAGATGAAGGAGCAAATATTGTCTTTCCACATTGCCTTAGGGGTGTAACTGGAAACATATTGGAGGCGTTTTCGAGAGGTCCAGCGTTGGAGTCCCGGCGAGGGCACTCCACATTTTTCACGGCTACTGCATCTAAATAACCTAATGACTTTACGACCTAATATAATAGAATCCATAATTTTCTTTTTAGAACTTTCTATTTATTGGAACAACGAATTAGATTTTGTTTAAAAACAATTGGCTGGAAATTATACTTTTCTAAAAGCTCGTCACTACAGAGACTGTTTATATATTTCTTAACGATTTCAATTAAAAATTTTAAAAAATATATATTTTGGAATAATTTTTGGCAAGAGCTTATTATTTGAAATGAGAAATACCGTCTGCTTTTATTCTTCTTTCAAAATATTGCGTGTAAGCAAATTGTGGGTCAAATATGTTTTCGCGCATTTCGAAGAGAAATATTCTTATTTCATACTTCAAGCACGCTGGAAATGCATGGTATTAAAATCAAGTGTAAAGCTAGCCATGTTGTTAATCCGAAAGGTAAAACCGTCAATCATAACTTCTGCATTGAAAGAAGACTCCGAATGAATATTCCAAAAATATATGTACTGTTTCTAATGCTTCGAATGAAAGGTAAATCACTTGCCATAGAAGAAAATCCGCTGACGTAGTAATCAGTTGTAAAATCTCTAAAATCATACATGGCATCAATCAATAAAATACTAAACCAATAGCTAAACCTTATACTGCTAACCAGTTTTTCGAGATATTTTGCTCAAAGCAGAACAATTTATAGAAGCTTGTACGAAAGCTGTTTCGCAGAAGATAAATGGAAATACGTAGTGATCCTTGATAAAGCGTGAGTTTACCTAAATGACTGCAACAAAAAATCTTTTTATTATGGAAAACTAAGAGAGGAACATGTACAAACCTGGCTCCGTCCATGCAAAGTTTCAATAAGGGTTTGTGACTGTCTCAGGATTTTCTTAAAATGGAAAATTAAAAATGTAGAATGGAAACAAATGCAGCTCAACGTATTATCGAGAGAATGTTTTACGTCCGTTATTTGCAGAAGAAATTGCACGTTTTTTATCCCAGTTTACTTTCTGTAAGAGAAACCTTTGTCAAGACAAATCAACAAGTAATACTACGAAAGGTACCACTGCATTCCTTGATTAAAATGAAGATTGATACAAGTATTCCATAGGCATCTTTTTAGCGCAATCATGCGAAATCCTCTAATGCCTCAGCCATAGCCTATTGTTCCTTTGGTTTCTGGAAAAGAGCTCTTTGTAAGCGTAAACTCACCACGACGAGACTCCGGAAAGTAGTGGAAGAGGGATGAAATTCAGTATCCCTGGAAATTTTACGAAAACCCCTTTTATCATGGAAATCCCGATGCAGACCTTATAGCCCCGAAAAAGGTCTAGCCGATCCAAAATTTAAAAAAATACTTTTTACATATTAAATGTTATTTCAATTGCCCCAAAATCTCTCTAAAATGTATAAACACCCTTTGTATTTAAACATGGAATAGTCGGGCGGCCTTTTTCTGGCCACATACGTTTTTTAATATCCACTAGTAATTATGTATGCGGTTTATTTGAGGATTCTAGTACATGCTTTTTACAATAAAAAATATTATCTCAGGCAGCGTCAGGAATAAAAAACTCTAAGCCTTGAGTATGCTTCGATTTTATCTGCCAAGCTCTCGTGGAAAACATGTTTGGCAACGATCCAATGCAATAATATTATATCCCAAATGAAAAATGCCATGGAGCACCAGCAAAATAACGTTTTTTTAATTTTTTTCTTTTTCAAAACGTTATAAAAGAAGTGCAGTAAGAAATGCCTCTAAGTTTTTAAAATATATATCTGGACTGTATTCACGCTGCGAATTATGCGGTTTAAAAACATGGGCTCAGTAAAATGATTCTCATGACGACAGTTTTTACTTTCTTTCGTCCAAAGTAATATATACTGAAACAAATTATAATTTAATATAACCAATCAAGTCCTTATAAGAGATTATATATATATATCTGTATATATATAATTATGAATCTGAACAAGAGGGCAAAACTTTAGGGGCTGCATGGGCTTGTGCTTTTCCCTACGTGTAATGTGGATACGAGTCAGTTTTTCCTAATGAGTCCTCCACGGCGTACCCGTTTCTCTCCGTACATTGCCTAAATGGCGGAACGCGTTATAAATAAATTTAAAAAAAATTATGTAAACGTAAACATTAATTAGCTGGTTGCTTCCACGAATTTTATCAAATGAATTTATAATTTGTTTTTGTTCATTTGGAATAAACTGACGTCCCAGAATATATGTATATTGTTTTGTTCTTGGTAAATAAAAATTGATATACATTTCCTTACATAGCACATCACGAGATGAGTAAAAATGTTAAATAAAATTAAGAAATTAGCGGAATAAATCATTTAGGAGCTTTAGTACACGGTGCATGCAGTGAGATCTCATTTCATTAAAATTCATTTTTATTGCATAGATGATTTTCAGTTTGCACGAAAGATGATTCAATTATTTTCATCTGCGCTCAAAGAAGAGATATTTTTCGTAAAATGTATAAGGTTTTTCTATCGAAATATATTCACAAAAAGGATATCTATCCTTAAAAATGTTATACATCTGTACCTCATTAATCAAAGGGCTAATTAATTTTCCTCTAAATTAGATAATTAGTAATTGATAGAAAGAATACAAGTGAAATTACTTTAACAATAATGGCTTGTATTAAAGTATCACATAGTATTTTCACGACAAAAATGATTCGAGAAGGTCATGTAGATAATTATTTTCCATTACTTACTTCCTCAAACCGCTTCTGAACGACGTGACAGGCTTCAATCGTCCAAAAGATCTTTTTGTCACTTAATTTATATTAAGATTATAATTTAAGATATTTTGCTTGCTTACTTTCTTTAATAATGGAAATTTTACCTTTAATTATGTAGGTTTATGAAAAGAGAGACTAAAATAAGTAAATATACAAATTTAGCTAAATGATATTTTACTATAGGTCCTCATGACAGATCCAGAACCCAAATGCTCAGAGGTTTAAAAGTTAATAGATAATTATTTTAATATCTGACGATATATTTACGGACTTTATTATATGTTTTGAAAACGTTTAAATAACTGAAATGATAAAAGCAGAAAATATTTGTAGAATAAATTCAATGTTCATATTTAGTCATGCATTTTTAAAATTTCGGAAACGGATTGTTTAAAAGGCAAAACGTTATGAGATATTGGATAACATAATTTGATTTTTAATTACGTTAATTTTGATTATAAGTAGATAAATTATTTTTTCTTTTGGTTATCGAAGGTTGTAAAAATACGATCATAAATTTCAGCTTTTGCAGGAATTGAAACGAAACCTTCAAATATTGATACTTATGTTTGATCACAACCAACCACCTTAGTAGATGTCACTAAATTTTCAGAATGTGCCAAACTCTGACAACCATGTGTAAACATTCTTCAAACAACCATGCTCATAACTGTCTTCCGATTAAGCAACGTGGCCTTTTTCTTATGCGTTCCTTTTGTTCTATTCCAAGTTCCAACATTTTTTGTAAACAAAGTGTGATGTTTTTTTACCTCAAAATCAATTTTAAAATATGTGTTTGTGGTATTTGCCAATTATTCAAGGAACCGCGGTAAAAGTTTATATAGGAATGCAGTATTTTTACCCAAGAATAGCTAAAGAGAAAATGTATTATGTTTTAAGTATTATGTTTCTCCAGGAGGTTCAATTTTTTTAATATTTCGTATATGTATTATGTATTCTTAATCCATATTATGAATTTAAAACATTTATAAAATAAATAGATGTAATTTTCCTAAAACAAAACTTAGCTTTATGACTCTGCATTTTACTCCTATTAATATTTCTTTCCATGTTATATCCAGATAGCGTATAGCGTCAACATATTTCAGTATACCTTTATCTTTTAGTAGATAACCGATATTTTAAAAAGCCACATTCTGGATATCCAACTGTAGCATGTATAACGGTTAATGTTCTCTGATTTTGCGTGGCGGCAACACTTATGCTATGTGAAACAATTCTTGCAAAAAAATAATCGATTTTTAACCATATTTAAGTATTTATCATATTAAAGCACTGCTGCACTGATATTATCCGTGAAAATACTTCTGTTTTGTTTAAAAACAAAATAAATTGACACTTTCCCTTTGTCTCTTAAAATGCGATTCACTAATTATTAAGTTCACTCAGAAATCTTCCGCATATCATCAAACGTCTGGAAAAGCATATTGCTTCCAGTTTCCAGAACCTTTAACATTCTTGCCTGTGAACTGAAATCGATTGAGCTTCCTTAAAAGGTGCTGCATTACACTCTCTGCGCCCCTTTAACAGTTGCTTTAGGTGTAAACGTAATGAGCTTTTAAAGGAAACCGATGGTGTCGGCATATTTCCTTTCTGCATATCCTCGTCAATTGAACTACTTGGAAGAGAAATAAAAAGTCTTTTTTCTCATAACAGGCAAATTATTACATTTAGTACTTAAATGTGAGGCAAAATTAAATGATAAACGAATAAAACAAAACGCATTTCCATTGGTTAAAAGTTTTAATGTAATGTGTGATTAAAAGCTGCGAATGTTTCATTTGTTCTAAAAGTAAGTTTCTACGATTCATTAATTTCTCATCTTGAGCTATTTAAAACTGGATTTCAGTATTAGCTTAGTAACTAATTTTGGAAGTAATTTTCTGTCCCTTACTTATTTGCAGCAACAAAATAAATAAAAAAAAAATCTGAAAGTTTTCAAATTTTAACTGTCCTCCAAAAATGATTGTTAAGGTTTTTATGCTTTTGCTGAGCTCGCAGTCATCTAGTCTGCTGTTTCACTCAATTCTGCTATTCCCCCCTTTTTTGTTTTCTTAGCTTTATTATTAAGCTTCGTTTCTCTATATACAATTCTATCTTTACAATTCTCGATAAAGTGTTAAATGTTAACAATAGCTAAAAATAGTATTTTTTATGAAAATATAATTTGATTGTTTTTAAAATTATCATCTTTTTAAAGGTTTAAAATTTTTGCGTGCTCGAGATGCGAATGCTCGAGATACGATCGGTGAAATTTTGATTTAAAATGTATATCATTTTCCCTGCAAATGCCTACGTTTGTGATAACTCTAATTTTAATAAAGTTTTAATAAAATCATACCTTGAAAGAAATTTTTTATTAAAATAATTCATGACAATTTTTGTTTAATAAAAATATTATTAAATCAACAATGAATTTTCAATAAATTATTTAATGAAAAATTCATTTTAATTCATTTTCACTTCATTTCAGTTTATAGGTATTACGACAGTTTTTAAATGCGTGTAAATTTAAGGACTGAGATGCAATTTAAGGACTTTTAAATGCAAACTTCATTAGATCAATATGCTCTATGCTTTAATGCTATGGGGGTGCTACGGCGTTTGTTGTAACAATTTTTTGAAAAATTTTTATATTTCTAAACGTACTTTTGATTTCTTTATTAACACTGCTTCATTTATAGCAAATATATTCATTTATGATACATAAAATTTTTTAGGTTTTTTTTTTTAATTTTAACATACGAAATACTTTTTAAAAACTATTCAACTGTTACAATTCCGCCCCCGGAAGTGGTACAAATAGTAACAGATATACACAACAATATTTAAAACTGTTTTTGTTACCATTTTCTATTAATTAATGTAGAAACCAACTGAGAATTACTGTTACTTGGTTCACTGAAAGATCTTAAGTGTTTTGTAGTAAAATCCAGATAATTTTTTGTAACTTATCAACATAAAAGTAGTTTTCAGCAGAACTGAAGTTAACAAACAAATAATAGATTGTGTCCTCTCGCACATTAAACGTGTGTTCACATTTGTAAAGTAAGCCTTCCACCCATTCGTCTTCATTACAGTCGCCGTAGACAACTCCTAATGCTGAGCAAAAGCACTTGTCTGTTTTATAATCTGTATCTGCGTTCAAAATCTTTTACTCCACCCATTTTATCACTTCGATTTCTTTAATCTTTCCCTTTTCCTTTCTTTACCCATCTCTTCTTGTTTTTATTTGTTGTTAATTATCTCGTCAAATTCCTTTGCAATGCTTCTGTTTCTGGCGTGTCGGTTAGTATGGCAGGTTTTCTTCTGCATCGGTCTCTGTTTTCGAGATTTCTAATTCTTGAGGGTGGAAAATCGATTTTTTTATTTTGGCAAACAAAACAAGATGGAATGAAGTAATTTGCATATTAAACTATAAAGCAAAATTTTAAATATATGCATCGAAATCTTTGGGCAATCAGATCTTGGTGAGAGTAGTAGTATGTTAGAACCTGCTGCGAGTTTTTTTGTTACGACTTGCTTCGTCGTATAATTTTTGCTGATTTAAACAGATAAAAGATATTTCGATTAATAAAAAAATAAAGCGGAATTCTAAAACTTAATAAATTTTTACTTAGACAAAATAAACAGGTGAATCAATGTTTAAAATGGATTACTTCACGTTTCACAAACCAAAGTTTACGCAATATTTTTCCACCCACTAAGCAGGTAAGACGGAACACGTGCACGCAACTTTTCATTGTCCGTTTCGTCGGGAGACTGACTGTTCTTACTTAAAAGAGCCCGTCATAAAAAATCATGCTTAGTGAAAATTCTGAACAAATGTGTTAAGATCCGTTGCGTAACATTACTACTTTGTCGGAGTTAAATGTGGCCTGTGTTATTACTCCCGACAGACACTCATCCCTTCGTCTTTTTCACCCTCCCCCAAAAATGCAGTTAAATCAAAAGAGGTTATTGACGGCTTAACTGGTTATGATCTCTCCACAGCGAGGTTGTATTATGATCGCACAAGGTAAATTCCCTTACAAAAACGGTAAATAGGGATGCACTTCCGCCTCCGCTTCAACTTGTATTGCAGTACAACTCCTTCTCATTTACAAGCATCCTTTTAGAGGATTGCATTTGTTAATTTTCAGATAAGAATATACGAAATAAAAAAATTCTCCTATGTAGAGAGATAAGTACACGGTTTTATAAATAGTATCGTGAAAGTGGTGAAGGGCGGAAGAAATATTTCTAAAGGTAGTTTCGGGTGTAAAAGGTTTATCTTTGAAGGGGGGAGAAGTAAATATTTGAGCTTCATTGGACGATTAGTTGGTTAAGTGAAGCGAAACGTATTTTCAAAATATGAATCCAATTTAACTAATTTTAATATAACAGGAAACATAAAAATATTTACTTTATTAACATTTTAATTTGGGAAAAATCATTAATAATTGAACATGTGAAATTTCTCATAAGGTATGTCTCATCTCAGCATTTGTAGAAAATTCACAGATTTCTATCTTCTTCTTCAGAAATTTGATCACATGATGAATTTAGATTTGTTTCACAGAGCGACAGGCTCTTGCGATTGGTGCTGGAAGTTGTCAATGTCTACTCAAGCATTGAATTCCTCAAAATTGTTACTTAAAGATGTTTTTAGTTTTTCAGCTTCTTTCATGTCATTATTCATTAAAAAGTTAGCTTTTCTAGACCTATTCTTTTTACCCTTTTCCGCGACTCGGTTCCAAGGTTTAAATGTTGTTATAATTCAAAATTAAGATATCTAGCGACTTTATGAGTTGATGAGCGGTATACATGTCTCTATTATTGGGCAATTTTCATAATCTCTTTTGATATTTAGTTCTTTTTTTTTTTTTTTTTTTTTTTTTTTTTTTTGACGACATTAATTTAGTTTAAAAAATTAATTCTATGGTATTTTGATAACATGAACCGAATTATTAATCATAATACGCGATTCATTTTTAATGCATTCGTATACAAACAGGCGGAATTTTGGCACTTTGTTAACAATATCCGAATGAGAATATTAACGGTGATCACAATAAACGGCCCTGTTTTACCAGTATTCAGTGGTCATAACCACTTGAACACTGGCGGAACTTTTCGAGTGAGGGAAAATGTATCAGAATTTGAAAACATTTTAATAAAATTCAGTTACACTACAATAAATCTTCCCGAATGCCGATTTGTGGAACGTTATTTTGCTGATATGCTTTATCTATGTGATGGACGACGCAGAGATACGAAATTCGTGAATGTGATCCCCTCACATGTCGCAGTCTTTGAGTTGTTACGAGCTGTGAGACAATATATTTTTATAGTGCAGAATCATTAACTTTCTTAGTAACACCCCAATTAGACGTTACAAGAGTCATGAATTTACGACCAGCGTCAAGAGATTTTAAAAATCTCCTTTGTCATCAAGGCCTCTCGATTTCAGGGTGCCTAAAAACCAATGACGCTTTAGCACTTCTGATATAGTTTCAACTATAACGAAACAGAGGACGTAAAACACAACTGAAATAAAAGAATGGGACTAGTTCAGGCTGCAAACTGTTTCAGACAGAATAAGAACTGAGAATATTGTAAACCTCTCCACTAGCGAGGCCTTTGCCCCTAGTAAAGTCCTCATATAATGAGGACTATACTTATCTTACGAATAATGTGTTCCTATGCATTTGATAGTATTAATTGTCAAGTGTGGTTACTGTATTGGTAGTAGAGCTTCTTGAAGACTGATAATAAATGTGTTTTACTTCAATATGCAGTAAGTAACACGCAACCTAAGCAAACCGCAAATCAGTCAGCTGGAATAGCCCCCATTAGCAAACCAGAGACTTCATCTTATCTTAATCACTCCCCTTCAATTTCTCCAATGCTAGAATTTTATTTATGTGCGTTTCAAAGTTTATGTATCTATACGGAATGCTTCCTGGCATCAGCTGTAATCAAAAGGAATTTAATTGATTGAAAATGAACCAAAGAAATCTTACAAACTGCAAATGCAGCTGCAGGCGAAGGATTTTCAAGTTCGGAAGAAGGAGAAGTAAAAAAAAATATTCAAGAATGACTATCGAGAAATGAATTACATGATTTTATTATGATAGCCTACAGAGAAAGCAGATATAGCGAAGAATAAAGTAAAGCGCCTTTAACTTAGAATAAGTTAAACGAGTTGTTAAAAAAGGCAGAGGAACTAACCGATTTTAAAGTGGAGATTGACTCAAATAAGGAAACAAGAGGACAGTTTACGAGAAGCGTTGAAAAACTTTGTGCTACTTGCCAAGAAACTGCAAACGTTTCGCTTTTGTCCCTAACAAAACTTACCAGCTTTTAAAAAAATGTATTCGTATCACGGAAGTAGATAATTGGTAATAAAAATCTAATAAAGTACTTAAGCATATCTATAAATAAATTAATAAGCGTATATATAAATATAAATAAAAAGGATATTAAAATAAATAAAATGTATAGATTAATTAATAAAAAGTGATTAAAATTTAAATAAATATATAAATCTATAAATAAATTACTTAAGCGTATCTATAAAAAAAACTACTCAACATATCTGTAAATAAATTACTTATAAGCATATCTATATACAAATTATTTTAAAAAATTTAATTTTCATTAATCGGTAATAAAATTTATTTTTATTAAATTTTATTAATTAAAAATCAATAGAAATAAATAAATTCAGATAATATATTAATTACGTAATTAAAATTAATAACCATTTAATAAATATATAGATAAATCTATAAATAAATTAAATATATCTAGAAATAAATTTCACTTATCTATAAATTACAAGTTAATAAAATTAAAAATAAATTACTACGCATATATATATATCTATATATATATATAAATTACTTAAGAATCTAATTAATGGAAATTAATAAAAATACGTTATTTAATATTGATAAATAATGCCAATTAATTGAAATTTATAAAAATCTAAATAAATACATAAATATATATATTAATAATATCTTTATGTTATTAAGCTTATCTGTAAATAAATTACTTAACAGTGAACTTTTGTTTTTTTTTTTTCTTTTCATTGTAATAATATATAGGTTTGTTTAAATTATACACGCTTTCTAAATCTGAATCATACGTAACATATTTTTCCATGGACAGTTAACACTGTGGAATGCGCTTTTGCTGTATGTGATGTAATCCCCGTGCACGGCAAAAAGTATTTGATGTATATATGATTAAACAAGAATTTTAAAGGGAATTTCCACTATAAGAAATCTGCTACAACACGCTTGTGTATATAAAACGTCTTTAAATTCTACTTTGTGTTTGAAGATTGAGGTAAGCATGCGAAAAGAATTCCTTTTTGCAATCAAAAGAATTTAAAAAAAAAAAAAAAAAAAGAATGAAAAAAATTGTATCTAAATTTCCAGCTCGAGTATTAAACGCTTACCTTTCAGAGAACATTAAAAAAGAACTTCATAAAATAATCGCAGAAAGAAACGGAAAAATCATTTTGAAACGAGGTTTTTGAAATTTTCGACCGAAGAGAAAAAACAAAATACTTCCCATTTTTCTTACGAGCTTCGACTATTTTAAATGTATAGAAATACTAGGGGGAAAAGTTATTCTTTGTGAGCAGGATTTTTCGTATACGGAAAACTAATTTATTCTTTTGAATTTTATTTCATCCGCATTGATCTAGAGCAATATGATAAAGAATCTCAAAAGTCATTCTACATGAGAGAGCGTTAGGTAATTATGGAAAACAAACTATGATATCGAAGTGAAATAAAACGAGTTACTAAATTGATTTGGCATTTATAACACTCGGATTTGAACTTTTCATAATAAGAGAAGTATTTGAAAAAAGTACTTGCATTCTGCTTTGAAAATATCAGCTGTTTTTAATTTTTATGCTCAAATTGATTTTTGCGTTCTTTCCGTATTATGCATGATTTCTAAATATCATGCGTCCGAAATTTTTTAATGATGTGCCTTGTTAAGATTGCCGTCATAAAATCTTCAGTTATTCTCTTAACTTTTACATTTAATAAAATAGTTATTTGGATGCATGCTGATTTTTTTTTAATGCTGAATATCATCAGAACATGAAAGTTTGGTTTAATATTTACTACGTGTATTTCCATTTCATCAAGATGTTTATTTAGAAATATGTAATGCCTATGTTTATTATGTATATCTTTTTATAATAGCATTCTCTAATTCAGAAGTCAAACAACAAAAATCAGCGTTATACCTACAAAATTTTCACAGACTAGTTTCGATGGTTTTACCGAACCATCATCTTCAGCTGCAAAACCGCAAATGAATTCTCTAATGATAAGAGATAAGTATTCAAGCTTTTTACTTTGGTTCATGAAAACTTTGAATTACTATGATTTAGTACCGTATATCCTCCTGTATTTTTTCGGCTAGCTTTCTAGTTTTAGGTTCTGAAAAATTAAAAAATATTCTCATATATTTCTCTTTCTTCTGTTGTACACAGTTTTTCCCTCCTTGGACTAACTTTTTGGTAAACTGTATTTTTGGGATTACTTTCATTCAGTGTACTCAGTATTTATTTGCATTTCGTATTAACTTTTCATCCATGTTATTTTCCCTTGCATTTGCTATTTTAAGCGCATTTTTTGGAATTTTTTGTTAAATTTATAAGGTTTTTCTGCCGCCTTTAAGCTAGCCTCCGTGGTGTAGTGGTCAGTACACTCAGCGCGTAATTGAGAGATCCAGGGTTCGATTCCTGGCGAAGTCGTTGCATATTTGTCATCTTTCCTGCTTCTTTCCTTCTTAAATACCTAATATCTCTCCAGTGGCACCCGGACTAAAAGGGGGGTGTATGATGATTTCTCCCCAACCAGGATTTGGTGATTGGGTCATCTAAAAACCCCAGTCGCTCTTTAAAAGGGGGAGTATATAAGGTATTTCTCCCACCTTCTTGGCCTGCCTTCGTATGATGATCTGTACACTGAGCAGGTATTCCAGAGGTCCGCGGTTCGATTCCCGGGGAAGCCGTTGTTAATTTTTCCTCTTTCCTGCTTCCAAAAATACCTAATGTCTCTACAAATTACCCAGACGTGGCAGGTGTTCTCACAGAGAAACTTTTGGAACATGTGATTTGACCTTTGCTTTTTTATTTATATTCCAGCTCATTCTAGCCTACCTTCTGCTGATGTGTTCGATTTTTCGAAATTCGGGTCTTGTTGAAGTCCCATCAGCTTTTTCTCCGATGTCCCTTTTGGGAGTTGTGGTCAAGACTCATTCATATTAGTTACCTCTGGGGCTTTTCAAGATACTTAACCTGACGAGTCGCGCATACCATCATGTACCAATTCGGTATCCATCAGCTATTGTAATGTTAATATTACTTTGCATTCTTATTAGAATGTAGGTTTCTTTTAACAAAGTAATACTGTGATAATTACCACTAGTTTATCCATAAACTACTGCTAATTATCACAATATAGCATAACCACATTTTATTGGTTATGTTCTTTCTGTAACCGCGTTCTTCCGAAAATAAATGACTTGCATTATTTCTCCCCCTCCCCTTGATTTTCGGATGATCAAATTAGCTTACAAAAAGGAGGACTACGCTAGTAAATACAGTACATAGGGTAAAAGAAAAAGAAGAATCCAGATAATAGAAGAATATAGAAGAAGTATCTAAATAAATCTAAACAGATTCCATGTCTTATCTGCACTTTTAAATGTCAGTTTTAAGAGCCTAGATTCTTCGAACATCGAAAACCCGAAATTTGTATTAGATTTGGAAGTACTAACACGTTATCGCAACCACCTCATTAAAAATTGCCAGATTTACAGAATATATCAAACTCTTTGCGCAACAAATGCGCATAATTATTCTTCAGGCAACCATAACATCCTTCAGCCAAGCAAAGACGCCACTTTCATATGCATTTTTTTTCGTTGTATTCCAAGTAAGAAGGTTTTCGTAGACAAATCATGATATTTATTTTTATCCTTAAATTTAGTTGCGAACATTACTTGTGGAATTTACCAGCAGTGAAAGAAACTGCCATAAAATATCTGCAGAAATACGGTATTTTGCCGAAACGTTTGCTAAAGGGAACAATGTAGATATTCGGTGCGCAGTATCGAGTTTGTGCAATTCTCTGAAATTTTTAATCGAAAACACATCGCTGTGTAAATTGAAAGAAGAATAACGCTAAAAAATTAAAGAAGTACCTCTGGAAAAATATAGCCGGTATTTATAGTTTTATGTATCATTGCATGCTTATTTTATAATATTTAATAATAAAAATTTAGTTTTAAACTTTTAAAGCGTGTTTTTATTTTCATAGCATGCCTTCTAGTGATTCTAACGATAAATATCGCTTGATTAGGAATGTTTACAAAACTATCGCGAAAATCGTCAACTTACAGCTACAGTACACTCACGATTATCCGCGGAATTGGGTGGCGCGGCCGCCGCGGATAATCCGAAAAAAGCTAAAAACGGGTATAGCAAAAGAGAAAACAGTCATTCCAACTTTGAAAAATCGTTTTATGTACAATAAAACGTAAAATAAACAGCAGGAAATGTTTAAATAACGCATAATATTTTAGTATATCGCTCAAAACTAACCTAAAATGCATTTTAATAATGAAAACTGAAAAGTGCTTTGTATACTTACGAGAGGTTTCAAGGATACACAGAAAAATTAATACACATGTACTGTTTTAATACTGTAATGTATTATGTAATTACAAAAGCATAACTGTAAAACTACGCCTTTTTGAAGAAATCAATCATTTGTGTTTGGTTCTTGCTTTGAAAGCATGTCCTCTTGATCCGAGATTCCCTTTTTCGTAGCATAAGTTTCTCGGCCAACTCCACGTCGTCTTGTTCTTCCAAATAGTTCAGCAGTCCGTCGACTTGTTGCAAAGCCGCTTCGTGAGTCTTCCGCATCTGCACAGTGGGCTCTTCTGCGCCTTCACTTCTCTTTCCTTCATTCTTGGTCTCTCCCCTTTCTCTCTTCACGATTTCATCATCTGTCAAGTGTTCGAAGCCAGGTTCGTTGACGTCACACTCCAAACACTCGTTAATGTTTTCAGCATCGACGTTCGCACCACCCGGAACTGTTTTCACCATATCGGCAAGAGTTGCCGTGGGCGTGTCTACATCTTCATTCTCTTCTTCACAACTCAAAGTGGTTAGGTTATTGTTGGCTTCAACATTAGGCATGAGTTTTCCCCATGATTTTATGAGGGTTGACGGTTTCACTGAGTCTCATGCAGATGCAATATCGTAGATGCTGTCCTAGATTGTGTAGGGTTTCCAAAACTATTTCAGATCATAACCTTCTTCAATTTTTGTCATTAGCAGCTTGGTTCGGTATGTTCTCTTCATTGTTGCAGTGACTCCTTGGTCCATCTCGTTGGATTAACGCAGTAACGTTTGGGGGAGAAACTTTGCAAAAATTTGTCTATCAGAAGACTTTAGCAAGCTTGTTGCTGGGTGAGAAGGCGCGTTGTCGATCACTAGCGGAGCTTTTTCGATTTAAGATGTTTACGCACTTGAAGAATTTTTTCGAACTGTTGTTGAAAAAAAAAATATTTCGGTTCATCCATCCTTTTTTTTTTTTTTTTTTTTTTTTTTTTTTTGAAAAGTAATCAACGGGCAAAGTTTTTATCTTTGGGCCTTTGAAAGATCTCGTTTTTGTTTTACTTTCCAATGACAACAAGTCTAAGTTAATGTCCACCAGTAGCGTTACTGCAAGACATGATAGGGATCCTTTCCTTGCTGCTTTTATGACCTGCCGCTTTACTTTCACTTTCAAATGCTAAAGTGCGATAGGGAAAACATGTCCGCAAAAGTCCCGATTCGCATTGTAAATTTGTTCAAAAGATAGCTCTTCTTTTAAAACAAATTCTTCAAATTCATGGTGGAAATCGTCGGCTGCTTGTTTGTCAGCACTAAGTTTCTCCCCATGAAGTTCAATTTCTCGAATTCCATGTCGCTGCTTAAAACGAGTCAACCAGCCAGAAGACGCATCAAAATTTCCTTTCAGGCCTAACAACTCAAAAAATGATTTTGCCTTCGCCGCAATGATAGGACCATTTACAGGAGTACCCTCTTTTAGAACTTGAGCTAACCACTCTGTCAATGCCATGTCTAGCTCCCCAAAGGTAGAACCCTTCATAGTTTTTCACGTTTTCATTGCGGGAGCACTGTCCGACATTCATGCAAAGTTCGCCAGTTTGTCTTTTTGCTTTAGTATGTCACGCACTGTTGTTTCCGCGATTCCGTAATCCAATTCCATCTGCTTCCTTGTAGCGCCGTTTGCTACTTTGGAAATTAATTCTAGTTTTTGCGTAATTGTCAACACAACCTTCTTTCGTTTTCCTGACATTTTAAATCGGTAACGAAAAACACAAAACTAAAAAGCGCAAGGACTGAACACAATAAAAGGTAAGAAATTTACTCTGACCGATTCGCAAACACTATCAGGCTTAAACTAACAATGGCGAGTGGGAGGAAGTGGACGTGTCAGTAAGATTAAGACGAGAGAGGACGGTGGAGCGGGCACTACAAGGGTGAGTAAGAAATCACTTACTCATCAGAGGGGAAGGTTCCGAGAAGGCCGAGGGGAAGCTTTCGAGAACGCCTGGGATATTTTTGCCATAAATAAGCACGATGTTAGCAAAATTAACGTTTCGCTCAATTTTGTGAACACTTTTATTTTCTTTGCTTTACGCTTGAAAAAAAAAAAACTTTTTCTGCGGCAGGCGCGGATAATCGGGAGTCTACTGTAATTTGTACTTGTAACTCTTATCTTTTCGTCGGAAAAAAGGCACCAGATTGCATCAAACTAGTTGCGTTAATACTAAGTACGATTCGGAATCTAAGTTTCGAGATTTGCTTGTTCTGAATTTAATTCATTTATTTAATAAAGCCTGTGGACATTTGATCCTTAATTTACAAAATCAGTTATATCATGTTCTGCTTGAATTGATAAAATAGTCAAACATAAGTTTTTCCGTCCTTATTATTTATGCGTGCTCTATCAGTAATTAAGTAGTTAAGACCGTTGGCTGCTGTTATTTCGACTGGGGTTCAAGCCCAGGGGAAGAGGCTGCATAGTTGGTTTTCGTGGTTTTTCCCATATTTAACATAAATGCGAATCAGTTTATTTTAGAAAGTCCTTCACAAAAGCATTTCTTACTTTAGGCAGATAGCTCTTGTGTGCTTTGACATAGTCAAAATAATCTCAATTTATTTTAAACGTATATGTAAAAGAAATCTATTTGCTAATTTTAATAAAAAACAGAGGAATTCAGTAAACAAATAGCCGATTTTTACTGGATTTAGGCAGAATTTCATGAAGCATAAAAGATATTGGCATTGTTATACATATTGAACAAATATGTGCAGCAATAGCCACAGAAAAGTCATATATGCTTGAATTTTAGTTTTTGCTCTAAAGTCATTGATTATACTCAGATACAATAAATCCAAATGCTTTAGAAGGACTGGAAATGTTTTAAATTTTCGTTATTATCTAAACCGAAGAAATATTCCTAAAAGTCGATCAAAATTATCTGGCAAGCATCAAAGACTAAAATTTCAATTCACACACTAATCCTCAGTGTTTCGGGTTGAGCAAAAATGTTTAAAAATATTTTACTTCGAAAATATTATTATTTAAATTATATTCCCCGTTTCCTCACATCTTTTCCTTCCATTTTTAACTCCTCCTTCAATACAAAAATGAAGAGGCTAAAATTATGCTTATTACTTATTTTCCGAAGCACCCTATTATAGTAAGAACATAACCAAAGAAAAGTAGTCATGAGTAAACTATAGCTAACTCTCACAGTATTGTTTCTTTAAAAGAAACCTACATTCCAAAAGGAATACACAGTAATATTAATATTATGGATACATAAAAAGATAGCTTCATTTCTATTTTCCTGTAACGCGTGCATGGCCCCTTCCTAATGTTGTGTCTTCTTCTCTTTAGGCCTCAAAATCATCCGTAATTAATTAGAGAAGGTGAAGGTATAGCTGACTCGACGAAATCGAAAGCTGAATGTCAATTCCTGTTTGCTTCGCTGCGACTGGTTAGTTTTTTTATTAGGTCGGTTTTAAAATCAACAGTTAGAAGACAGAGTTTGGGCTAAATTTCTTAGGCAGTTTGCTAGGGATTTTCGGTGTTAGTAAGACGAAAAAAATCATTACGTGGACGAATCAATTTGAAATTTAGGGCAGCCTGTTCTTGAGGAAACGAAAGCCTACGCTAATGTTTAAAAAATTTTCAGAACCTGGAGCTAAAAATCTAGGGAGGGGGTGAAGAGAAAAGTACGCCAGCAAATACGGTGTTTCTTAAGGAAAATTTCAGTATGTTCATGTTGCGATATCACTATTAATTATTTTATGTATTATTTTTCTGGGAATTTAAACTCTTTCAACAAAAGCGTTTAAATTTTTTTTAAACTTAAAATTTAATCGTAACATGCGAATGTTAATGAAATAACTGCAATTAAAGTCACTTATTTATATTTTCAAAAGTGACTAAGAAACTACTTACAGATGTTTTGAAATGCCATTCACTTATTATTTCGTGCTTCCTTTCCTTTCGAATACGAGCAAATAAATCAGTCGATGCGCACGTAAGCCACAACTCGATTCAAATCTTTCTCTGACTAGTGCGAAAGAATGTGAACTACGTCACCGGCAATTCTCACTAGATCAACCCATCAACACATTGATAAAAGATGTTTGTACGTGAGCTGAAACCTTTGCGGCTGCTTTGGGAAAACGAAGTGATAAGAAAGAAGGATTGCTGTCATCTAATTTTATGTTTTGTATGCGTTTCTTGCAGTCATAAATAAGTTGTTTCAGTAGTCAGAAATGACAACTTTCTTACCTAAGGAGTATTAAATAAATAAATAAAGTTTTTATAAAATATTCTTTAGTTTAAAATTCATAAAATAATTATTGAATTAAAAGAAGAAAAGTAATTTTTCATATAAATAAGTGGACTTAAAACTGTTTCATATAATAGATCAGTGGGCTTAAATAATCTTTAGTTTAAAATTCAGAAAATAATTATTGAACTTGTAGGGTTTATATTTATTTTAACTAACATTTATTTTAAGCTATCTTTCCTGTCAAGCCTTTACTTTCCCCTAGAATTTCCAATGCCAGAGTATGTAAATTGTAGTAGATCGCGCAGTCTATTCAAATTTTAGCAGAAGTAAGTTGAGTTTAAATAGAAGGGAAACGAGATCGTATGTGTGCTTCTTGAATCGCGAACGTGAAGGTTGCTAGGTAGAAATTTAAGAACAGCGCGTTTCGGCCTGTGTGCCTATCTCGGCAGTTCGCTGAATTTTTCAACTGCTTAATCAGTAAGCTCGCTGAATCTCAATTGTATTTTAGAACGCGGTTAAGTTAATTACGATTTCAGATCCTCGTAGGTAGTGATCTAGTTATTTTTTTATCCTGTCATTAATTTTTAGTTTCACATTTCTGTTTTGTTTAACCGCCGGGTCGGCGTAGTTTGTGATCGTCAAGTGAACGCAGCTGTTATTTCTAAAGTGGAATAAAAAGGGCTTTAAAACCCTTCCTACGTGTTTGTGTAACTTTACAGTTCATAGCAGTCACTACCATAGTTGCTGACAAGTTGGGGCCATCACAACACTACAAATTAAAAGGAGAAAAGTCATTTTTCAGATAGATTAGTGGACTTATAACTGTGTTCCGCGGATATCCAGGAGATCTGCGAGTCCAAACAAAACTTCCAAAAGGAAATTATAGCAATTAATAAATTACTATAATTAAACACACAATCTAGTTGACTAGTGTTATTAACAAAGAAATACAAAATATCTTATTTTATGTATATGTATTTTAGTTTTAAAACTTAACATGGGGTTATCATATGTCAAACAGAATGAAGGGCAATGGCTAATGAAAGTGATTTGAATTTAGACGTCAGTGTTAAAACGTATTATATAACAGAGCATCTTTTTCCAGTTTTAAAAAAAAACTGTAATGAAAATCTTTTTCGAGAACTATGATAAATCAAAAGAATTCCCAACGTAGGAAAGGAAACAAACTATCGACGTATCAACGGATTCAACTTAAAAATCTAAATTTAAGCAAGAGCAGCTCCTAAATGTTTCTTTGCGGATTTATGCAGTATACTACTTCTGGCTGCATCTTTTTAATTTTTTTTCCAAATTAAATTTAATTCGAATGGAATTTTAGTCTCGAAACGGCATTTTGCAATAAATCACTATAAACGGCGTATCAGTTTTCAAATTGTTGCCACCAAATATTATCGTTCTGTATTATATTTAAAGAATTAAGTAATGAAGAATTTGCATGAATGTCTGAAAGTTTCTCGCACTGTGAAAAAACAACCGTACTTAGAGTCATCAAATTTTGAATAACGTAGTCCTATGGGCGGCTGGACTCCGAATTTTGAGTTTCGAATTTGTTTTATTATCTTTTTCATATTTTGTTTAACTTTAACGAATATTTGATTAATTAACTCCGAGTTTTCACAGGAAGCAGTGGAAACACTGTACGGTCAAGAACACTTTTATCTCCAGCGCTCGAGATTGTCTGTTGGAAGTTCTAAACATATGCTGTTTTAAAATATTTCCTAATTTTGCTGTTGAGTGGAATTTGATGTAAATAAAAAAAAGTGTTTTGTAAAGCCTTCTTAGTATTGATATGATGAATTGAGAAAAGGCTAAAAAAGCAAAAAAAAATGTATGGCAACAGTTAATGCTGCTTCCGGAATTATAAACGTACACTGCTACTGCTTTTATATTCCTTGCAATTTTGCTATTGGACTGTGTATGGCGTAAGTGCGAAAAATGATGCTTAATAATAAAATAAAAAGACAAAAAAATTGATTATAAGGAGTGAGTGTAACTAAGGCACGATTTGTGCTACAGACAAAATCCACTACTCTTGGCGATATAAATTATACAATTTGGTGAAGTTTTCTGATAACTAAATTTTCAATGGCGTAAATTACAAACTTATAGAGTTTGACTTTCTTTGGTAGCATAAATTAGTATCAAATTTAAGACTTAACAGACGTTAAGAAAATTATTGCTGTGTCTTAAATGAAATACAGAACCTTGAAAAGTTTTAAAAGATTTTTTTTTGTTTAAATCAGAAACTTGAACATAAAATGTACGTCTCGTGCTCCCATAATCATCCACAACTTGTGGCGATGCAACTTAGATTATGTAAAACTCAAAATTTAATATTTAACTTAGTAGTCAAGACGACACAGTTTAACAATGAGCTGGCTCAGAGCTTCAGCCGACATAACAATTTAAATGACAGCAGCTATAACGTAAAGCCAAATAATTACAATCTAATCAGAGCTGGCAAAACATTACATTTACGGAACTCCATTACATTTACGGAAGTAACTGTGCCTTGAATGCAAAAATACGCACTGTCTTACAATACGAAAATCTCAGATTAAATATTCTCTAACTGATTTACATTTCGAGTGAAAAAATGGAAAAAAAGAAGTTAAAGTAAATGTCTAAATCGTAATAACCGGTTAATTAAAATAAGACTAACCTTATAAGCTGGTTCAGTTGCTCAATATAGTACGGAAGATACCATATAAAATAAACATAATTGAAAACAATACACAAAAGTTATTTAATGTATTTCAAAAATCAATATTATATTTAAAAAGTATATAAATATTTGCAATATAAACAAATAAATCGCAGGGACACAAGAAGTCTTAATGCAAAAATACGAAGAACTTTGAACACGGAATCGCTTAGAAGGTATGTTATTATATGAAACCCACCTGCAAAATTTGGAAGAAGATTTTAGTGTTGACTTCCAAGGCATTAAAAGTTTAAATGCGCCAGCATGGCCAGAACCGCTGAACTGCGGTATATTTGATCTTGATATTATGACGCAAGAAGTTTAGATTTCATTAAAGGAGGTTCTTTAAGAACAAGTCTTTTTCAAAACACATGGGTAAGCTATATTTTGAATTTAAAAGTCATCCGAAAGAAATGTTCCCAATTAAAAGTAGTTTCCGAACCCACATTATTGACATTTCCCTCTTCTTACGTATTCGAGGAAGGCGGCAGTGAATTCAATAATTTACTGAGGAAAACAAGTAACAAGTTGAATATTTTGAAGGAGAAGAGTTAAGAATTAAGTTAAGAAAATTTAGGCCAAATCGAGACTGGGGAGGAAACCATTTTATGTTTATTGACAGAAAGTTAAGGAAAAATGTATTTTTGATAGTTATAACTTCAGTTATAAGGTATCTCTCCCGTCTTCTTAGCATGCCTTTGCGGTGTAATGGTCAGCACACTGGGCCCGTATTCCGGAGGTCCGAGGTTCGAGTCCCGGCGACGGCATTGCTCATTTTTATGACCTTTTATTCCTTCTTTCGAAATAATCTAATGTTATATTGAACACAGTCATATCAAAAATATTGTTGTAAAATCATACCAAAAATTCGTAATAAAATTTTAGCATTAACGAAATTTGTAATACAAAATAGGAGAGAAAAAATTTTCAGTTGTTTTTAAGAGTACCTAAAATTCTTTTTCCGCATTTTTTTTTTTTTTTTTTTTTTTTGTTAATTGTGGGAACATAAATTTTCTTGACTGTCATAATTGACTCTTTCTCAAATAGAGTGTTTTTCCGTCATTTTATTTTTCAGGTCATGAATTACTTTTAATTTTACTTGTCCTTTGGCAAGTTCCTTTCGAACTTTTGGCTGGCGTATCAGTCTCTGTTTTTAATGTATCCCAACGACTACAAATGTCTTTTCTTGGCTAACCGAATCCAATGTTATACCTACAACTAAAAATTTCATACAAGACTGGATTGTTTGTTTTGCACATGCTATATAGTTCTGTGATGTTTAACTATTCCGGTAGGTATATTTTCTTACTTTTTTTTTAAGGAATAATGAGACTTTCTCCCTTTTATGGAACTGATAAACTCAATCAATGTATAATTAGTTTGTTTTTTCGGTTTGTACACTGACAATCAGGTCCTAATTCACGTGTGGTTGCTCTTAACGTTTTCACAATATTGCGGAGTCTTCCTGTTTGCTTTCTCTTCCTAGCGGAAAACTCGGCCACTGAATCAGAGTCTGCCCTGAAATCTTCAGTTTCCATATTCACAAGAATTATTGAGAAACAAAAGGACGAAACCAAAAGGTCATTGTTATAAGAGACCAGAACGGACATGAATAAACCTGATAAAAGAAATTAGACGTAAATGCTTCTTTCCTGCCGGTGCGTGGACAAAAATTGTTTCTCCCCAGTAAGAAAAATGTTTCCTCCATTACATTTACGGACATGAATACTTTTTCTCCTAAAGTGATACCTCGTACTTCTTAGCTGGCATTACTACCCTAATTTTTATAATAAATGGATATAAACGGTATTTAAGTATCACAAACTTTACATCAATACATCAAGTGTTGCATGAAATAATTATGGAAAAAATTGGAGGCGGTTGATGATGGAAACTATTATTTTAAAAGGGGTCGATGCAAGAAAAGGGTTGGGAATCCCTGACTTGACGAAATCAATAAAAAAATATATATTGACGAACGTTCTGAGACGACTTCCTCATGTATAACCCGAATACGAGTCAATTTCCTTTATAAAGTCCTCCCACCCATTGGGCTCGAGTGCTGTGCGATAGTCAAATCACCCCCCCCCGAAAAAAACTTAATGGGTCTTCTGGTTAAGATTAACCTGTTTTAAGCTGCTTGGCATGTTGTTTACATAATTTTCCCTTCTCAGAGAATATTGCAGTACTCAGATCTGACTACAGTGTCTGCCAGTGAATGGAGGCGATTTTTAAATGTTAGTAAAATATGCTATAATATATTTACTGTTGTCAAAAAATATAAACTTTGCATTTTATTTTCATATCTTAGATAAAAATTCCCATCTTAACACAAACCTACTTCAAAGGAATAGTTTCCTTCATCGTTTACCCCTTATTGAAACATTCTTTGCATTGATGGAACCAAGTTTGTAAATTTTGTCTTTTCCTTTTCACTTATATTTTATTATTGCAGTCATTGAAAAACACATGTTTCATCAAGGAGCATAATGTAAAAAAAATAATAAATAAATAAATTGTTCTGCGTTGAGCCACAGGACTCAGCGAAAACAGGTATTATACTCGTGAGTTGAAAATCTTCGTTTTGACATTTTATTTATTGTTGTTAAAAAGATACATTTAAAAACTTTGCGATTGATTTCTGCGTCGAGAAATTTCCTGCTGTTACCAACAATTTAAATCTAGAAGCATTAGGAACAGAACGTACCTTTTTCGGGTATTTATTTGGAATTTTCTTTCCATCTAGAAATAATGATGGACGGCCTTTTCCTTTCCGATTAATAATGCTGATTAGTTTACCTTCAAAAATTTTATTGTCATAGAGTAAGTACATATCTCTTCGGAAAGCGCTGAAATATATTGTTTCATCCACAGCTTTTTACATGCGATGTTTTGAAAGATGAATAAGTTTAAATGTAGCAGACAATAGTTCTTATTTCAAAGAATAAGTTGTTTTGAGAAAATTTTATTCCTAATTTAAAAAAAAATCTTTATGGAAATCGCTGTAAAAAGTGTAAACGCCCTCTGCATAAAGTCATATTCGTGCGAAGTGCGATTCTTATCGGTAGAGAGGTCAGTAACCCATTAAAGTTGCATGCTTTAAAGTCGCTGTAGTATTTGTTTCACCCTTCTAAGTGTAATGCGACCGTGAAGCGCATTTTACAGGTATTCTTTACGTGCAGGCCCTCCAATCTTTTTCCTGCATAGACACCTTTTAAAAGAAAGGTTTTCTTCATCAACCCCTTTACATTTTTCTTTGTAATATACTCTACACAACACAATCATAACACAAATAATAGTACATAATAAGTTAATGGCCCCCAGCGCGAAAGTGTTAAAATCGCCTAATACTGTTATTTCGGTCCTGGCGAATAAGCTGGTTGCATGGGCGTTCTCGTGGTTTACCGCATGTGAAATGTGGATACAAGCCAGGACCTCCTTTTTATAAATTTTATCATTCAGATTTCGAGAATTGCAATTATGCGGATAATTTAATTTCCAGAAGACACCTTTACACTAACAACGTAACAAATGAAAACTTACACAGTATTATTCCTTTAAAAGAAACCTACATTCCAATAAAAATACGTATTAATATTAACATTAAAATGCCTAGTAATATATCTCAGTTTCTGCTTCTCTATCTGTCTTCTCTATCTTTGTCTTCTCTGTCACTTTCTACTTCTCAGTTTTTACTTACTGCGGTCTGTGCAACTCCTTACGCCTCCAGTCATTCATAAAATTTTAATTAGGGTTTTAACAGGCTGGGTGAAAAAGTAGACTCCAATGTCAGTGCGTTTTTGCTTTGCTATGATGATTCGGTTCTTGCACATTAAGCGGGCATAAAATTGAACAGTTAGAATGGGGAGGTTTGGCGTGACCTTCGCAGGTAAATTGCGAGAGTCTGTCTTTGTTAGTAAAACGAAAGCTGCCACTACGTGAAGCAAACGAATTTAAAATTAGGGCAGCTCATTCTCTGAACGTATTGAAGAAGAAAAAAATGATGCGAATCTTTCTTAAAATTTCATGACCTGAATAAACGCTAAAACGCTAAGGGAAAATTAAGCGAGAAAATTTGGTAATTAAAATTTGTATGACTTCCTGGGTCACTGGCTGGTTCAGTATTATTTTAATCCGCTACTTCGGTTAAGCAGTATTCGGATATATTAGATTTTACATAAACTCATTGATTAGACTACTGCTTACATTTTGGAGTGATTTTACTGAAATTATAATATCATATTTCTGATAAATATCTTTATTCTCACTTAGCATTTTAGCTGAAGTTTCTCAAAATTTAAATTAAATTCGCCTCATTTTCAGCTTCCGCAATACGTTCAGAGAATGTACCCTAAATTTTTAAATATCTGATACGATATAATATGATATAAATACGATATAGTGATTTTTTTTTAATTAACAGAAATAAACGCTCACAAACCACCATCTGATCATTTAGAAAGGAAAGTCCCACTTATCCTTTCCTTTCTAAATATTCCGATTTATGCCGTCAGATGCAAGAACCGAGTCATTGCAGAAGCAAATACGAACTGACATTCACTCAACGATTTTGCCGAGTCGCACCACATACACCTTTTTATTTATTCATGCATGATTTGAAGTCCAAATCGTAGCAGAGGCAATTTTAAGAACCATAGAATTAAGCTTCAGGGGAGTAGAAATGAAGATATCTTATTAGATATTGTAATATTAATATTAATGCGTATATTTATTGAAATGCAGGTGTCTTTAAAGAAAGAATACTGGGATATTTATAATTTATCCATGGCCATTTTTCAGTTGTCATGCTCTTAATGTAACTGTGTCCTATGGAAATTAAACTGTGCACCAGCGGCCGAGCGGTCAAGTCACTGCACACTGGTAGTTCGGTCAAGGTTTTAAATCCCAGGGAACTTTCAAGGCTGCATCAGCTTTTCCATAGTTTTGCCCATGTGTAACGGGCATACGAGCTAGTTTCCCTCGAAACGTTCTCCGTGAAAGTATCCTTTCCTTAGGCAGATGACCCTCAAGTGCTTTGTCATAATTCAAACCAAATCAAATCTACAGAAATTAAATGATTCACATAATTTTCCGCTTTTGGTTTTCGGATGATAAAATTATTTTATCAATTTCATTAATAAGAAAACGAAAAAAGATTCAAATGGGAAAATAAGCGAGGGAATTTGGTATAAATTTCAATCTTTAATGTTTTTAATTAATTTATCACGATTAATATACGTAGTTATAATTATCTGTATTATTTTCGACTACACTAAATGTATTTGCTTCAGCAACAGGAAAAGCATGCTGGAGCATGCATGAAGTGAAGAGCTTATAAATTCATAGCATATGTTTAATAAAACTATTTTTTGTTTTGCTCTCCCTACTAAAATATAGAAAGCCAAACTGCTAAGCCATCTCTGGAATAAACAGAAAACTTTGAAAATGTCCAATATTTGATGGTCAAATACAAAAACAGCGATTTCATTCGTTTCCTCTGTTCATAAAAGTTAAGTCCTGTTTATATAATGACATACGAAGCTTAAAAGAAGAAGGAGAAAAACTAACAGAGTAGGATATTTGTAAAATAATTTTTCTCGAAACATTTCTGAAAGATTTAAATAATAAAAAAGACATTTTTAAAACTGTAATCAAAAACTGGGACTCTTTCGTAAAAGCTCCTTTTATTCCAATACGCGATACTGCAAACATACATACTTTAATCACTGATGAAAAGTATTTGATATTTTCCTTCAAATTTCCGGATTTTAAATTTATTGCCACCTGGATGCTGTTGTGGCTAGTGATGCTGAATACCGTACAAAGGTCCTGAACCCATGGGAAGGCATTGCAAGGATCGTGATTTTTGCGAAATTCTAATTAAAAAAAGGCGAATTTGGTTTTTCTTGAGCTGAGTATATATTTCAATGTAAAATGTTATTTTTCTTATTTCGCATAAATATGATCGTGAACATCAGTGGTTTTCAAACTTTGTCAACTCACGAACCTTTTAAACTAGGAATTTTCGGAAAACTCAATTCTACCCTTGGAAAAATATATCTTCAAAAAATTAATAATAAAAAATTGGTTTCAGATTTTAAATTACGTCCAAAGGGGCGTTTTTTAACACTTTGTCTGTTACCTTTATTTATTAAATATCACTTTTTTCGCAATCGAACCATAAAATTCTGTTCAACAGCAATATCGCAAAATAGTTTTCAATTGAGCATATCTTTAGAATTCCCGATACAGAGTATCGCGCGATGGAGATATTTTTTTTTTCTGTACAACGTTGCCATTGCTCGCTTTGAAATCCTTAAGTCTGTTAATCCAAAATTCGTTAAAGATTTACAAAATATGAAATCAATAATAAAACAAATTTCAAATTTGGGCTTCCAGATGCCCATATTCGCAGTAGGATTACGTCACTCAAAATTCGATGACTCTATATACCGTTGTTGTATCACAATGCCAGAAATATACATACATTTATGCAGATTTTTCATTATTTAATTTCTTCAAATATTATGCAGGACTCTAACATTTGGTGGCTACAGTTTGGAAAGTGAAACGGACTTTTATAGTGAACCAATGCAAAATCGCAAAACGAAAACAATAGTCCTTCAGGAAGAAAGCTACTTTGGAGTGATAATATTTAAATGCCTTATAACCTTTTCTAAAGGAAATTTAAATAAAAGTATTTCATATCTATTAAAAATTAACATAAAATTAATGTTCAGCTGTCATCTGCCCTTGCCCTGTGTTTAGTGTCTGGGGTGTTTTAGTATTTTCGTTTTTTACACAAACTCTCGAAGTCTAGCTCCTTCGATATTTTCTGCGGTCATATTTCATATTTTAAATTTGTTATTGTTGCCACATACGTTGAAAGGGATTGTTTAGTTAAATACATTTTTCTGCAAGGCACTGTAGTGTTTATAACTGCTTGAGAAAGATTTTTGCATACACATCGATTGAACAATCACAATACAATAGCTACGTTTACACATACATCATTGCAGACGTCGCGTTGCGCATGTCGGAAGCCCAAACACGAAGTTTCTAATTAATTTTCAACGATATATTTTTTAGTTAATAAACGCCCCTAAAATAGAGTTCTTTATAATTGTCTTGTCAAATTTTTCGTGTATAATTTGACTGGCGGAACACAGGGCTTCCGCTAAACACAGTTTGAAGATTGCTGATCTACAGAAATGATTTGAACTTTGTGTTTTTTTTATGTGAAAAGCAAAGGTAACTTTTGTTTTACATTTTTCCGATTCTCCGTGATCTATGTTTGCTTGAGGAAAAGAGAGGGGTGGGGAGACTTTCGGTCCCGTCCCACGGGGTGTTCCTTATCAGAATAGGACAGGAGGTGTAGAATTAGTGCGATAAGACTATACATGTGGAAATATTAGGCTACGTTCTGTTGTCACGACCCCATATCTACTAGTCCTGTTTAAAGTTTCAAAACTGCTTTCGTGACATTGCATTTGATCGGATGTCCTATTGCACATTGGTTTTAGGACTATGGTTTATAGAAATGTGAATTAAATATTTAAAATTTTAATCATAGTGTAATAGTTATATAGTTCTTTCAATAGAGCATAATTACTGGAAAACTAATTCTTTTTTTAATCCAGTTGTAGAGACAGAGTAGGTATTTTTGGAAGCAGGCAAGATGTGAAAAAAGAGCAACGACTTCGCCGGAAATCGAACTGAGGACCTCTGGAATACGTGCACAGTGTGCAGACCACCACACCACGAAGGCATGTTAAGAAGGCGGGAGAGATACCTTATAAATTATTATATAAAAGAGTTCCACAACGCACGAAAAATTTTCGTTCCGAACGATTGTTTGTCGCAAAGAAGACATGACATGAACTTGCTTATCCCGCTCAAATGAGGTAGTGATTACAGTGGTTAGTGACGATTACTATTGTACCGAAGGGCTCGAGTTTGATTCCAGGAGAGTGCAGGGATATTTGTAAATGTTAAGAGTGCGTGCGGCATGGGGAAACTCAAAGTATACGGAATGCCAGAAGTAAATGAAAAATGATAAATAAATGAATTATTTTACTGTCCATGACATACTTTGGACTGTTGTTTTTGTGGGCATGTGTGGACGGGCTGAGGATGAATCTAGAAATTCAGGGGCGATGAATCAACGTCTGATTCCTTCTCTAACGACTTATCGTCAACTAAAGAGAACATTTGTGATGAGAAGGCTGAATAAGAGGCAGAAGGAGTAGGCATGTTAGATAGGGTAGCAACACACAGCGATTTCTGAAAAACCATTTTTAAGAATGTAAGAGTTCAAACTTGTCAGAACAGGCTTTTTAACTTTTTCTCTCAAAGAAGACATGGCATCAAGGATAGTAGACTTAGTTCAGCAAACGTGGCAGTATGGATCTTGAATTTTCAGAAAGTGAAGCTCCGAACATTTTTAGATTCTGCAGTAATTTAATTCTTTGAGAAGAGGTTTGTTCGAATCTGTGGAAGTTTTTTGAAGTGGGAAGCGCTTGTATGATTAACAAAAAGGCACTACCGCCGTTTTTAATTGCTAACCTTTGTTCCGTTTTCTTTATCTTTTATCATTTTTAATGTTTTTTTTTTTTTTTTGGTTTAAAACTTCCTTCCTTTGGTCCTTAAAATATGGCCCACCAGCGGCTGAGCGGTAAAGTCACTGAACACTGGTAGTTCGGTCCGAGGTTCGAATCCCGCGAACGGGCTGGCTGCATGGGCGTTTTCGTGGTTTTCCCCATGTGTAATGTGTATACGAGCCAGTTTCCCTTAGAAAGTCCTCCACGAAGGCATCCCTCCCCTTAGGCAGATAGCCCTAGTGTGCTTTGCCGTAATTAAATACACACACCTTAAAATATGTAATAAATATGCAGAGTTCGTTTATTCCACTTAATGTTACGCTTATGCTCTTGCATTCATTATAACTGAATTAATTTTAGCGAGTAATGAAATTTAAATTAGAAAATATTCTCCTTTATTCATTAAAACTGAAGAAATTTGAAGGATGCAAAAGAGATAACTTACTAAGTGCAGATTTATATTAATGCATGCCGCACTGACACTATACATTTACAAACATCCATGACTTCTCCAAGATTCGAACTCGGGGCCTTCGACACGGCAGTCAGCGACACTAACTACTATAACCGGTTGGGGAAAACTATCGTTATTGCTTTGAATTAATTAAGCACTCAGAAGAGTAATTTCACTCAGACTGCTATTAAATATATCAAACGCGCTTTGCAGGTTATCTCTAACAATACATTTGACACTTCGGACCAAATTTACGAATGCAGGATGATTGTCAACACTTTGACTGACTGAATTGTCTTGCAGTAGATTCCTGCTCATTGTGGCATCGAGGAAAATGAAAGAGCCGATTTCCTGGTAGAGAAAGGCACGACGTTTCTACGAACCGCTAATAACCATATGACTTTTAATTCTGCAAACCTCCTAATTAAATAAGAATTTAAAAGGAAATTTGCTTCCTATCAAGTGAATCTAAGGGAAAGGCCTTAGGGTTTTCACTAGTTCAAAGCCTGTTATTTCAGATATTTTTCGTCCTGTATCCGTGGCGTTAATTCGTTTTTACTCTAGGCAAGATTCTAAATTGGCGGAATATTGTAAAGCTGGCAATGGTTTTGACAACCGACAAAGATTTGTCGCCAAAAGTCGCCTAGCTTGGCAACCGATGGACTGGTGCGGTTTATATGGTGTAGAGATATTAGGTATTTTTGAGGCTGGAGAAGTGAGCAATGCCCTCGCCAGGACTCGAACCACCGATCTCTCGAATACGCTTCGAGAGTGCTGACCATTACACCACGAACGCATTTTAAGAAGGCGGGATAAATACCTTATATACCGACCTTTTAAAGAGCGACTGGGGATTAGGGGACCCAATCGCCAAATCCTGGTGGTGGAGAATCATTTTTCAATACCTTTATTAGTTCGAACGGCACTCTAGAGGCATTGGGATTTTTGATGTTGAAAGACGTAAAAAATCAGAAATGTCCTCGCCGGGATTCGAACCACGACCTCTGGAATGCGCGCCGACTGTGCTGACCACTACACCACGAAGTCATGGTAAGAAGATGGGAGAAATGCCTTATGTACCGACCTTTTAAAGAGCGACTGGGGATTAGGGGACCCAATCGCCAAATCCCGGTGGTGGAGAATGATCATCTACCAGCGTTTTTAGTTCGGGCGCCGTTGCAGAGGTATTCACTTTGAAGCAGAAGACAGGAAATACATGCAGTGCCGTCGCCGGAAGAAGGTGTTCGAAACTACGACCCCAGACATCTGCATTACGTACATTCGATCTACATTATGAATGGAAGATGCATGACGCACGGTTTCTGCATCATGGTCCGTGTCGTAATTTTGAACACCTTCTTTGATGATGATATTTGTCTCTTTATGTTGGGTTTCCTTTATTTTTGTTGTACATCGAATAATAAACATGTTTTCTCACCTCGTTCGTGTACTTTCGTTTTTGATTTTACCGCGCCAGGAAAGCCTTTCCGACCATGAATTGCTGTGTGATTTCCCATCGTCCAGGTGTACTCTATCTCTCGTGAAAGTTTGTCACAGCTATACTGATACACTCTGTATAAGAGCGAAGAGAGCACCAGTTTGTAAGTTGTGTAATTCGGCGTGAGTTCAGAGTATTGAGAGATCTTCGTAGGTGCTTGACCTTTGTAGATGCGCTGTGTTTAACGTTATTAATAGTTTGAAATGTAGCTACTGATTTTACTACTGATATTGAGAAGAGCTGTACCAGTATTTTTGTTGAAAGTTCCAGAACTATAAAGTGTCCCTTTTGGTAAAATAAATTTTATCAAGCTATCGTCGGTTCTATATGTATTCAATCTGCTACGAACTCCGTACGAACGCAACAATATATTGAATAATGTTATTGCATTTTTCCCTTATAGCATAATTTTTTATTATATTTCCCATACTACGAGACAAGCTTTATATCAAGAACAATTAATTATCAATTTTATCAATAATGTTTTTGTAATCAATGGAATTTCACAAACTTTAAATGTAAAATTAACTTAATATACTCACTAATAACATTAAGTAGTGCTCTACTCGTCACCTCTCCTTACATTATGTTTAGTGATAAGGGTGTGCTTGCATTTGTTTACATAAACTGTTGAAGTTAAGCTCAGTTGATGTTATCTGAAGTCACATTTCATATTCTTAATTTAATTTGTGTCTACTTTTTATTTTTATTGCCACATAAGTTGAAAATACGTCGTTCCGAATGGCATAAAAGTGTTTATAGCCGTGTAAGGAAATCTAAGTATTCTGCATGAATCTACAACTAAACATTTAGGACCAGGTCTTTCTTAAATTTAACAAGGTTTTAACATCGAGTTTGTTGATATGTCGGCTACCTTGGCAAGCCTTCCGATTTATCGTAAGACTTGAATGAATGTTTCATCCAGTCATACTTAGTTTTATCTTCTAGGAAAATATTCTTTTACAGTTTCCTTTAACTAAGCTTTATCACTTTGTACTATATAACTTTCATATACACTATATAATTATACTCTATATTTTTTATAGTTTTCTTTAACTATTCTAACTCAAAAAATGAATTATGAATTATTAATTATAAAGCATCTTATAAACGATGCCTTATAATATAATTTTTAACATTGTCGTCTAAATTCAACTAATTTTCCTTCAGAAAACTGTGTATTTTTGCAAAGCCATTGCACGTCATTCTCTGTGACATATGATGACCACATGTTAAGATTTAAAGCTATAATAAATTTAGATACAAATTAGAATCTGTACCTAATATATCTTAATATATTTTAGCTAATAAACACTAGCAACTAGGGTGAGTCCTTTATAATTTTATTTTCAAATGTTTATTGTAACTCGCAAAGCCCTGGGTTTCACAAAACATCATAGACTCCGGGATTGCTCGGAAAACGAGTTGAAAACCATTGATATATACCAATCCATTTTAGAGAAAGAAATATTTTTCAAGACTACTAGAGTAAGCAAATGTATTAAAGAGCATTATCCTCATATGAGAGCTTCATTTATCTTAAAGAAAATAGTCACATTTAAATGCAACGAACATGAAATAAATTGTTACAATTTAGTGCTAGAAAACATTTAATCCTCTCAAAGACGTAATAACGACGTGTGTTTAATTTAAATCCTTATTGTCCTTAGTCACTCATTGTGCTTGCAAAAAAGCGAAAAATCAGCAAAAAAGCAATTTTACGCAAGCCAACATCATTATTTCTTCATTTAGCGCGCCTTTACGGCGATGGTCGTTCGTTTCGTCAGAGCTTTCTTCCCCAGGTAGCAGTTACTGGCTTAAGAAATTGCTCTGAGATGTCTTTCCAGATTAATGTCTGCTTCGTTTTATGTCAGAGTCGCCTTATTTACTTCCAGGATAGGATTTCTTTTTCAAGTAACAACAACACCCACATTGCGTCGTATGTGGACACACGCTTGATGAGATTACTTAAGAAGCAGCGGTATAAGGCAAAAATACTTAGGACTGTTGATTTTGTTTAGAAAGCAATGTCAACTTTTTTCATTGCCTTTTTGCGTAAGTTCCAATAAGCGCTAGTCATTATGCATTTTGGAACGTATAATCACATAATTCTGGAAAATAAATTTTCATATTAACCGAATCATAAAACGTATTCTTATATCCTTTATAGAAACGGCATCAAACATTTATCTTATCTTTGCTGAATCTAAGGTTAGTTACTTGAATTTAGACTTTTCATTTATATGTTATTTTATCAAGTAGTGGTGTTTCGTCTCTAGTACAAGTATTGCCTTCTGTTCATTTCAGGAGTTAAATGAAAAAATTATTTTAACTTTCTTACGACTTTATCATTGCAACATGCTAAAGCTATAACTCGCTTTTTAGTATAGTAGAGGCATTGAGAAAGCATCTGAAGAGCATTGAGATAAACTTCTAGATATAGCAGAACCATTAACAAACTCAGAAATATAAAAGTAAGGTATACTTCACTGCTAGAAAACACTTTTACCTTCGCGCAAGTTGGTTGTCATTCGACAAAATCTAAATTATTTATATTTCAAATTTGATCAACAAATTCGACAATTTAAGAGTAATGTGCCGCCACTGTCAGAAAAAAATGCTTTATCTTCCGAGCGACAGAGCATTATCATTTGGCAAAGCGTAAGTTATTTCATTTTCATATTCAATCTGTCTGGTAATGATTAATAACGAAAGCGATTTAAAATTTTTCAGTGTAATGCATTTGAATTAAAATACTTTTAATTAATGATAGATCTAATGAATAATTTTTATGCAACTTTTCAACGCCATATGCTGTGCAAATGATACGGAAATCATTTTTGTATTTTACTGATATTTGAGCTAATACCAGTATCGCCACAGACAGATTAATTACATTGATTATTGATTTGCCGTTTTATGTATGTCAAAAGTAAAAGTTACTTACATTTTTAGCTTGGAAATACTACGACACTTGAAGCACAATTTCGCGTTGATTCACTTTAATGTGCTGTTTCGCTTTTCATTTGAATCTGTTGCCATTCCGCAAAATGGAGATATTTATCTTTCAGATTGAATCTGTTTGTTTTAATTTAATAAGCTAAATTGTTTAAATGCAACAAATGTAGTACTTAAGAACATTTAGCCCAAACGGTCCAGAAGGACTGTTAATTTCGTTTTGACGTTTTGCGTTGGTTCATTATAAACAGAGTTGCACTTTTCAAATTGTTGCAACTAAATATTAGAGCCCTGGATTACATTTAAAGATATTAAATAATGAAGCATCTGTATGAATGTATGTGGTTTCCTCGAACCGTGAAAAACCAACGGTACCTAGACATGAAAAATTTTTGGTCATCTGGAAGCTGTAATTTGGAATTTAGAATTTGTTCATTATCTATTTCATATTTTGTAAACCTATAACGAAATTTTGATTAACAAACTCAATGATTTCAAAGTGAGCAATGGTAACATTGTAAGAATAAAAGCATTTTTATCTCCAGCGCGCGAGACTGTATATCCTAAATTCTAATGCTCTCTTTCTATATGCTCTTTTAAATTTATTTTGTGATATTGCTGTTAAATTGAATTTTATGGTTCTAGGGCAGAGAACATGATATTAATAAATAAATGTAACACAAAAAACTAAAAAAACGCTCGTTTGGGCATAATATAAAATCTGAAAGCTTTCAGATTTTTTTTTTTTTTTTGAATCGGATTGATTAAAATAAAATTGCATTGAATTCATGATATATCTGATTAAAACATTAAATCCTTTTATAGAATAACATTCTGCATATATCGCTTATTAAATATAGAGGATGTATAGAAGGAATCCATGTTAGTTTAAATGTCTATTCATCTATTATGCTATAAAAGCTTCCGCTGTTTCACCTCGGGTGTCTGTTTATAATCTCTGCTCGTAAACCCTATTAAACTTTAAAAGAGCTATTTTTATCAATAGTTCCTGAATCCTTTCAAACGCTTTTTACATTTTAAAAATTTTCCTATTGCTTGTAGACATTCCAGTTAGTGTATTTCGTGTTAGAAAACACAGAAGGACACGTAAAATCTTACTAGACTGTTATGTTATGTTGTTAAAGGTCAATTTTTTGTTCTCTGTTCAAAGCATGTCATAAAGATTTCTTCTTTGACTTGCTACAATGCTTACGTAGAGACTTCTTATAATGAATTATTTTTTATTACCATACTGCCTAGCGTGTTGTTTCTCCTAAAGGTTTAGCACCAAGTTCTGAAAATTTAAAAAAAAAAATATTCGCATAATTTTCTTTCCTCGTTGCGTTCCGAGAAAGAGTTCACATAAATATCAAAAGATATTCGTCCGCGTAGTTATTATGTTCGTATAGTTCGCGTAGTTAACAAATTCAAGCAAACTAACTGCGAATGCCATGCCGAACCTTTTCCTTCTAACGCCTGAAATGTATGGCAGCCACATACAAGAACTGACCCATGACAGCGAAGCTAACATGAACTGGCGTTCAGTCCATGGTTTCGCCGAATCAGCTGCACGTTCGCGTTCTCTAATTATTGAAAGATGATTTGAGACCTAAGAAGTAGCAGACAACAATAGGAACCGGAGAGATTCAAATGAGAGTGAATTAGAAATGAAAGATACCTTACTAGATATTGTTATTAAGGTATTTTCTCCCTCTTTTATGCATACCTTTGTGGCATAACGGTAGCATGCTCGGCGCGTATTAGAGAGGTCCAAGTTCAAGTCACGGCGAGAGGACTGCATATTTTTCAGCTTCCTGACATCGATAATCCTAATGAATCTACAGTGGTCCCCGTACTAAAAAAGGTGGTGGATGATGATTCTTTACCACTAGGATTTGGCGATTGGGTGCCTTAATCTCCAGTCCTCCTTTAAAAGGGGAAATATATAAGGTATTTTCTCCCTCCTTTCTGCATGGCTGCGTAGTGTAACGGTAGCACTCGGCCCGTATTCAAGAGGTCCAGTTTCGAGTCCCGGCGAGGGCATTGCACATTTTTCAGTTTCCTGACGTCAATAATCCTAATATCTCTACATTGAAATGTTAATGTTTCTATGTATTTTTATTGGAATTGATTCTTTTTTAAAGAAATGCTATTTTGATGGTTTATCCATATCTAATTTTCATTTGTAATGTTCTTACTGTAACTGCGTTCTTCGGAAATTAAGTGGCAAGCATAATTTTTCCCTCTCGATTTTTGGACGATAAAACTAGTTAAAAAAGGGTAAAGATACGCGAGAAAATACGGTACTGACGTAATGCGGTATGCTGTAAGTAAAGTTATAATGTAAAATCTTCAAAATTTTAAACCAAGCTAATAATATAGAGCAGTGCATTGAGAAATTAACGAGTGTCCTTATCTAATGAATAAATATTTCAACTGTAAAAATATCCTATTTTGTGTAAATAAGCATTCTTACGCTCTCTAAACGCCTCTTACGCCTCTTTCGAAATGCAAGCATTTCTTAAATATTTAGGAAGATCTAACTGCTTGGCGTCCATCGCAAATTAGGAATCGAAATAATTACATTAGCTGTCAAGGTCTTTGCCAAAGTTCTTAGACGCTACTTAAGATATCATCACGTTACCTCTAACGGAAGTCATCTTCTTTCTCGTCTGCTTAAGAGATTAAATCTTACCGGAATGATATGTTTGATGAAAATAATAATAACAAAAATTAATTTCTCAGCATCAAAACTATTTTATTAATGATGCTCCTACTCTTCGCCTATCTGAAACATCGTTCATTAATCTTCCATATCCTCTTCTAAAGATAAGCGTGGTTCTTTTTTATGTAACAAGCATCAATTAATTTATTACTTCTTTCGAGAATATATAACTGAAAACGAAACCGATTTATTTTAATTCCAATAAGCAATGAAGCTTGTTCTGAGGAGACGTGTACACAGCGAAGTCGTCCAGAGAATACAAAATTACATCGGATTTTAATGTCTTCTTATCTTGCCGTAGTGGCAATGTTATTGACCACTGGGAATTGTGTTAAGTGAAATGAATTACTGCAGAATGAATCTCGGAATGCGCTTTTTTGTAGCTTATTTGTTTTAAAAATTTGTGCTTGCACTAGTATTTCGAAGCATTGTGGGTTTTACGGGGAATTGAAAAAAGCATTATAAGCATTATTGAACTTTGTGGGCCAATGAGATTAGTTTAAAGTAAAATCAATTTAAATCTCTGATCAACTTTTCTTTTGAAGATTACGTATATGGATCCAGCATAAACAATGGGAAAAATGCTAGATAAAAATCTATGAGGTCATGGTATTTTAATGATCCTCAGTACTTTGTCTATGATATAATGCCGAGAAACCTTGTGGACTAAGTAGCGAATTATTGCTGAGTGAAAGTAGTTACTACAGAGTCCTTTTATTTACTCAAAGAAAAAGCAAGAAAGTCTCACTTCAGCTTTTAAATCAGAATAAGACAAAAAGAAAGTAATCTAATACTAATATAAATAGACTTAGCCTAAGCTAGACACAAATAGCTGTCATAATTGGCTCTTAAATTAACCTAGCCGGCGATTATCAGCAGGAACGTACAATACGGCCGAGCGTAATAGATTAAAAAACGAAGTAGCCAGAAAGTAAACACGCGCCACAAAAGGATCTTAAGCACTATCTCTCGAAGTAAGGTAAGCATCCCTTAAATACTTCTTCTAACTCGTTTGCATAAAACGCGACACTAAAAACTCATTCTGGTAGGGAATAGAACAAGAGAAGCGAAAATAGATATTAAAGCATGTTTATACTTAAAATAACTGTTAGTAACCTTTACAATACAAAGGAGTTAAAATTTCATATCGACATTGAGAATATCATATTTCCACTGGAAATGCTCGCGATCCTACAGGAAGTCAACGAAAGCATACATCAGCATTTCTCAAAGGCATACATCTATGCAGATTATCTCTCAGCAATGCCTGCAATCACGAACACAAATAATAAATCACTACTACCTCAAGACATTCTGAGCAAGTCCTCTAATGCTCAAGGCCAGCCTTTCCTTTTACTTGGATTAAAAAGGCCTATGTTAGCCATAAGGGTAAAACAGAGGGCAATTTACTAGCTAAGGAGACAACCCAGGTAGTAAATCCCGTAAAAACAAGTTTTGTCTGGCCAGCTTCATACTTGAAACTTAAATACAACCGAAAAATCATGGAAGCAATGGTGGGACAATACCAATACATTGAGATGAGTTTACAACCTCTTCTCCAAATTTAACTCTTACCCGATCTATGTTACCAGACAAATCACGCAGTTTATTACGGGGCGCGGCTATTTTACCACGTATTTCTATGCAAAGAATCTCTCTTCAACAGACTCCTATGCATGTGGAGAAAGGGGTCATCTCGAACATTATCTTTTTTCCTGCCCGCTAACAGAGTCATTTCATTTAAAGAAGCCAAATCATATGAGCATTTATTTTCATTCCTAAGAAATTCCCTATAAAGTAAGTACTTGGGAATAAAATTGCGAAGATTATTGACTTTCTAGCTACCAGAAGTCAAGAGCTATGCAACGCAAATTAGCCGCAAAAATGTGCTTCCATAACGGCGAAACAAAGCAATTAAGAACAGATACAACATCTGAGTGTACAATTCCATGGGAAAGCAATATGCACCGCTAACCACATGAAGCAAAATATATAGGACTCAGAAATAGTGCAACGGGCCAAGCTTATGTGTCTTTGCTGAAAGAACAGCCAAGTGTGATGACAAGATGCAATCATTTTGTACGCACTTATATGCGCTGCCCCACCAGTACAAGCAGGCTAATATCACTTAAAACAGTATAATATATTCTTGTTATAGCCATTGCTTGTGTATACCATGTCTAATGTAGTATAATCAAGGAAGCGGTGTAAATACCCTACCGGCCGAACTCCGAAAATAAAACAGGACAGCTGACGACAACGTCAACGGTGGTAGAGCTTGCCAAATTGGTTGCAATAAACAACAGCAGCACCTCAGCAACGTAATGGCATCTGGGCCCCATTAAAGCAACATTAATGTGGGTAGATAATGTAAGGAACCTTTACCTACTGACTCAAGGTAAATAAGAGGTGGCCTTTGCAGTTATACTCTGTAGAATATAGAATTGTGTGTGTGGGGGGGGAGCATGTATCCAAAATATGTCGTATCCATCCAAAAATATTATTCATCAAAAGAAATAAAATAATATGGTGAATCTACAACTACGTTTTGTCTCCATGTTTCATCCCTTTACCATGCATTCTAAAGTATAAAATAAGAAAATAAATAGTTCTTTAAATTTCTTTTTATATTTTTAGAAGTCCCTCCCCGAGCATGTCCAATGCATCAAAATCATGTCTAGATCAATTCATACATGTGACTTAATAATGCTGCTGACGTAACTAATGTGGAACCTAACCCGAAACTTTGACATGACTAATTCGGAACTTGAACTCAAAATTTTGAGAAATGAAAACTTTCTCCTGGTGAGCTTCCATGTTGGATAACAGCGAACTTTTGAATCTATCTGTCTTCTTATTAAGATGCTGCGTGGCTGCTCTCTTTCTATCGAAACAGCATCAAAAAATGTAAACGTTCTTAAATGAGAACGATTAGGGTGTCAAGTAAATTGTGCCTACAAATGTAGTTGAATTAAAGATGAATATTTAATATACCTCAACTGACAAGTTTGGTATTCATTACGGATTCAACATTCTACGTTCTACGCCATCAACATTTTTACATCTTTTTCGTCATACCCCTCATGTATATATATATTCATACATGTGACTTAATAATGCTGCTGACGTAACTAATGTGGAACCTAACCCGAAACTTTGACATAACTAATTCGGAACTTGAACTCAAAATTTTGAGAAATGAAAACTTTCTCCTGGTGAGCTTCCATGTTGGATAACATATATATATATATATATATATAATACATATATATATATATATATATATATATATACATATATAATTTTCACATACCGTCTCATCAGATTGCTGATGACGAGTTTCATAGATTTATAAAATTTACTATTATACACTGTGTCTAATAAAAGTATAAACGATCTTTATTTTCCCAATCATTGATAGTAATGGCTCGCTTATTGACATAATTTTTCTAATGAAAAACTAAAAGGAGCTCTTTTACTTCAAGGCGAAAAACATTCTTCGCTGTTTTGATAGATATACGTACAACAAGAACGCGACATAAAAGAAAATAAACGAAATGCAGGTTGTAGCACTATTAATTAAAACATAAATGGTTTTTCGGTTCATTTCAAAACTTGAAAATATTTTGCCTTTCGTTTAAAAACAATTTACTCGCATTTATTCTACTTCTGTTTATCCTAATAAGCCCTCGATTCTCTAACAAATGGAATAATTTTTAAATGAAGGATTTTTCAAATGTTTTAGCCTGCTGGTCGTATTGGCTGTTCCACGAAGCTTCGAGAGAAGACTTAGTTAGTTCATCAAACCGCGGTGATGAAATTATGATAAACGACATACACATATTTTTAAACAAGGCATCGAGATTTTTGTGGTTGGATGTATACCGCTAAGGTATTACGATAAGAGCCTTGTTTTTCAAACTTTCATGCAGTTTCACCTAATCAGGTGAAATATTTCGCTCATAGGTATTTAATATTTTGGTGAAGTTTTACGTGAAAAAGTCTCCAAAATTAATATAAATTACAGCGTATGGAACAAAAATTAAGATTTAAACAAAACCACTGTGGACATTTTCTATCAATGAACCTAGAATACTACTAAAATGTAGATAATGAACGAAACCTTTATTCTCGAAAAAGTACAGTGACAAAATTTTTAATAGAATGTTACTGTGTTTCACTCATGGTAAACATAGAAACGATTTTATAATGTTTTTGGTATGTTTTACAAAGAAAGTGCATGACAGGCAATATATTTATAGATCGTTAATGTATATTTATAGATCGATTGTTATATAAAATAGTTAATGTGGTGCTACTTTCCTACTTTAAATTTTATGAAATTATTTAACACCCTTTTGCGAGAAGGATCGATACTGTCTGAGGAGCGGATTTAGACCTCCAAATACTATCAGTTCTCGGTATAGCATGGTTTTCCCACTTTTTGTTTTCAATTTTCTTTTTAAGTTTAGGCACCCGAGCTTTACATTATAATCACTATTCAAGGTACTTGAGCCTTGCACAATGTTTAACCTTGTTTTAGTTTACCAATGATCTATTTCGAATAATTTTGATGTACTTATATTGATGTTAACACTCAACGAGCACATGGAGATAACTAAAGTAGTTTGACTGCAGAATGATCTCTCTCAGATTCTTTTGATTTCTCTCAGTTTCGGAAACATTACTTGTAAACGTAAACATTAATGAACTGAAAACGTCTTTAGTGGTTTAAATCGAAATGTCAATTTATTTTCGTTTTTTATGCACATATGCATATCTTTAAAAAGTAAACTTTTTTAATATTTGTAAATTTTTTTGTTTTTGAGTGCTTCTTTGTATTAACTAAGAAAGTACGTAGTTATTACTTTTAGAATTCTGCTGCACCACACCATATATTTTCTTCGCAATATTTTCCTTTTCGCCTTTCTGAATCATATTCACCAAGATGCTGTTGTGACTGTTGATGCGAGGAATAATAATTAAAGTAAATATAAATCACAACTGAAATAGGTAACTCATGCCTTCAAACTCATTTATCTCATGAAATCATGATACAACAAAACAGTTCGCTCAGTGCAAATCATAAAATTAGATCGTAATAAGAACGCTTATAACATTTTATGGATTGTTTTAATGGAATCTTTAACTGTTTTACAGCTCTTTCTCGTGATCAGCCTCAAGACAAAGAATAAATATATTAAACATATTAATACTTTCTAGCGTCTTCAGATAGTGAATTAGTATTTTTGTGTGTTAACAGTTTGTATAAACCTTGTGAATAAACATGTGAGAAGCACAAAACTATATTAAGCAAAAAGTTGGAAACTTTATTAACAACTCTCAGCACTAACAATTTTTGCAAGTTAAAGACATGAGGAGCATATCATCTCGATGCTCTAATTAATTTACATCCAAAATATATATAGTATAGCGAATATAAAAAAGGTATGTCAACACTTAACACCTTGTAAACATGAAACACAAATGAATGCGTCAAAGGCGCATACATTCTCTTTTCTAATATAAGATCTGAGCTCCCTGTTAAATATGATAGCTACTTATAAATTGCTCGTCTAGCTGAAATTTTAATTAGAAGATCCAGTTATAAAGTATTTGTTGTTGAACGAAATGAACGGATTCCTTTTTGCTTTAAACTTCTAAATGGGCTACCGAGTTTCATTGGCAGCATTTTCAAATGCAAATCTAATTAAACTGTGCAAAAGCGTGACAGTACACTTGCTGGGCTTATTCACGTTCTTCTTTGAAAAATATTGATCTTCGGAATAAATGACAGCACTGCGACGCAAGTACAACTGTGGATTATTGGCCGGGTTAAGTTAGATGAGAGCAATATTGATCTAATAATCATGGAAGATCTAATAATCATGCACAGAAAATATTGCGGTTTGCAAGTGCTTGAGATGCGATGATTGGTTTAATGAAGATATTACGAGAAGCATTGGAATAAATATTCAAGATCTTAAAATAGGAAGAATTAAATCATTTATTCCCTAGAATGTCAAATATTCCTCGAAAATGTATTCGAAGAATTCTTTAAATCGCTCAAGTATAACGAAGTTGAATATCCCAGAAACGTGGGAGCACCGTGGGATAACTACAATAATAATAATAATAATAATAATAATAATAATAATAATAATAATAATAATAATAATAACAAAGAAAGAATAGAAGATTTTAAACGACTCAAATTTTAACATTGCACCGGAGGATTTGTAAAGTTCTTTTTGCTTTCGTTGAGTATATAAGGTTACCAATCTGCTCTTGCACTCACTCACCCTGGCTAACACTGTCTTCTTATGTCGTTTCAGCTTCATGACTAATCGTCGCTTTCTTCGCACGTACTCCAAATAAAGTTCAAGAGCAAAACCGCAAAATATTTAAAAGTAGCATTGGTTGAGAATTTTGGATAGAGTATTAGTGATTGCGATATATTTTTTTTTTTATGTTCGCTGTATTATTTCCTTGAAAACTGCCCTACCATAAAATAGAAAAAATATATATATAATGATTTTATTCGTCCAGCTAGTGTCTTTCATAAAAGAATTCAGTATTTCTAATTAGACATATCACTAGTTAAATGCATTTTAATTTAAATCAATCGGATTTAAAAGGAGAAGTATTTTTAAGAATTCCTTTCATTGCTTTTCAATTACTTGGTTGGTTACTCAGTAACAGGTTAAATTCGAAAGTCACGCTGTACAGAATGGCAACACGCTGGTGCGTGGAGATAGTGGGTATTCTGTTTTAGGCGGTGTCCACCCATTCCTTTCAAATTGTCGAATGTGTGAATGAAAACAAAGATAAATATATTAAATTTTTGCAGAATGGCAACAGGTTGGCGTACTGGAGATTAAGGTGTTTTGTGTCGAAAAGTGTTGCCATTTCTCGCTTTCATATCGCTGAGTTTGGCAAACGGAAATTAGTTAAATTTGTACGAAATATGAAATAAATCAAAAACAAATTCGGTATTCAAAATTCAGTCTTTGAGGTACCCATGTTTGGATGGAGGACTGCGTGTATAAAAAATTTGGTGGCTCTAGGTACCGTCGTTTTTGGACAATGTGCGGAAAATCCATGCATGCATACAGATTCTTCATTCATTAATTTTTTAAATAATACACGGAGATAAAATGTGGTGGCTCTCATTTGAAAAATATTTCGGACACAAAAGTGAGCTTCGAGACTAATAGCACCTCCTGCACTATTAACATTTTAAATCATAATAATAATATTAAAAATAAAAACGAACATATAATTAAAGTAGAATACATTTTAACCGATAGTAACGGGACCTTGCGGATTCGGGACAAGGTAACTGAATATGCATATTTATAGAACTTATCTTGTTTATGCTTTGGGATACCATCTATAGTTATGACAACATTCGGAATGTTTTATTTATTTCTAGTCGTGTTTTTTTAATCTATCGGTCACATTTAAATAAATAATAACGAAAACTGCATAGATTATTTAAAATTAAAATACATACACATGAATTAATATTCCAGTGTAACAAAATTCAACAACAATTTTAAATTATCCTTTTCTCAATACTTGTCAGATCATTTCGTCGTCATGTTGAGAGAGCCTCAAAGATACAGAATTGTCTCTCTCCACCCAAATCTGCTTCTTCTTCTCATTAACTAATGTAAGTACATAACTAAATCCATGATGTTGGCTACAGACCCCGAGCGTATTTTAAAAGTGTTTCTTGTTTTTAAAATATATCTTCGTCAAATAAATACATTTTTAAAAATTGTCTTTGTAAACTACATCCTTTTGCAGTTTTCATCGTTCGAGTCATCTTCTACAGAAATGATTACATGTCAAAAGTTTCGCAAAAAGCGACGTACAATAATGTTTTTTGCATCTTTCCAAGCAAGAGACAA